>NC_031974.2:27986316-28688816 GCF_001858045.2 Oreochromis niloticus
TTTCACAAATGCACTTATGTTTTTTTTAAACTCTCTATTCCATGTTAAGTGTTTGAGGTCAAACATTTTGACCTGGCCTGCAGTGATGGACCAATAGGTGATAGATGTTGACTACCTCCCTCCTCTCCCTGCTCTCTATCTGTCTGCTTCTGTCCCTCCAGCGGAGCAGAAGAGAGCTGTATCAGATCCCTATGGGCCTAAATCAAACCAGACCCGTCTGTGGCTTACTTTAAGGGGGGCTAAGAGGGGACACACAGGGGAGTGGTCCTGCTTTAAGGTTTAAAGGCCTTGATCCCCTCCAGAAGCTGACCACTGTCAACTCCAGCAGAGCCAACACCTTTGATTGCCTCCTTGTCCTCTTGTATCTACCAGAGGTTATCCACTTGCACTGACAGATGCTAAAGGAGGTTAGCTTTGATAGTGAAGCTGGGAAGAGGGGATACTACTGAGCCCATGTGGCTGCTAGTCCTTAATGTTGCTAAATGCAGCCTTTTTGTGATTAACTGTGTCCTTCAGCGCGAGCACGGCTATCGACGTTCGTCTTCTTCATACGTCTTTGCTAAAACTTGCCGACGCCACCTTTTCTTTTGACTGAAACCAGGTGTAAATCAAATTAATGGCAGCGGGCCGCGATGGCATCTGATTTTCTCTGACAGTGCATCGCATTGCAGAGAGGCACATAGAATGTATTCCGAGGATGTCGGAGGAGGGCAACATGCCTCATTGGCTTTCCTGTGATGTCCTCGACCGCTTTGAAGATGTCCTCCAGCTCCATTCACCTTTGAATTCTTATCACGGCCCAATAGATCAGTAGTGAAATATACCCTCAAAAGTTATGAATTCATGAATTTTACACAGGAATATCTTTCACCGAGTCCATATCACCAAGGGGAAAGTTTCCCCGCTCAGAGGCAAAGTTGCAACCTGTAAAAAAGAAAAAAGAGGGAAGATAGCAGCATTGATATTCCATGCTAACACCTGCGTCATGTTGCCTGGAATTAGCTTCATGTAAGGGAGGGTCTGTGCTTATTTTATATAAAGGTCACCTTTTTATAAGCCTGATAAAGGTTGAGATCATGCATCCAGCGTGGAATAAAAATGATGTACTGTACTGCTAATGCTGTGTGCTGGGAGTATAATTTCTCTCCGCGTTGCAGAGAAAAAACAGCCACGTGGGAGTCTTGTGGGAGTGATCGGCATCATCAGCAATAAATGAAACCTGGCTATTATAATTGCAGCGGTGTGTCAACAGAATATCTTAATATGAAAGTTCAGACATGTGCCGATGTGGGTGTGGGCCCACGTGTTCTGTACCGTACTGTCTGTTTCTTCTCTGGCCCTTATAATAGCTCCAGCAGTGTGTAATAGCTCCAGCAGTGACTCATCCTGTCTTGAGTTTGCACTTGCAAATAATCACAGGCGGACAAGTGTGAACGCTGGTGCCAACACACACACACAAAGGCATATCTCTTTCCATGCAAACATTGTCTGAGAGATGCAGATAAACAGCTGCGATTTACTTTACTTTTCCATTTCTGCTCATAACAAAGCACCACATTGCAGCGGGCTCACTCACAACCCTCCCATTTGCCTACTTCAGAAGCTGCTGAGCGGCCTAGCTTGGCGCGACCCAGCGCAGTTCGGGTTAACATTGATCGTGGCTCCTGGGAGAGAGAGAGAGAAACCTGAGATGATGGAATAAACAACAGTGATTTACCTCTCTGTTATCCAGTATGAAAGGTGTGTGTGGGGGGGAGAAACGTCGGTCGTAGTGGCCTCTGGTCTCTCTGAGAGCAGCCGGCTGCTCGTGTTGCCCTGAGCAAATTGTCCCAGAGGTCGAAAGGAACAGGGAAGCAGCTGGAAGTGTGAGAACAATGCACGGCATTTACAATAGGAAAACACACACACGCATGCGCACGCACACACACACACACACACAACCCACATGCATATTATCACATCCTCTTCCCTTATCAGACCACATCTGTTTCCTGGAGCTCACGGCGGCTGACCAGCGCTATTGAGCGACCCAGGAGGGAAGCGGCCCGCGCTGTTCGGCTGAGCTGCTATTCATAAATGCTCATCTTCCCCGAGTGAGTCACGCAGAAATCCAGGTCCACTCATTTATCTCTCCTCACTCCAGCAACTATAAACACTTAGAGGATGTTCGCCGTGTCCTCGATAGCCTCAGCGTCCTAAGATAACAATAGTGTGGCCATTGTTGACAATGTTAACAGAGACGTAGAGCGGATGTTAGATACTCGAGCTATGAGTTAACCGGCTCGTTGCTTCTACATGTGCATTTTGTGTTTATTTGGAATTCAACCAATGACGTGTTTTTTCCGAGGAAGGGTTTCCTTTTTTCCTTTTTTTTTTTTAGCAAATGCATTTAAAACGTTCCTTCTGAAGATGATCATTTCCTGCAGTTAAATCAAATCAGACCTTTGAAGTTTTACGATAGCTTCGAGGTTTACTAACTAATAAGTAATGAAATCTTCGGGCTATTTTAATTACTTTTACCCTTTCAGGACGCCAGAAATGTTTTAAACTACTGCGATCAATGCAGAAAAAGGGTTATTGTCTCTTTTTATTATAGACATTCTTCTTTCTTGTCAAAAGCTGCCTCCTACATTACCCACAATGCATTCAAACCAAGACAGGTCAGATTTACAGGTATCGTGTTAATGTAAGCCAATGTCGCCTGGAGCCTCAAGCAGAGATGAAGAGTTGTCTACAGAGGTCTGGTAAAGTAACTGCACGCCCTCAGACTTTTTAGCTAATGCTGACTTAAGTAGCACAATTTGAGGCATTCACCGAAATACTAAATTTTTCCTCCCCACATATGAAGTAGTGTGTAAAATAATGTGTAAAATCAGCGTAATTCCCCTTTCTCTTAATGCCTTCTTACATAATTTGGTTCCATGATTAGCCACTGACTCACAGCTTTGTGGTCTAAGCTCCTGGATTATATAACTGCCTCCTCCCGGGAGTCCAGACAGAAAAATGACTTTTAAAACTCACCTCAAAACCTCTTTTCAAAAGCATTTTATGAATGCTTTTCCCCCCCAATTTGTTGCTTTTTAAAGCGTTTCCTGATCGTCTTTGTTTAAAATATCTAGTTGCATGTGTTACATAAATAAAATTCATTTGATGTTTTTCTCTAATACAATGGAGGAAAAATTACCTGCTGAAATTTACTCATTTTCAAAGAAATAAACAGTCTCGAATTTTTATGATAGTTTCATTTTAATGGAAAGAGTCAGAACATCAACCAAAAACAAGAAAAATTACATAAAAGCTATAAATTGATTTGCATGTCACTGAGTAAAATAAGTATCTGATCAATTACAGATCTGAGCTTGTAATGTGTATAAAGCATGCCTGTCCTCTTCACCACCATTACCAAAGACGATGACAATGAAGATGGGTCTCAGATGCCTCTTTAACATGAAAATGACCCAAAACATACCACCAAGGAAAGAAAGAAGTGGCTAAAGAAGAAGGAAAATAAGGTCACAGAGTGGCCTCACCAGTCTCTAGTCCTCAGTGCTATAGATATAAAACTGAAGACAAAGAGTCCCACAAACAAGCAGCAGCTGAAGGTGGATCCAGTAAAGTCCTGCAGAGCGTCTCAGTGCATGAAACACAACAACTGGTGATGTCCAATTAGATTTGAGTCTCTGAAAATGGGGGACTACGTATAAAAACGACTTTCCTTCCTAAACAGTTAATGCAATAGTTAAACCCAGTGTTTCCTATAACCTCCAGTGTGTGAGCTGTAGTGAAATGAAGGGGTAGATAATGAAACAGAGACAAGGAGGAAGACAGAGAGAAGAGTGTAGGAGAGGGTAATAATTTGTTACACTGTGCTCCGAGCATTCTAAACACTACAGAGGCTGTGAAGAAGCATCGTGTTTCGCGCTCAGCGTGAATGCGCTATGGGATGCAAATGAGACCTTGATTGCATTAGTAACCATTTTCTCTTTCGATGCATGGCACATACAGATGTTAGGGATCTGTAAACCGTACACTCCCCTTGAACCGGCCTGTTGGGGTTAAGCTTAGTGAAACATTGCAGCTGGAAGAGATTTGCATCTCCACCCTCCTCCTTTTCCTCCTTCTCCCTCTGTCCCTGTGTTGCTTCATCTTTCCAATCTGCACAATAGCATTGTCTGCCTCCAGCTGACCCAGGCCTCTCAGGTCTGAGGCAAAGGCCACTATCACTTCTGTTGCTCTAACCCCGCTGGACATGCTTGCCTGCACACGTGTGTGTTTGGTTTATGTGTAAATGTCGTCATCATTGACTCCGTACACACAATATGGACCTGACCGGGGTGCTGGGTGTATGCGGGTGGGGGCTTTGTTTTGGTCTGGGCCCTTATCCACTTTCCAAAACCACACACACATGCAGACACACAAACACAAATCCTTGCCATAGTCTCTCATGAGAGAGACGGCAGAATGGTTATGAATGAAAGGCAGGGAGGAGTCGGGGGGGGGGCTGATAAACGGGCCATGCACAATGACACTTAACAAAATGTCTGAGTCAATTCAAACACATCTAAATCCTTCCTCTTCTCCCGGGTTCCCCACTGACGCTCCATTATCCCTGCTCCACACAAAATCCCTTTAAATGGAGAACCTCAGAATGGCAATGGGGATACGAAACAAAACTGTCTATTCATCTGCACATCTGACTAGAGCCCCATTAAAACCCCACAGGGAAATATTTGCATGAGGTGTTAAATCTGTCATAGTAAACAAAATGCTTCTTTTTGTTGTTGCTTTATATATATATATATATGTGTGTGTATATTATATATATATATGTAGCCCTAGCTCATCCAGTTTCCTGTGCTGCCCTTTCCCCTCTCCCTGACCCCTCTTGTAAAAAAACAACATAAAAACAGGCTTGTTTTTGCCTACTTCACTCAGTTTTCTCAGCTACAAAGTGATGCTAACTGCCCCGATGAGTCCATCCTTAAGCAATCTAAGCAAAACTGAGCTCGTCTCTGAAGTACCATCAAGAGGCCACTGAGCATATGCATCTCTGAGCAGGCTCCAGCGAATGACTCCTTGCCCCTCCACCCCAACCCAACCCAGCCTCCACTCCACTTCCATCTGTCTGCAGAGGCATCACAGCACTGAGAAGGCGAGGAAGATCAATGGCCTGCTGCTGCCAGTTCAAACTAAGGGATTGAGCTCTTCGCAGCAATCTACGCTACACTGTGATATACAACAAAGACAGGTTCTCTGCAGGTCTGTAAACATGCGTTTCGCTTTATTTGTTCTGAACCCGTGCCTGGCTGCTTGCTTTGGGCACTTACTGTCTCGTACCGACGAGCAAATGATTCATTCCCGTGGCTTTAATGTTATAGTTTATGAGGTAGCACCACTACTGGAAGTCAACCTAAAGATGTTTGGCCCTTGAGCTATAGACCATTCAGAGGGAAAAATATTCTTTTCCTTCACAGTGGAGAGCATAGTTATGTCAGCAAACTGGCAAATTGAACATTACACGGCGGCTCGGCTGTCACATATTAATGCAGGAACAAGAGCGAACAGTTCGGTCAATTCTGCCTCGTACTCACGGCGTGCCAGCAGCCACTTCAGACCAGCAACTTGATTCCAATACTTGATCTGACCAAGCAATGGGTCTAATATGACAATTACACACTTGGAGCAGCCCGCTTGCCAAAAGCCCTCACAGTTAATGACAGGAGATGGCGGTTAATCACATCCTTATGCAGGGATCAGGGTGCGGCTCAGGGGAGCTAAAGCCTCTGAGTAACCTGCCAGCGCAATTACCTTTTTAGCAATTACAGCGAGCGTTGTTCAGGACACTTCAGCAAAACGCTTGCAACTAAGAGACGTCTGCCAGGCAGTGCAGCGGGACAGACCGCCATCAAAGGCTCCAGCCATTTCTAGGTCAAACGCAGGACAATGGATTTGCTTAAACATCCTTCCTCTCAAGTTGCCCCCACTCACAAGATCAACACTCATGGAAAACAAAGCTATTACAGCTATAAAGGTTCAATTTGCTGGATCGAAAAAAGAGAAAAGATACAAAACTGCTGAAGCCCATCAGCTTGGAATTGGGTTCATTATCCATTTCATAGTCCTTAAGAGGCTTAAGATGTTATCATTGGTCAGGGTGATAGTTGCTACATGTGTTTAATTCATATGGAAGCCAGAGAAACACATGTTTGCGACTGCGTTTAGTTCACAGGATCAGCTGTCCTCTGTGACCAACATCTGTTAGCCTGACGGTGCCCCGAGCTGAAGTTCGGCGCGAGAGGCAGATTTAGCGTGCAGATACACACATGCAGTATTTTAAAAAAAACAGCTAATGGCCATATGTCCACTGAATTGAAACATTTTGGTATACAGATGCTTTTTTAAATATAATTGCATATAAAAGTAAAGTGGCAGGAAAAAAAAGGTGCTCTCAAGCCTCGAACGTCTTCAGCTAAAAAAACCCTTCATGCCTAGTTTAATCCCATTGTGCAACCATAACAGCTTTTACCCCAGTTAATTATTTCCAAATCTTAAACAAATACATAAGGTACAGCCTTCAATTGGATTTCAATGTGCAAGTCAGGCCTCTGGAGGCTGAAACCGCTGCTGTTCTGTATCCACTTTTACTGGGTAATCAAATGACTGATAATGCTGGCTGTGTGTTCTCAGAGATGAGGGGAAATGCAGCATCTTAGAAAGATAAGAAATCAGTTCCTGCTTTTTTTTCCTTTTTTTTTTTTTTTGATTGGATTACATCTTGGGGAGGGTAATCCTTCATAGTGCTCACTCTCTGGGAGTACATGCAGACCAGAAAGCAAATGTGGAAGTGAGGAGGGCGGAAAAAATAATGAAATAAAGAGTGTCAGAAAGGGAGAGGATTTGGAGAGTCGAATCCCGAGACAAGCTGAGAAAATCTGGGTGGGGAGAGTGAATTAGTAACTCCATCCTATGTCCCTGAGTAATGGCTGATGAGTTGTTCTGGAACAGCCTCTTCTCAGTGAAGCTCCCAGGTGTAAATTTATCTCCTTTAATAATGTTTACGATGCTCACGATTTTAGCTAGCCCGCTAACATTTGCTAATTATTACTTAACACCGAGGAGAGTTGAAGTTGATGGGAATGTGTTTATTCTAATTCTGACACAGAGTCATTACAAATTAAAATTTGGACCTAAAAAATTGGATAGTGGTGATTAATGAAAGGTTAAATTAACGAGACCAAAGCAGCAATGTGAGAAATGTTTTCTTTAGCATTGAAACGTGGGCTCAACAGTTTTAATTCAGCTTTCGAATCAAGTTTTAGTCATAATCACACATCCCATGGTCATGTTGATGTCAAGCAGTGATTCTGTAATACTTGTTACAAGGGTTTAATCTACGATGCATCATGACATCTGTGAAAATTAAACAAACAAACAAAAATTCAGTTAGCTACAGCGGCCCTGAAAGCTCAAATGCACTGCAAAATACACAAATAACACACAATAGAAATGAAAAAAAAAAACAACAACTCACAAAACACAACAATGTGTTGTTGGGGAGACCATAACTTGAGGAGCAAACGTGTATATATAGTTTCATATGAATCATATGATTAAAACACATTACCTGCATCATTTTCTCCCTCACAGCACCGATGAATCTTCTTTAAAGCACGTCTCAGTGTGATCATTCACATGTTCTGGTTTCTATCAGTTCCATAGTGGCATCACAAAACTTTCCTTTGTGCTAAAGCATATAGTTAGGGCTGGATCAGGTGACCCTGAATCCTCCCTTAGTTATGCTGCAATAGGTGTAGGCTGCTGGGAGATTCCCATGATGCATTGAGTATTTCCTTTTCAGTCACCTTTCTCACTCACTATGTGTTAACAGACCTCTCTGTATTCAATCATACTTGTTATTAATCTGTGGCTCTCTTCCACTGCATGTCTTTTATCCTGTCTTCCTTCTCTCACCCCAACCGCTCGCAGCAGATGGCCCCGCCCCTCCCTGAGCCTGGTTCTGCCGGAGGTTTCTTCCTGTTAAAAGGGAGTTTTTCCTTCCCATTGTCACCGAAGACCTTGCTTATAGGGGGTCATACGATTGTTGGGTTTTTCTTTGTATGTATTTACGTATTATTGGAGGATCTACCTTACAATATAAAGCGCCTTGAGGCGACTGTTGTTGTGATTTAGCGCTGTATAAATAAAATTGATTGAACTGAATCACTGTCTCCTCAAAAACCTTTCCCCTGTGTACTTTGAGGTTCTGTTTTTTTCTACTTTCATTGCATTTTTTCTCTGTTAGTTTTGTGTTTTTGAAGCATTTTTCTGTCTGCTGTTTTTTTCTAAAGTTACAGTGCGTTTGACTTCCCAGGGCCACCGTAGTTAGCACTCTAATTTTCTTTCCACCACCGTGTGCAATTCTCATTTCTTCATCTTTACTGCAAGTTCATTTTAGTTTAGTTTAGTCATGAAAGTGATAATATATTAGCTTACAGATATATTTTGTTACCTGTACAACAGTTGAACGACTGAAATTAACCAGAATCTGAAGCAGAATCGCTGCAAACCAATAATAACAATAATTTTTAGCACTGCATGTCAAACTAGAAATTGGATGATTCTTATCTATATGCACCTTGGGAGTTATCGCTAACTTCTTGTACCTTCAATTTTTTAAGGACCCATTTAGGTTTTCGGGACTGAACTTGTAGAGTTAATACCCAAGCTGTCGTGCTTCAACTGAGGCATAGATTTGACACAAGTATCATGGAGTATCATTGTCATGCACAGCCCATTTTACTATAGAAAGCAGTTATATATAACACACAACTGAGAATCCTTAATATGCTATCTGCATATGGTAGAATTTTCCTTTATTCCTTTTTCCACCAGCCTTACAGAAGAAGATCAACTAAACACAACAACATACTGAAAAACTAAATCAAATCTAGACTGAGAATAGAAAACCATCACATTACCAATCTCACAGCAAGGATGCTGAATTAGTCTTTTTACCAACGTGGATAAATTCATTGTGTACTGATAAAATTCCTGCAGCTCCAAACACAAGCTTAATACTTCTCCTCTTTGATCTGCACAGGCTGTTTCTAAAAGTCAGTGTAATCAGTTAGGTAACCTGGCTGAGCTCGTAGACACAGTCTTCTGTCCTGAGGTCTGAGCTGTGTTTAGAGCAGCTGTCTGGGTGACTGATTGACCTCTGGGGACATGAGTTTGACTACAGCCACTGGTCTGGACACCGTGAGAATGAAAGACATTAGAGTGCGCTGACAGATAGTCACCTCTCTTGTCTGCAGCGAGCACGATGACAATCACTTTCTCTAAATGCCCGAAAGGTCAGACTGGGTGCTGGAATGAATATGATGAATTGCTTTCTGCATTGTTACCTTGTTTATTTCTTTCAGCGTCAAGCAGAGGCAACAAACAAGTCAAACTAAACCAGGATGGGAATAGAATTTATTTAGATGTTATTCCAAGGCTGAAAATTGAAAGAAAAAAAAAAGAAGTCTTCTTATGCTATTTAACCTGACATCAAATCAGAATTTTCCTCCTCCACAAAGTGATTTTGCTTTGTGCGCTTTTCTGTCAAGAAACAAACAGTTGTCAACAAGGCAAATCTTCAGCAGTCCTTAGATAATAGGCCAGATTTGCACAGACTGAAAACTTGTTTACATACTTTGAGCCCTTGTCACAATGTGCAAAGCTGCCCGAGGTGAAATGAGTCATTGACTCATATCAGGTCACATTATAGTAGGTACGTCTGTCTTCAGTACACCTTTGGTATGCAACCTGTGCAGACCTGCCTGATTCCCCATTTGAGCACAGACATAAAATTAATGGAGGCTCATATTTTCAGCATATCATCATTACTTTGCAAGACAAACATTTAATCCCAGTGCAATACCAAACTGAACAAATTATCTCGGGTCTCATTCTATCAGCTGCTAAATGAGATGATATTGAATTAGATTATGCTGGAAAATGAGGTGTTCACACCAATTGAAAGTAATCAAGGTGGTTGAATCGAAGGGTAATGAAAGCCTCTAGAGCTAATCCAGGCCTGCAGAGCGTTCTTTGACTAATAGCTGCTGTTTGTCAAGTGAATAATGATGAAACCAGCAAATAATAAAGAAAAGCACAGGCAAGCTGCAAGGTACAGTAAAAAAATAATAAATTAGGTTAATGATTAAACAAAATATTTGGCTTGAATGATGTGTTGACTAATTGTTTACTTATCAGAAAAAAAGAGTAGAAAGTACTACTTGGGCTAAAAAAACAGGAAAAAAACAGTGACTGCAAGTAATCCAATTTTGTGTATGGATTTCTGCCAAGGTCGAACAACAGGGGTGCAATAGTGCAGGTAAGCCTGCGTAATCTGGAATTGCAGGTAAGCAAATAAATAATTAGTGTCAAACATCCTGTTTGCTGCAGTGTTACACTTCAATCCACATTATGTGAAACAAAGCTCAGTATGAATCGCTAGCTCAGTGTTTCCTGGGCTTAAAGCGACAGCGCCGAAATTTGGCAAAACTGCCTTTTCTCTCCATCCAGATTTGATCAGATACGCTTAAATTAGCTTGGTGATGCTCTTCTCGTTTTTTGCCACGTTACTGCAAGTATGGCAGTGCTGTTAGACCTGCGACTCTAAACAGATGCTATCCTCAGATCATGACGTCTACTGACTTTGATGAGTTGATGACTTGTAATTTGCCTCTAGAGCCACCGTAGTTTTGCATATTTTACAGTCTCCAAAACACGTCCTTCTGACTCTGATGATGACAGATGCAAAGATGAAAACAACATGTCCATACCCTTTTTTTTTTAAACTTAAGTATTTGGATTTTATCAAGGCTTAAGTTGAGATGTTGACACTTTGATTGATAGACTAGCAAATAGTAGGCTTGGACTCACCTCCACTGAACTGACTGTGCTTTGATTTTTAAAGGAGTGTTTTTAATGAAATTGTCTGACAACTAATTATATGGCGATGATACAGCCCTCCTTTAGGTATGGTAGAACAGTTTGTCATGATTTATGAGATGAGTTTTACTTTCCACAATAACTGGTTCATACAACAAAACAAACCTTTCAGCTTTTCATGTATTTTTGTTGTTTTTTTTGAACAGCTGGAATGTAAATGTGCCCGTCTCTAATGCACTTGTGTAAATATGCTGTAGGCTATAAATGAAATAGACGTGGCAGTCAACACAAAAAAGTTCAGACTTTTTCATTTCCAAAAAAATGTATTCATTGAACATAATTAAGTGACCACAAATGGAACAAAATATCGATCCTGTCACACAAGTACTGATGCATCAACAGTCATATTTGGAAGCCCATTTCCGCCACTAACAAAAAAAAAGAAAAGAAAAAAAAAAGCATGCATAACTCAAAATTTCGAGTTATCTTTCTCAAAATTTTGAGAAAAGTAACTTGAAATTTCAAGTTAGCTCTGCCAATCAGTAATATACGTGAACGACATCATTTTCTTGTTACCCAGAAGGATATGGCACAGAGGAATGCGCACTCAAAACCGCATCGTGACAAACTGGTGCTTTCGAGAGTATGTTTGCTGATAGTAACACCGTGTGATTCAGGTAATAACACAAGGATTTCATCATTTGGGAAGCCACGCTGAAAATACTCAGCAATTTGTGCATTCATGACTGGCTGTAATACTGGTAGCTTTGCTGTAGCATTTGTAACTGAGGGCTTCAGCTTCCGGGTAACAATTCATGTAGATTACTGACTGGCACCGCTAACTCGAAATTTTGAGTTACTTTTCTTGAAATTTTGAGTTAATAAGTCAAAATTTCATACACTTTTAAAAAGAAAAATAACTTGAAATTTCGAGTTATGGATACTTTTTTTTTCTAGTGGCGGAAATGGGCTTCCATAGTAACAGCTTGGTAACAATAGTATCAATATTTAGATCATTCCGGGCGTTTCTAACATCTGGCAGCAAAAGAGAAAAAAGGAGAAACAAACAAACAAACCAACAAACAAACAGAATGACATTCAAAACATTGGTACTGAGGCCAAATGCTGAAACTACTGTGTGATGCCACAGTCCATCTTTTATATACAGTGTGTGGTTTCAAGCGTTAAAACTCAAAGTATTATTTACAGCCAGCAGCCAAGATGAAGACAGATTTGATCACAATAAACACCTCAAATGTTTTTGCTCTCTACTTGATAACAACAGTATATTCACAACTGTACAAACAAACTATATTGAGCCCTCAGGAAAAGAGGAAACGTTAATATCCTTGGTGCTTTGAAGTGACTCTTTATCTCAAGTAAGTCAGCAACGTAGATGTAAATAGTATGCAATTACACATAATATTAACAGTAAACAGATAGGAAAAATAAATCTTTCCATCGCCATGTAGAGTAAGTGGTAGGTGCCTGAAAATAAAAAGAAGTGTCAGTGCTTGAAAGACGTTCTCGATAGCTGCGCTGTGCAGCCAAATTTACCTTTCACTTACAAG
Organism: Oreochromis niloticus; assembly: GCF_001858045.2. Taxonomy (NCBI): domain Eukaryota; kingdom Metazoa; phylum Chordata; class Actinopteri; order Cichliformes; family Cichlidae; genus Oreochromis; species Oreochromis niloticus. The sequence goes on from NC_031974.2 coordinate 27,998,826, forward strand.
CCTATAAATCAGAGCACAGATGGAATTTTGCAGGCCCGTACTATTACGCAAGACTAACTCTGTGTGAAGATAAATGCACAGTAAATGCTGCTTGCTTGCTCAGGGTGGAGAAGGAGTTCGGCGGCGTGACTAAAGTATGGCCCATTGACCGATAGCGTCTCTTTCTAAGAGCTGCTCGCAGAGACAGCTGCTTTATGTCTGCTTCGCTGTCAAATAAGGCACGCCGTCCTGCACAGGGAAGGAGGATAAATCAAGCATGTAGACCGGTCTTCGAACAAATTCTGGCCTCGCTGACATTGGAATTCTTGCAAAACCGCAGAGTTAAATAAAGATACGTAAAAAAAACAAGTAAATAAATAAGAACTTGTTTGGATGTTTACCACCATCCACTTCAACATCCTATTTGGTTTTCTCCAAATTTGGCCTTTCTGTGCGAAATCTACCGCAACCATCTCAGCCATCCCAGGAATTTTACTCCAAACCATTGTTTTGCTTCTCCTCCTCTCGAGTGTGTGTTACATTATACATATGTGTGTGGGTGGGTGTGTGCATGTGTGGCTCCAGGCTAAGGAGTAGAGAGGGAGTTCCCCCACATCTGTTCACCATAAGAGCTTGTTGACAGCAGATCTCTTCTCTCTCTCTCCTCCAGCTCCCTGTTCATCCCTTCTTTGGATTCTGTTCCTGCTGCTCCTCATCCAAGATTAAGTAGAACACAGCGTGGGTCCTGGTGTTTAGAACCCCACCTGACTGGAAAGAGAGGTCAGGTCTGCAGCTTCAAGAGAGAATTGTTTGGGGTTTTTTTCGTGTGTGCCCTATATTCTCAAATTCAATATTTCTCATCTTAACCCCAATTATTCTTTATTAAAAGAAGTGTGCACGCAGCATATTAATCCTCATTTTGATCTAAATACTGATACAGCGGCATTGAAGCCATAATGGCTCAAAACAAGATTTTCTTAATGGAATAGACGGAAAATACATGATTCGTTTCCCCAGCATCACAAGGGAGTGTGTGTATTTTTGTGTTTTTGATACAACGCCAACAAGAAGGGATCGCACTCAAGCCACTAAGCAGTTATCTGACGTTAAGGCCGGAGTGTTTCTGCACAAGGATTGAAAGCCACCCAAGCCTGTAATTGGGAAAAGGGCCATTTGGACCATCAGAGTTGTCCATTTGTTTTTAAAAGGGAGAGACGATCGATGGGCAGCATTAAGTAGATCTGTAAGAGATCTAAATGGCCCACAATCTTTACTTCCTACTCCAGAGATACTGGCCTCTAATGATTGGACAAGACCCAGAGATAGAAACGGAGCTGCGAAAACGGCCAATCAGATGGGGGCTGATAGTGCGCGACACCTACCTATCGACCCCAGCGTTTCCTCTTTGCTTTAAAGGTGCTCCAAGTTAAGATCTCACATCAGCCTCGGGCGCATATGCAGACAAATCAGCAATAAGCAGGTAGCTGAGTAACAACTCTGCTTGGTTCAGCTTTGATTGCGCTGCTAATTAGCTTTGGTGTAATGACTTTTAGTAGAAAGGTGGAATTGGAAGGCTCGGATTCCATTATATCCTTCAGGGTTTTGCTGGCATGACGGACCTCATTTCGGATTGAGCAATTTCACATCTCTGTTCTCACTAACATACTCGCAGCTTTGCCGGTGCCTGAAAGTGTATCGATCCGCTCTCGCTCTGTACATGCACGGTATTGACAGGTTGTGCGGCAAGATGGTGTGAAGACCTGTGGGTGGGAACTGCTCAACGGGAAAATGAAATATCAGGCTCACAAAGCCCCGAAATAAAAGAACTCATCTGTGTTTTTCTTTTACTTTTTTTCTTTCTTTCCAGAATTAATTATTGTTGTTCTGAAAGTTGAATTAAGGTGAAGCCCACAAAGGACGCACACCTGCTACGGCATCAGAGACGGCGGCTTAAACTGCTGGAGCTGTACAAATGGGTCCTCGGAGGACTTCTCCATTTCTTTCTTCTCCTTCAGAGTGTAAAGTTTTCCAACAGCTGGTAGACAATAAAAAGTGAGTGCAATGGGGTTGTGATTGCACAGCTTTCCAGAGGTTTTATTGAAGGGGGGGGAAATAACTGTTCGGTTAAGACTGCTGCTGAGAGCTGTACAGTAAGTGACCCAGTTCATTTTTTTTTTATTCTCCTTTTTTGTTTCCACGCTACCTAATAATCATGTTTTAATACCTTGATTATATAGTTAAGATAGTCTTTGTTTTTAATGAAATCAAATCCTGTTTTTGTTACGGCTGATATTTTTCCACACTAACCCTAAAAAGAAATCACAGATTTTCTCCTTAACAGAGACTTCCTCTCATGTTTCCTCCACCTCTCATTTTATTTCATTGTAATTTAAAGTTGTCAAATGGCAAACTACAGAGTGATGTTTATTACTGTGTGGATGATCACATTAAATTTGCAGGGTATGACTCACTGCAGTTGCCACTCAAAAGTGCATCCACAGATAGATCATTTAAACCATTTTCCTTCTACACTGTTTGTGTGTTGTGGTGAAAAGCTGCTTGCCACAGGAAATCTGATTGCGGCTATCACAGTTATTACCACAGTGTCAAACACTGCAGTCTCATGCATGTATGCAAGGTGATCTTTGGAGTTGGTACTGTGATGTGGTTATGTTGACACATGTGCTCAAAAGCATGGTGGCACGGTGGTTAGCACTGTTGCCTCACAGCAGAAGGTCCTGAGTTCAATTCCGCTATTAGGCCGAGGTCTTTCTGTGTGGAGTTTGTATGTTCTCCAATGTTTGTGTGGGTTCTCTCCAGGTACTCTGGCTTCCTTTCACAGTCCGACGACATGCAGTTAGGGTTAGGTTAGAATGGTTGTCTGTGTCTGTGTTAGCTCTGCGACAGGTTGGCGACCTGTCCGGGATGTACCCTGCCAAACTACAAGACAGCTGCAATAGTCTTCAGGAAAAGGATAAGTGGAAGGGAATGGATGGAATGGATGTGCAAAGGCACTTGACATACGTTTAGCATATTTTTCTTTGTGATTAATTATTTTGATAAATAAACCTGATTTCATTTCTTGCATTTTACTCAAAATTCTTGCTTCAGTGAAGAATCATTGTCATTGAGTGTGGGTGACGCTCCCAACTCATCACATATGGATGTTTGGGATCACATTCAAATGTACAGTGTAAGTGTAATTGTTCAACGTCCAGGGTTAAAGCTGTGGCATGTACAAGTCCAACAGTAGTCTTTGCCTGAACCTTTTAATGTTTACGTCTAACCAGCAAGTGAAATTAAAGTGTCTAGTCTGTGCTGTCTGATGTGTCTGTCTGTTCTACATGACACACACAGAGCAGAGCAGACAAATACTGTACACACAAGGTGAAACAGAGAGTAGAGCAGCAAAAGCAGTAGAAATGAACTTTGTTGCACGCTGTAACAACCCTTACTGTGTTATAGCACCGCAAGGGGGTGGTGCCCTACTATTGTAGTAGTTGGGGGGAGTCTCCTAGTGTGTGTGAATATAGTGTGGCAGCAATTACATGCTGCTCTGCTTGTGTGTCTGTTCTGAGAGAGACCTTACCATTGTAACAGGCCAGCACTGGGGCCTACGCATCCCCGCACATGTATGTATGGATGGAGTAGAGCCGTGGAGACCTGGCTTGTATGGTCTTATGTTGCCAATAAAGGTCTGTTGTTTGATTTAACTGACTGGCATCGAGTTATTCAGCTAACGTCCACACCACATTCCCGCTGGACCTGCTAGCCGCTCCTTCCTCGCCATACTGCTGTTGCAACGCCACCTCTGACTTGTTAACCAAATCCCACAAGCTGACACGTTGTCTCCTTACGGTCCGAATCTGTGTTTCTGCCTCAAATGGTAAACACTGCAGTTCCAAGGTGAAAACGTCATGACAATGACTGCTTTGTTTAGTCTTTCGAGCTCATAGAAAACACCATACTGGCACGTTAACAAGGTTAAAGACTCAATTTTCTTACGAGGGGATCTTTTTTTTCACATATGCATTACCACTCCCTAAGACCTGGCAATTAAAACCACACGTGATTATAGTATCACTTGGACTGGCTCAGTTCCCAGACTGCACAAGAATAGCAGGAGTGCAGATCTAACATGTTTTTAGTTGTTACAAAGAGTTGGAGCAAAATGGGGTGGAAAAAAAAAATCCGCTTGAATCCAAATTCGTTGTCAAACAAATTATTCTTATACAGCCAACGATATATTGAATATGTGTTAGACTCAGTCTGAATTCTCCAAAATCTGCATGAGGTCAAACGGATCCTCTTTTAGTATTCATGCCCCTTTGCTATTCAGCCTCTCGGCCATCTCTCGTCTCTAGACGAGTCCTGCTCTCCTCTCTCCAAGTCTCTTTGTTCTTTCTAAAAGTGCTCGTCTTCCACTGAAGCCGCCACTGTTGCCGTGTCTTTGATGTGAGTCGGGGAGACGGCAGTGAGTTCTCACCTGTCAGCTTTCATGGCTCCCCGAAGGTTGACTTTGAGTCGGTGTCTGTTAAATTGGGATTGATCGCAACAACAGGAGCCACACATTACACACATACTCTGGGGAAGAAAAAAAAAAGGAACACCAGATGCATTTCCTGACAGTCGCGCAGGGGTTGCTGGCGTCCGATGAAGAGTAACCGTTTTTCATGGCGGTCGAGGCAGTTTGACATGACCGCTGAAGCCATTTGTTTGGGCTTTCTTTTTTATTTTCTGTGGAGGAAGCGAGATAAGCAGGGAATACCTAATGTTGTATCAGGTATTGGAAAGAGTTGTTCTTCCAGGAGCATGTCTGATTCATAAACCCAAGTGTTACAGTTAGAGAATGATAAGCACAACATGCCGACCACAGCTAACCTCCTGAATCTGAAGCCAAGCTCTAGCTTTCTCAAATCTCCACTCCTTTTTTCTGTTATTGCCTTAACTGCACAGAGAGTGAATACCAGTTGTCAAACGTCTTGCTGGAACTGTCAAGCATCATGTGAAAGCCCCCAAACACCACCCACCACCACCGCAACCCCCCACGAAATTCATTCACCATGTGGTGAAGCAGCACCGTGCGTGTCATGGGAACGTCTTTGAAGATACAGTTTGCTTTTCTGATGGTTTGGCAGAAAACAATGAGTGAACGTGAACAATACAAGCTTATTGGCTTACAGAGAACGGGACAAAAAAAAAAAAACATTGAAAGGAAAGTTTGTGAGCTAAGAGCTAAGGAACGCCCGTCCCCCAGGCTTCCTCTCTAAAGCCATCATTGATCAGGAGAGAATTTTCTTTGGCTATGGAATTTCAATAAAGTTTCCCTCTCTGCAGTGATAAATGTGTAAGAGAGCAAGGGAGAGAGAATAGCGAGGTAGGGGAAAGAGAGAGAGAGACCATTAAAGGAGGAGAAGAAGAGGAGAGCCCCCCACGGATGCTACTGTCAGCTGTGGGAACCCAGATGAAAGTGGTGCAGCCAGATACCAGCGCTCTTTGATCGTGCCTTTGTGTGATAAACATCGGGCTATGCCAGCCATGCTCAATGCGTCGTGCCAGCCCGGCTGTGAAGGTGAAGGGCTTTGAGCAGGCTTCCAGCTCAGCTCTGCTCAGGACCAGCGAGCATTTGCAATGCCAGAGAGCTGTCTGCAACACACACACACACACACACACACACACACACATTCTCCAGCCGATTGCTCTTACTTTCCCTTTCAGTGTCTCTTTCTCTCTCCTTATTTTTCTCTTTCATTCTGCCCCCCACTCATGAGATTTCTTTTTTTTTTTTTTGAAGGGGGGGGGGTAACTCGTTAAAAATGCAGCCTCGGTACCACAGGCAGCCGCTCCTGCTGTGGAGTGCGAGTCCTATTTGAACCAATAATCATCAAGTGTTCAAAATTAAAAGTGTGCAGGGAGAGCATGCACAGTTTTTTTTTCTCCCCTCCACCGTGTGTTGTAATAGTAATACCACTGCTGAATATTTCATATCTGCCACTGCTTTGAAACGGAGCAGGTTTGCGATGTTAGGTGTAACAAGGGAGGTGTGAGGGAATTCTGCCAGTGCTGCCTGCATAAATCCTCACCCCTTCTTCTTCTTCTCTTTTCTTTCTTTTCTGTTCACAAACCTGTGAGAGCAACACATTTTTTTCCTTCTTCTTCTTCTTCTTTTTTTTATGGTATAAGGCAATAGGAATCCGGCTCTCAGCTTTAGCTTGTGCGTCTAGTGTAACAAAGCCACATGGTGATTTTGATTCACTGAAAAGGGAACAGGATTACTGGTGCTCTCTGTGTCGCTGTGAAGCGAGAGTGTGTACGCGGGAGAAGGGGAAAGGGAGAGAGAGACGGGAGGAATGAATGCCATGCATGTGTGGGAAGTGGTTTTGGCAGGGTTTGAAATTAATGATCTCAACATGTGCTATAGTTAAGAATCATCAGAAAGAAAAGTGCAGACAAAAGCACTTGCAGTACAGCCATGCAGGGGCCACAGATGGAGAAACCACAAGGACTGCAAGACAGAAGCTGCAGAGAAAACTTTTGTTAAAACGAGGAAAAAAGGGGGTGGGGGGGGGATGTTCTTTTAATATGAAATATCAACTTTGGTGCTGGAAAAGTCTCGAGCCCTGACTTCGCTTGAGATCTGAAGGAGCCGGGAAGCTATGCGGGGACATCTCAAACTACCACACAGAGTCCACTCCTTTAACCATCAGCCTGCCATGGCAGGGCGATGGGGGAGTCTGACACATGGTAACGACACCTTGCAGCCACATTGCCTGACAATGCCTCTCTTAAATAATGCACATTTCACGCAGATGGCTGCTTTATGAATATGTGGTGCTGGGGTTCATGGTGCGTGGTGGAGTAGCTATAAAATGAGACTCTGCAAGATAAACACACGCAAATTGTATCGCCTTGGGGTGGGCATGGAGGGGGGACGGGGTCACTTAAATGTGATATCAAAAAAAAGAAAAGAAATGAAAGCCGTCACGTTAGGGTAAAACACCAGTCTATGCGTGTGTGTGTGTGTGTGTGTGTGTGTGTGGGTGTGTGTGTGTGTGTGTGTGTGTGTCCCGAGGCTCTGACAAGTCACCAAAATTTGAGCCTTTTGAAGTCACAAAAATCTCGTTACAACAATTTCTGTTATTTCCACGTTTCAACCTTGGCCGCGGAGATTGCACACTTCTTTTTCAACCCACAGAATTGAGCAACAGAACGCGTTTAATTGGAGAGCCGAAGTTACACATGCCCCGACTTTTATTTGACATTTGGTGAACTCCCTTGTAAAGTGAAATTTCTACAGAGTGGAATAAAAGTAAGCCCCTTTCTGCATCACACAGAGATGGCCTTGATTAGATTCTGACTCATTTTACTGATAAAATGCCACAGATGTCAGCAGCGGAATCAAATAAATAGTTATGTAACTACGCACAGATGGATATTAGAGGATATTGAAGTTGTGATTGCTTTTTATCCCAAAAGGAAAAAAGCTGCACATGAGAGTTTTTATACTACGAAGAAACATTATTTGATTTTTTTAAAAAAGGGTTGTTGATTTTTTAGATCCAGTCCCAGAGTGAAAGTAAAGAATCTATATGCAGCCGAAATTTAACACGTGTCTCCCCGATATCTCTTTAAGACAATGGCAGTGAGTGAGATATCACCAAGTGTGTCAAAGTGTGAAGGGGGTTGTCAGAGCCCACGGAGCGTATCCAACGTTGTCATTGCCGCTCGCCTGTCTGCCTGTGGAGAACATCCGCCGTTGACAAGAGGTGAGCGCCAGCTCCTCTCCGCATCAGTTTTGGATCACTACTCTCAATCAAAGCCAGGAGAGGAGGGCCCGCATAATGTGACAGAGCCTGTCTCTCTCTTTGCCTTTTGATGCCTGAGGAAGGCTCAACCAGAGCAACCCCTGTCAGAAACCTGCCCACAGGCCTAGACACAAAAGAGATCCAGGAATATGAGCAGGCAGATAAACAGACAGACAGAAAGTTGCAGACAAACAAGCGCGGGAAAAGTGAGGACGCGATAAACCGAGAGAGAGGCAGAGTGCAACGATAAAGCAGGTAGATGCATCAAAGCTGTGTAATATCCAGCTTATACAAATGCTATCAGCATCGCGTGATAAGACTGCACTTTTCATTAAACGGCCCCTGTGGACCAGCTAAATGTATTTGCAAATAATGGCAGTCAGATTTAATGACATTATGAGCCATTAAAGAGGAAAAAAAAATAGTGACTGATCTTATCCTCCCCTTGTTTCACATTGATTGCCATATCTGATATCTTGTTTCATATCTTTGCCAATCTAATGCTCTAACAGCTGTGGAAATCGGAGCTGATGTGCATTGTTAACTGTGTTTATTGTGGTTGTGTAATTACAAACTGTATAATGCGCAATCTAATTTATTAGATTAGTGAAAGGATTGGAAGACGGCGTGTTTGCTCTGCTGCTCCGTGCTGTTGTAAACAGTGCCATCTAGTGCGCTCCAGCTGGGCTCGGGTGTCATGACGGGGGCTTTGAAGATGGGAAAGGAGCTCAGGAGGCGTGAAGGAGAAACTGTACAGCTGGCAGCGCTGCGTGGAAGACACGAGCGTCTGCTAGTTGGAAGGAAGTAAGAAAATGTTGTGTGTTATTTTTTCCCCAAAGCAGCATTCAGTCAGAAGGTCAGACGAGTTGTTTGTAACAGTGTAAGGCAAGATTGCTATTATAGCCTCTGTCTAGAGTACATCTAAGCATATTCGTGTGTTTAGTGCTGTAAATAAATGCCGTAGTTGTTTTTTCTTGAACAGAATGCTCTAAAATTTAAAAAACAATGAATTAATTTTGAAAAGTTTCCACTGAGTGCAGATATGTCTTCAGCAGGCATACGAGGTCATTCGAGGATACGCTCGAGCAGGAGGATGCAGAAGAGTCGGAAACTACCGCTCATGTCACCGCAGCACATTCTTCAGCTTTTACACCACGGAAAAGAAAGCACCGTACCAAAATTACCACCTAATCATACCACAATCGGTCCTGAGACACACATGCAGTCAGAATCTCAAAATAACCCCCGACCAGACCCAGACTGGACCTCTTTAAGCTATTTCTTATTCTGTCGTGGCAAAATATCAAGGAAAATATTAGTCAAAACTCGCCACTTGTGTGTAAATGAGATCAAGATGGATTAGGAGGCTCTGGATTCTATTTGAGGCCGTACGAACCACAAGATTTCCACCCGCAGCTGAAAGCCAGCAGAGACCCAGATGTGTGGTGCGCAGCAACTTTGAATGTGATTTCCTCTCTTAAGCCTTTAGCGTAGGTAAAGGCATTATAGGCGATCAAACCTCTTAGCCCTCCTACTTGTGGGATTTGATGTGCATTACTGACAGTGAGAAATGGCCTGCCTGAAATACAATATCTCACTTCAGTGGAAGATGGAGAGGAGAGAGGAGGAGTGGAGAGGAAGCATGGAGAGTGATGCTGCCCGACAATAAGAAATACACACATACTACAGCAGTGTAGAGTTACCAGGGATTGCATGAAAATGCTGTAGAAAAGCTCAGCTAAATTAAAAAGAACAAGTAGAAAAAAATGTAAACATCAAAAACCATCTGAATGTGAAAATTAACTTCTAAACACAGTTTTTGTGTGATTTTTCTTACACAGAATACACAAGTTTTGACACCTTTACAGCCCAAAATATCACTAATACTAGTCACTGTGGCAAGAAAAAAGCTTAAAGTGTTACACTTGTAGCTAAAGTTTATTATAAATAAATGACGCTCTAAACGGTCAATTCTAAAGACTTCTAAGGACCCTGCTTACAAATATAGCTAGTTTAAAATTATTGGGGTAAATAGTTAATCACTATAAACCTTGATTTCGTTAATTTAATCAAGGGATGATTACATCCAGTTACATGAGTTGATGTTTCAAAAATATCTAAATATACTGATTGATTAGCTAGCTTACGGCTATTTCTAGCAGCATGAAAAATGCTTGAAATGCTTTTTAGCTATATGGTAGACCACTGAAATAGTTAGCTTAACTGGTTAAGAGAAGTCCCTTAAATCAATGGTTAAAAAACACAGAATACACCAAAACAGTACGTAAAAGCAAAGTGATTAGCTAATCATTAGCTACTTAGCTAAAAATAAATAATCAGCTACAGTAGCAGCTAAGGATATAGGCTAAAGTAGGCCAATGGATAGCGTTACACTGTTAATAGAGACAAGGCAATTACAAATAATTATTTGACCACACAACAATAAACCTACTAAAGTTCAAAAATACTGAACCAACGCCAGGTTGGCGACTTGTGTAGGGTGTAGCCCACTTCTCGCCCTGTGGTAGCTTGACAGGCTCCAGCTCCCACCGACCCTGATAAGGATAAACGAAAGAGAATGGATGGACGCAAGTTCAAATATAATAATATATACATATTGTTGGGTGTTGTAAAAATATCCATTAATATGTAGGGTTGCATTTAGAATCATTAACTACCAGATAAAAAGTAGGAAGACACTGTTTGGACAGCTTATAAGTTCTTTAGGTTTGGAAAAGTAAAAGCGATAGCTGAGTCATCACTTGGCAGTTTCTACTTTGAAAACATGTTAGATTCTTTTTGTTTGACCCATGGTAAAGTCTCTGCCTATTGATATATTTCTAAAGAGCCTTAAATAAAAAGTGAATGAAAAAATGATGTAACTCTACTGCCCGACATGCTCTGAGACAGGAAGGGAGAAAGGTGAAATAAAAACTATATTGAGGTGGCTCCTCCATAATAGACTTTTTCACCTTGCTGTATTCAGTCTTACCTTGGCTTATCTCTGCCCTTGCCCATGATATAATTGAGCTTTTCAAAGCAGCGGCACATTTAATGCCTCACATATGGATACGCATTTGAAAATGACTACAATTTAAATCTTTTATTAACAAAGTGGCTTAAATTTATATAACCTGGGTGAAGTTAGTGGAGCTGAAAGAAACCAGATGTTTCCCTTGACTTGCTTTCACCCTGCAAAGGACATATGGCTCTTCTGATATGGATACAGAAGAGCGTATAGAAAATGAATCTACTCTACTGTGTTGTGGTTTCAAAGTCAGCTGAACCCACGGTGTTACATCCACACCTCCTCCGCATATTTTCTCGTGCACTCACACACACACACCAAACACACTTCCTTCCTCTGAGTAAAACTTCCTATAGGGACTTCCTGCTCTAAGTGTTGTTTACTTAGTGCCCACTCATCTCCCACCTCCTTGGCAAGCACTTCCTCTTCCTCGTGCTGTGTTCCTTTGTGCCTGTGTGTGTGTGCTCGCATACTGTGAGCTTGTGTGTTTGTGTAACATTTTCCTATTTTTCCTATTTTATGTGTAACCCCAGGAGTGTAAATATTGCTTCTCTGTATGTCAGTGTCTACATGAGCCTGTGCATAACCCAGTGTGTGTGACATCCGGCCAGCTGTTCTGGGTAACCATTTCAGAAGAATCCCCTTCCCCAGCTCCTCCTCTGACAGCTATTATTCTATAAATATCCTGAGACAGTAGAGATAGGACTCTGTGGGACTGCAGGACAACTACCAGCTAAAATCAGAGTGTCAAAATGCCCTGAATCTGTCCTGAAGGTTAATCTATGCGTAGGTGCACTGTTTGGTGTAGGTGCTGATATAGATCCAAGTCAGCATGTCAAAACCGGTCATATTCATCAGACGGTGCCAATCTGCAGAGGTGTACACGCACACGCGTGCACGCACACTGTTTTGTGGTTACAGTCCAAAAAAATAAATAAAAAACTGAAAATGCCACTTTCCCACACTTAAATAAAGATTTTACCCGGAGATATTTTAATAGATCAAGCATGTCAGAACACTGTCACGCTTTCATCTGTGTCACATAAACACCTGCCCATCGGCTTCATCTACGATCCTCTGGTAGTTTTTTGGCATTCATTTTGGAGAAGGGCAGAAGACCTTATAAAAATTATCTCACACATTTTCCTCATACCCTTAATGGTTGTAAAGTAGCTGTTACGCCTCAGAAAATACTCCACAGTAAGGCAGTTGAGCTCATTGTAGCCTTTAATAGCTTTTAGTTAAACAACAGTTTTAATATGATAGTAGATTCTATGTGTAGAGTATTTTCACCAAATTAAAGAGGATAAAAATATATTTTATGCTCAGATTATGGCATGAAATACACAAATTCTCCACTATCCATTGCTCTTTATTTATGTAAAGTAAAGGTGGGCAGATCAATTCAAATATCGATAGTATCGATACCAGCGCTGATATTGGTATTTTATCGATACTACTATGATCGATACTTTGTTTCTATCTTCTGAGTTCTTGATGTAGGATACTGAAGTGTGTAAAACAATATACCTCAAACATGCACTATAAAAAATCTCTGAACCTTTTTGTGTTGACTGTAACGTCTATTTTATTTGTAGGTTATAGCACATTTAAACAGCACAAGTTGACCCAAAGTCCTTTAGAGACAAGTACATTTATATGTCTATCTACATTAAAAACGTCAGTAGTTTTTCATCAACAAGCTTAATCTCAACGATCTTTATTTGGGGTGTTGCAAATACTTTATAGATACACTTTATGTATCTCAAAGTTGGAAAAGTCATTTGTTATAGCAGTTAAAATGAAATTAAACACAACATATAACTACGGAGGAGGATTAAGGCCACTGGGGAAAAAAGTCTTTTTTTTCTTCTTTTCCAGAATTCTGAGAAAAAAGTCAGAATTCTGAGAAAAAAGCATTTTAAGGTAAAAGTCAGAATTCTGAGAAAACAGTCAGAAATCTGACTTTTTCTCAGAATTCCGACTTTAATCTCAGAATTCTGAGAAAAAAGTCAGAATTCTGAGAAAAAAGTCGGAATTCTGAGAAAAAGTCAGAATTCTGAGAAAAAAGCATTTTAAAATAAAAGTCAGAATTCTGAGATTAAAGACGGAATTCTGAGAAAAAAGTCAGAATTCTGAGAAAAAAGTCAGAATTCTGACTTTTATCTTAAAATGCTTTTTTCTCAGAATTCTGACTTTTTTCTCAGAATTCTGGAAAAGAAGAAAAAAAGACATGCCCACTCTTTTTTTGTTTTTTCCGGTGGCCCTAATCCTCTTCCGTATATAACACATATCGTCAAAAAGTATAATAATATGCAGCACAATAAAATCGAAAATAATATAGAATAAGAATACGAAAAAAGCTGATCTAAATTAATGAAAAATACATTTAAAAAAGCAAGATAAGAAAACTATCTATATAAAATAAACTATAACATTGTTTATTTTTCTCCTATTTTAATTGTCTAACATATCTACTTTTCATGTAATGCACAGAAACACAGTGCTATGTTGGTGATATACCTTACTTCAGATTTAACCCTGTTTACCAGCAGTTAGCATGCTCTGCTTTGAGGGCAGTATTTCTATATGGTCGTTTGAGAAATTTTTTTTTCAGATATTGGTAATATTTTAGCTGTTGACATATTGTATTGGCCTTAAACTATTGCTGTAATGTGCAAAGTCTTGCATGTTAGATACATGTAAGCTTCCTTTTGACTTGTTTGAATTTTATGTGGTAGAAACACATCTTGAAAATCCTCTCAGATCTGGAAAACACATTTCAGTAAGTAGCTGAGGCTCCAAAGAAGAGATTCAGTGCCCAGTCCAGTTATCAGTGCACTGATTATGTTGGCTGCAATAAAGCACTTCCTTACTTTATTACTTTATTGTTTTCACATATACCAGTTTTTCTGTTCCACCTGTGAGCATGACTAATGGTAAATATGTAATGAGTAAGTGAGAGAGTGACATGATCTTTGCTTGAAAGGATCAGTTTTTTCACGACCCCAGAGTCCAGAGGTTAATGACATCATTAGCATTCTGTTGGGGCTTGCCTGGCTTCTCTTTCCCAGCAGGGTTTGAGGCTGACTAAGCCAGGGAATGAACACAACACAAGTCTGTGAGCAGAGATTGTGAGTGCATTTGTGTGTGTGTGTGTGTGTGTGTGTGTGTGTGTGTGTGTATGTGAGAGAGAGAGAATGAAAGAGTGAGATGGATGGGTGAGGGGTGCCTTTGTGGTCATCCTGAGAGTGTCACAGGATACTGGCAGTGTGAGTCATGAATCTGAGGATGAAGAGGGGGAGGACGTGAAAAGGGCTGGAGGGTGAGTGGGTGGAAGGGAGATAGGGCTTGGACACGCGGGTGGAGGTGGCCCAGCAGGACATGCTAAACAGTGACTAGACCTGTGAGTCAGAGGGAGTGTCCATTGGCCAAGGGCACACACACACACACACACACACACACACACACACAGAAGTCTGTATTACTATAACTACTGTATGAAAGACTTGGTTGGAAAGTCAGTGGAAACTTATTACCTAATCCAGCATGCAACATTAATCAATTGCCTGGAAGGAATATTTTGATTTTTTTTTTTTTAACAGAAGGTGCAATGAGATCATTTGTTACAAAAGCTGGAGATGAAGTCAGATAAACCAAATGTTAACATAAGAAAAAAAGAAGCTATCCTGAATTATCAAGGCTGCAGTAAACAAAACGTGAAGGAATGATACATACACTCAGCTTTCAGATATTTACCATGGGCCAGGAGTCTGGCTCCATTGTGGGGGTGGACTCCATTACAGTAGCGGTTCCACTTTCTTAAACAAGCTCTTTTGACACCCTTGCCCCTTCTTACAGACCAACATTTTTCTGATTGGCTGCCCCTCACAAACAGAACGTGTGTGCTTTTAGAGCATTCCGAAGCCTCAATAGTAACTGCAACAATGTCTACATCTATGCACACATGCCATTAAGTTCAGAACTAGCTTTGTCTTTCCATGAAAAAGTGCAATTAGATGTTGTATGGTGCCATAAAACTGAGTGCAGTCAGCAAGATATCAGGTTTTGCCACCATTAGTGTCTTTTTCACATGACACGTGCTTCATTGTTATTATAAAAATATTGATTGCAGCAGCTTTAAAAGTCTTGGTGTCTTTAGCAGTGTTAGTGTTGCCTTGATGAAATAAATGTGAATCATTCAAGGGTGCTAAAGAGGTTAAATCTAAATCTTGTACAAATATTTCACTAAATTATGATCTCTGCTTCTATCAGCACTCAATTTTCAACCTCAATTTTCCTCAAGAATTATTAAGCATTACAAGAACGTATAAAGACACATTTTCCAGTGTGGTTTCAGGTTCATTATAACTTAAATGAATGGCTAGTAGCAGGCTAAGCGCTCTCTGAGGGACACTCTACTGACTCAGTGTTATTCTGTTGAGGTAGCTGTAGCTGCAGCCTCTGACTCTCTGTTATTTCCTCAGTCTTAATTGCTTTTGGTTGGCGTTTGTGCGTGTGTGAATGTGCATGTGTATTTTCTTTTCCTTGCCAAGGGAACAGAGGGAAAACAGTTATGTAACCAAGGCTGCTGCCTTGTGGATCAGTGTCCTCAGGGAAGCATCAGTGCTTACCTCCCCGATTTTTCCTCTTCATTTCCATTTTCAATTAGATCCGATCATGCTCTCACACAATACTCAGGAATCAGGAGATTTGGGCTTCACCGTGAGCACCTTAATGATTTATGCCCTTAAAGTATGAGGCAGTTTTAGTACGTTCATAAGTACAGCTTCCCCACAACACTGAGGGAAGAGTAGCATTTAGCCAATGACCACTTTGATGATCATACCCTTCGGATGGCATTTATTTTCCAGCATGTAAGACAGGTGGAGCGAGCAATGGGAGAAATGCCAACCGCTGATGTCTTGGCACATCGTCATGCGTCTGGAAAAAGAACTGGAGCAGTGACTCAGGAGATTCTGTTTTTTCCCTCCAGGTGACTCTGTGGGCCATGTCAACACACTAACTGACAGACAGAGAGAGCAGGAAGGAGGGGGTTTGTAGGGGAAGTGATTTTCCATGCGGGTGAATCGCACTTCAGACGTGGGCTGTAAATCGAGGTAGCAGAGTGCAGCTGAGGCGCTCACAGCAGCGTGCCAGTTCTGGTACAATGTGGGTATGTCACACCTCTGTGCCAGAGCACTGGACTGACCCAAATATAACCTGGTCACTGACTTTGCTGGGCGCTCCACTTCTCCACAGCTGAGTGTCAACACGGAAATAGCTTGACTGGGGGGAAAAATGGAGGGGCGGGGTTGTTAAACAAGAAAACCCAAATGAAAATGTCGAAGGCGTTAAAATTTGCTGGATGATTGTTTTGGACCCTTTGATGCTGTAATAATAAGCACATCCCATAAAGGATTTTTCCAGTGCATCTACACGAGAACACACCTGATATTTCTGTCAGTCATTGAAAGATCCTATAAAAACTTAGAATCATCTATATTTATCCAACAATATTAATAATGTAGCTACTATTCTACTGTACTAGTTTGCTAAAGTCATTATTCTCCTATTGAAAGATTTTTCCTGCAGACGTTACATTTTTCCATACATTGTAATTGGATTAAAATCCCAGCTTTGAGCATGACATTCCCAAAACCATCAGTTTGCTCTTACTTGGTGTTAAAATGAGAAGTAGTTCTGTATGTAGTTCTTCATTAACACATTATATCTGATGATAGCCGCTATGTTGCAAACTTAACTACATACTTGAATTTTCCAGACTTTACAAATGTAACCCACTTGTGTTACTGTCTTGTAACTGACTGTTCCAAAACATTAGCATCCCACTCTTTGTTGGAGTTTATATCCCAGTAACTCCAGCCAAGCTTATTATCTGAGATTGTATAATAATTGCCAAATGCACTGATTAGACCTTTTCCCAAAATCTGTTTCTCCTTTTCCTTCTGAAAGTAACATGTTCACAAAAAAGCATAGATCACACCACCCACTTTGTCTATTTATGAAAGCTAATCATTCAAACAGAATAAAATACACATCTGCAGCTCAAAAGAATAATCTTAGGGGAACTACGGTGATGTGGTGGTTAGCACTGTTGTCTCACAGCAAGAAAGTTCTAGGTTCTTCTTGCTGTGGAAAGCTTGCATGTTCTCCCTGTGTCTTCATGGGTTCTTGCTGAGTACTCCAGCTTCCTCCCACAGTCAGTTGGGTTAGATTAAGTGGCAATTCTAAAGGGGTGTCCAAATTCAAAGGCTGCATCCTCCTGAGGACCCGGCCTTCGCGGTCTACGTGGGCCGGGTCCTCCGAAGGCCAGGTAGGCTGGAAGTGAGTGGCTGTGAAATTGGACAGTCTAGTTTCCGTCTGACGTTTATTCAGCTGTAATCTCAGCCAAGCCGATTTACTCACAAACAAATAAAACAGTGAAAAAAGCCAAACAATATCATTTTTAAGTTATCTAAGTTATCTAAACATATATCATGTTTAACCTGGGTAGGAAAAGGCCATGGGGGGTTTGAAAACGATATACCATTGGGAGCTCGCTGTTCTCGCCCCAGATAGCTATCGAGCTGGTGGATAACAGACGCCTCCAAAAACATTGGAGCACTTTTGCAAATATGCGATGTCTTGATAAACTGAGCAGATATTTGAAGTTTACACAGCTACATTCTCGCCTCAAAATATCTTAAAAGTTTATTTTGTGACCCAGAAAGAGTAATAAGAGTAATATTAAAACAGCATTTGAAGGAGTCTACGAATTTGAACAGCCTTCGTCACATCGCTGTGATATAATCAACCCACAAATGCGGCCTCAGGAGGGTGCAGCCTATGAATTTGGACACCCCCTAAATTGCCCATAGGTGTGATCGTGAATTGTTGCCTGTCTATTTGTGTTAGCCCTGGGACTGATTGGTGACCTGAAGAAGATGTAGCTCACTCCCTATGGCAACTGGGATAATCCTCCCGGTTCCAAATTGGATAAGTGGAAGAAAAAGGATAGATGGATAGAAGACTAATTCCATTTATTTGATTGGTTATCAACTGCGCTTTTCACATCAAAGCTGGCAAAGAGACAAATTTGTTATTATAAAAGTTGCTGGTTTTATTTAAAAAAAAAAAAACAGTTTCTAAATTCATGAAAAAAGTGAATTAACACTTCAATCATCTCCCTCAACAATTCATCTTGAATTTCCCCTCAGCAAAGCCACTAAACCCAGAGATCCTCCAGAGAAGCAGAGACATGGAGCAATAATTAGGTACACTGTGCTCTGAGAATTTCCCGCACAAGAGAGAATCCGTTAATATCCCAGAGATGATGTATTCATTAAGATCTTTACTACTGTAATCACATGCAACCCCGGTGGCCGAGGATCAAATGCGTCCACAGTCCTCCCCCTGGTGCCTCTCCAATTCTTCATTGCTCCCAAATGCTCCCTGACACAAAACAAGTATAAAACAGTGTGTTGTTGTGATGAGGAATCCAGTGATTCATTTTGTTGGAGTGTCCATATGTGTGTACCTGCATGTGAACATTCCAATAATCCAAAAACACGACTGCATTGTGCAGACTGAATGCACAGGCCTGCCTTCACTTTGGTCATTGTGCTCAATTTAAATGCCTCCAAGAGGCAACCTTACTGCTCTGTTTTTTTCTGTCACACCGACACTGGCTGCTGAAAGAGGAAATCACCCTGATGCTGAAAGGAAATTGCATTGTTACAGCTGCACTGGCTCGCATACCAAATTATCCCCACCACGGCGTACCTGTAAATAACAACCATTCCCTGCCTGTCAGTTGCTTTACGCATCACAATTAGAAAGTGGTTCAAAATTAAAAGCTCCCCAGTTATCTTAAAACAGAAGGTGGGGAGGCGACATAAGCGCAGCTTAAACACTCCTGTACTAATTGATTCAAGACACGCAGCAAGAAAAAGAAAGCTACACGTGTTTGGGACAATTGCTGAAAAAGACAGCAGCATATGTGGTCTTTAGGTTTATGTTCGGCTAAAAGGAAAGGATTTACAAAACAACAACAGGGGACTCTGCCTTTTCCTTTTCTGGTAATTGCTTATGGCCAATGATGTCATGAAGGGGATGCTGGGGGAAGTGCTGTTGTCCTTTCATATGTAAAATAAAAAAGACATGAGGACAGTTTGCATGCTTCAGCCCTATGTCTGTGTGCCCTTTGTATACAATGACATACTACTTCTTGTAAGCTTGTGCTGCAGATGACTCAATTTTGTAGGTAACTGTTGAATATATGTTCCATTATGGGCCAAAAAAAAGGAAACTTAAAGGTACAGTGTGTAAAATCTCACTACTGATTGTAAGTAAATTGTACAGTGTAGGCAGCTGACTTCTGTTTTCTTTCTCTTCCCAATTCAAGTGAATTCAAGTTCTAGCTACTGTGGGCACTTTTGCAGTGAGTGTAAGCTGTCACATCGCTGTTTACCTCAGCTGTCAGTGTGTTCACGTCTTACACTGGAGAAGGCTGTAAAACGTTGGGAAAGAAGTCCAGTACAAATCGATTAGACAGTGAAACTAATTTCTTCTCGATGACAGCGACACTGAGGTGAGTTGTTGAGGATATCCTAAACTTTTCTATTACTAAGCACTAATGTTTTTGCCACTGTTAGACTCTGTTAGTGAAACTTTCTTTGACGTGGATCTAATATTGTAGGACTTGGACACTTGAATAAACTCTCATATGATCTGTTAATGTAATCAAACTGTTTATCAGTGAGAACATGTGATTTTAGGACACTTGAGCCTAACTTTAGCTGGCATAACGTTAGCTTATAACCAGCTGTTGTTGTTGTTTAGCTGACTCGTTGTCAGCTGTCTGGAAGGGTTGCAAGCTAATGTCCTGACATTTAGTAATTGGAGCATTATCAATATGTCTCTAGCCATGTATAAAAACATGATTAGGCTTATGTCAGTCTCGGGTGGACACTTTGGCTGCTTCCACAAACAGGCACCCACTCCTCTGGGTTTTTAATTGATTCATTCTAAATTTCTCAGAATGCATCAATCTGTTGGAAGACATGATTACACACTAAACAATGTATACTGAGTACAATGTGCTTTTTTCTATTAAAAACAACAACAAAAGACTGACTGAACCTTTAAATAAGCACGGTAATTTTAACTAATATCTCACCTCATGACTATTTTCTCATGCCCCCTTCGGATACCTTTCTCCATGAAGAACAGAAGGGCATCCTGACTGTTATATTCACTTTGTTTCCTTGACTTTGGCCAACCCTACAGCATCCTTGTCTGCCCAGGAAGCAGGGAGCCTTGTAAATTAGATTAAGATACTGTGTGAAACACTAGTTCATTCCATAATGCTGTATCAACATTGGCAGCTGCCAATAAAATTCATGACATCTACATCATCATCCAGAGTGGAATGAACAGCCCTGTCAGCTCGCACAGTGGGTGGGGTGGAGACAGCCACAAAGTATAAGAAGAAAAAAAATAAGTCGTGGATACAGGCACACATAGCTAATTCACATACATATTCAGTCAGCACACAATTAAAGCACCGTACATAGGTGTGGAATTACTAGCAGTCTTTCTTCCATATGCTGGGCGATGGGAAGGGCGGCAGTGATGTGATACATATGCGGAGGTAATGCTGCTTGCAGATGTGTCACCCTAAGAGAGGAGGCGAGTTCATGCCTGACCTCTCTCCTCTAACCCCGGGCCCTGGATCTGAGAATAGTTTTACATATCTAGCCGACCTGTCCATCTGACATGACCTCGGGGCAAGGCTGGGAGACACGGGCAGGCTTAACCGAATCTCACGCAGCCCGGCTGAAAAATGACTCTCCATGTAATGTGTGCTTTTTTGCGCCCGCTCCCATCCCAGGTGAATTCCATGGATCTTAAAAGGACGCTTTGAATTCAGCAGAGGCTCCGCTGAGAACAATCAAGGAACATGGCTGGCTGATTATGTATGGTCAGTCTGGGGGACATTCTCATTCATGTATGCATCTCAGCATGTGCAGTTCTTTATATTCATCTTATGAATCTGCAGCTCTGTTCAAGACACACTTCTGAGGAAAGTCGCAGAGCTACCCAACGCTAGCACATATCCATAACGCATTGGTTCATGTAGCTATGCTGAGTGCCATTTCATTCCCATTTCATGTGTTTCTCATGCATCCGTGTGTACGTGCAGGTCCAGAGGCTGCATTTCTACACATAAATGGCATCTTCATAAGCAGATTGAAACTGTGGTCAAAAGATGTATAACCTATTTTATTTCTGCTTTTCAAGAGTCTATTACCCATAAATCCTTTAACTCTGAGAATATTGATACATGCATAAGAATACCTTCAGTCCTGTGCCACAAATCAATATCCCTTTGTTTCATGAAGCAGTTTTATAAACAGTAACATGAAATAGTCATGTAATATACTGTATGTAAGGAAATAGAGGTTCATGAGCCATAGACTCCCATCACATACTATATTAGGCAGCACAGTGACAGCCTTGCTTTTATAGATTGTGTATTTTTGTTTTGTACAAGAGTTTGTGTAAATCCAAATAAATAGGTCAATAAATTATAGTTGGATATATAGTATAGCTGAAAGTGCCAACAATGGGCATGTGAATATCAGAACTGGACCATGTAGCAATGGGAGAACGTGGCCTAGTTCGATGAGTCGCATTTTCTTTAAAATCACGTGGACGACTGGGTGCATGTGCATCACTTAACTGGGGAACACCTGAGGAACACAAATGTACTAGCCCTTTATTTGACAAGCTGAAAAAATCAGGTCTGAAAATTCATAATTTATCTTATTAGGTCTTTGTAGTAAACTGGGAGAGCACTCCAGTGTTGCACATTAGCAAGAACACGTGCACCACTAACTCAGAGTTTAACAGGTTCAGTTATACACCAACAGGCCCATGCAGGGTCTTGTTGTACAGCCACAGGTCTGTCTATCAGCAGACATAATCCAAGAAAGAGTTACAATTAATAGTGTCAACTTTGATTATATGGTCGCTAAGACTACAGAAGGAATTGTTGTTTTTACCAAATCTTGATTTTTATTAAATATTATTCCACAAATACTTAAAAAAATCTGATCAGCATATTTAATTGTACATTGCTCCTCTGTTCCATGGGACACCACAGTGTTTCATCCTCTTATGGCCCCTCTTTGTAATATCAGATGCTTTCGTTGTCTACAGCACCTATTGTAGGTCTACACTTGGCACAAAACCCAACAAACATGTCCAACAAACAAATGAGTAACTCATTCCTTATTTTATGACTGTTTCATGGTACAAGCCAAGTTCTTCAGCCTCACCTGTGATAAATCAGACATACACGATCATCATGTGTCCAAATCCCTCACCAAATTGCTCATAAGCACCCACGACCACATTAACCATATTCTTAAGACGTTTCTGTGACTTCCAACCTTCTCCTCCCACCAACCTCAACTCTTTGGATGCCAAGATCCTCTAACCATTCTGACTAAAGACAAGACCACACAGCATATTCTACAGCTCCCCCTCCCTCTAGAACTCCTACACAAGCATTTCTAAGATTTTTCAATGATTTGTTTTTGTTAACACACACACACACACACACACACACACACACACACACACATTTTCATATCTTAGTCAGGACATCTAATTGACATAATGCTTTCCCTAGCTGCTTACCCTAACCCTCAAAAATGAAAAAAATGAATGCCTAACCCTAAACCCTTAGCCTAAACCTAACCAACACCAAACTGTAACCCTGACATTTAAACCACATTTGGAGCGTCAAAAATGCCTTCAAACTCGTGGTTACCAGGATTTTGGTCCCCACGAGTATAGTAAACTTCCAATTTTTGGTCCCCACAAAGATATGACCACATGCTCTCTTACACACACACACACACACACACTCTGAAGTCACCTTTTGATGACAGCTCCAGCGTGTACCTATTTGTTATTGTATTACTTTGAGACTGTCGGGATTTAAAAACCCTTAATAGTGTTTGATCTAACTATCCATCAGTCCCATCCAGTTTCACTTTTTACATCTGAAGCCGTGACTGTTTCAGACTTTCTGTGCTTCTTCACTGTGAAAAGTCAAGCTGAATGATTTTTGGTATCAAAACATTTTGAATCCAGGCATGAAACACATGAGGTGACTCTGACTGAGAAACAGGGCACATAAGGTAGGCCCTCACTAAAGCATATCCTGCTGTAGCCTCCTTTTTGACTCTACGGTGTCACTTAATTTACAACATGTACAAACTAGGACTCAAAAGTCACAACTGAGACCATGAAGTCAAGGAAAATGTTTACTGAGGTCTTCACTAAAGTGCCATAGACTTCTGTATTAACTGTCTAGTCTACTCCACAGTGACTTCAATATTCAGCTGCTATGTCTATCTTTAATATACAGTCTTTGAGAAGTAGCCAATCTGGGGGAATAAAACAAGTGTTAAGTCTGACTCACACATGCTGACTTTAGACTTTTCATGGGAGTCTTTTAAAACAAAATGTGTAGACAGTTCATAATGAAACTAAAACCTGATTCAGACATTAACCCAGCGTGAATGCTCACACAGCCACCAACGTGATCACAGAAATGCCCTAAAAACAAGAGTTTCTATCCCTTTTTTCTCTGCGTTTGGAGTATAATAGCATTAGGTTAATTTGTTAGCTACTTGTCAAACCCTAATGTTACATCTTTATGCCAAACCACAAAACAGTTGAATCCCCATCATGTGTCTACACACATGTAAACGCAACACGAGTAAAACAAAGCAGACGTGTGCCAAATAGGCAGCTGTTAGAGAGGAATAAATCCATTGTCACAGTAAGAGAACATCACGTCACATTTTACATACGTAGAAACCCCAGATCACGGCAAACACAGCATAAACAACAATAAAGGATAAAATTATTCCAACACGCCAACTGAAAATAGAGTCTCATAGGACGAGGCTGCACTCAGCTCATAAACGAGTCCAGCAGTTTGCCTTCCTCTGGCTGCACTCGTGCAGTACGGTCTGAACTACAGAGGTCAGAAGTTAATGAAATTCCAGTGTTCAGTTAAATAGTCATTTAGGTAATATACTATGCTCCATACTAACCAGCCATAAATCATCCTAATTTAATAAATGTAGGAATAATGATGAGATGTCCAGCGAAGACGTTTACTCGCAGACCCCATCCTGCTTTAATAGTCACGGTGTAAAGCAGAAAGACGTCAGATAGCATTTCAGTGGAAATGCATCATAAACAATTGGGTCAAATCCTACCTGAGGATTGTGCTCTGGATCACATCTCCGTCCTCTTTCCTCTCATTAGAGCCAATTTTTTTTCTCCACAAAAAACAAAAACATGATTATTCAAGCAACAGAACTGCAATAAGAACTCTTTCTTTCTTTCTTCTTCTCTTTTTTCCCCTGAATATTCAACTCATTTTGCCCCATAAATCTGCCAAGTATTAGTTTGGACACATTAGCACGTAGCATGCATTAGCCAAGATATATATTTTACAAGCAACACTGTGCTTTCAGTAGGAGGCATAATGAAGTGTGAAGGAGAAAATCTGGTGTTGTACAAATCCCGGGTGGATATGATTTTTGTTTTGGGACTGACTGGACGCTGTTGTTCAGGAGAATTTATAACCTTTTCAAAATGGCTTTACACCTAACCAGCAGGGGTCTTTTTTCTTATTTCAGTTGTATATTTTCACAGGGAGGAGGGGGGGACAGAGATGAAATGTTTCTGAATAACAGACTCCAGCCGACTGAGTTTCAAGGAGAAATAAGTGAAGGTCAGTGGAGGCGATAGAAAATTCTCCTTTATGTTTAGTTTCTGTATCTTTACAACAGCTTCTCTCTCTTTGTTATGTGTTAAGCATAAGGGGCACATATCCACGGGCATCTCTTCTTCTACCTGAAGTGTTTCATTACAATCTAGTGCCCCCTAATGGATGCAAAGCCCCGGTGCTTCTCGGATGCTCTGGCGAGGTGCTGTGAATTTTATCACAGCTTTGGAACCAACAAATTAGCCATTTTGGAGGTGTTCACTGATACTTTTGTGGCCGTGCTCCGTTCACCAGGGCTCCTCTCAAAACTGAAAGCGGCTCCCCATTTCTGCTCCCATGAAACAAGCTGCCCACCCTCCCGCCCACTCACCCATTCTCCTCCTTTACAAAAAGCCCATTTTGGCAGAAGCAACAACAAGAATCACTATAGCAAGCGAGAGCGACCGGGGGAACATCCAGCATGAAGACAAATCAATGAAATCCATTTGACTTTCAAGCCTCAAAATGCCAAAATGCCAGAGAGTACAAAAAAGCAACATTTCTCAGTGCCCTATCAAACCCCCCTAATTCTTTGTGACATTTCCTGGCAATTTCCAGCACTATGTAAATGTCTTCCAGCAATCTGATTTAAACAAATGTCATGAGTTAAACAACCGGACAGACATTTTTTTTTGGTTGTTTTTTGTTTTCTTTATCTTGTCTCATGGAAAGACCATCTAATGGTCAAATAAGCCCTGGGGACAGGGGTGTAATTCTCCCTCCCCTCCTTCTCTCACTCCCTCTTTCTCGCTTCTTGTTTTTTTTTTTTTTTAGCAAAAAGGAGCTGGATGTGTTCATGTTGGATATTGAACCCAGTGCACGTAAATATTACATTCTGCCTGCATGATGTTGCACCAAACTCTAATAAAATCCAGCACACTGTACACCTTTTGTAAGCAGGCTCTTTCCTCTCCAGAGGAGACACTGTAAAAGTTCAAAGCCCAGGCTCTGAGCAGCATGTGGCCTGCTCAGCTCCGGTGCAACCTGTATGGCTGCTGGGGCACATCATTTTAGCTGGGCCGAGATCTGAGGATGAGGGGAAGGGGGCTGGGGCAGCCTTTGAAAGGATTTGGTCTTCTGCACAGGAACGTGGCGCTTGTTGTCCAGTGACATGCCAAACTGGACTGTGTGGAAGCCTTGATGGAGCCTTGTGTGAATAACTGCACTGTCCTGGCACTGAAATGACCCTTGAGGGCTAATTAATTGTCCAATCTGACAAACTGACACTGTGCACTAGTAACCTTTCCAAATTGTGTAATACAGGAAGTGAGAGATACAAAACAGCATGCTGTTCACAAAACCACCCCATGTGACCTAATTGTTTATTGCAGTCATATTATTGCATCAAAATGTTCTTCATAGTAACTGATATGCTAACCTAAGGAAAGACTTGTAACAATACTTGCAGACTGTGGAGATGCTGTATCTGACGGTGTTACCCAGACCCAGCACCCCACTGTGCTCTGCAGCTTCTGCTAATGCTGAGCTTTATTTGTCCAACAGTGCCACCTAGTGAAGAGCCTCTGAAGTTTCGCAATATTGCAAAAGTTATTGAGTTTATTGCACATTTTAGAACAGTGGCTCTCAAAGTGGAGTGCTGGGATCCCCGGGGATCTGTGACTTATATTCAAGTGTTCTGCACAATAGTTTTGCTATTTATTATGCATTTATGTAGCCATATTAAAACGTCTACAGAATAGCTGCTTTTATACCAGCAAAATTAACATATGGTGTCCATTACTCCCGCACATGTTATCATGGGACCAAAGGAATGCCTAAAAGGGTGGTGATGATTTCATGAGGATCTGAAGGGTTTAGGCTGAACCATTAAGGATTAAGGAACATTTTCTCATTTTTAAAGGATTCACTTCTCCCACAAAGTTTGAGAACATATGTTATTACAATCATAATTAATTACAATCATAGATCAAAAGTGACTGGTTTAAATAACTGAAAACAGATCATTTTCAGTTAGAGCTGTGATATCAGAGCTTTATATTAAGTGAAAGTATGTAAACTTTAAACAAATTTCATGATGTTCCAAGTAGCTGACTTTAAAAGTTTGTGATATATTCATGACTGGTGTTGTGTTATTCATATATTGGGATATTTCTAGTGATTTTGCGTAATGTAGTAACATATTTTGGGAATTACATAAGAATTTGGGGTGGATTATGTGATGTTTGGGCCCCTATTTACATGTATAAGCTGTAAATAGCTTTTGGGGAAGTCCCCTTTCACAGGTAACTATTTTATATACTGTGTTGGAATCTGTACTTTAATTTTCACTGGAAGTAAGGCCTTGTTGATATTGTTGTATCTCAGGAGACTGTTGCCTGACATTTGAAGCTTTATTGCTGAACGTCGTTTAAAGAGGTTGATAATTTCTGTCTGATAAATGAGCTCGCTTCACCCTCACCAAACTGAGAAACACTTAAAGCTTTCACCAGTCTGTAAGCAATGATTTCCCCAGCTTGGTCAGCCAGAGTGAGGACCTCCTCTGCGTGAAGATTTATAACGTACCGTACCGCTCGGAGTTTGCAAACTTGCGCTGTTCTGGCCTGCTGCATGAAAGCTATTTACACGATTCTCCTCCTTCCAAGTGCCTCTTGTAAGCCTGCTATAACCGGCGCTGATAATGTTTATGGATGTTTCATTGCTTTTGTTGGACAGTTAAACTGCTCTTTGTGGTTTATGGGGTCAGGCTGTTTACAAGTGTAGGCTGGGCTTTACGGAGCGCAGAGCGTGCCTTCATCCACAGGCTTAAATCTCGCCTTATTAACCACACAAACATGAGTAACCGTCGCTTAAATCTTTCTGTTTCTCGGCTGCACTGATCTTTTACTTGCTAATTAATTTTACTCCCATCTTCAAATGGTTTTATTTGTGCGTTTATGCACCCTGTGTTTATGATGTCAGACGGATACGGCATGATCTCTAATTAGCAGACATTAAAAACATCATACCGATAAACTACATTATTTTATTTTTCAATTGTATACAGACTGAAATCTCAGTGAGGATTTGGACCAGATGTAAAAAAAATAAATGATAAGAGGACGGATGGATTCACTTTTGTATAGGAGCATTTGAAGAATCGCTTTTATCACCCCTACCCAACCTCTACCCAAACATTTCCAATGGTGGTGACCTGTACTTGTCACCTGTCAGAAATTTAAGCCAAATGAAGCCATTGTACCCCAAATTTCAGCTGAGAAATTTGGGGGTATGTGACTGTGCATCAGTACAAACAGTAGATACAATAAACGTTTTTCAGCATTTAATCT
Organism: Oreochromis niloticus; assembly: GCF_001858045.2. NCBI lineage: Eukaryota > Metazoa > Chordata > Actinopteri > Cichliformes > Cichlidae > Oreochromis > Oreochromis niloticus. The sequence continues at coordinate 28,026,786 of NC_031974.2, forward strand.
TCACCGCTTGCCAATGCTCAATCAACTTTAATATCAATCTGAAACCAAGTAAATATAAGGCAAATATTGGTGATACCAGTACTGACACCAACACTATTAACTTACAAAAGCAGCTTATGTAGGGGAGAGAAGTGTGTCATGACATACTGTATGAGTTAGAAACAGCTCACGCACCAATTGGCGGCAAATAAAAGCGGCTAAAGTGGAAAAGTTCTGCGTCTTCTTCGTTTCTGCTACGTTCACAGCTTCCTTGCACTGTGAATCAATAGGCTAGGTCCATGCGAGATCTGGCTAGACAGGTCAGCGGCAGCAACAGTGAGAACATGACGAAGAAGAAGGGGACAAACTGAACAAACCGAAGGCAGGGAAACAACAGGAGGGGTGAGGAGGCTTGTTCAGACAGCTGTGCCGGGGGAGCTAACACTAATGATCTCTCAGTATCTCTGTTAGCGGGGCCTGTCTCAGCAGGTGGAGGGAAACATGTCAGCCAGTAGCGAGGCAGCAATCAGGGAGTACCTAACAGCTACACACACTGCTGTCCGTCTGGCAGTCACTTGCACTTCTTGCACACAGACACGCAAACCGACCCAAAAGCAAGAAAAGACTGTTCTTTATCGAATGCTAACAACACACTATCTGCTATGTTTATTCATGTAATTAACCCCAACCCCGCTGACTCCCAGATCTGCACCGCTCTCCCTGCTCCTCAGGATGTAACTGCATGACTTTCCATTAGACCCTTCGGCATCTCTAGTCAGGACTGACAACCTCCAAGAACCTCATTAGTGGCAGAGAGAGGCAGACACGGATACAACAGCACAGCAGCAAATTGCCGGGGAATTCATTTAAAATGCACGTGTGGTGTGGTGACAGTGGGGGTTAAGGTGGAATAGGTTAGCATTAGTGGTCGCGGCATGGGGTTGCAGGTTGGAGGCCAGGTCTCATGCTGCCACCGAGTATCACAGCAGCTCTGCGAGTGTGCACTTGTGTGGATTATGTGTGTGACAAGCTGTCAGAGTCACCAGTCAGGCAGACTGGGCCTGCCTCAGCATGTCACTAAACACAGCGCTGCCTGACTGCTGAGGGGTAATTAGTGAGATGTGGACCGGGACGGAGTCAGGGCGATAGTGAGGGACCGAAATGGACACGAGGAGTAGAGGATGTCAAGCCAGTGGGGAAGAAGAGGACTTTTAAAGATGCCTCATGTTACATTTTGCAAACCAAAGCAAGATTTTTCTGCAAGAATGTAACAGAGAGAAATTGTGCTCGAGAATGAAGAGTTCTGCCAGGTTACCCAAGCAGGCATCTGGTTGAATAATTTTAAAATAATTACAATGTTTCCCAATTAGGGTGCTAAAGCATAAATCCCTGTGGAGGATTTAATTACTTTTCACAATGTAAAAGCTGTGCAAAGACCTGCAGCACCTGCCTTTTTTGTTTATGGCTGTTCCACAGATGCGTTGAAAATCAACTTGCTAACAATGTTGTTCCTGCTTGAAGTGGAGCGAGACTCGGAGCCAAATCTGTGTGATGAGGGAAAAGGCTAATTAGATGCTGTGCCTTATTACCCTACTGCTCCGATGACATATGACATATATAAGAATGATAAGACATTCTTTAACAGATAAGTTAAAGAATATCAGGCAAATATTATCACTCAGTGCTGCTTTACCCATTCAGTTAAACACGTATGTTCACACATATACCCAAATAATGACAGGCTAAGTTATTCATTGCAGTATTGCAATGAGAAAAGTGGGATTTGGTGTCCTTGTGCTAATATTTATATATACATACATGACTTTGAGCAGCACGGTGGGACGGTGGTTAGCACTGTTGCCGCACAGCAAGAAGGTCCTGAGTTCAATTCCACCATCAGGCCGGGGTCTTTCTGTGTGGAGTTTGCATGTTCTCCCCGTGTTTGCGTGGGTTCCCTCCGGGTACTCCGGCTTCCTCCCACCGTCCAAAGACATGCAGTTTGAGGGGATAGGTTAATTGGATAATCCAAATTGTCACTAGGTGTGAATGTGAGTGTGAATGGTTGTCTGTCCCTGTGTGTTGGCCCTGCGACAGACTGGCGACCTGTCCAGGGTGTACCCCGCCTCTCGCCCTATGACAGCTGGGATAGGCTCCAGCGCCCCCCGTGACCCTGGAAAGGAGAAGCGAATGGATGGATGGACTTTCAGCTAATGCTGCAGTGTGAAATAAACTCATCAAGTATCTGTCCGTCTCTATCCTCTCCCTGTGCGCAGAGCTGTCTGTAACACAACACAATTATTGGTTCGAGTTATAAAGTGTTGTGAAAAAGTATGTGTCCTATTCCTAATGTTTTTCATATTCGTCACACTTACATGTTTCTCATCAAACAAACAAACAAACCAGATCCTGTCCGACAAAGTTAGTAGGCCAAAAGATCTGAAATGGATTCACGCCATTATCTAAAAAAACACCTCAGAAACACAGCCACTGACTTCTATCAGTCTGGAAAGGGATACAGTTTTAAGGCTTTGGGACTCCATTGATCTGCCACAAGTGCCAAAATTCACAAATGGGGAAAATTTGGAACAGTGGTGAACTCCTAGGAGTGACTGGCCTGCTGAAATTGCTCCAAAAGCTCATCAGCGATGCATCCAGGAGGTCGCAAAAGAACCTAGAACAACATGTAAAGAACTGCAGGCCTCACTTGCCTCAGTTAAGATCAGTGATCATGATTCAAAGATAAAAAAGAGGATGGGCAAAAATGGCATCCGAGGGAGCGTTCCAAGTAAGTGATCTAAAAGAACACAAAGGATACATGGATGGATGTATGGATGCTATAAAAAGACACAGATGATTTTGTGTTCTCTGCAGTTTTCTTTATGGACCAATCTCTGTGTAGAAATGTGACTACAAACCTATCATCCCCCTGTTTTTGACACTCCATGGGAAGTTCTCTTCAGTTATTTAATTTTAAAGCGTTTTGCAGTAAATTGTGGGCCACAAACATTACTAGATCACAGTCTAATGTTTCTCCATTCGCTTCTGCTTATCCATTTCAGGGGCGCTGGAGCCTATCACAGCTGTCTTAGGGTGAGAGGCAGGGTAGACCCTGACCAGGTCACCAGTCTGTCGCAGGGCTAACACACAGACAACCATTCACACTCACATTCACTCCTATGGGCAATTTAATGCTTCCAATTAACCTAACCCCACTAACTGCATGTCTTTGAACTGTGGGGGGGAAGTACCTGAAGAGAACCCAGGACCTTGTTGCTGTGAGGCAACAGTGCTAACCACCGTGCCAAGGTGCCTTTTGCAGGTCACAGAGAGAAACGTCCGTCTTTCACGTAAATCCCAGCTACAGATGGTGAGCAATTTCAGAAATGGAAGCACCACCAGTCCATGCAGGACCCCTTCTGCAGAGCCACCACAGCTGGTGGAGGAATATGATGGAAAAGGAAACAGACCCAGAAAAAACTTCTTCAGTGCCCTTTTGATAAAAACCACAAGATCACAAGATAAAAACCTTTAAATCGTTCAGTTACATGTGTCCATTGCCAAAATATGGGATAGCAGGCAGCATCAACCCTTAATCTTCTCTGAGTGACGCATACTTCATTCACCAGACGTAATTGGATGGAATACAAGAAATCACAGTGATGTGACTGATAATAGGTTTATGCTGTTTATGCTGACGGCTGTGTTGCTTGCGGTGACATGTCGACATGATAAACCGATTAGTGCAAATTACATAAGAGTCCAAGATATTTAAGTAAAACATGCCAAAATGTTATGACTGCGGACAGAAATAGAAGACAAAGGCTTAAACGAGCCAAGGACTGTAACATCTGATCACACCAAAGAGCTTTTCCAAGTTCTGTACGGAGGGGAAAATGGAAAAGAACGTTAAGAACAGAATACTTATTTTTTATTAAAAAACCAAAAAGAATATTCTGTTTTTTGCCAATAAAAAAGTGAATATTTTCTTCTGTTCCTAATGAAGGTTGTGCTGGAAACACTGTCAATATGTTTTCATTATCCAAGCTAGCACAGTCCATCGCGTTATACGTGGCATTGTTAGTAGAGTCACCGCTTTGGTCAAACTACTGCATTTTTTTTTGCAAACATAGTCATCAGAGGGCCACAGATTATACCAAGGTTCAATTTAGGTATTTTTGCAGTTTAAAAGACAAAAGGTAATATTTTATTTAATTAATTTTTTTGTTCATTTCAACTCTGCAAATCAAATCATGCTGTCATTAGATAAGCCAGACAGATGATGTCGATGATGTCTCTCCCTGAGGATGGGATTGAGGGCTGTACAAAGCCAGAGACACCCCCCCACCCCAGCTAAAAACAGGCTTCTGGCAACAAGTTGTGATGGATGAGCCGTGTAAAATGGCTAACAAAAGATGCACTTCTAGCCTGTAGAGGGACATAAATTCTAAATCAGCTGGCACATTTGCAACTGCGTGCTTGCGAGTGGATGCTTGGACAGTCTGAAGGCACGCTGCGGGACTTCTTTAACCTCTCTTCTTCTCAAAGCTGAATTTGTCAGACAAATCATCTGCTGATTATACTATACATTTTTTGTTGATACACAACAAATCTTGCCAGCATCAGTGTCAACTTTCCTCATGAAGTTGTCTTTTTATAGTCCTAATCAGAAAATTTGACATTTTCTTAAATATCTTAAGACACATCAGTTGTAATGAAAAATATCAGCGTTGAACTTTGCTGCATCAGATGTTTACTGCTGCCTCCAGTACTAAGCACTCTATCCATGGTAGCTTTGGCATAGCTGAATTACAGGGACTGAATCTATAGCGTGTTATATTGTAAAGATAACTTTAGTTTTGGCAGCTACAGGCCAATTTCAATTAGAGGAATTATTAAAAAGATAAAATTGCAGCATAGTGTGCATAAACCTAAACCGACCCATTTTAGTTTTGTTTTTAGCATGTGGAGAAAACAGAGGTAAACCCTCCAGGGTCCCTGCTGCCTCCAGTGCTAACCACTCTATCCTCAGCAAGCTTCAAAACATCCACTACATGTGACTGACACACGTCTCAGTCAGTGGAGAGCCAGGAAAGTGCGTTTCTGTGTGTAGCAGCGCACACACACCCACACCGATCCATCTCAGCCCCTCACTGTTGAGCGTTCAGAGCCAGACACTCTGCTATCTCTATTAAGCTGGTATCCCTGAAGAGCCCTTTGCTGCTGCCAAACCTGGAGCGCAGCTGATCCCCAAAGACCATCAATCTGAGCAGAACTGCTGCTGAAGCTCAGGCCGGGTAGTGCTACAAGTCTTCTCATATTTCCCCACCTTTTCCTCAGAAGTGAGGTGCAGACAGCATTAACACAGTGCATGAACAGTTGCATGTAATTTCCCCGTTTACCCATATTCAGTGTGTGCACTTGGATGCAAACATTTTTGTGGCTAGCAGGTAGACATGCAGTTGTTAAAAATCTGTTTGAAAGATGATGTATGCATATTATTTGCATAGCTCAAATATTTCCTCATGAGAATATACAGTGAACAAGAGAGCATTTGCTTTCAAATATGGTAAATCAGGCTAAAATGATGCCTTCATACGGCCACTAGGTGATAGCAAAGCCCCATAGCTTGGGTTACTATGAAGACTTTCCAGTGCACCACCTCCAATATCAATAAAAGTCAATTATATTGAGAAAAATATCCTGAAATGCAACATTCTTATATTACTAATAGCAGTGATTAGAGGACGTAGACAAGCTTATTTATAACATCTGGACAAAAATAGGGTAGGCCGCATAGAAACATGTAGGCAATGTGAGTTTAGGTTTACCATGGACTGCATTCCTCACTGAGAGGAGCAAATAAGGACAAAAATACAGTTGGTCAAAACCTACTGGGGGAAATTACTCTTCTAAATTCCCTCAAAATGTGATTCACTACCTTTTCTTGCCAAAAACTACACATCCCCTCAGCCTGCTCCTTTCTCTCAAACCATCTGTGGAAAATTGAGTTACTTGCCATTTGGAGGAGTGACATGCAAGGCCAGTGTATCACATGTTGCATGGACAGTGCCTTTTTATGACAGATGAGAGGAGAAAATCTGGACACTGGGGCAGCTGTCACTGGTGTGATTGAACATGTTATGGTCTGGACTGATCCTAGATAAGCACTGGGTGTGCACCACTTAGGGACTAGGCCACATGTATATGGGAAATAACCTACTTTGGAATTGACAGTGAAGCTTTAACGTGGAGCAGAGCCTTTGGGGTTATTTTGATCTTGTTTATGCATACAACTTAAGCCCATGATCTATATGTTTAGCTGTTGTCAGTACAGGAGTGATCGTGGAATTCATTGTGAATTAAGTTTAAGATCCCTTGTCCTATAGCCTTATGTATGGTGCACTTTATACACAAGAAAAAAACTAAGCCAAGAGTGAAATAAGATGTAGACATGCCTCATGTCTCAGTCTATCCATCCATCCATCCATCCATCCATCCATCCATCCATCCATCCATCCATCCATCCATCCATTTTCCTCTGCTTATTCAGGGCTGGGTCAGGGGTGCAGCAGCCTAAGCAGAGAAGCCCAGACCTCCCTCTTCTTGGCCACCTCCTCGAGCTTGTCTGGGGGAGCACCAAGGTCTGGAGCCCTCCAAGGTCTGGAGACCCCTCCAACCTTGGTTGGAGGGGTCTGTTTGTCCCAGGGATCCCAGGAGCTATGTTTGCGGGGAGCTTTTTTGGTTTAATACAGAAAATGTAGCTATAGCAGTGACATTTAATCGAAACCACAATCTTTCCCTTGCATTAACCAGTGTGCTTCTGTTGCGTACACCTAACCACAGACTTGAATCAGGAATGTGGCAGTTCATTCCTGCTTTTCATACACCCACAATCCACCCTGACCATCTCCATGTGACTCTGGAGTGCCACATAAATGTCATGCTTCATTCTCTGTTGTTTTCAGGAGTAATTCAAGAAGCTAACTCACAAAACAAAAGTAATATAACTAAGCTTTCTAGGAGGAGAGCTGTAAAAGAAGAGGGAACACACTCAACACTTCTGGGAAATCTTAAAAAAAAAGTTGTAGGGAATTTTCTCCTGTTTTGTCCAAGCATATTAGTGAGGTTGGCTGAGGATGCTGGGGGAAATGGCTGACAGTCAGTGTTTTAGTTTATCCCATTTATCTCTAAAGATGCTCCCTCTCCCAAATAGGAAAAACAGTCATACCTAATCTGTTAGAAGAGCACATTAGTATACACTGTAACATTAAAGGTTAATAAACTCGTTAAACAACCGAGCATATTCTGGATGATGAAGGTGACGCTCTAAAGACTCACAGCAGCGATCCATAAAATGTGTTTTTTACATCCCATTTTTTATATGCAATTAGATTGCAATTAGATTCAATTACGTTTTATTTATCACAACAACAGTCACCGCAAGATGCATCAGATTACAGGGTGAAGACAACAATAATAGAGAGAAAACCCCCAACAATCAGACGACCTCCTATGATTAAGCACTTGGCAACAGTGGGAAGGAAAAACTCCCTTTTTAATATGAAGACCTTTGCAGTTTGTCTGTAGTTTGGTTGTCTTGTGTGACCGCTTACCTTCCCTGAATCCCCACCAAAGAGGTGGAGTGCAAACCCAACTTTACTGACTGACCAAAGTGCTGAACATAAAATAAGAAAAAAAAATTACAACATAAATACTGAAAATAAAAATACAGTAAGAGTAAACAATATAGAACACCAACATCAAAAAGACAATAAAATCCAAATAAAATGAACATTTCTATACTGGGTTAAAAGCCAAACCGAACAGGTGAGTCTTCAGACCAGATATGAAAATATAAATTGAGGAGGCCTTTCAAATTTGTAATGGCAGTGCATCCCACAATTTGGGAGCCGTAATTGTGAAAGCCCAATCCCCCTGGAGCTTCATGTCTTTGGCACATGCAACAACAACTGGTCAGCTGATCTAAGAGACCAAGAGGCGAGACCATTTAAGACTTTAAAAACAAATAAAAGAATTTTAAAATGAACTCTAACATGGACAGGCAGCCAGTGCAGTAAGGATAAAATGGGAGTAATATGATCCCTTCTCCATTTACCAGTTAAAAGCTGTTTTTGCACCAGCTGAAGACATGATACTGAGTTACTAGCAAGCCAAGGTATGAATGAGTTACAGTAATCCAGCTGTGTTGTAACAAAAACATGGATTTCTGTTCTGAAATCATCTTTTGACAAGATGGGTTTAATTTTGGCCAGTTGTCTCAGCTGATTTCACTACTGCTCTCACTTGACTGTTAAATCTAAAATCACTATCCATTTTAAAGACCAAATTGGTGACAGTGGGCTTTTCTTACTGTGTTAGATGGCCCATGTCCACGGGAAAAGACCAATCAGCGACACCCAACCCAAAAGATAGAACCTATGTCTTATTTTCATTAAAATTAAAAAAATTAAGAGCCAGCAAGCTTTCACTTCCTCAAGACATTCGTTTAGTGCTTGAATGGAGAAGTAATTTTTCTTTTTTAGGGGCATATAAACCTGTGTATCACCTGCAATTTTGTGTCTTCTAAAAATAGAGCCAATGGGCAGGAGATATAGAGAGAAAAGCAGCGGTCCAAATATTGATCCCTGTGGTATCCCACATGGGACTAGAGAAAGTTGCTCTGTGACTCAATCATTACAGTGTGAATGTTAGATAGAAAGCACTTGGGTGTGAATGGGTGACTAGGGATGGGTATCGAAAACCGGTTCTTGTTGAGAACCGGTTCCCACTGTTTCAATTCCTTGGAATCGTTTGCCATTTTTGCAAATGATTCCCTTATCGATTCCAGTCGCCCCGAAAGACGTCACCACGTTGCGGAGCGTCATTTACCTGGCAGGGCGCCTAAGCGGCTCAAACGCTCAAAAGTTTGGTTATACTTTACGAGAACGGATGACAACCGGGCAACTTGAAATACTTGCAAAGTAGATATTTCATTTAAGGGAGGAAACACTACGAATATGGAAATGCATTTGCTCACAAAACACACGATAACCTTAAATGAATGTCGTGTTTTTAATTCCGCTCCGGACTCGTGAATCTCAACCCAGCAGCAGCGGTAACGTTTGCATGTCCTCTCCCGTTAATGCGGCAGGTAAATAATCAGCTAACAGTGCATATTAAGTTAGCGCGATCCGCCTTATTACAAAACCTGCCATTACTGTGCGCTGCATTTAGGTGACCATGATGAGACAGACAGAGTCTGGCTGCCAGTTCTCGCTGCAGTCTACCGTTAGCGTCTCCTTTCAGGCCAGGATAGTTGAATGTCACTGAGCAGTGACTAAGTTTGTGGTAAAAGACTTGCACCCATTTGCCACAGCAGATGCCCCCGATTTTCAGTAAGTGAATGTGTTTAATTGTAGGCAGGGACATTACTGGATATTCTTGTGTAATTGCTACAGAATAATTTATGTTATGTTAAGAATATTTATTTTATTATTTTACATTTACAATTTTTTTTCCTGGGGACCCTGTGACACCCCATTGAAGAGCCGTAGGCTGTGGATCTCTTAAGATCTCACTGTTGGGTTTGTAAGGCCATGTTACTCCTAAATTTCTATCTTGTTCAAAGAGAAGATATAAAACAAAGTTCTAAGCTAATCGACCTTAGTGTTCTCTTTTAAAAAAAATAAGAATCGATAAGAGAATCGATAAAGAATCGAATCGTTAAACAGAATCGAAAATGGAATCGGAATCGTGAAAATCTTATCAATACCCATCCCTATGGGTGACTGAGTGTTCAAGTAGAGAAGAGCACTAAGCACTAAATAATTTGCCATTTGCCAGATAACACACCTGGTGCAGTGTAGTCGACCCCAATTACACTACATAATAGTGCGCAAGTGTTGGGCGAATAGCAGGAGGATGCACCAACTGGTCATCCCAGAAGATTATGGATGAAAGTAGACATTAACACGTAGCAGTACCGATATTAAAGATTAGCAATATGATTACATAAACAAAGACAGAGCTGGTGAACTCCAAATTCCCATCCATCACTTTCACTTTGAGTCCTCGTGCAATCAATCACAGGCCACCGTAATAGAGCACAGGCTATGGATATGGGATGATGCTATCCATCACTATGAGGGTAATGTGACACCCATAATGTCTGCACACGGGCTGAGGGGAATTGAATCAAATGAAGTGCTCTGCTCTTTGAAGTAACACCTTCGACAGGATAATGATGATGAAGATGAGGTGTTATTCAGGTTTGCTGTCTGATATCCTAAACTTTGAAGAGAAAAGAATAACTTAGCCTTAGATTAAATCTTGCACAGAAGGATATGCTGCTGGAACAATCCTGCAGGCTAATGTGTGTTCCATGCAAGCTAAGTAAACACGGTGAAATGCTCCATAGTTTCCCGTAATGGCAAAGAGAAGGGATGGGTGGTAACCTTGCCCTGTTTTAAACCCAAGGCTACTTTCCCTCGGCCCACAGAACACTCTTGACAGGCCTAGGTGGTATTTTATTATTTCAGTTCATTCTGTCTATTCTGACTCTATAATTACTCCCTACATGTCATTTAACTCGGCCTTTTTTCTTTTTTTTCAAATTACATGTCTGACCCTCTCTCAGGGATAGGATTTCCCTTGCCATATATTTTAACGTACTCTATTTTAAACCCTCTCTGTTATTATTTTTCAGTTTGGGTTGTTCCTTTAATCATTGTCCTATGATCTAGCTTTTGGTATTTTGTCTGGAACTGAAAGCTAAAATGCAGAAAATATTTCACAAAGTTAAAGCAAGGGCTGCAGTTGGGTTGTTCTGAATCTGCTCAAGACAGTCGAGGGCCATATCTGTGTGTGGGTTCTTTTTTTTTTATTGTATTTAGGTTGAAAAGGCTGTATGGCATAATGCAGATGGTCAGCTGCCATCCCATGACAACATCAGATGCGATTACTGCTCTGTGATTTGCCTCACACTTTTAGAAATGGTCCTAAAACCAAACCAGCAAAAACAACAAGGAAAAAAAGAAAAAGAAACGACTTCCAACATTGTGAGTACACACAATCTAATTGTGGGGCTAGCAGAGATGTCATTTCCAAGAGAGTTCCTCCTCTAATTTTAAACCAAAACATCATATTGGACTGATGCCTGTCTAAAAGAGAGGGGAGAGAAAAGAAAGGAGCGGCGGGCCTTTCGGGGCTTTTGTTTACGTGAGCGTTACAGGCACAATTCCCACAAATGTGGATAGGAGTCCTTTGTAAACAGGACTAGAGCGAAGCTGCTGTTTGTCTGCCAATCTAAATACAACAAGGGGCCCGCGGTAAGCTTCACCGCCATCTCTAATTCTGGCTTTGGCTTTGGCAAAGAGCGGGTCCGTGGTTCGAGGCCACACTGCTGCACGCAGCCAGCGAGCCAGGAACTGTTCCTTAACTGGTGAAAGCTATGAACCGCATGCACACTTTACACCACACACAGACACATAAACGAACGCGTGCAGACTTTGATAATCGTGCATGTAAAGCAATATGGCGTCCACACCATGCACCATCGGGAAATTTTTGAATTTGGTTGTTGTAGGCAGTGTGAGCTGCTGTTTTTTTTGTCTCATCTGGTGTAAGTTTAAAGTACACTTACAAAAACAGAGAAGTGGTCTTGACACACGCCTCACCGGGTTTGTGTCCATCCTAGTTGTCCTATTAAAGTGTTATTCTCTGGCTTCGCATATAGTTTTAGCGTGCCAGGAAGGAAATTAGCTCTGCATGACATCAGACCGGATCGCTGCTGATTGTAATTGTCTGCATGGTAGTTGAACATGGACACGCTGCTCTGTCGACTGTTTATTAATTCAAATCTGCACATGTGCTGTTCTGTGCTCTCCAGCGATGAAATAATCTCATGGTGATGATTACTGGAACAGCAGATTTTGCCAGTATTGACCTCATGATGGTGGTTGTCATAATAAACACTAGGGGGAGCCAAGCCATAGCAAAAAACAGCAAGCCCCATTTAGAAATCTCTAAATGTAAGTTGCATTCCCAAGTGAAGTAAACCTACCAAAGGGACAGTTTTTGTCCTTGTTTCTTGTTAGAGACGCCACTGATGTGTGACTTGTCCTCGTTCATCAGTACTTGCTCTTAACACAGTCTTGTTGTTAGAGTTGAAGGTAAACTTGTGTAATGGAGGCACTATTCATTAAACCCATGGAGCGGACTAGGGACAGGCTAATGAGAAAGGCGCCTCTGACAGACCGAGGCCGGCTGTGTAATAATTGGCCGAGGCTAAAAAGGGTCACAGAAGAACAAGGAGTTAAAATGGACAGAAGCTCTTAGGCTTCCAGCTTTCACCCACTTAGCCGTATTTCACTGTGTTTTCCACAGATTTTTTGGTTGAGTGGCCACAAATAAATTGATACAAATCCATAATCCAGATTCAGACTTAAACTTGTCTCTCCCTTCCTGCTTTTCCTCACAGGAGTGTGTTGAGTACTGAGCCGAGCCTGAATAACTGAGAAGCTTAAGCTAAGCAAGCATGTGAGGGAAATGGTACTGAATAGTACATCCCAAAATTGGGGCTCTAATTTGAAGTGCACAGAGCTGCAGTCTAAGTTAACAATAAATTGGGCCTTGTATTTTTGTAATTGCATGCATTTTATTCAAGAAAGTTTTTAATGATAACGCAGACAAAAATTCCTTTAGGTTACACGGAGTAGGTCTGAATGGCATCTTCAAGCAGACAAGTTTGTCAGTTTCCAGTTCAGAAAGTTCCAACTCTGCATGCCTGTTATTATGAAACATTTAAAAAAGAATTTAATGCAATGCGCAGGACGCCTCACTCAATCCACTTTCCCAGGCTCCCGCCCTCTGCTGCTCCTGAAGGGACTTATTAAAATCCATATTTTTCCATCGGACCATGTAAAAGATTTAAGAAACAGAGTGCACCTGTGGCTGCTGATTGTTATGGGTCACATTTGACTAGCTGCAAAGAGAAAAAACATCAGACTTCACACCATGACTCCATCTGAACCCGGTCTTTTTTAAAGCGTTGACAAAACATCCTTCTGTACATGCAACTTTCATGGATTTCTCATTTGGCTTCTGACATGTATTACAGCTGCCAAGGGCTACTAAAACCTCACACGGATTCTTGAGATGAGTAACATCTGTGAGTGCTGACAAACGATATTGCATGTAGCAATTGGTGCATTATAGTGGCAAAAAGACTGCATGTAAATGCAATGCTGGAATTTACACTGGATCATAAGAACCTACATGTGGATGCTGGGGTGGTGGAAGGGTTGAAACAGCAGGCAGCAACAGAGGACAGCAGCACTAACATGTCACAGGGAGAAATGGGAACTTTAAAGCTTAAATAGATCACCAGACTGCCAGGGTGTATCTGATGTATGACACAGCTTGCTTTTGAAGTAACTAGCTGACTACCATGTATAACATATTTCACTAAGGGTGTAGTTACGATCACCCAATCTTTGGAATGAATAAAATACTGCATACTGGCACTATACATAAATGTTAGCAACTAAAACAAGGTAGTTTGTTAGTAAAGTATACATTATTATTATTCAGGTGTGTTGACCCAGGGTAATATCTAAAACCTGCAGGACACCGGCCCTTGAGGCCTGGAGTTGGACACCCCTGCCCTAGAACCTTCTGCTTGGCCGACCTGTTGGAAAAACAGGTGAAAACAAAGTTTTAGAAAAACAGGTGAGTTATAGTAGTGCAAATACAGTAAGCAGAAGTTAGAAGTGTGCAGTTATTTCAACTAAGATAGTTACGTTTAAAACATCATGCTAATATCATACATCAAACCGGCCTAATTTGGTCAGTTTCTCATTAAAACTGACAAAATGAATGCTGTCATTTAAATAACAGGCCTGACAGCTTTGGCACTGCTTTGTTATCATGATCCTGCTCTTCCGGCTTTTTGGTTTTTAGAAACAATGTTTTTACATCACTTGTGTCAAACATACAGGACACTCATTCCATGAACAGTACCTTAGGTCTGCCTCTCCATTGTCTCTCACTCTGTTCTCTCCCTCCACACGTCACCGTGGAGAAAACAGGCGTGGGACAGGCCCAGCAGCTGATGATGAAATATGACCCTGGTGATTTGTGGATTGTCTGCTGTTAAAGATGTTAGAGATATACAGTCCTCTGTAGTTGGAAGCCACAATAAGCGGGCAGTATTCCTTCTTCACCCCCGCACTGGATAACTTCCCTTCTGTGATACACAGAAGCTTAGGTTACTGTTAAGGGGAAGCAAGCGTTTCATTTTTACAGTGGTGGAGCAATGTAGATTGTAACCCCATGTTGTCATATTTTAGGCAGCAGTCTGCAGCTGCAGTCCAGCTTCACTGAGTTTTTTGAACTTGTTGTTTGGGTTGCATTAGCTAACATGTTAGCCACAGTGAACTTACAAGGTTACGATCTTGTAATGAACAGAAATCAAGAACAAACATGTTGCCAAAATTATAAAAAGTTAAAAAGTATACTATAAGAGGCAGACCATAAGGTGCTTAAAACTTACAAAGCTCAAAAAGCAGCTTTCTTGTCATATGTGCCAATTGTATCATTTTAAGTTACATATGCATTTTATATTCAACCTCTTGCCCGCTGCCAAAACATTTAGCATACAAGCTACTTTAATTCCATTATAATTATGAGCTAAAGGCTTGTGGAAAATCATCAGCTTTTCAAACAGAAAGTGACCGACGCTGATGGCAAACTGTTTAAATTCCTCACTGATTACCTGTTCCAAGTTTATGTTTTAATTTGTAAGGAGACGGAAAATAATGTCTGTTATCCACGTAGATCTTTGGTCATTTGTTATTCATTCATTTAGCCCTGACACGGGAGTCAGTGAGGTGGAAAGAGCGAAACAAGGAAAGGCTTGTGCGTGCATTTCAAACCAGACTTGACCTGAGCTGAGATGGCAGAGAATTGGCAGATGAATTTCTCCGCATCGCTCCATTTGCTGCATTTTTACTCTATTCTCTGACTCTGTGGCATTCCAGGTGATGTAAACTGGCATGTTTCCTGCCGCTTTACAAAAACTAGGCAGCGTGTTGTTGGATATCAGAAGACATTGACTTCATACTTTTCAGGGAAACTGTTATGATGTCACTCTTTCCAGTACTACATCTTTTTTTTGATAGTTTTTTTTTTTTGGCAGTGAAATTAAGGGCATGATAAAACACGTAAATCTTGTAGAAAGCAAAAATATTTGCTCTGAACCGACCGAGGATCAAATGAATCAGCTCTGTGATAATTACAGTATGCTTCATAAATTGCTCCAATTAAAGTGTGCCTGTTAATTTTTATTTTTTATGAATGAATCAATCAAACCACTAAACATCCATACAAGTTACTACAAAGTACTGGTCAATAAACCTCTTTTGAACACTACTGTATCTATGTTCAGTACATTCCAAAAAGTCTACGCTGAAGCCTTTGAAGTTATCCTTAAGCTGCCCTGAATTTGCCTTGTCTGCTTCTATTTGAGAATTTCTGCATTTCCTACAAAGTTTTTTGACAACCAGTGTTTGCCGGCAAGTCATAGAAAACCTCATGGCACCATTGCATTCTGTTCAATATTTTTTTTTGTACCAAGCTAGCACCTTGGCTCAAAGGATGAAAGCACAATTAGTATGTTAGTCAAACAACAAAATTGATCAGGCTGAAGAAACTGGGTGCAAAAAAGCTGTATTGCCTAAAGGATAAATGCTAATGATGTTGGTGGTTATTATTTTTACTCTAACGCCACATGCAAGTCAGATTCTCCGTTTTGCTGGAGAAGTGTTTCCACCTCTATGGCTGGAATTATCAGTAGTATTCATACTGCAGTTCCCTCTAAGTGTTGCAAATACATTTTGATACAAACACAACTGAAAGTGAAACGACTCATTGCCCACCTTTTCAGATACACCTGCTGACACGGCTTCTTAACGCACATATCTAATCAGCTATCTAATCAATGCATTTAGGCATGTAGACATGGTCAAGTTGACCTGCTGAAGTTGTAAAGCAAGAGTAACGTCACAAAGCTCAAATCATCTTAAACTGGTTTCCTAAACATGTTACTTTACTCAAAGGTCCTCCACAGTGACCAGGTCTCAATTCAACATTCATTCCTGTGGGATGCTATTGCTACCTCTGAGGAACGTTTCAAGCACCTTGTTGAATTTATGCTACCTTTTTTGAAAGTAAAAAGGGGTCCAGCCTGGTATCAGAATCAGAATACTTTATTGATCCCTAGGGGAAATTATGTTGGTGCTCCAGTACAAACAATAACAAAAACAGAAAATACAAGAAGTAAGAAGTAGCACAATATATACAGTATATACATACATATAAGTCACTTACTAATAAATATCTGAATAAGAAAGAAGAGCATGTGCAAAAAGGATGTAGGTATTGCAGTATACAGTGTGTTAGGTGGATGAGTTGTACAGGGAGATGACCACAGGAGGAATGATTTCCTGCAGGGTATGCCTAATAAAGTGGTCAGTGTATGTATGCCACCAATGTATTTTATTCCAACTAAATATTCAGTTGTAGTCACTACATCATTACTAAGCATATGTTGTACACAGGAGCCAACTAACCGCTTCAGATAAAACAAAATACAAGCTATGACGTGTCATATAAGCAGTACAGTAATGCACCAAACACGCACTGCCAGTTGGTGATCTGTTTAAGCTATAAATTTCCCATCTCTCCCTCTGACATGTCTGTGCTGCTGTTCTCTTTTGCTGTGTGCTGTTTCAACCCCTCCACCACCCCAGCATCCACACGTAGGCTCCTGTGGGATGACTATTTATCATTCCCTAATGTGTATATGTAACATAATTGCCTGGAGCCTAGATGCCTGAATAACCACATTCTGCTCCTGTAATTTCAAACATGACTTGTCTGACAAAATTATGGTTACGTTTAGGCACTTGGTGAAGCACCCAGTAATTGTTTGCAATTTTGTCTTCAGAACCTCCAAGGCAGATTTTATGTAAGCAGAGATGAAGAGCAGCCAATCCGACAACCCGAGATTGTGACAATGCGTGGAACAGACACGCTTTGCCGCTACAAAACGTGAAAGCATGCAGAAGTTGCAGTAATCTGCAGTAACAGTAGAGGGCGATATTTTATTTCACGCTAACATGAAAATAATCACAGGAAGTGTTTACACAGACATTATTAACACATTTAAATGTATATACATATTAGCCACCTAGCTTAATTGATTCTGTTGATTAAGGACCCTTAAAACGTTTTTTGCTCACTGCTGACTCCTTGGCTTTAATAATATTGGGGGTGTCCAAATTCATAGGCTGCATCCTCCTGAGGACGCACTTGTAGACCGATTACGTCACAGAAGGCTGTCCATATTCGTAGACTCCTCCAAATGCGGCCGACAAATGCATTCTCCTTTTCTCCAGATTTGAAGGATGGGTCGGGTGTATCCTTCATGGTCCAGCATATCCTAGAATTCATAGTACAGCCCAGCCAATTCCAGTTTCCAACAATGGCGGCAGCTACTTAGTTTTAATATTACTCTTATTACTCTTTCTTTGTCACAAAATAAAGTTTTAAGATATTTTCAGGCGAGAATGTAGCTGTGTAAACTTCAAATATCTGCTCAGTTTATCAAGACATTGCATATTTGCAAAAGTGCTCCCGGCACATTGTTCACAAACCCCCGCCGTCTTTCGCTACTCAGGTTAAACATGATATATATGTTACTTAGATAACTTAAAAATGTTATTGTTTGGCTTTTTTCAGTGTTTTATTTGTTTGCTAGTAAATCGGTGTAGCTGAGATTAAAGTTATAGTTTTCACACAGCTGAATAAACGACAAACGGAAAACTGATTAAACAGAAGTGTGAGATGGTCGAGAATTTACTCCAGTGTTCTGTTATATTTTAGATAGCAAGGACACGGCTGAGTTTATTAAACTCCACCGTGACAGCTGGTGACGCAAAACTGAAGGCTAGACTGTCCAATTTCACAGCCGCTCACTTCTGGCCTACCCGACCTTCGGAGGACCCGGCCCACGTAGACCGCGAAGGCCGGGTCCTCAGGAAGATGCAGCCTCTGAATTTGGACAGTAATGCAACTTCTGCATGTGTGTGCATTAGCTTTGCCTCTCCAACACGTTAAATTGACCAGCATGTCTGTGTTTTGTCATGATACTTGGTTGAATCAAAAGAAAGTACAGAAAAAGAAACTAAAGGAGTTTGTTTCAGACAGGATGAAACAAAATAAGCTACTCTGGTAGATTAGATTTGAGTTGATAAATACGTCCACTTTAAATATACCTAACTACAACTTCATCTCTGGATGTTCCATTTTCCATTGCATCTCTTCAAGTGGCTAAAACGTGCCTATAAATGTAATTATTAGGGTGGTGCAGGCTACAGAAGGTTGTGTAATAGGCTTAGTCTTGTGAGAAGGTCTTTGTTTAACTTGCTATGCACTCAAAAGGTCCTAAGGGTGCATTTTTTTCCCCTTTAAGGTATCGAGTTGCATCCTCTGTTCCCCGGATCCATGCTGCAGCTGTCTGTCTGAAAAACATCCTTAATTGTCTTCTCCTTCTCACATACAATGTCGTCTAGACTGCAGGTTAGTTTTGGATAATGACAGGGTCTTACCTGGAACTTGTGCCCTCATCATATACCGCATGGCTTTCTTAACTTGTGATAAATCAGCCTTGCTCTACTTGAAGCAGAGGGGAATTATAGAGAAGCATGAATACTTAATTCAATCCTTCCTCAGCAGAGGTAGCAAAGTAATGAGGCAACTTCCATGTACTTGCACTAATAATGCCTGTGTTTCTTATCGGTGTGACTGCTGTTTATGTCAGCAAGCTGTGAGGCACAGACCAGCGCTGGTTTGTACAACGCTGGCACAGCGGAGGAACCCCGGGATTTGTTTTCTTCGGCGACTGCAATAGTTAGAGCGGGGAGAATGCTGATTTAAATTCGCACAGCAAGGAGGACGTATGGTGAGTGTCAGGTCTCAGTATGGAGTCTAAAGCAAGTGGAAAAACTGATCACAGGCAAGTTACTGCACACTAGATAATTGCATCTGCATTCCCCGTTCAATTACCAGCTTGTGTATCTGCAGACCATACAGTCCCCAAGTGTGAGTCAACAATATGGAAATTGTACGATCACCTTAATCATATGAAACAGTGTCTGCAATTATTCCTTAAGAAAATACACAGGAAATGGACCGTGGCCTCCCGCTACTCCTGCACGACCAAGACGTCAGCTCCACTGGAGGAAGCCGGGACTTTAATTGCAGGCAGGTCTGTGTTTACTTAGCAGTGACAGCGGCAGCCACTGAACCTGTGTTTATTTTCGACTTTGGATGACTTTAGCGGAGAATAAATCATCCCCTGTGCCGCCGCATCATAAAAAACCTTTCGCGGGGAGATGTCGAGTTGAAAGGGACCTGCGTCCTGTGGGAAAGTAAACTCTTTTTGCACCTTTTTGAAGAGTGATGCATTAGGCCCTTTTTGCTGCCGCATTAGCACATAATTGTCCCCCACTCTTTTCAAAATGCAGAATATCCACCTTCGTGCATTAATTGTGGACACTCTGCAATCTCAAAACGATCGGCGCCGTGCTATCTTCCACTTAGCGCCTCATTATACGCTGGAAATCCCAGTGATGGCCCATTACGGAGAGTCAAAGAGAGCGCTGGCCAGAGAAAGACTGCAGTTACCATGAGGACCACTGTATCGCTGGCCCTCTGTGTCCTACAGAAGGGGTACTCGTGGGACTCGCTCGCAATGTGAAGTGTTCCCAGGGGTTACACGGGATAGCCGAAAGGGGAAATGTAATAACTCAGTGACGAGGACAGGCTGCCAATTACAGTCAGCTCAGCATAGAGGAGCAGGATCAGATACATTGAAAATGGCGTCATTTCTAGACTCCCCTGGGAAAGCCCTCCATCAGTGAGCTGCCAGCCCACCAGAAATATGAGCAGCAATGTGGGAATCCAAACAATGTTATAATTGCGAGTGATAACAGCGAGTAAAAGAATACATACAAGCACGATTATCAATTGTGCTGTTGTTTCAAGATTAAATATACGCTCATGCTGGGGAGCTCCTCATATTCTTGGCATTTTAATTGCACTTACAGTTTGGGTTGTCCCTGTGAGTATTTCTTCCAGTAACATAAACGGAATGAGTGACCCATACAGGCTCGACATTCCTCACGCTACAGATAAGCAGCTTAACATGAGACAAACCAAACAAGCTTAGCGCAGCTTATAAGTACTTTTGTTCATATTACCTGGTTCTTGAATTTTTTTTCGGGGAAAAGTAACACTTTGTTTCCATCACGCAATATGTAACATATGTAACCCAGGTATACAGCCATGGTAGAAAGAAATGAAACCCTCTGTCGGCTCTTAGGTTTTACATATCAACACAAAAGGAGAAAAACATATACATTAAAAACATTTTCTACAATTTTTCTATATTATATATCAAATATTTCACATATAACAGGACATTTTGAAAAAAATGTAATTTTAATGTCTTAAAATTAGGTAAACACAACCTTCGATGAACAACACATGTTATTACACTGTCATTATTTATTAATGAAAGGCTAAGCCACAATACAGAGGCAGTGTGTGAAAAGCTAAGTGTATCCCTTGGTTTGGTAGCTTGAAGTAATCACTTCCTGTATGACTTCATCAGAATTTTGGACGCCCTTCTTAACAACTTTGCTTTAGTTCATTGAGGTTTGCATTTTTCTCTCTAACATGATACAGAGGTGCTCACACATGATTATGATCAATTAATCAAGTGTATACAATCACCAGCAACTGGCTGTTGTTTACCCTCTTGATTCCTATGGGAATAGCTTTTTCCACACATTGTGGCTTAATAGTTATTAAATACACCATATGATGCAATATGTCATGTTTTGTTATTAATCCAAGATTGTGTTTACTTAATTTTAAGGCCAGATTATTTTTGTTGTGTATTGTGTACTTTCACCATGACTGTATCTTTTCCAGATCTAAGCACTGATAATATTTCTGTATTTGAAATGTTGCTCATTGCATTCAGTTCGTCAGACATTAGGTAGTTTAAATATAAGGCAACCTACATATTACCTGAGGGGCGAACAAAAAAAAAGCATTAGTTATATGTTAAATTATTAATTAGGTTATGTCAGTTGTTTTATTTACAAATTGAGCATCTAAAAACAGCCACAGAAACAAACTAAACGCTTCATTGTAACAAAGTACTGTAAATGGAACCAATCAGAAGGCCCTACAATGGCATTCAGCTCAGTAATAACCTATTGTGTGTTCACAGGGGACAATGTAAAGTGTTACTAGTTTTTCAGATGACATTGTAAATTACAAATTACCAAAGTGCTCATAGGGGGTCATATGATTGTTGGGTTTTTCTCTCTATATAGTATTGTAAGGTCTACCTTACAATATAAAGCGCCTTGAAGTGACTGTGATTTGGCACTAAAAAATAAAACTGGATTGAATTGAATTGTTAGTCCATATGCATGTTGATGTTTTACACATAAACACGGTAGATATGTAGCAATGTAGAAGTGTACTTTCAATCACCTCTTTGAGAACAGATATTTTTGTTACAGTGAATACAATGACATCAAACTAAATCATCAAAGAGTTGTCAAAAATTATTCATATTACTTTACTGCAAGCTACTTTCTAAATCGCTTATCCAACTGTAAATTACCCTGCTAAAGAGATGGGTTATATACTGGACAAGCAGCCAGTCCATCACAGGTCAAATGTTTTAAAAGAGCTTGAGTTTTCCAGCTCAACCTGAAGATCCCCTGTGCGGTGATGAGTATATTTTTGTCCAATGGCGACGTGCTCGCTGACAGAGTGAGTTAGTGCCAGGATATCCTGATGACCGTCTGCAGCAGCAGATTCTTTGGGAGGCCCACTCTGAGGATTAGGAGGCACTGCGGTCTGAACCTGAGACCTCTGCTGTTTGTTTATCTCTTCCTGATTTGGGTCACTGTGACTTACTGTACTGTTGTGACAACATCCATTTTTCCATTTGAATCTGTTCACACAACTATTATGTGTGTGTGTGTCTGTGTGTGTGTGTGTGTGTGTGTGTGTGTGTGTGTGTGTGTGTGTGAGGGTGTGGAGAGGTAAGAGAGACAGGCAGATAGAGTGCACAAAAATGTTAGTCATGTGCATTTTGTCCTATGTTTGCATGCAGAAAAGGAGCTAATCTTGAGTCCTGTTCATCAAATATTCTCTTACTTGTTATTGTGGGTTTTTTTGTTTTGTTTTGTTTTTTTCAAACAAACTAGGAGACATTCCTTTTTTGCCGCAGCCTAAATTGTTGGCTGTTCATTACTGCCACACTACCGTGGACAAAGCAGTGCCCGTTATAGTCAGCTCAAACAATATTTCAGAAACGGTTGCTCATTCACAACTAATTAACTGCTCGGTGCGGTGCAGAGGAGTGCAGAGCAGAACAGTTCTAACTGCCACGGTTTGGAGTAAACAAGACCCCGGCGGGAAAAAGGGTCTTGTCTTGGCCGGCCGGCTGGCCCATTTTAATAAATCGATGCGCTAATCATTGAGTGCCCTGGCCGCGCTTCCAGTCCCTCTCCCTTTGAGGTTAATTTAATTAGGTTCCAATGCTGACAAGCCCCTGACTTGCACAGAGAAGTGCAAGGTGTAATTGATTTTTTTTCTCCCCCTGATATTTTCTGCTTTTAGTTGGAGACGACGTACAGGGTGAAGGGAATTTAATGACAAAAACAGTCAACAAAGAGCTCATTTCTGTGGCTTAGGGGAAGTTTTAGTTTATGATACAGCCGAGGTCTAATGAAGGAAGATTAATCCTTTGCAAATGGCGTGAGTGTATTTACAAGGCCCTGCTCTGTATAGATTTTTGTGTGTTTGCCCCGATTTAGAAGTGCATTGTAAAAAAGTTAAAAGACATAAAACTCTGTCTGTCTGATAAAATGTATACAGCACTTTCACATGATGTTTGTCCCCGTCAGGCTGCTATATTAAATAATGATTGTGCATAGATATGCATATATGATTTTTATGATGATAATGATGCTTTCTGATTGTTAAACCACAACAAATCTATGAATAACTAGCGAGTTAATGCACAAATTTCAAACGCACTGTCAAATTTCTCTGCTACAGTCTGTCGGGTTTGTCAGACAGTGGTGCCGAAACCCAGGATTGGAGCATGAGAGACACGATAGCGTGTTAGGTTACAGCCTACACACATCAACAACAACAACAACAGGACCAAGTTCATTCTGTTTTAAGCCGGCGAGGCGTGATTGGTGCGTCCGCCTCCCCTGCAGCCACGCCACAGACCACGCCCACGCCCCGCCACAGCTCTGCAGTCAAAAACAGGTTCACTGCAGCCACTAAGTGTGAATAGTGTTAAACTCACTAATGTTTTTCATCTCTGTTCACAAGTTTCTGGATTTCTTTTTTTTTTTATGAGACTAACTTTAACTTGTTTCTTTTTTGAAGAAGTGGTGCAGACTAATGAAGCAGTCTAGTGACAAAAGTGACAAATAGTTGTTTGAAATAAAAGTTTGTTCAAATAAGAATTACTGAAGGAGACATTTTTGAAGAAAACAGATGTTGACAAAGTTAGCAAAAACAAAACAGGTAACAGCTGATGGAGAGCCGCACACGGGCGCCATCTTGGAACTCGACCATTGTGAAGGATTCAGTGTGAATGAGTTTATTATCTCAATAAAGTTGCAGCAAGGCTTTCCTCTCATTGTTTTGTTTAGATGGGGCATGAAAATATTTTTTCCTGCCATGTGGGGAATGATGTAAAAAGTTTGAGAACCACTCGTGTAAAGCTTAGTTCGTGCAGCTTTGCCTCTAGCCTTTTTAGCACACTTTTAGCTTGTGCTTGTGCTAAAAGCATGAGTCCTTAAGCACAGACTTAGCCATTACAAGAACGTTATAAACCTGCTACAGGGTTAGCCATTTAAAATAATCTACTACTGTAAGTAAAAAAAAAAGCTCAATTTAGCATATTATTTTTATAGTTTATTGGCTACAAACATTTTTAAAAATCTGTGCGCAAAAACTAGTCGTCTTTAAGAAATGAGAACTCCCCTGTTGTACTTTTCAACCATTCCTTTAAAAGTAAAAAGAATTTGATTTTAAACCCACAGCTTTAAAGATCTACTACAAACCGTTCATGTTCTGTGGGGGCAGAGTGAGATTGTTAGCGCTGCATCTTGAATATTTCAAACAAATCAGAAACTGACTTTTACTTTCAGTATTGGTGATCTCTTGATAATACAGATGATAATGTGTGAGGTAAGCATGAGGGCTTTATCGAGATCAGTTCCATTTAAACTTTTCATTAAGCCAGCAAACAGCAATTTTGTTTTAGGGTGAAAACTACCATCATCTAGATTAAAAACATCAGGAGACTCACAAAAAAAGCGCCTGGTTTAAAAGGTTTGAATTGTTCCATTTGATTGGATCACCAACATCCAAAGAGGGAAACATGAGGCTGAGAATATTCTACATATTGGTTTCATTTAAAAGAGATGTTGCAGATTTCCTGTAAATCCTGTTTTACTGGTGTGGTTGTACTTTAAACTGTGAAGTTGATGTTCATAATCACTCTATAAATATTACATTGACAGCAGTAATAAATACTCTAATGACAGGCATAGCAACAGGAGCTGATAAATGTTCATTTATGAACTGTTTGAGCAGATACATATATTGTTGTGTTTGGAGTTCTGTACACCTGGACGATCAGACTGCAAGCAGGGATCGACTAAAGCTGTAGCAAGATGAACCTCCACTAATATCTTTAGCGGCCTCTTGAGTTTAATAGTGCAATCAGCTTTCACCTACTTAAATCTGTCAAGCAGAATCAGAACTCTCCTCTTTCTTCACCTTTACTCTTACTGTACAGCCCTCAAAAATTTTGTTCTGAGCTGAAAAAAAGTACAGAGTCTACAGTCCCTCCTGGACATGTTTGGCTGTATGTGCACACTTGCACACTCACACACGGGCAAACTGAAGTGTGGAAGGCTCCAGCATATCCTCAGGCCTGTGGAGCACTGATCTGGACAAATCCCTGGAAGCCATGGCCTGAGCTCAGGGAAAGTCTTCCTAATGCCAACTCTTGAATTCATGCTGCATTATCTCATTCTATCATCAGGACTGTTTTCAGGTAGCCAGGAAATCCATGAGCTCACAATACAATGAAGAATTCTACATATTTTACTTGAAATCTGGTATTCACATGCCGACAATTCCTGAATGCTTAAGTTTTTTCGTCTTCCCTGTCCCAGATGTGTACAGCTGGGTGGAATGCGCCTGTGTGCCACACCAAAATCACTGTTTGCCCTCTAAAATAACTCCACGCTTGGACTGTGAGGTGTGCGGTGCAGCCGCAGCGCCGAGGGAACATGTGTCCAGCCTGTCAGCGTAAACGGTTTGTTTAGTTTTGCGAGCAGCAACACACTCTCCAACCTTTCCTCCCCCCAACCCCGACAAAAAAAGAAGAATGAATGTCAAGAAGTGGTTCTGGCTCTTTTTCACTTTATCTCCTGCTTCAAGCCAGAATGAATAACTCTGACCCAGCCAGGTTTGTGTACAGTATAATGTGTTAGTCCCAAAGCATTTCTGGAGTGTTAAAGGGCACAAGCTACATGTACTTGTAAGATTTTCATCTGCTGATGCTGATCAGGTTGTGTTGAAATCCTTGGGTCAAGGCTGCACTCATTGTACATTGGTTATTTCATGTCAGAGAGCCTCTCCAAACCTTTAAACTCATCATTTATTTAAGAGTTTCTTGTTTGCCTTGTCAAGCTGCGGCCTTGCTTGTGGTGCCAGCGTGTGCCCCAGTCTACATTTTTGCATCTCACAAGGCTAACCTGTATTAATATTTCAAATCAGGGAAGCAAACAGGCCCCAGTCCATCTCTTGATTGGCAGTTGAGGTGATGCAGCATTGAGAGATTATTGATGCATTGTTATGGGGTTAGGTTTGGGCTGCTGGAAAATAAAAAATGAAATCAAAGCAGCAAACAGTTGCCCATCTATTTTACAGAGTTTAATTGAATAATTCTTACTTGGGCTGCAAAGCTTCAGGCTGATTCCAAGTGGCACAGATGTCCCATGAATAAAACATCGACTCTGTGGGCAAATATTAGCACTTGCAGTTATGATTATTTTCTTGTTAGCGTTTGGCAGTGTCAAACGTTCGTCTTTGGTGTTGCAGTGCGATTGTGATTATAATTGGTCACGTCGAAAACAAACAAGCTGCGACACATGACTTAAACTGGCAAGATAGAGGCAATCCATTAAGATTTGCATGTTATTTTTGAAAAGATTATCTTCATCTATTCCTCATCTGGATCACACTCACAGTCAGTGATGTTTTCTAATCACTTCCACATCAGTCCGTGCTAATTCCACCCACTTGAGCTCCGTCTGTGCAGGCGGGAGCAGAAATGAGACGTCAGAGCGAGTGTGTGAGCGTCTGAGATTTCGGATAGGTTGCAACAACATTAGGGCCATTCACTTAATCCTAGCTACCAACGCAATCTATAATTTCTGTCAGGTTGAGTAGTCTCGCATATCAAGTTGAGCTGGCAGAGATGTGGCTTGGCATTGGAACGCTGTCTAAACCTAACCGTCCTGTCACAGCCTGCATGTTAGACAGCATAGAGTTATCAGAGCTTTCTGTCATAACAATGTTAAAGAAAGAGGAGATGCTGCACTTCCTGCTACTGTCCTTGCTGTAATAACCTCCTAGTTATGATGATGATATTACAGCGCTGAAGAAGAAATGTGCAAGATTCAGTAAATATTGGACAATATGTTTGAAAACAGCGTTAAGAATAATTTACACCAATAAAAAAACGATGACACCAGCAGCTTATCATGTAAACATACAGCTAAATTGTATGTAACCCTCAATAATAACCTGGCTAATTCCTGATAACCAGCTCAGTATATTTAATTCTGTAGACTGAGTTTAACAGAAAGGGGAACTCCAACAGTTGAAACAGCTACACGTTAAAATCGACATGTTTATGTTCTTTTTCTTAGAGTATAATTCATTTATGCTTCTTTCTCTTCCTAACTATGCAGCAATCTTGTTGGCATCTCTGAAAATTCTTATCATGCAGATGTTTGTTTTTCTCTCAGTGGAGCAGTTTATGAACAATGACTGCTGTCTCCCTCTCTCACTAGGTGGTCCCGCCTTATGACAAAGTTTGTATATTGTGCTTTCCAAGGGGCCATGAGAAATGACATCCCTGCAGAGGATGCCTCCTGTGACAGCATGTCACAGGAGGCATCCTCTGTGATGAGTGACACTGTTAACATGTTGGATGAAGACCTAAAAGAAAACCACACAGGTTTTAAGGGCATTTAACCTTTGTAGAAATCAAAATGATTTTTAAGCTTTATTCTACTTGGTTATTTCATATTTTTAGGCGTGTTTTCAACATATAAGTGAAAATATTTCATGACAAGGGATTCACTCAGTGTTTTGCTTTAACAGTCAGTAAGTGAGTGAGACAGTAGACAGCGGTGAAGAGGGCCGTCGCAAAAAACACATAAATATGCCTGACACCCGTAAACGAAGCAGCATCTGGCTGCAGTTTAAAGCCTTTTTTGTCTTGGTCTCGGTCTTGGTCCCGTCTCGACTTTGTCTTGGTCTTGACTCGGTCTGTCTTGGTCTTGGTCTTGTCTTGGTCTCGATACCCTCTGGTCTTGGTATTGTCTTGGTCTTGGTTTAGGCGGTTTGCCGGATTGTGCCGTGCACGTTGACGAGAATGGAAACATTGAAGTTTACCAGAAGCCCACACACACAAACCAGCACCTATTCTTTCACTCCCACAACCCTCTGGAACACAAACTTGGAGTCATCAGAACCCATCCTCCGCGGGGATGTCAAGAAAAGGAACACACAAATGTAAAGAAAGCTCTAAAAACATGTGGTTATCGCAGTTGTATCCTAGTCATCAAATCAGCAAAGATGCATGGGGAAAAAAGGTCAGACACCAGCTAGTGAGAAACACAAGGACAAATGGAACAACATTGTCATCCCTTATGTAGCAGGTTCATCAGAGAAATCAGTAGAGTCTCCACCAAGCGCAACATCCCAGTGTACTTCAGACCCAGCCACACACCCAGACAAAAAATGGTTCATCCCAAGGACAAAACTCCCAAACAGAAACTTAACAATGTAGTATATGCTGTGCAGTGCAGGGAGGAGTGCTCAGACCTAGATTGAAGAAACCAAACAGCCACTTCATAAACGCATGGCACAACATAAAAGAGCCACCTCAACGGGACAAGACTGAGCTCTACATCTGCATCTAAAGGATAAAGGTCACTCTATCAAGGATGTCAATGTTCACAATTTGGACAGAGAAGACAGATGGTTTGAAAGAGGAGTAAAAGAAGCCATCTATGTCCACTGTGAACAACCATCTTTGAACAGAGGCGGTGCCTTATGACACCAACTGTCTGCCACCTACAATCCAGTTTGGAGATCCCTTCCCAGGCACTTTAACGCCCACTCACATCTTGTGTCAGTTGATCTCAGTAAGTCACATGATAGAGTGAAGCAAGGTTTCACAATGGTTTCACTCGAAACCTCTCCTGATAATGACCCACACTCTTTTTCACACCTTGGCTCATGTAATGAGACACATGATCAAAAGAGGGTCAACGATGCTCTTGAGGGACATCTCCAACTAGGGGTTAAAAATGTGGGATTCGCCACCGTTTGGTGTTAGAACTGAAGAAGCTTCTCGAAGGAGAGCTGGAACGTTTCCAAGAAAGATAAAGAAGTCCAGTCACTTTTCTTTCCAAACTCCTTCAATTTCCATGACCTGGATGACTGAGAACATAGAATTCTCGAATCCAACCTCTGTCATGGATGTGTTTACAGCTCCTGAGCCTGTTTCCAGTGTTTCACTCGCTGGGCCCACGCCCTCATTTGAGGTTTGACAGCGTTTTAGTAGATAAAGGTGAATGGCTTGGACATGAATTGAGCTGGGTTTGGGGAAGGCCTCGAAAGGGACTGGCAGCGGCTCCCGGGCCTGGCAGATCCCCATGTACTCAATAGAAGTGAAAAAGTTAAAGAATTGAAAAGGGGAGGGAGGGTGGGGCACATAAACAAGAATGAACAGCTCATAGAACCCAGGGAAAACATATAGATGAGAACCGGAAGGAGCGTGTTTGGAGGCATGGTCCTGCTCCTGAAATTCAGATGCTTTATGTCCAATTAATGTTTGTTAAATTGTTCTTTTTTAAGCTCTTTTGCTTCCTTTAGTAGTTCTTCGTTATTTTTTTAAATCATACCTGAAGGTTTGTGATTTTGAGTGTTAATGCTTGTTTATTATCTTAAAAATTCTCTCTTTTCATGGGGAAGTGCAAGTGTGGATAATTTTGTAGCCTCATGGTTCTCTTTCTGTACTAAGAATGTGCTTCAGTGTACTAACAACAATGATATATGGTATGCAATGTAATGCAATCCTTTTTCATTTCAAATGTTAACTTAAAATAGGCTTGGTATGTTATATAAAAGTAGACTAAAGGTTTTTTTTTTCTTAGTAGTAATTGGAAGTGATATAGTCAGTTTTCCCCACATTTTTAAATGCATGACTTGTCTTACCTCTAGTGTAAAACTACATCCCCAGTTTATTTGTGTACATTTCACTGGCTGTAGGTAGGAGCCAAGGTCACTCCCTACAAAAAAAAAAGAAGAGTGAATTGCTTTATGCTCATTTACTCACAGAACTGGCGTTATATCCTGTAACTTCCATTCTTTCTTTTTTTGCTGGATCATTTCTCTTTTAATGAGTAACTGTAACTACTATTGCTATTTTTTATTTAATTGTGATTTTCATAAAAAACCTTATATATATATATATGTATAAACAGTACTTTTCTTAATGGCAGGCATGTCTGCATAAACAATAGTGACCAAAGAAGGGACTATTTAGTCTATAGTGATTTGTTGTTCACGGGAAATAAAAATAAAAGGCATAATAAAACTAAAATAACTAAAATTTAACTGGACAGTCTTGTTGATTTCTCATCACCTGCACCTTTCCTGTTGCCAGAGATGGATGGATTAACATGACCTTAGGTCAAGGGACTGCCTCGTGCACAGATGCTGTGTGTGGGCCTGACTAATGAGGGTCAACACGGACCACAGGTCACTGGGTGGAGTTTCTCTGTCTGCCTTGCAGGCTGAAGTTACCCTCTGATTATGGAAATTTATAACTGTCACTCATTCAGAAAGTCAGCGTAACAAAGATAGCTATAGCCTTCTGATTCTTGTAACAAAGCAACAGAAAATAAACAAATGAGAAAATGAATTTATTAATGAGAAACAGAATTTTCCATGTAATATTTATATGTGGAAGCTGAGAGCTAATTGAAGGCATCTTTATCTTTCTCCCTCAAGTAATTGTGTTTTTGAACCAAGACAAATTCAATCAGCTCCCCGCTGACTCAGACAAAGTCTAAAGTTTTCTCACTTTTTTATTAAGTGGATAGCACCCCCCCAAGGTGTCCTTCACCTTCCTTGCAGTGTAAATGTCCTCCTTCATGTTCTCAACAGGAAGTCTTCCTCTCCTTCCCTGTCTGCTGCTGTCTCTTTTGACACAACTCATCCCTGGGCTTGTTTTCACGACTCCCATGATGAGGATGATAAGAGCATTGTGGCAGACGTTTGAAAAAAAATGGATTAAATTACCCTATGCGCAGAGGCTATGTTTCCCCATGCTGTGTTGCCTTTATCACAGCGATGTTTACATTCATTAGCACTTGTCTGAAATGTGACACAATCTCCCCCCTCCCCGTTCTCCAGCGCCGACTGCTCCTGATATCCGCCCGACTCCAGAATCCAAACAGATGCTATCAAGCAAAGAAAATGTTTTGTCTGCTTTCCATTAAGCGAAGCCCAGGGCCCAGTCAAGACTTTACTTGCCAGAGTGCACAGAAGCTTCAAGAGGGAGAACTAAAGGCATGTGCATTAGTCTCTCTTGGTTTAAAAGGGTCAATTCACCCAAATACAAAGCCGCATATTGTGCTGCTTATCACTGTGGTATCTAAACATGTAGAAACTTTGGTCTTCATTTTCCAGTCAATAGAGATAGATTGGTAGTCAGAAGGGGCAGGGGCATATTGTGATGGTAATTAATGATTTCTTTGAACTATCCAGAGTGAAATTATTGCACAGCATACATCTTTAAAACTAGGTGCACAAGTTTTTAATTATTTTGAATTTTCTCTAATCCATATAGGGTCAAAAACGTAATGTTAGCCAGCTTTACCCATTCCAAACCCAGTTTGATGTGCGTTTGGGATCATTGTCCTGTTGGAACACCCAATTATATCCAACTGTCTAGCTGCTGATTTGAAGTCAAGTTGAAGAATGTGGAAGTCATCCGCCTCCTTCATTTTTCCAATCATCTAATTGTGCATCGTACCAGTACCACTGGCAGCAAAACAGCCCCAGAGCGTGATGCTACCACCACCATGCCAATTAGTACAGTGTTCTTAGGTTTGAAAGCCTCACCTTTGCTCCTCCAAACATATCTCTTGTCACTGTGGCCGCACAGCTCAATCTTTGTCTCATCTGACCATAAAATGTTTCTACAGGAGTCATTTGGCTTGTTTATGTGAGCACTTGCAACTTTCAGTCAAGCCTGAAAATGCCAATTTTGGAGCACGGGTTGCTTTCTTGATGATGTAAAACTCACTTGCTGGTGTTCCAGCAGTTTTCAGCTTGTGACAGGCTTGAGCCTTGGTTGTTCCTGGGCTGTTCCTGAACATCCTAACCAGTTTCCTGTCATCTGAGGGTGGCGGTAAAGGTGTAACTTCGGGGGACATTAAACCAAACATTTAGTTTTGACTCTGTGTGGATTAGAAACTAAACTAATTTCAAACTTGAGCACACATTTTTCTTTTTTTTATTAAAGATGTATTCTGTATAATTATTCCACTCTGGAAAATGAACAGTTTAAAAATCATTAAAAGCCATAAATTACCCTGACATTCATTCCCATAAATAGTGAATGTAAACTTTTGACCTCAAATGTAACTAGTGTACATAAATGAATTCTCTTTCAAAACTCAACAACTGTAACAATGTTACTGCTATATTACATCATGAAGGGCAGTGTAGTAAAGTACAATGTATTACAAATGTGCTGTAACAGCAAAGTTTGTGTACAAACACTGCAGTATCGATATCAGGTAATTATTGTTAGCTTCTATCATCCCAAATGAATTGTTGCATTTCTCTTGGCTGCTTCAGTTGTGCTGACAGTGATCTGATATTAGGTGTTATTTCCATTTATATTAAAGTTCATAAAGATTTTTTGAGGAATTTTATTTTTGAGAAAAAATAAAATGGTTTCTCTAAAGGAAATTTAAAAAAAACTCACCCCAGCTACTACACACACACACACACACACACACACACACACACACACACACACACACACACACACTTTGCTCCTCTCTGCCAAAACCCAATCTCATTCCAAGCATACCGCTGCTTTCCCCTGTATTTGATCGGACACATTGAGTCATTAAGCCCATCTGACACGAGCAATGGCCTTCCACGATCACAGTCAAAGTTGGGGCCAATGCGGAGAGACGTATGGGTCTCCTTGATGAAGGGGCCGCCTGATGGTTCAAGCAGGGTGGTGGAGGTTTGCGAGGAGGGGAGGTGCCGTTGGAGGCTGTCAGCAGGCATGGACCAGGGTCACTCCACGCCTTGCCTTATTAGGTCCCCATCAGCGAAATGCTGACTGTCAGGGCACACATTGAAATAGAGGAGGGTTCCTAGTGCGCCGTCTGCTGCTCACCACCAACTTTCTGGCTCGATGGTCATGATCAAACCCGTCTGGCCGGCCCCACAGCGATGCCTTGTGTCACTCCATTAAACCGAATGTATTACTACTTTCACGCCACGTTAAGGAGGTGACAGTGAAAGTCAACTTGACCTTGAATGCACCAGTGGCTGTAATTCCTTCTCAGATGTTTTGATCAACAAACTAATCAGATGGCTCAACAGTTTGCTTTTTAGAGGAATAAAATGACACACAGTTAATGAGGGTTTGCTGACTGACCAGTCAAGAGTCACTTTTAATGATGATTAAAAACTACTTGTGGAGAACCTGACTCATACATTTCAATTTTTGTGTATTCCAACTTCCTATAACATAATTTATGTCTGAATAATAATTGGATGCAATTATATCTGAGGTTGCATCTAAGTGACCTGCCTCCAGCTGCTGTGTCAACTGAAAGCTTTTCTATCTGCATGTTTCAGTAACTGTGTTTATTTCTTTATTTATTGCCAAATAAAAGAGGATAGATGCTTCTAAATATTCCAGCAGCTCATAAAACCATTATCTTAGCCAGGATAACCTGGAGTCAGAACACAAATGCCACATATCATCAGTTTCATGGCAGCACAAAGTGACTTCATGGATTTTTTGTGGACTTTCGTCTGTAAGTGCAGTAAAGAAGTTTTTTAACCATCTTGTTTTGTCCTCCTTACGTGTGGTCGGATGACATTCGTACGCTGCAAGGGGGAACAAAAATGTAGAACCAAGTGGACAGACTCCATCAAAATAATGAAGCTCAATTTAAAAGGAAAATAATCAAGTGCCTGGCGGATCTCAAAGAGCAATATTTGGTTAGCGCTTTGTGTATTTGAACTGCAGAGCTGAGTATCAGCTGCAGAACAGCGTGCGGGGAACAGATAGAGCTCTCATTGCTCTTTCACTCCTCTGAGAAACACTTCTTTCATCAACATCTTGTAACAGTCATAAGATAGTCACAGGAGGCTGGCGCTTGTCTTGGCTGATTTTGCATAAAGGACTGGACAGGTCCCTGGTCTGTCCCAGAGCAACACAGGGAAAGACCCAGAATGAGAACTTTGGTTTTTTGGTTATTTGAGATTATATTTGTTGTCAAAATTGATGGAATTATGACATCGAAAAGTGCCATCAGATGTTGATCTACCACTTAATACCAGCGGGAAAGCTGGTATTATGGCAATGGTTTCCTTTTTCAGCATGACAAGTATCCCATCCACACTCCCAGGAACACACAATAGGACACTATCAGTCATAGACTGGCCTCCCCAAAGCCTGTTCCTATCTATAACTATCCCACATATTGGCTTTCAAGCTCATTAGAATTGTAGAAACTGTATTTTATTGTTTGCATGTTTCCATAAATTTTCCTAGCAAAAGATAAAGAAGTGTTGTATGGTTCAATTCTTTTGCAAAACATATATTTGTATGTATATTTTTTAATATAATCTACATTATTTGCCCCTTTATTTTTTTTTGGCTGCCCCTTTATTTTTTTCTTGTTAATGGCCCCTTGGGGATAAATAAAGTCTTTCTGATTCTGATTCTGACATTTAATGTGTAATTTGTCATTTCGTCATTTTATATATGTACAAGGGTTCAGTCTAATGTTAGTAGAGTTAGTCTCTATTAGTAATAATAAAAATATTGAGTGGATCTCTAACAATTTGAACCCTGGTGGATGGCCACTGTGTCACCTTTTCTAAGGCAGTCAACATGCAAAAAGAAAATTATTATTTACATCAGTATTGTCATGCTGACAAGCTGCCTTAAGCATCAGCAATAAAGGACTGCTAGATGGAATAATGGCATGCGCATCCATCCATTCGTTATCCAGTTCAGGGTCAGTGGTACACACTGGGCAGGCTGTCAGTCTGTCACTAAAACAAATAGAGACAGTCTGCTTCACAATCATATAAATTGTGAAAGTATGATAAAAATATCAGTTTAGAATGCTTAACTAACCTCCCCCCATGCATGTCTTTGGACGTAGCCACATGCCAACTACACAGACTTCAAACCCACAGCCTTTTTGCTGCGAGACGCTAACCACTGCACCACTGTGACACCAAATGATTTCATTTTTAAAAACCTGTTCTTTTCCTAGTTTTAAGAAAGCCAAAAAACCCCCAAACAAAACAAAACTTTACCATATGCAAAGAAATTTTGCCTGCATCATCATGTTAGTTCAAGCTGTCTCACTGGTCAAGATGCAACCACTGTGCCTTAATGACAGTGAAAGTTTTGAAACCGACTGGAGCTTGTTAAACTGTTGGATTTACCGAATTCACTGCTGAGTGAGGTGTCCCTGACTGATAGGTCGTGTGATCTCAGCAGTAGGACAACAAAAGCCAAGAAGCCAAGATCCAGTAATACTTTGTGGTTGGTAGGCAGCTGAATCATGGTTATGTTAGAGCCAGTAAAACCACAAGTCTAAAGACAACTTGACTGCTTTTCCACCACTGCTTTTACACGCAGGATCTAATGACCAACTCACTTTGCAAATTCCCCCGATGACAGCCAGCTCCTGATAAGTTAAAGACCCCACTGCTTCTGTGTGTGTGCCAAGGCAACGAAACCAGAGAGCGCTCAGCCTCTGTGCACAGGTGGCAGATCAGGCCACGGCCCTCTTGCCACAGATTTGGCAACATACTGAATCAAAATGTCTCCTGGACAGAATTAGTCAGCACCTAAGCACCTAGATGAATGATTCATGTGTGGTTGCTTTGTCACCTGCCATGCATCTGCAGATAATACTGGAAAAACATTGTGTACTTTATGTTTTACAACAGGATTGAGTGAGTCATTCTGCCCTGTAAGGGACAGATGTGTAAGTCTTCATCCTGCTAGTGTGCCGTGTTACATATACAGCAAATAACACCGTTTGATGCAAAGAAACTGTTGTGATGCTGTGTATGCTTGCACTATTCTGGGCCAGTCAAGCTAATTAACATGGAAATATAAGAGAACGTTTAATGTTCTGAATTTTAAAAATGTGTCTGTTGAAATGTTTTTTGTTTAAGAGTTTCTGATTAAATAAAGCTTTACTCAGTTGCATTTATTATAATTAGCATGTCAATATATGCGTTTTCACACATTTTTAGACAAATTTTATTCCTTAGGAAATTCAGCAGGGTACTGAGCAGTATCAGCCTTCAGTCTGAACACTGGAGTTATGCCATTGGCAAAAAAGAAAAGAAGAAAAAATCAGGATTAAAGTGAATGGCAAATCCTCTCAAAAAATCTGATTATTATCTTGCAGTTGTATGCCTCCGTCAAGCCGCCGTTCCGTCGATGTCTGTGTAGCTGCATAGCGCATGCAGTGAAAACTGAAGATATGTGATAGGGAGGCATTTATTAAAGTATTTTTGAAGATCATTATGATCTTGCTGTTAAACTTTGCGGTTCTGGATATAAAATATTATATATAACAATAAGAACTATATGACAAATTGAAACTCACTCTCATTGGTTGGCCTCTCATTTCATTTGCCTGAAAGTTGAGGAAAGTTTCTTTAAGGTCCCGCCCACTTCCAGGAGGTTGTTTTGCTTGTAGTTACGTGAAATCGGGGAATGCCCTTCAATTTCTGTGCTTTCTGGTTGCCACATCGCTGTGAATCACTTCCAGTGTATATGCAGCTTTACTCATTCCTATGAAAAAAAACATGTTGTTGTGTTTATTTCAGTGGAGAGAAATGTTCGAGGAATTCTACCTAAAAATGTTTTTTACTGTGTAAATGCGTATAAATTAGAAAGAATTGACAGAGCAGCTTTTATGTGGTGTGACCCTTGAAGGCTTAACCTGCATGTTATTAATGACACACACTACTTAATTTTATTGCATCAAGAGAAGAAGAATGCAGTTAGTTTGCATATTGGTTAAATTAAACCTGATCCAGCCAGGAAGCCAACCACTCTGACAAGTAGAAGGCATGATCATCTATACTCACTATAAATGTCCTGGTAAAAAGCCTGTAGTTGCACCTTCTGCAGACTGCCACTAGATGTGTATACCGACAAACAAGAAAAAGACTGCAAAGCTGCGTGCTCTACTACCATCACAAAGCGCTGAACACAGAAAATCTCTTTTTTTAGTACCATGATGAAAGACGTGATTAATACGATCGGCGGCTGACTTGGACTGGGCTCCTGTAACCATACCTTGAACACATGTTTTTGCTGAGGAGTTGAAAGATGGCACTCTCAGGGCCAGAACGGACTGCCTCCAACCTTGAGGAGACATTACTCTGATTTACTTCTTCTCTCAAATCTGTCGCAACTGTTTTATGCATAAAGGCTAGGGGAGAGAGGGTTAACATGGAGAGTTCACAGGGGAAACACACAGAGACACAGAGAGGAGCCCGAGCATTGTTTATTTTCACAGAAACATTCCAGAAGTTGACAGCTATTCCCTTGTCTGGGAAGCTGAATTGCAGTGCAATTTTCCAGACTCCAGACACAGTGTGTGAACTCCCGCTAAAGCTTGTCTGAGACAGCAGAGAATGACTCTCTTATTCACTCATACACTCTGGTGATAGTGACTGAATACCAACCAGAAATAGTTAAAGAGCTTGTTAAC
Organism: Oreochromis niloticus; assembly: GCF_001858045.2. Classification (NCBI taxonomy): domain Eukaryota; kingdom Metazoa; phylum Chordata; class Actinopteri; order Cichliformes; family Cichlidae; genus Oreochromis; species Oreochromis niloticus. Next base: position 28,064,276 of record NC_031974.2, read on the forward strand.
TCATTGGAAGGTAGAGAGATTAGAGATATGCAAAAGAAAAAGCTTTTTTTCTCATCCCAGCATGCTTTCCTGAAGAGGCAAAACAAGACACATTAGCATATTTCCATGCCTGCCAGAGAGAGTTGACTTGAGATCTATATTTGAATTCTAGGGTAGCTTTCCAGCGTTTGCTCTCCACGTGGCTGCTGCACCAGGCTCTCTAGAAATGTCAAGGTAACCTGATCGTCACACACTTGATTCCAGTAACGCTTCCATTAACGACTGGGAAGAGGATCCTCGAGCTGACCCCAAGAAAAAGAGCCCCAAATTAGCATACATATTTAGAGCACGGTCTTTGGTTGCACGAAGACGTTTCACAAGATTCACGCCCAAGTTCTCGCACCATGTTCACTCATCTGATGCAAACTAGAGTAAGGCAAGAATCTTGGCAACGATGTGCATTTAAAATGGGGAAATGGTGTGAAAAATTTACGTTTTAGTTTTCTTGCTTCAAGTTAGGTAAGATTGACTCAACGCTCAAAGCATGTTGTCATTCTCCAAGTATTCATTTCTTATTGCAGTTGTTGCCTGTTGTACTTTTGTTTCCACTGTCCCTCTCTTGCTTTGGAATCAAGCTCAGGGAAACGAATTTCAGCACCCTCCAGGAGTGGGTACCATTTCATCTAGAGACAAGTAAAAACTAGTACCCACGATTGGTCTCAGCTACAACAAGAAACAAACAAACAAGCAAAAAAATGTATCAGTCACCACCATTTAACCTTTATGGGAAACTGTCAACACTCTTGACTTCTCGACAATCCATGTATGAAGTGAGTCATTGGAAAGTGTAATGATTTGAACGAGTTTGACAAGGGCCATATTGTGATATCCAGACGACCAGGTCAGAGCATCTCCAAAACTGCAACTCTTGCGCGGTATTCCCAGTCTGCAGTGGTCAGTATCCATCAAAAGTGGTCCCAGAAAGGAACTAGTGACAGGAACATTGGTGGCCAAGGCTCACTGATGCATGTGGAGAGCAAAGCCTGATCCAACAGACGAGCTACTGTAGCTCAAATTGTCAAAAAAAAAAAAGGGTTCTGGTTCTGATAGAAAGGTTTCAGAATACATAGAGCATTAAAGTTTGTTGTGGATGAAGTTGCATAGCTGCAGACCATTAATGGGTATATGAGCATCAGAACTGGACCATGGAGCAAAGGAAGTCTGGTCTGATGAATCACATTTTCTTCTCCATCACGTGGATGGCCGGGCTACCTGAAGAGCACCTGGCAGCAAGATGCACCATGGAAAGAAGCCAAGACAGCGTCAGGCACTGTGATGCTTTGGGCAATGTTCTGCTTGGATACCCTACATCTTGGTGCCAGATACCACAGCACACCTTCAGGGTTCTAGTGGACTCTATCAATGGGTCGGGCCTACTTTGGCAACAAAAGAGGGGCAGACAGAATATTAGACAGGTGGTTATAGTGTTACGCCTGATCAGTGTGTAGTAGTCATAATGTTCAGAACCTTCATGTACAAACGAAAAAATGTGTTGCTGTTGTTTTAGCTTTTGTTCTTTTTTATTTTTTTATTTTGGAAAGGTAATGTTTTTTATTTTGAAGGCTAATGTAATGCTAATGATATAGCTAAAGAGACAAATATCAGTCATTTTATTTTCATCCAGAAAAATAATGCTTTAACAAGCGGCATCATAACAAGCAGCAACATTGTTTTTGTATGGTTTAAACAGACACCAGATGTGCTGGTAGCTCTGTAAGCTAAAAAAACCAAAAAAAAACCCAGCTTGATATTGCTTTAAATGCACTAAACAGATTTGGAACTGACTGATCTTTAATCTCCAATCCATCTCTTTAACCTTTCATGAACATGTTTTCCAGATATTAAACTGCTGCTTCGAAAATCTTTAGTTTGTCCTCTGCTCTATTAAAAAAGACCAATCCTATTTTTTTCTAAATAATGGAACATTTTCGAGTTTATTTGCAACAATCCAGAGAATGCATTCGTCAGGTTGCACAGTGACTCTCAGAATACCCCTGAGGAGGAACACTCAGAGAAAAAAATCTCTCATTTCCTGAAAATTTAAATATATCTTCCAATTTGAAGTTACTTTTGAGGCACTTTAAGGTGAGAAGGGATATGCAGTTGCTGGCTAAGTAATGATGCAACCATGATGCAAGAGAGAAAATAGTGCAGGCTCACACATAAAGATAGCTGCCGGTATGTTATGTTGCTGAGGTTGAGGGGGTCAAACAATTAATCCACATTTCCCTGTGGGCTCAGTGTTTTCGCAGGATGGAGCCATACCCCCTGTGCATCATCCAAATGTTCCCTACTGTCTTGAACGTCAATGACGTGTAATCACGAGGGACATAAACATTCTGACCTATGCACTCTCGTGTCTCCTGGTCAATCACAGTATGTCTAAATATATGTTTCAGTATATATCCATTATGGCCACCATCTGGAAAACTCAAGTAGCATGCTGCTGATTTATGCTTGCTATCAACAGATTCCCCCAGCTTTGCTCCTCATGCAGAAGTGGTTGTGGACTTAGCAACGGAAAAGGAACATTATCAGCAGACTATTAAATAGCGTTCAGCCAACAGGAGGTGGTAAGAAAGAAACAAAGGCTTGTCTTAAGGCAAGCTGGTAGGAAATGTTTTCTTTTTCAAAGTGTGTTATACCCCCTGGTGACAAAAAAAAAAGAGACCAGAAAGAAAGAGGGTAAGTTTTTTAAAAGGACGAAAAAAGTTTACTCAGCCCCAGGTGCAGGGTGTCCCCTGCTGATGTCTTTTCACAAACACTTTGTTCATTTGTCTGGTTGATGGGGTGGCTGGACAGCTTACTGGACGGCTGCCTGGTCACTGGGCCAGTTCCCCAATAAAACATCAAACTCAGCTAACATGAACTGCTTCCCCATCCTTTCTATCCCCCTTCTTCTCTTCCTGGCCACATATTGCATTGCCATGTAGTGTGGCAAATCATGGTGGGGACTTTGCATGAAGTTACTGTAACATAATTTGTGTTTTTGCTGTTATCTGCCATTGCTATTGTAGGCCGCACAACTATTTTGGCTCAGTAGAGGAGGTACACCAAGCGCCAATGTGCTTCCCAAATATCTGTTAACCAGTAAGTGTACACCACCTCTGGACACCGCGTCTGTCTGGCCAAAGCCCCAAGGCTCAGCAGGCATTGCGTCTCACTGCTGGCACAGACACGCCATTCTCTGTTTGAATCTCCAGTTTCAAAGAGAACTCGCTCGCTGTAAGCCGTCTCCTCTCATTGTTTGCCGATGTTGCAGTTGGATAGGGGGTTTGGAAAAGTGTGTTACCAGCCCTTCCCAATCATCCTCCCACAGTTCCAACTGACAGCAGCTCCAGCAGAGAGTGGCTGCTGCCATCTTCACTTACAGTTCTTGTGAATGTTCCATAGTTAACGGCCCTCTATTGACGGTTCTGTTCAGCTCAGATCAGCAGGGGTCAATTAATGAGCGGCCCCTGACCATCAGATCCCAATTATGGCTTTCAGAGCACTGTGCCGTGTGCCCCTCAAATACCCAGCTCCATTTGCCTGATAATTGTGTAATTAGAGTCTGTATCAATAATTGAAGCACCAAGAAAGACATGCATTATTCTTCTGTTTGCCTTATTTGCTAAATTGCGGCAACATTTTTACTAATGATGAACTGAGGCTCGCACCTATCTGCATTATTTATCATAAATTACCAAAGCCTCTCATATCACTAACTTTAATGTTTTACCACCCACAGGAGATGTCTCATTTGTTACCAACACTGAGTTCTGCACTTTTTTCAACGCTGCAGCATTCAGTCTGCACAGATAGTATTTAATAACATAATCATTAGAATGAAAGATTGTATCTATGTAACATATACATTGCACATTATACATATATTAACATATACATTGGATGTATTATAAGCAAGAAGAAGCCATCACATGCTACCAGTGACCATGACAACACACGTATATGTATTTTTTCTCTTTTTTCAAATAATAGGAATTTGGCATAGGAGTGAGGCTCTTGCATGTCCTGGGAAGAGCTATGGGTTATAGCCTTCACACGTGAAACCCAGCCTGTTGCTCTGTTCAAAAGACCTTGAGGCATTTCACTGATAAGCGCTCCCTCCAAACACAATGCTTGATTTTACTTTGGTCGTCTCTCCAACCTGTGTCCTATGACAGTCTTCCCCAATCATGATGTCAATAAACGCGCGCCTCTGCCCTTGTTTTCTCTCTGTATCATAAATGTTTGACAAGACAGGCTTATTAAGGGAGAGGAATGTTATTTTTCCACTTTTCAGACTTCCTCAGGTACATTGTCTGTCACCATCCTTTCAATAAATAATGGATTGTAGCACCATTTCCCACACAGCCTCATGACATAAATATGAACACACCTTTGACTTGACATGGGGTAATGAGACATTTGACAGCTATGACAGTCATATAGCTGATGGTGCTGCAGTCATACTGTAGTTTGGTACAGTATGCTATGCAATCAAAATCTTGAATAGACATGCCACAAGAGTGAATTCCATAAATCAGCACAGGAAATTTCACCACAACTGTCCATAACAAATTGCATATGGCGTGCTAAGCTTATCTTATGTGGAAGTCAAACCACAGTCTGGAGAGGGAGAGTAATTAATTCTAATTGGGATATTTTTGCAGGACTGGGGAATGACTAAGTAAATGCTACTCTGGAGCAATGTTTTTGATGGAGCCTGAGCCCCATATGCTGTTCTCAGGAGCACATCTGTGCCCAGTGCCCACAGAGAAATCCCCTGGCAGAAAACACTTCAATACTGCAAGGAAGCGGTGGAGGGGTGAGACACCGTGAGCATTATTATGCCAGCAGGCAACAAATATCCATCCTAATTGCTCCACAATTGTATTAAACTAGCTATTATGTAGCAATTAAATTTGTTTAAGCCCCAGCTCCGGTTACAGGTTTCAGCGTGGCTAATTAAAAACAAGGGAGCAGGAAAACCCCAGGCAGAAGCTTTCCCTAAGCTGGAGCTCCAGCTCCCCTGTCACGACTGCATTTAGAGTGTCAATCACGGCAGAGTCAGAGACAAGTCATTCAGGCAGCCTTTTTGATTCAACCTTTTCACTCCCATAAACCCTTTATCTAGACCTCCACTGCATAGTTCCAATTATCCGAAAGTGGCGTGCGTTTGCTTTCAGCTGAAAGACAGGAGGCCAGGCTTTCCAATATCTTGCCCTACCCTTGCGCTGTACATTGCCCAAGTTAAAGCACGTGAATCACGATTAGACTCCATTTAGTCTTGGTGAAAAAGTGCCAACAGCAAAACATTCGAAACAGAGCAATCTGTGGTATGCTTCCCATTGCACCATCTGCAGTAGTGTTCTGTAATGAAGGTCCGTTTTAGTGTGTTTTGGACCCAGTCCAGCTACGCTGAGCCTGCTTCTGCCTTCCCACTCAGGTCGTTAGAGGTGAGATGCAAACTGATGAACACACAGAGTGCAATAATGAGCCATGAAATGAAAGGGAAATTAATTGGACCCCAATAAAGAAAAGATTAACAGAGATGGATTATCCAGTCTGTTTGACTGTTTTAGGAAGATTTTTAAATGGTTGCTCTGAACTGAAATTAGTATAATTTATCGCATCAGCTTCTAAGACTCCATGTTACATAAACAACTCTGCAATACTTGTCAAAAAGTAGCTTTTGAGTTTGCTCTGTTGTCGCACAAGTCACTTAAATTAGTTGTGTTCTTGAGTGAAAATGTTACTTTTATTTATTTATCTGTGAGATTACCTGGAACATGATTTTTGTTACTTGGCTAAAGGAACTGTTAAATAGTTTATGGAGCAACATTCGTACTGACAGACATTTTAGTTCATCTTTTAGTTCTGTCTATGCTCTCATCAATTCAATTCAATTCAATTCAGTTTTATTTATATAGCGCCAAATCACAAGATCAGTCGCCTCAAAGCAGTTTATATTGTAAAGTAGACCCTACAATACTACATACAGAGAAAAACCCAACAACCATATGACCCCCTATGAGCAAGCACTTTGGTGACAGTGGGAAGGAAAAACTCCCTTCTAACAGGAAGAAACCTCCAGCTGAACCAGGTTCAGGGAGGGGCGGCCATCTGCTGCGACCCCATTCAGATATTCAAATATTTTGCTCGTCAGCTAGTACCTGTTTCATTTTAGCAAGTAGCTAATAACTTTAGCTAGTAACTGTTTATTCTCCTATTTAGTGCTGGTTTTGAGTATAATATTAGCCCCACACACCCTGTCCTCACAGTGAAGGCTGTACACATGATTCTTCTCTAATGCTAACAATTAATGTTGACATGTTAGCCCTGAGTTAGCCAGAGTTGCAGGGGGTTAACGGTTCACGTACCGGTATCCACTTACCATCTCCAGCACAAAATATCGCTAGCTTGTAACGCCAATGAATAAACTTTATTTAAACTAATACACCATGCATCTGAGTTGTAACTGTTTCTCTACAGTACTGTGGACTGACACACAATGGGCAAAAAAGTCCCCATCCAGCTGCAGGTCACCAGGAGTACTGCAGGTGATTGATCTCACATTGGCCAGAATGCTGGTGGAGCGGGACTGGAGCATAGTTCGCTTGACAATGGATGTATTTAGTGCAGTTGCAATGGCAGGAAAACACAACAGCCCTCTAAAACTCTAACACCATTAAGCACAATGATAAAATACAAAGAATTAAGTGAAATTGCTTGGCCTGCTAAAGTAGTTCACTGGTAGCATAATTAGTTAATTAAACCTCAAGACATTTAATGGCCATTCATGAAAGTGCAAAGCATCTCAAATCTACCTTACACAGCAGTTCCAGCTATCATGCAATCAGCACAGTTTGCCTTTTGCATGGAGGCAATAATGAGTTCATATTTACAGCCTCATAAAATCATCATTGCTTCGAAGCACTGGACTGCACCATGTGGTGTTAGAAAGTATTGTGCAGTGTGTTTCATACACTGTATGGATTTTAATCTGCTTGCCAGAAGTAAAAACATGAGTGATTATGTCTTACTATGCTAACTATACTTTCTTCTCACTATGTTTGCATGATTTGGCTCCAAACTTCCAAGTTTGTTTTCAGGGGAGATATGCAAGAAATGTCCCTCAATCTTTACGAAACCACAGTTTCTCTGTAGCCTTGACTGAAAGTGACAGTGTGGAAGTGCCAGAATGGAAAGGAATTTGTTGAGGAGAAGGAGACGCCAATCACAGAAAATAAACACAGCGATCCCATGCTGCATGGAAAAATACATTTCAAATGGAGTTTGTTATATGCTCTATTCGGTGGCTAGTTCGGGGGGAAAAAACATCATGTTTAAAACATCTTTTTAATCACCAAGATGGTAATTAAGCTGCATAATTTCTGTTCTAATTTAACATTTTAGTTAATTCAGTGCAGTCAAGAAGTGCAGTTTAGTGTTGGCCTATCACAGTGCATTCATCTTCATGCTGTAGAAAATGCAAATGCATATTAGAATTAAAATTAAACTAGTATTGGCAGGAACATGAACTTCTCCGATTGATACTGCTCTGCAGCTCCGGAAGGGATCATTGTGCCATGCAGAAGTTTCATGTCAACATGGGAAATTCACTCTTGGATTAGACGTTAATACTTGCGTCTGCTGCTGACGGACATGAAGTTTAGATGCCTTCTTCCTCTCCTTCTTTCTTCCCTTCCCCTCCTTTGTCATTACTGTTTTTGGTATTGATTGCCTGCTGCCTCTTAAATTATGCATTCTGCAGCTTGGTTTAGAGGTGCTCCCAGGTGGGTTTGTCAAAGGAAGGAGACACATGTAGTCGGGCACTGTGGCTGGGAACGTCAGAAATCCATACAGGTCAGAATCATGTCACCCCATCAGTTTTAATCAGCCGAGCCTGAATGCAAGCTGGTGACAGGGCTTAGAGGTATAAGAGATGTGCCTCTGCTGCTCCCCCGACACGCAAGCTCTGGTTCAATACTGCTGGATGCCACTGACAGAGATTCATTATCATCAGTATGTGGCTCGCAGCTGAGCTGGATGATGAGACATATACTGGTCTGGGCCTGTTCGACAGTGTGTTCCCACGCCACGGTGCAATTTTAGCTTGATGGGTTTATCGGCGTCTTCATCGCTGTCTCCCGGTTTTTACATTGGGTGTAATGATGCATTATGTTACTGTACTGCGCCTTTCTCGCATGGTCAAGATTGTTTTAAAAGTTGACAGTTATTTCCCAAAGTCTTAAACTGCAAACTTTGAGGTGTGTCTACAGTGATGATTGCAGCTCCATGTTGACATTAGCATGCTAACCTGCCCAGGAAAATGGAAGGTTACTCGCTGTTAGTAGGTTAAAAGCTGGCTGTAAGCTGTGGCACAAAAATGCCTTAAAAATGCATTTTTAATTATGCCACATGGTTCTGATTTAATAGTAGCCTTTTACATTTATCAGTTATGCTAGTGCAGCAGCTAGTGTCACATGTGTGGCTAACACCCAGAACATGTTTTTAGACACCAGGTTTCTTTTTCACAGTTTTGCATCTGTAACTTCAGTCATTGTGTATAGTGTCAGTATACCAAATCTGATTACTTCCCAAATAGATATGTGGAGAAACACTCACTGCTTCTGATATGCTACTAAAAGAAGCTGCTCATGCTTTTACCTGTAGACAAAGGGCAACAGGTGAGGGACTGCCCTCAACCACAAATAGTGTGTGAGGGCAGTCCCCAGTTCACTCGCTGGGCCCACGTCCTCATTTTAGGTTTGACAGCGTTTTAGTAGATAAAGGTGAATGGCTTAGACATGAATTGAGATGCAGTTTGGGGAAGGCCTCGAAGGCGACTGGTGGCAGCTCCTGGGCCCGGCAGATCTCCATGTACTAAATAGAAGTGAAGAAGTTAAAGAACTGGAAAGGGGAGGGATGGTGGGGTACGTAAACGAGAGCGAACAGCTTGTACAACTGGGGGAAACATATAGATGAGAACCGGAACGAGCACGTTTGGAGGCGTGGTCCAGATACTTTATCTCCAAATAGCGCTCATAGGTGTGGTTAGTTTTATGTATGAAGTTCAGCTATTTTTTAAACACAGGGACAGTCAGTTCATTGCAATATTAATATCAAACGCTAAAGATTTTTTGGGGTGTTAAATATCGACATTGTATGTCACAAACGTTCGTAAATCAGTTGCATGGTTGACTTAAATATTCTCCTACCTATATTTTGTGCTTTGATAAAAGTACTCCCAGCAATGTATATCAGTAGCCAAAATGATCCCACCTCAGCACACTGACAAGATACATAAAATCTTGTTAGTGTGGTCTCTTTTTCATATGACAGTATTTTTTTTAACGGTAAAACCCATTTTGTGCTTGAGCAACTTGTTAGTAAATCTGACCCAAAGAGTTAGTTGTGGCAGTAGTCAGATTTCAGATGCCAAATAACTGGAGAAAATCAAACTTTGAGCTGCTCACAGGGCTGCGATATAAAATGTGTTAAGAAATCTACAGGTAAGTTTCATCCACATGGAACTTGATCCTCCTATAAACTCCAAAGGCAGACTACATCTTCTGGGGACCTTGAATGTCAGCAGAAAATTTCATGGCAATCCAACTTGTAGATGCTGAGATGCCTGGTCCTGAGTAAATGAATGACTACTACTTCATGGTGTGGAGAACCAAAACAATTTCCAACAATAATTTATCTTCTGGCTGTTTTTTTTTTTCTTCTCTGGCTCATTGCATGAACAAGACAATTACCCTGCAATACAAACTCCATGATCCTTGTAAACAAATGGAGGGTCATGACACCGCAATCAATGGATGCGTAGTGGATCAAGTTGCGGCTGCGTCTCACTGTGAATCTTCCCATGGAAGGGCGAGTCTCCAAATGAGGCCAGCGATCCTTTGATGAAAACAGTCACAGAACTCAGAGTGGTGCAAACTTAAAGGAGTGAAACACAACAGGGTCAAAAGAGCAAATCCGGCCTTCTGTTCACGTTGCCTTTATTGTGAAGTTTTTGCAAGGCACGGTGTGATTTTCTTAACACTGCCAATGAAAAGAAGCTTGATTTTCACAGGCCAGTTGACCTGCTAAGAGCAGGTGTGTCTCAGATACAGTTTCAGCTTTTCTTTTCCTCCACTCCCTTTCCTGTACATTTCCCAGCTGACGATACTGCTGCCCGATCCAAATGCTTATCAGGACTTAAAGAAAAAAGAAATCTGCTAAATTCTGCCACTTTTTTCTTCTACTTTTCATCTTTTTCAATGATTCTTCCGTTCTTTGAATACTGTGACTGAAACAGTTATGAGAACATCACCTGAAAAGTGACATCAATCACTCAGGTGGGTCAGCTTTGTTGTCTTAGCTCTTGCTTAAATGTTTCCGTTGCGTGTGTAACGATATATGACAGACGATTAGGTAAAACTTTCTCATATTTCCACCTTGAGCCCTGAAAGGGAAATACCTGATCTCTTCTTGTAAAGGGATATTAAGTGAGGAAATCACCAGTCTTTTGTAAAGCTCGGCGAGGGTCCTTTTTAGACCTTCAGGATAATTATATGTCTACGCGAGTTCTTTAAAAGCATGAGAAGAGAAATTCAAGTCAGTTTTAATTGTTACTTATCTAAAAGTAGCGTATTTATCTTAAAGCAACATTTTGCATAGCGCATATTTAAAAGAAAGATTCTATCTCTATTTGATCTCTAAAAGGTGGCTAACATCACGTGTTTAACTCTGCATAAGGTAAACATCAAAGCGGGTACACGTTAAAAGACTGTTTTGCTGGAATGACGCTTTATGTGGAGTAAGCAGAAAGAAACCTGGGAAGGCGCCAGAGACACAACATCCTGCGACACGAGCTGACTCTCTGACCTTACATACAGTATGCTCGAAATAAACCTTTACACCAGTGAAGAAAAGCTGAAATGTTTGTTCAGAACCTTATCTCAGGCTGTATGTTTCCTCTGGGGTCACGCAACTTGAGCTGGGTGGTTTATGTGCGGGCCCGTAGGATGTATTATAAAACCTTCAGGAAGACACTCACATCTAACTTCCCATTGCAGATTCCCAAGATGCTTATCTTGGTAGAGTATAAGCAAAAGTCTGTTACTTTAGCGTGATGCATTGTGTCTAAATAAAGTGCTTGAAAATCAATCACTGTGGCATGAAAAGATATATGGTATTTGAGGCAATGCAAAAGGTTAAAACGCATCTAATAGAATCTAGATAGATTTGAAAACAACAAACTTATTGTCAGATGGGGACTGAATATCTCTTATCATTTCCATAAATCAGAAAATAATCCTCCAATAAAAGTGAAAAAGTGGCTTTTATTTGATTGATTTCTTATGCAAACCAACCAAATTTAAGTGTTTTATAATGCCAGTATATCTTAGGACTCTTTTTAAATGGTCATATCATATTGCAGTTCTTGATAGTGTGAAATTATTTGTGCAAAAATCAGGGTCAGTATTAAAGAGTATTCATAATTCATGTTTAAATAGTTGCCAACAACACAGGAACATTTACAGTGGAAAGTCAGTGTTGGTCAAGTTACTTGAAAAGTAATTAGTTACTAATTACTGATTACTTCTCCAAAAAAGTAAACCCATTACTTTACTGATTACTTATTTTCAAAAGTAATTAGTTACTTAGTTAGTTACTTTTTAAAAACATGATACAACCTGAACAGGTAATAAAGCAACAGACCTTTTAGCCCAATTCTATTTTTTTATGAATAATCCATCATATAAAATTATATCAAATGGAAAGCCTCTTTTTAAATATTGTTTTATCAGTTTTAATCTTTTAATTTTATGCACATCGCATCAAGCAAAAATTAAATTATATACAATAGTCAAAACATTTTTCTGTTCTGCATATTCCAGGATATAAAATAAATGTTTAAAATAATGTTTTTTGTTTACACTCACTCTTTCAAATAAATGTTAGTAAAACACAACAAAAAAATAAAAAATAAAATGAAAGACTCAGCAGCACTGAATCCTGTCGCTCAGATTTGAAGTTTAATTTTTCGCTGTAGAAAGAAGTTTTCTTCCCATGCAGAGTTTACAGCAGACGCTAATAATTTTGTCACTTTTTACGAACTAAAACTTAAAGTAATGTAAGTACGTCCACACTTTAAACACTGCATGGTCGTACTCTCTCCTGCACTCCATATTATCCATTTTAGATCTGCACACGTCTGTTGTTGCCACGGGCGTCGCACGCTCATACGTCATTGTCATGACACACTCTCACAAACAAAATCACGGTTTAATAACGCAGTAATGCAGCGTGCTTACGGGAAAGTAACAGTAATCTAATTAGTGTTTTTGCAATAGTAATTCCTTACATTACTCGCTACTTTGAAAAGTACTGTAATCCGATTACTTTTTTCCTTCATCTCTGGTTGTGTCCCATGGTTGACCGTTATTATTTAGCGTTTAGATTTTATCACTTTATTGTTTCATTTTTAAAACAGTTTTTAAATGACCTTTATTGTCTGCCTCCTCTAAAACCCAATTGGATGAATTTGTTTCTGTCTAGTCCCCACTGATCAATTCCATTGTTTGGTGAAGGTGCAAAAAAAGTTCAAAATTTCACATTACTATATGATATACATATTTACAAAGAGACACGTCGATGAGACAATAACCTATGGGTCTGCTGTGTCTGCGTTCCCACTTTAACCAATCTCAAAAGACTGCCATGACCTCATTCCACCTGAGCCCAGCTCCCAGCTGTCTCCCAAAAAGCCTTCAGGCCAGAGGCGGGTTGTGCCAACCATAATCTTCTACACCTTCCTTCTACACCGTTGCCTGAGCTCACTGGAGTCACGTCACCTCTTTTACAGCCAAACACGCTGAGCTGAGGTCTGTTACATTAAAAGCCATGTTAGTGTTTCTTAAAACCTGCATGAAAGAGCAGACTTACGCAGCTTTAGTTTCACAGACCTCAGTCACTCTGAACAAGAGGGGCTTTGTATGAAAATGTGCCAGTCACAGCAGCTGCTTTAGATAGAAGTTCAAAGGTTATCCAATTAAAAGTGTTTATGAGTTGGAGACAGAGATCGTCATAGTTGTAACATACAACTAACTTATAAAGTGCCATCTGCTTCCTCGAGTAGGTTTGGGTAGGATATTAGGATATACATTAGTCTGATACATGTAACCTGAGACTTTCTGTAAATTTCACAGTCTAAACTCTATTTTAGAAGTTATATAATGTGCTAATTATATTTGAAGCAGCATGGCAGACCAAGAAAACAGCTGCGTACAAAAACAGCCAAGCAATGACATAATCAAGAGCATTAGGACTTTCCAATATTTCCAGTGTTTGTTATTTTGACTTCACTGTCTGCAGTATTTCTTAAAACTATGCTTGAAAAATGTAGTTTATTGAGCAGTTTCTAATGCATGAACTACACGTAAACAGGGAACTATTTCACTGTAAATCCTCGTCCCTCCTTAGTGACGAGGATTGTGAGTAGTTAAAGGTTTCTTTTGAGGGTTTTTTTTCCAAAAGTTCAAGGATTTAGGAATGTGCTCCAAGTGGTTGGTGTAATCTATTTGCAATCATTTGCAACAATTTAAAGAACGAGCACAGTTTGACATCTTCGAGGGGAAAATTCAAAGAAAATAAACAAAGACGGGCATATTAAATCTGTTTTTGCAAGTTAATCAAAAGTTTTGAAATTGGACGAACACTACAAAAGGAAAGGAAAATTAAGATTTTGGACTTTGGCGTGGGTTTTGCATCCTATGTCATACGTGAGAGTCGATTATGAAATGTCTAGTTTTATCATTCAAACACAAATGCTAAAATTTCATTTAATAATGCACCCCAATTTACAAAGTAAGTTATTTCACAGCTAAAGTTTGTCAGACGCCTGTGCATGACGTTACTAATACAACCAAATCTAGCATGGTAAGAATATGGGGGTGGCTGTAGCTCAGGAGGTAGAGCAGGTCATGTACTGACTGGAAGGTTAGTCGTTCCACATCTGGCTCACCCTAGTCTGCACGCCAAGTATCCTTGGGCAAGATACTAACCCCAAGTTGCTCTCCGATGCAGAGTGTGAATGTTAGCTAGGAAGCACTGAAAAGCATAGAAGAAATTAAATGTGGTCACAATCAGTCCATTTGCCATTTAATAAGAATACTAAGAAGTGTTGTCTGCTATGGAGAAGCTACCTTGAAACATGAATTTCACAACAGCATTAACACAGTCTGGGAATAACATTTTGCCAAAATTGTCAGGATAACCAAACATTGCCTCACTCTAATTACTCTTTATTGAACAGTAAAACTTTTAAATGGGTGTAAATGTTGAGAAAGGCCTGTTAGATGAACTTGAGCATTCCCAGTTATTGTTTTCTAAGGTAAACATTTCCAGTTAACGACAGCAGTAACATCAGTGTTAGCTTTGAGTGGAAATCAGCCGTGATTTACACGAAGAATTGTCAAATTAGAGGATTCGTAAACATTTACAGTCCTGGCAGAGTTGAAAAAAAAAAACTTGGATCAAGGCCATTTTCCTGTCCAAATCATGTTTCGTGTAGTGAGTAATAATCTCGTCTCACCTCTTCTCGGCCTGGTGTTACCGCTTTAGTGAAATCACCCTGTCTTGGCAAGTGTACCTGCTGTTGAACAAGCCTCTCTCCTATTACAGAAGGCTGGGCTTAATAAGCGTCCAGGCTATATCAGCGCTGTATTCAATTTCCTCAGATCTTGAAAACACAGCTGTAAAAGAAGCTGAAATTTACAGCTTTGCCCCCTCAGGTTTTGTTTAAAAGGGATATTCCCTTGTGTTGGTTCTTTTACTCCAACCAGGAATATTGCTTTGCACTCTTCATTGGGCCTGTGGGAGAAATATGGAAATTTTACAGTTGGAAGTTTAGAAGCAGTGTAATTGGAGTTGGGCCAGGGTGAAACCCCCACCTTCTTCGTGTCCTACAGCATTAAAGCCCCCCGAGCCACATCTGAATCTGTGCGCCTCACACACAGGCTTTCTTAATTGGATCAGGCTTTAGTTCATATATGTGAACATCCATGCACCACTGCACCAGTTATAGGCTATTCTGAATGTAGACCACTGTTTTACGTATTTACAACCACATCCTAGAAGTAGCTTTATTTATAAATACGTCTCAGTTCAAGATCAAGTTAACAGCTGTTTAGACGCTTTGGATCACATGGTCGATTTGTAGCTATTATATAAACACAATTTTACTGGACTAACTATTATAACTAGTACTGTTTCTGTAGGGTCAACAACAATGGTAATACCACAGGTATAGCAAATGTATATCTTTTAAATAGAACCATAAATAATATTTCAGTAATAGAGTTCTTAATATTTGCAAGAAGCACTAAGAGGACAATTATTTTTACCTGTGCTAGAATAAAAGGCCTTAAGGATGAAATTGTCTCTGCAGTCAAATGTTTTATTCAAATCAGCGCAGGAATTTTCAGCATGCAGGGCAGCTATTTCTGCTTCCTTTACATATTTAGTTAATGCAATACAACTGCATTATTAATGCAGTGCTGTCTTTGGAACAGGCCAGACTGATCAATAGTTGAATTAACAGGAGAGCATCCTACAGTACCACCGTTAGCCTCTTTCACTCGGATCACAGAGGGATTTAGCTTATGCTAATTAGTGAGCATAAGTGGTAGGAGGTAAAACTGAATTAAAACTTAACAGTTGCACTTGTTTACTTTTGCTTTTGTAAACAGTAAAAGTAAAGTTTGTAAAAGTGTAAAAACCAGAGCTGAGGTGGTGGCGATGAGGGGTTGGTGGAAACCCTGACAATGATGATTCGCAAAAAGGACACGCTAGCCAACCTGTTAGTTTACAGGAGTGGAAAGCTTTGACTTTAGAGAATACATTTACATTTAAATAGCTCATTTTTATGTTTATTCCCATCAAACATTTCTTTCAAAGAATCTAAAGTTGTAAACTTAACTTGGTTATATCTGCAGGAAGCCCGTTTAAGATGCTTATTTTTTTTTAACATGTGCACCTTACTGAGAGCTATTTATTGACCTTTAGTGTTATTTATTATTATTTTTATTTATTTATTCAGGCCTTCTCGTGATAAAGAAAACCGCAAAGTTAGGAATACAAGAGCTAAGTGCCCCTCTGGCTGTCTATCATGAATCTGGCTGTCTTTCATGAATCATGCTATCATTGATCATGATGCAATGCCCTGCAAAGTGAACTACTGCAGCACATCATTACAGTGGTAGAGTACAGTAAAAGTACAATCTCAATGAGTCATGGCCTGGAGGAGTCTGTCCGTGTGAGTTTAGATCGATAGAACATCATGACTTCTCTTTTTCGCTGCCTCGTTCTCCAGCTTGACATTGAACCACTGCAGGTGTACTCTGCAGCTTTCAGTCAGCAGTAACTAAATGGCAGAATGAGCATGCCAAACCAATTAGCCACACTGAAAGTTGAATCAGTGTCGAAGGTTGTCAGTGGGTTATGAGTCAAGCATGTCAAGATAACATCAAGAGTGACTTTACAGTATGTTGACTGACATTAGTGCTGAAAGAAGTTTTGGCACGTTTTGGAACGGGAGCATTAGATGAATGTGATCACAGCATGCAAGACAGGTAGAGGCACAGGTGAAGATGGTGATAAGGGGAATATCTGGTGGGTGTGTACTGGGGCAGAAGACAAGTTGGGATGGTTTCTGAATAATGCCATGTGACAGGAAAGAGTTATCGCTGGTTTCCCATCAGATTGGAGTAGGTGCATATCCGCACTGGAAGACTGGAAATATGGAATGGGGAAATGCTTCACGACTGTTAAGTTCACCTGCAGGTCACTGTGTGCTCCCATAGTATCAGATAATTCCTCCCCTTTCTAAAAATATCATCTCATTTAGGCAAAACAATCTGCCTGACACATCACAAGGTGACCTGCTTAAGTTCAAACTCAGCATTAGAATGTGGAAGAAAGGTGATTTCAGTGACTTTAAATGTGACACAGTTGTTGGTGCCAGACGGGCTGGTCTCAGTTCAGAAGTTATTGGTCTACCCAGAATTTTGAGGACAGCCACAACTATGCAGAAGCGCATCTGTGAATGCATAGGGCATCAAACCACCAAAAGATGGGCTGCAGCAGCAGAAGTCCATTCCTGTCAGCTACAAGCAGGAAACTGAGGCTACAAATTGCACGGTCTCACCAAAATTGGACAATAGAAAATTACAATTTCTGCTCTGATATTTAGATGGTTGCCCAAGATGGTATCAGTATTGTTGCTCACTATTTCCATCCCATAACCACCGTGTACCCATCTTCTGATGGCTACTTCTAGCAGGATAATGTGCCATTTCAGAACATTTGAATCATTTCAAGCTAGTTTCTTAAAAATGATAATTAATTTGCTCATATATCCTCCACAGTCCCCAGATCTCAATCCAGTACAGCACCTCTAGTTTGTGGTTGAATGAAAGATTTGCTTCATTGATGTGAAGCCAACGAATCTGCAGGAATGTATCTATACCAGGAAGAATTAAAGTAGTCAGTAGCCAACTATGAGGTGTAAGCCTATACCTAATAGCCTTAAATACCTAATAGCCTATTAACCAAGCTATTGAACAAAAACATCCACTAATGGAAATATCTCCACTTTCCGATATGTTCTATCCAGGAAAAGGTTTGTAAGACTAAATGTTGGGGATTAAAAGAGCCTGGCACAAACACTACAGATGTAACTAAGGAAATAGAATTAACTATAGAGTCCTGAGGATATGAGTCAGGTAGTGAGGTCACTTATTCTGATAATCTGTCTGTTACCTCAAGCGAGTGAGGTCACATCTGTAACTGTGCACACAGTTTAGATTTCCAGCTCATTCTCACTCTGTGGTAATAAAACGAGGAATAATTTTGAATTTCTACCAAGGGGACTAAAAGTAAAAAGCATCATTAGTCTTGTTAACTGCCTCTGTAAAGCATTCAAACCACAGGATTGAATCTGAATGGCTGCGAAAAGATTTTCTAGCTTCTTTTTTAAAACCAGCTGAACTTTTGCTTGTGGTGGGAAATGCGATGCCGGGGCCAAGCGAGGGCCACCCTCCATCACAGGCCCGTCGTTAAAGAAGCCCCTCGATAATACACATGCAGCATGCACTCGAGCGAGATGTCGGTTTTCTTTCTTCCTCACAGCACGGGCAAACAACTGACCTGTGTCTTTTTCACAGTCTGCACGACAGCCTCCCATCCAGGGAGCTGTTACTCCAGCGAGTGACTTTTCTTTCCGGTCGTTTGTGGAAATAATGGCGCACAGAGGCCAATACTCCACAGTGACCGGGGCCTGTTATTCCTAGCAACCGTCTGAAAGGTTGACATTAGGACATTAGTCAGAGTTTTGGAAGCTTGTGAAATGTTGAACCCCCGAGTTCATTTGTGGGGGAATTTTTCACTTTTTACTTTAATGAATTAGATGCATATTAAAGTGATTTATTCACTCGATACCACTTGATTTGTAATGAGCATCATCTCAAGGCCATGATTTAAACAAACTTTGTCCTATTGATTTTCTGTTGAGGTGTCTCTTCTCCACCATTGTGCAGACTTGGGTTTTTTTTGTTGCAGTTAATCTATTCTTATGTATAATGCACACATAAAGCAATCATGTGTTATCAGACTTAGCACTACAATTACACCTAAAAATTGATATTTCTTTCAGCACACCTTCTGCTTTGGCTCGCCAGTGAATTTCCAAATACAATCATTTGCAGGCTGCTAATAAAACATGCAGAACCACCATTAGCCTTTCAACAGCACTTCAAGTCTGCCAACAAGCAGCATGCCAAACGTCTAACATTATCATTTATTAACATGTTACTGACAGGCCGTATCAGGCTTTTAAAACTTTAACAAAGTCTTTCTCTTGTGTGGCCTTGTATGATCTTTGATGGTATTTCACAAAACATGTCTGCTGAATTTACCTGAGTAATACATCAGAATCAATGCTATTCTGACAGTCATCCTTTTAGGACTGCTAAACCAAAACTGACAGTACACATGTCAGCTCTTGTTTTTTCTAGTATGAAGTCCAAAAACTTGTTGTATTTGGTCTAAGTAAGTAAATTTCTTGGTGTAATTTATGCTGGAGGTGCATTTTCTGGTGTCAGATGCCTAAATGGATATCTGTGTGTGTGTGTGTGTGTGTGTGTGCAAGCGCTAAATTGGGATAGCAACGAGGAGCCCTTGGATTTGCTTCTGAGTATTAGTATCCCTTTGCCATTGCCTGCAGGCATTTCAGCTTATTCATTTATAGATGTGCATAAATTATTTCAAAGACTGTAATTTTTTTTGGGGGGGGGAATTGTGTTATTGGGTTATTATACTGGAAGTGAGTCGCTTTTCGTGCACCACTTTGAAGCTGACAGCTAGTCACTAGTGGACATTCCATGCACCGGTTGCCTAGGTAACCGTCTGCCGTATTTACTACGAGTTCATGTGGCAGTCAGTGATGTTCTGGCCTCTCACTGGTAGCTGCTTCAATTTTACTGGACTCACCTGAAGATCCAAACCCTCTCTGGTAACTCATATTTAGCTGCAAAGCTCGCTGGTCCTCACCTGCAAGCCAAGAAGCGATCTTACTCAACTGTACTCACCCGATTGCCCATCCCTGGGATGTTTATCCCCTCACCTGATATCCCAACATAAAGTCAAGTAAGTAGGCTTCCTGGCCATATATGGATAATGAATTACACTAACCTGCAGCTCAATACTAACCCATCTCCTTGTAGGCACTCCCTGGTGAATTCCAGTCCTGCACCTGAATAGCAATAGTGTGTTATTTCAGGTACATGGATCTCTCATTAGGGCCCTAACTGTTTGTTATTATGACAATTTCTAGTGTAAAAAACTTAATTAAGGCACTACTATGGCCTTAAAAATTAATGAAAGTGCAATAAAATTCTAATATTCCACTGAATATTTATGAGGTTATGTTTATAGTATGTGCATGCATGCCTGTCATTCTGTCTGTAAACATGACAGTTTGAAAAGTTTTGAATGAATTCTGATAAAACTTTGTATGGGTGTAAATATGACTTATATCCAATGTTTTCAAAGTCAAGTTAATGATTTATTGATCATAAATTGACAAAAAAGTCTTAGAATTTGAAAATGTGTGTATAAAAATGAGATAATGATCCTGTATAAAGTAATTTAAAACAAGCTATTTCTTACTTTCTTACTATCATTGCTTGTATTGACACATATTTTCATATAGGGAATGAGATATGTGGATCACTTTACTCTGGGCCTCTGATATATAGTATCAGATATAGTTTCATTCACATTTGACCTCTGACCTTACTCTTACATTTCCCACATCTGGCTTTTTTCATTGTTATATCTTTAAAGAAAGGAGAAGAAAGAGAAAGGGACTGTGCTGCTGAGGTAGTAAGACATATACAGTTCTATACAATTATATAATAAACTTAAATTATTCATGTCCATTCTTTTTACAAATCAATACTCATTATCCATTACCTACTCCTACACAATGTAAAAAACAGTAAACATGCTGCCGTTATCTGATTTTAGCTACATACAAATATATATATTAAATACAAAACACAATACTGCTCCATTCAAAGTAAATACTGCCCAGAAAATGAACTGGCTTGGTGGAGGTTTGCACTCTCTGATTGCTTCTTGTTTGTTTTATGAAAATATAGCAATTTACCATCATTTTTGCGTGGATTTGATAGCTAAAATGATGCGTTATCATTTGTATTTGATTAAATGAAATAAGATGAAAGGAATAGAATCCAGACACTTGTGCATGTGATGAGATACAAAAACTCCCCTGTCTAGTTTGACCTCAGTGTTACAGATGAGCTGTTTCACTGAAAACAATCCAATTTTGAACAGCGCACAATGGCTATATTGTTACTGTGCTGCAATTTATATTCACTTTAGCTTTGTTTTAATAAAGTTATTGAACATTTGTAGTGTTGATGTCTGTCTCGTAATAAAGAGTTATGGATCTGGCAATGTGTAATTTTGGATGACTGAACATTTGTGTTTGTCTGAGTTCAGGGAGTTTACAGAGTTCCAAGCCATGAACTCAATCCATCACACTTGTCTTCAGTACTGATAAGCAGTTTGGAGCACCCTCGGCGACATTTATCATCACTGTCTCTGTAATATTTGTGCTTTCGGATTCTCCCGCTGATTTCACTCTCAGGGTATCCTGATGCCACGAGCTGGGGCTGCTTGTGTGGAGCGGAGCAGAGGTTGTCAGTGGAAGAGCCTGTCCTCTGGAGTAAGCTCTGGAGAGAAGGCTTTACAATTGATTTACAGTCTGTTTGACCCCATTAGGCCCATGACACCTTTGTATCCATAGCTCTGGGGAAAGTGTGTGTCAGCGTATGTGTGTTTATGTGTTGCAGAAAGACAGAAGGAATGAAAGAGACTGGGGAAGGGGGCTGGGAGGTGTGGTGGGATGATACAGGAGGCTTCCAAGGCCACTGCAGTGCAGGGTTCTGAGCATTGCATCAGGCCCATGTTTATTTCATAAACATTCTCCCCAGCTGTCAGTCTGGGAGAGATAGTACACGCTCTCCATCTCCCCCCTTAGCTACCCACCGGGGTAAATAAGCAGCTACACACCTGCGAAACCGGAGTCCTCACATGAAATGAAAAAGTCTGCCTGATAATAAACAGCTACTTCAGGTCGAAGTCAAATTTTGATATCAAATAAAGATTACACAGATCCCTTTTCTCTTGAATTTAAATCACTTTTTTTTCTCTGGCTTTCAAAATCGTAATTTCCTCTCAGTGAAAAGCAGCCAGAGATGAATTATTAGAGTCAGAGAGGTCAACAAAGAGGCACATTAGTCCTAATATAACAGCTAAACATCAGTCAACGGGACTGCTCTCCTTGGCATCAAGTGATGAGAGATGTATGACGGGGGCGGATATAGAGGTCTAAAGGCCCCGAGTCCCCGGGGTCCCATCACCTTCTGCAGTCATGTGGAAAAACTCGCCAAAAACAAATGCTTGGATCTTCACCCCGAGGCCAAAAAACCTATTGACTGTGCATCTCCTGTATTTATTTGGAGTGAGGCGTTCATTCATACCCACACCAAGTGTTATTATGACATATCTGCCTTTTTTGCTGTGTGTGTGTGCGTGTGTGTGTCTGTAACCTAGACTGGGCTGCTTTTCTACACTGCCTGCTGGTCTTATGTAAATAGAGCTGTCAGCCACTTGTTATGGCCGGGCTGGGAGTCATCAGGAGGCCCTGGCAGCCTCTGGGTTCCTGGCCTCCATGTGATTCATAGCTGGCTGGGGACGGGCGGTCGGGGGAGGGAGGGGAGTTCAAGTCTGCCCAAATCCAAACAGTGAAGAAGGAAATGAAGGGGTATGGGTGGCTGGGTGGGGGGGTATATAAGAGAGGATAGAGGACAGAAAGGAAAAATACGGTGGTGGTGAGTGTGTGTGAGGGAACGTAGGATAGAGTGCTGAAGGATGATGGAGCTCCAAGACACTTTGGGTGGATTGGCAGTTTGTAAGGAGACAAGTGCTGCAGAGGAGTTTGGGTACGTTGAGCTGAGGATGAACTCGGCGAGTTTTGGGTTTCCCTGACACTCTCCCCCTCCTCTCCCTCTCAGTCACTGTCACTCCAGTCATCATGGCGGTTTATCCTTCCTGCACTCTTGCCCTCATTATTTTCTCGTCCTGCATCTCTCCCTTATTTTGCCTCTCCCTCCCCTTGCTCACCGCATTGATTGGCATGAACCAATTTCTAAAACTTTAATTTCCACTAAACCCCAAGGAACACATTGCCTCCAACTATTCTCAAGCTCGACTCAAAGTTGCCGTGCAGTGAGGACTCATAATGATACCGAGGAAAGGAATCCGTGGCAGTATTTGAATATTATAAACATTAGCTGGAGGTGAATTTGGGCTCCATTGCTGAACATCCCCCTAATTACTACATAGCTGAATTTTTACTTTCTGGGACCTAAATTATGAACTGCCAGACCTAGTAAATTAATAAATAATGAACTTCTGGATTAAAATAATTGAGTATCAAGAATTCTGCGCAAGCAGTATCCCGGGGCAGCTGTGGTATTGTTGTTAACTTCCATCACGTTCATGATTAAATCATGGCTCTCACTAAATGTAACTGTGAATAACCAGTCATGGTTTCCCCTGAACTGCAGAGCTGTGGACTGTTAACGATACTCTGGGTGCACACCTGTCATACATTTTTTCAGTGCTGGTTGTTGTTGCTGAATGTCACTGCACTTGACTCCCGCAAAATTTGTTGACATGCTACTAAATTCCCTGACAAAATAGGTTTCAGAGGATGCAGCTTATTGCATAGGCTGAGTTCACCAGGTTTAGTCCACGGCAGTCATATAGCTAAAGAGGCATTTGCTAAACCTGAATTTGTTGGATTCAGGTTAAAACATTGTCATAACCAAAGTATGCAGAAGAGCATCTTTGAATGCACAACACATCAAACCTTGAAGCAGATGTGCTACAGCAGGCGACCACACCTCGGATGTTTTCAGCATCCTGTTAAAACTGTGCTCTGATGAATTAACAGGGTCTACAACCGCTAACTAGCCAAATAGCTTAGCCTGTTAGCTAAAGAGCTAAGCAGCTAATATTACCAGTTGTGTTTGTTTGTGTGTGTTTTATTGTCAAATGGCAGAAAATAATACACTGGCGCTTTACATTTTTTATTAATTAAAATTTTTTAAAGCAGGATAACAGTTCCGGAGCGCGTCGTCGCTCGTTCCTATGTACTTGTTTTTATTTTCCGACTGCTAATCAGAATATGCATGATTGCTGCAAAATGGTTTTGCGTGTGACCTTCCGTTGGCGCTTCAAGCAAGACTAAACATATGTTCCTGCCTTGACCTTGGCTCATTATTGTTTTCATACAGCAGCTCTGATGGCTATCAGCATTTCAGTTATATCTTTGTGAATATTCAATTTTGCACGATGGTCAAAACAACCCACTTTATCTCCCTTTAGATAGAATTAAGTTTCAAAATCAGCTCAGAGAACCTCAGCTGTTTCTCATTATTCCCCATGATGATAAAACTTTATGCTACTCTGTGTGTGGGTGGGTGGGTGGAGATACCAGATACTGCTTAAATTGATTCTTCTGCCAATTGATGCTGAAATGAAGATGGGGATAATCTCTCAGTCTCACCAATTGAGCTTTTTCTCTCTCTTTTTTTGATGATGTGTGACTGCCACTCATTGATTGGAATACAGAGTACTATTATGTGTGAACTGATGCTACATGTGAGTTCAAAGAGTGATGAATTTGCAGAAGCAGAGGGTTTATCTGGCATGCGTTGAAGTGTTGTTGGGCCGATAACGGCATCAGAAACCCCCGCTGTCATCCCACCTCTGTAGGATCTTGAATCCTGCAGCTGAAAATCAGCGCGACGATGTCAGATGTAGCCTTAAAGAAGTTTTGCTGATGTTATAAAAAAAAACAAGGCCTTGGGGGAAAAATTCACAACAATAATCACATTAGAATATGAGTGTTATATGTCAGCAAAGTATCTGGAGATTGCTGCTGTTTTTCTCTGCACGTATTTATTTGTTTTCCTCTTTCTCTCACCGAAAATCATCACCTTGACTATTTCCACTGTCTTCTTCAGATCAGCCTTTATACAGTCACGGAATAAATTTGGATTAATTGCTGCCCTGGTGCCAGCCAGCTAGCTCCTTTTCTGCTCAGCGACTGCTGGGATGGGAGCGGAGAAATCATCTGCCACCTCTTCCCTTGCACCATATATCCCTTGTCATTGCACCGCAGAAGTCTTGCCCGCTAAAACAGAGGTAATTAAATCTCCCCGCTCTCATTAAAAATACAGCTGTCTACCAGCGAGCACCACGGCTTCACTAAGCGAATGTAAATTTTCATTTCATGGTGCTGAGAGAGGAAGGCAACCACTGTGCCCCTGCCAGCGCTGTGCTGAATAACTACTCCCTTCAAATAACTGTCCTTTTGTTTCCTACAGAATTACATAGGGAAATGGCCCGTGTGTTATATAATTTGTGGATTAGGTGCAGTCATGGGTCTCTCGGTGAACAGTGAGGCTATTCAGGTGTCTTTTTTCACACACAAAAAAAAAGAAAAGAAAAAGGGAAAAAGGTATATGGCAGGATTCAGAGATGTTAACTGATTTTTAATTGGCTTTTCCTATTAAAAAAGCTCAGATGCTCTTCCAAGATTAACACTGGGAAACTTCTGTGAGGTTAAACACTAGTTGACATGCCGTGCACATTTCCTCTCCATTAAGAAGAAGAATGGTTTTGCTGATTTTTAAAGATTTGGCTAAATTAAATACTGTACGCCCTGCGGAAGTATGATGCGCTTAGTCAGGGAGGAAGTCACGCACTTGGATTGACTGAACTTTAATGATGAACACTCTTTACAAGGCTCTGCACAGCTGTTGTAGCTAGAATACTAAGCACATGGATCTTAGAGGCACGGACTCGAAGCCACAGACTCAGAGTATATTTGCTATAGTGCACACTGTGATGACCCCTCCTTTGTCACTTCTCATTTTTGGCCTTGTCTTGTTAGTTCTTTTCTCTTCCCTCGAATTACATGGACTGAATTTTATATCTCAGAACATACAGTACATCAACAGTAAGGATTTCAATGGAAAGCAGAGCTGGCATGGAGGGTAGGGGTAAGAGACAAGTCCACCTGGGGATTACACAGTCCCGAATGAATACTGAGTCACGGTTTTTAATTTATGCTTTTGGTACATTATCACTGTAAATATTAAAAGTTATGATAATAAATACAAATTTTGGTAATATTTTAAAAATTTTCATCACTACAGTTACACAGTTTCAGGGCAGCTTAACATGGAAGTGAATTTTTTTAAATAGAAGGTAATGTGGTCAGTCTGTGGTTCCCATGTGAGTCAAAAACAAGTCCAAAAAGTGCTTTACAAATAAAACTACAGAAAGTGCAACTGTGAAATTATTTATGATACAACATTTAAAAAGACCTGATAATATCTCATTTGCTTTTTGGTGGAAATAAAAGAAGACAACAGCGACTAAAGTGGAGAGCAGGAAAAGGAATCTGAATTTAGTGAAAGGGAAAAAGTGAAGATGGTGTCATTTCACTGAAGAATATGTGGATCCAGATGAAGAGTGAATAAAGTGTTTTTGAATTTTGCCAGACAACTTTTCCAAGTTCAGCTGTTTCTTGACTCCACCAGAGAACATCCCCATGCCAACATGGATGATACAAAGCACTCAAATATCCACAGAGTCAAATATGCCATAGAGTCAAAAGAGAGGAGGAGGGCTCCAAATGTAGCAGCCCATGTTTGAGTCCATCCCAAGGCCCATTGCGATGTGTCTTCCCCCACTCTCTCTCCCTGCTTACCAGTTTAATTTTCACTTTGTGTCATTTCATAACGTTGAAAAATCTCAAAGATTAATTTGGGGGAAAAAAGAGGGGAAAAAAACAGGTCACTCTACCGGAGCCAGGGCAGCACTGAGGAGCAGAGACCCAGAAATCTTTCAGGAAACAAGTTAAAGTCAAGGTGCAAATATGATGTGTGCTGTGACTGTGGCTGAGATGGAAGAAGTGCCCCTAGAGACGGTGCCAAGCCAGTGTGGCAGCACAGCATGTTCCTCAACAACAGCAAAGCTTCTCCACACATCACTGTGAGATGCCAGAGGTGAGGATTGAGAGGGAGAGCCAGCCAATGCAGCACTCTAGTAAGCCTGAGAAAAACAATAACTTACAGGGTAGCATGTAGCTGAACTTCCATACATAAGGGTTTGTCACAGATAACACAACCCAGTGGCAAAATGGACTGAGCAGAAAAAAGGAACAAGGGAAATGCACCACTTCTATACTTGACATTATTAAATACAGTAC
This sequence comes from Oreochromis niloticus, assembly GCF_001858045.2. Lineage (NCBI taxonomy): Eukaryota > Metazoa > Chordata > Actinopteri > Cichliformes > Cichlidae > Oreochromis > Oreochromis niloticus. Next base: position 28,091,232 of record NC_031974.2, read on the forward strand.
TGTGTATGAGTCATTCATTATTTCTTTATATTTTGCTAGGAAAATGGGAAATAGGTGCAGTGATTTATTAAAACATGCAAACATAAATAGAAATACAATAAAAACAGTTTGTTCTAAAGAGCTTGAAAGTCAATATTTGGTATGGCCACTGTTATTCTTCAACACAGGCTAAACGCTCTTAGGCAGCTTTTTATCTTTTTCTTTAAGAAGTCTTCAGGAATAGTTTATCAGGCCTCTTGAAGGATATTCAAAGCTCTTTTTTGGATGCTGGTAGCTCTTTTTGCCATTCTCTGATCCTGCACTGCTTCAAAAATGTTGTGGTGCAGTCTGTGGGGAGACCAATCCATGACTGGTCGTGTTCTGTTGTGCATTACTTGCTATGTAATCATGTTCTCGACAGCCACCTCTCCAATGACAGCATCTCTGATGAGGCTTGATAGATTAACTGAAGGTCCAGATGTATCTGTATCCTGTGTCAGGTCTTTGCTGCATTTTTTATTTCTTAAGGACAAGATTTAGAGATGTTCAGCTGCTGTAGACATCTTTTTCAGGTCTTCCACCTCCTCCAGATTCTTCCAAAAGAGCACACTGCCCACCGTGCTGAGCTTATTTACTTCAATTCAATTTCATTTTCATAGCTATATAGGTAACAAAAACAGTTACCTCAAGGTACCTTATATTGTAAGGTAAAGACTCCAGGAAAATAGCGAGAAAACCCCAACAATCTGATGACCCCCTTTTGAGGAAACACTTGGTGACAGTGGGAAGGAAAAACTCCTTTTAAGTGGACGTACCCTCCAACAGCTTCTGTCTTACTGAGGGGCAGCCATGAGCTGGAGGTGGCTGGATATGAATAGACCCTGTGCACGAGAAAATGCTAACTTCCTGGTTTGAGACCAGATGTGGGTTTGTACATTTCCGGTAGGTTTACTTTGCGGTCAATCGCTACTGCGAAGATATACTCCAAAATCATGTCCAAAACTCAAAAACGGAAAGATCGCGTTAAGTTACAAAGTGGAGAAGGTGGGAACACTCACCACTGTTGTGTCATAAAAAATCTAATGATCAATTCTGACTAGGGATGGGTATCGAAAACCGGTTCTTGTTGAGAACCGGTTCCCACTGTTTCAATTCCTTGGAATCGTTTGCCATTTTTGCAAACGATTCCCTTATCGATTCCAGTCGCCCCGAATGACGTCACCATGTTGCGGAGCGTCGGAGCGTACCTGGCAGGAAACATGGCGCCTAAGCGGCTCAAACGCTCAAAAGTTTGGTTATACTTTACGAGAACAGATGACAACAGGGCAACTTGCAATACTTGCAAAGTAGATATTTCATTAAGGGAGGAAACACTACGAATATGCAAAAGCATTCGCTCACAAAACCGCTCCGGACTCATGAATCTCAACCCAACAGCAGCAGCGGTAACGTTTGCACGTCATCTCCCGTTAATGCGGCAGGTAAATAATCAACTAACAGTGCATATTATGTTAGCGCGATCTGCTTTATTACAAAACCTGCCATTACTGTGCATTTAGGTCACCGAGCAGTGACTAGTTTGTGGTCAAAACCTTGCAGCCATTTGCCACAGCAGATGGTAAGTGAATGTGTTTAATTGTAGGCAGGGACATTACTGGATATTCTTGTGTAATTGCTGCAGAATAATTTATGTTATACTTTGTTATTGCTACAGAAGAATATTTATTTTATTATTTTACGTTTATAATTTTCCCCGGGGACCCTGTGACACCCCATTGAAGAGCCGTAGGCTGTGGATCTCTTAAGATCTCACTGTTGGGTTTGTAAGGCCATGTTACTCCTAAATTTCTATCTTGTTGAAAGAGAACATATAAAACAGTTCTAAGCTAATCGACCTTAGTGTTCTCCTTTTTAAAAACAAGAATCGATAAGAGAATCGATAAAGAATCGAATCGTTAAACAGAATCGAAAATGGAATCGGAATCGTTAAAATCTTATCAATACCCATCCCTAATTCTGACGTTTAAAGAGTTTAGATCGATCAGTTGTTTACATCACTTAACACAAGCAGAACTGCATTACTGCATGCAGAAGACACATCGTCCACATTCAGAAGCACATCTCTGTATAGTGACTGGTCTTATGATTTAAACAGGCAAATGTTCAGCATTCAAACTACAGGTGAACAATAGTCAAACCAGATGTTTCCCCGTTATGTCGATATCAGCTAGTCAAGTACACACCTACACAGCATGTTAACAAACCGTGAAAAAAGCCACACAAAAAACGAACGATTGCTGGTGAGGGTTTCTATACATTGGTATTTACGAAGGGTATGTTGTGACTTACCTTCAAAATTACAGTGGTCCCTCGCTATAACACGGTTCACCTTTCACCTCGCTGTTTCGCAGATTTTTTAGTGCAAGTTTGCATGCTTATTTTTTTACGTCACATTGTCTCCTGCGTCCTGATCGCTGCAGACGATCTCCTCTGTGACGTCTCTCCTGTACAGTACAGAATTGCTGCATCGATTGCTAGCAGTGTGAGTCTGAAGTGCAGTACTGGATGTCCACGATGTCCACAAAACGTTTTGCACTGTCAAAAAATAAAATTGGCTTCTTGATTTCACCTATCGCTGGTTATTTTTAGAACATAACACCCGCGATAAACGAGGGACAGCTGAGAAATATAACATTTGAATCCCTTTTCTCTTTTGCTCTGAGGCGCGGGGGAAAAATATCGACAAGTCGATGAACATCATTTACAGATATATTTGGTAAATGCCCAAAACATCTATAGAAATGTAAATCGCCGCTTCATTCATTCATTTGCTTAACTTGTTTTGGACTGTAAACAAGGCGCGAATAGGACACCGGAAACAAAGCTCCCCACAGGAGTTTCTGCACCAGAAGTAACATATGCTAACGTGCACATAGTCTATAGAAGTGGAAGAAAGATATTGCAACAGGACATGTTCTTGCAACATGCTGCTGGTAACAATGTTATACTGTCCTATCCTATTTGCTTTGATAATATTACACATACAAGCTGAATCTAACAGCATAAAAGTTATTTGTATACACTGAATTATTCCTACTGTTCATATTACGTGGTTCAGGGGGTTGTAACCAGAAGGTTGCCGGTTCGACCCCCAGCTCTGTCTGTCCTGGTCGTTGTGTCCTTGGGCAAGACACTTCACCTACTGCCTACTGGTGATTGCCAGAGGGGCCGATGGCGCGATATGGCAGCCTCACTTCTGTTCAGGCAGCTGTGGCTACAACTGTAACTTGCCTCCACCAGTGTGTGAATGTGAGAGTGAATGAATAGTGGAATCGTAAAGTCTGAGAGTCTCGAAAAGCGCTATATAAATGCAGTCCAATCCATTATTACATGAAACTGATTTTTTTATTTGGGAACTAGCTAGGCCAACAAATGACTACTGAAAACAGACTGATTTAGCCCAATGATTCAGACTACCATGTTCCTATTTGCAAACGCACGGTGTGGTGATTTTGATTTTTTGTGATTCATTGCAATGCAACAGGTGACTGGAAACCTCACACAAAAAGGCTAGGCTGTTATTCAACATCATGCACCAAGAAACAGACCATATTTTGTTGTGATCTGATTCGCGTCATGCATAGGATCTGATTCTCAAAGCTGAAGAAAGAAACCCTAGTTTTCCTCAAATAAAACTTCTGTATACTAAAATCTATTCAAAATAGCCTCTTATTGATCATCATGCATCTACTGAGAAAGAAAGAAATTGGTCCCTTCTAAAAACAAGCTGTTTTAGCGTTTTCCTGACAGGGATCTTTTATCGTTCTCTGACTAATATCTTTTGTCTCCCATGCAATGGTGGAGAAAGTTATCAACTACTGCAAACCCTTCCAATGTGTTTTCAGGTGGAATGCAAAGAGAATGTGAGGCAGTGAGATTCTATACAAAGTCAATGGAAAGACATGATTAGACATGAATTTGCTTGAGGCAGATCCCACAGCTTTAGCTATCTACTTAATAAATTTACAGAGATTAGAGGGGAAAGGAGCCAGAATGAAGAGAAATAGCAGCAAACAGCTGTTTCTGGATAGTCCCACACACACACCTATACCCACAACACAAATGACACAGGTCTTGATAGCTTGTTTACAGCTCAGACCATTAGCACATTGGCATTTTTTATGAATAGCTGTGTGAATGATGCAACCTGAATGTTCATTTTAGGTATGTGTCACTGCAATGTGTGACACATGCCATTTTGGACAACTGTGAAAGGTCTGTTCGACTGTAAACAAAATTTAATTGTAGATTGTTTATTATCCTAATGCTAATGCAATAGCTAATATTTTTAGTGCACACATGCAATTTTCCATATTTTCATGGCTCTGCAAATCCGTGGATAGACTCAGTATAGGTTCTGAAGTCTCTTGTTCAAAATGTATTAGCCCATTCATTTATTCATTTATCTGTTTAGTGGGGTGCTATTTTTTACAAGATTTTATTTTGTTGACTTTTGTCCTGTTTTCTTCCCTTCGCAGTGACGGTGGACGGTTGCCCCTGCCTGAAACTGGTTCTGTCAGAGGTGTCGTCCCATCGCCTTCTAATGTTTTATTCTGCTAACTCTTCCTTTTGACACAGTATGAAACAAGTTTTAATATATCTGTGAAAGTTCTTGGTCATCTAGGTCACTGTAATCTAAGGAGCCTGGAAAGAAGACCGACTGGACTTCTTTAAGTTTCTTGAAGACGTTTCACCTCTCATCTGAGAAGCATCTTCAGTTCTAAAACAAAATGGTGGTGAGTCCCAGGTCTTTAAGCCCCAGGACTTGAACTTACTTTTAAAGGTCCTGGTCAGCGTGACTGAGCCTTTGCCTTGGATTTGATAACTAAAGGATATACCCTGAAACTGGTGTATTATACCCAGTTTCAGGGTGGACCTAGTGTACCCAGAATAAATTAGGCTTGCAAATGTCAAAAAAGTTGACTTCCTTTGCAAGCATATTCAGTCAAAATTATTTGTGTGGGACTGTATGCATGACATGAATGGGGGGTAAGTTCCCCTAAATGTTTCAACCTAGAATCACCCCTGATTCTGTAGAGGAAAACAGCACAATTTGGGTTGAAATACTAGTTCACCACATGTTCACACATTTTTCTAGCTGGAGCTTCTTCTCCACTTTCCACCTCACCAATGATGTTTCTTGCAACACTGAAGAAACCAACAGAGAACACTTGGCTTCAGTCTTATCCAGCCAGTTTCCCACACTGGGGTACTTCTGATGTTGTCTATGTAGTCTATTTCTATGCTACACACTGGAAAAAAGACACCAAAGGTTCAACTAGAAAACATCAATATGATGGCAAAGGATTAGCATGAGACAAGCTGGAAGTGAAAGAGAACCCTAACTATGGCAAATATGACATGGCATTGTAGCATTTTATTCTTCTTTGGCGATTGTTATTCTAGACAACCCATTTTTAAGTACATACTGTCATTGTGCCTGAGAAAGAGTTGATAAGACAATGCATTTTCATTGTAAATAAATACTGAAATGTAACTTGAAAGTGGATGTATTTACTTAAGATATGGGAAAAAATTTAGACTGCATGAAAAATTGTGAGTGTGGCACTTAAAGACATACACAACATGCAGTGAATGACAGTTATGCATGTTATGCAAGAGCGCAGCCAGGACCTTTTCCCACGAGTGTGGCGGTTTATAAGGAAAAACAATTATTACTGCATGTCTCTATGGTCAAATAAGGAGATTTCATTGCCTATCGCAGGCATTGAGTCAGAAACTGAGATGCTGAGGGTTACTGAGCTCTTGCGGTAAATTTTGAGATTTCATTTCACTTTCATGGCAGGGGCATGGGGTCTGAAGATGTGCCTACCCCTTCTGTCAATCATCCAAGCAAAAACACCAGAGCAGATCTATAATTCAACTACAGGGAGGCTCATACAATTCATAGGGGCAGATGTTTTCTTCTTCCCCCCCCCCCTTTATTTATTTATTTATTTTGGTTTCTTACCTCCTCAGTGTTGGACCATGTTGCATTTACTCTTTAATTTCACAGCCAAGGACTGTCTTGACACCCTATCTCTACACTTTCTTGAACCGAAGAGCGGCATAGATTGTAGCACTAACACGCCACATTTTAATTATCTCACTGGTTTATGCAAGGAGGTGTGTGTGTTTTGTGGCTGGGGGGAGTGGGGTGGGGGGTTAAGGACACATGGTGGAAAACTGCTCATTTGTTCATTCAGCTGTCCTCAGTTTGTCCTGTCCTCGCTCTGTTTCCACTCATTTGAAAGGTTGAGAAGGCGTTCCAAAAACATCAAGTCCCTCAACAGATTTCCCCATTTAAACCTGTCAGCAGACTCCCACAGTATATCAGTGTTGATGGTGGTGCCCTAGTGTTGAACACAAAGACTCTTCATCTTTAAAGAACACTGTAAGCAAAGTCAAACGTAAAGAAGGAGGATCAGCATAAGACAATATGTAAATTTGCAAAAGCAGACGCTTTCTCAGGTGATTCACACCACAGAGCGTCAGCATTTCTGAGGTGCAAAGCAAAACAGGAAATGAGCCGGAACATTATGTAAGCATTTCTAGGTGTCAGCATTTGGATGACTCTCAACCGAAAGTGGGGAGCATTAACTTGAGGCTAACCTTTCTCATTTCTTTTTCCTAAAACTGTTTTTTTTGTTGCCTTCCAAGTAGAGAGCATGAAGAGGTTTTTTTCCCTGTTGCGTCTTCTTGTATAGCTTTCATCAGGGTAATGCTGGTTAGGTGAGACAACACCATGGCCACACACTTCGTTTTCCAAACAGTGGGTATCTTTCTCTTCTCCCTCTTCTCTCTCCCTCTCTCTGTCCCGCTGAGCATATAACATGGAAAGCTCCCAGCTAAATTACAGGAAAATGCCTCCAACTACCTACCACAGCCGAGCTATTTTTAAGATTTAAAAACCAATATTCTAATGTCATTGCATTCAACCATAACAGGAAAAACAGCCACCAGAGCAAGGCCTGTGGAAAAGGTTGGAAACCTTCAGGCTAAGGGATGTTTCTGTTAAAGGAAGATGACTAAAATTGAACACACATTCACTATGTCAGTATTAGTTTAAAACCGACTCTTTCTTAGCCCACTTTACTCCATATGGGATCTGTGATATGGTGGTTGTGTATGACTACTCTGTCGTGCATAGTAAATGTAACTCTCAAATATCCAGTAGTATAAGCTATTTAATTCTGAAAAGGGTCATTTTGAATAATGAGTACTTTTACTTTAGCTACTTTAAATAGCTAATGCAAAGCGCTGTACTATTATCCAAGTTGGATTATTATGTTTACTTAAAGTTACAGTGTGTAAAACTTCACAGATATAAGTCGATGAATCAGTGAATCTCACCTCTGATGATGACGATAGTGAGGGGAGTTGTGGAGGATGTCCTGAGTATTTCTGTTTGTTAGCGCTGGCTAACACCAGCGCTATCTGCTGTTAGCAAAATTTCTTTGAAGCGGATCTAACACAGTTGGTCTCTGACACTTAGCGAATAGTTCTGATACAAGTTCTGATAGTTCTGATACAATGTGAGAAAGTAATTAAACTGTTTATCAGAGGACGAATGTGGTTTTGAGGACACTCAAGCGAAACATTAGCTGGGACAGGGTTAGCTTACAAAAAGCTCGTTGTTGCTCGTTCTCTGCTGTCTATAGGGTCATATGTCAAATCTGCTGGCATTAAGTTATTGGGATGACAATGGAAATAACGCGCAGGTACAACTTAAAATTTGCCTTCATGGCATGCAAATGACATAGATGTACTATGTATGTGGACAGTCCCTAGCTACATACATAAAACAAGATTAGAAGGAAGGGCAATGTACTTCTCAGCTAATGTACTTCAAAGTTTATGAGAACACGTCAAAATTGTTAGAAGATATAATTACACACTAATGATGTATATTGTAATATTTATCAGTACAATATTCTTTATTAAATTTATTCAAACAGCTGACTGTACCTTTAAGTAAAGTGCTTATATTCCTCTTCTTTTGCCACTTGCAGATTAGTTACTCAGTATAAAGCAAATTTATGCCTTCTCTTATACAATGCAGGGATGTGCATGAGCATTCAGCATTTTCTGTGCCAGTTTGCTACACTGTATTTATTTCTGATCCTATATTTTGATTTGTGTCCCCCCGTCTGGTTCTTGGTCCCCCCCTATGCCACCTCATTGAAAACAGCTAGAAGTTAGCTATGTCAACCCAGCTGAGATGCTGCCTTTTCTAACCAAAATTCTTAATCAAAGGGAGTCCTGTGCTGAACAAGCAGAATAGTCCCATGCAGGTACATACAAGCTTAATCATTACGCATTTGATCACATCTCACAGCAGCTTTGTCAGATGTGGGTCTCTTTTGAACTCTTATTTTTGGGGTAGGTGGGTGAGTGGCTGGCTGTAGCACATAAAGATCTAAAACATCGGCTTTATGTCTTGCATAGTTTGTGGTTATCTTGCATAGTTTGTGGTTGATCTATACATGGTATGCACAATTGCCTTTCAATTACCATTGCGAGGGCATGATGATATCTAGACCGGAGACACCCCGCTGAGGCGCCTGCGACTCGTCCGAGCATCAAAGTTTGATGACGGAACATTTTGATTAATCAGCAGAGACACGTGGGGATACTCCCCAACAGTAAAGCGTAACCAGGGAGGCATCTTGAAAGGCAAGTGGTTTCACTTCAATGCCTCCAACTTCTGTCTAAAGAGAAGGCAAAATGGGACAATCAGCACTTTATCTCATATTTAGACCCAGCTTCCGCTTGTAGAGGAAAGAAAGCAGGTGCCAGGTGTTCAGAAAGCCCGAGCGATATAGACATGACGCTGCAGAGTTGACCCTGCTGAACTCTGTCTTTATGAAAAGCCAAGGAAAGCTTCCTTTATGATCACCGCACACGGGGAGAGGGGATGGGGGTGAGTGCTTTGAAGGCCCTCTCAGTCTGCTGCTGTCGGAAGCTTGCAGGTATGTTTTAATAATAATTTCCTAATTCAAACAGCAGACCATATTGAGAGGTTGTCGCAACAATTTGTTTAGCTGAGGTATGCACTAAACTTTCTTTGTTTGCTCAGCTCCATAAGGCTGTTCCAGAAACACCACGCAGCTTCAGAAAGTTGCTTTTACTTTCAGGGGGATATATTTTAACTCCACCACGACTCCAGGCAGCATATCACTCTTCAAGGTGGACCTTTTCAACATGTGGAGGCTTAGTTTGGTTTTCTCCCCCCTCGTTTTTTTCATCCCTGTGCAGTTTCAAAGAAAAACAGCCCCAGCATTTGAACAAGCAAAAACAAGTGGCTGTACTTTGGAAAACCACGTAATCTCAGAACGTATTTTTCCAAACAAAGCCCAGTCCAATACCAGCCCACTGCGGCTTCTCAATGGTTTCTGCATCATCCACCTCAATCCCTACAATAACACTGGGAGCCTTGGGGCTATTTTCAGATTTCCCAGATTTCCTTGCAGGGATACAACACTTAGTGGTTGAGTCCTTCTCACTCAGCTGTGTTTGTTTGTGCAGGTAACGTGTGCACCAGTGCTGCTGTGTGATAGTCGAAATTAGACATAGAGCACAGAGTAAATTTGTAGTTTTTACCCACTGCAAGATTGTGGTTTATAGGGGGAAGATAAACCAAAAGACTGTTCTGTCTTGTGCAAGAAGTAGCTTTTCTTTTATTCTTTTCTTATAATGAGCTGTGTTGTCTGCTGCTTGAGATTCATGTTATATTTACATTTGTACAATTGTAGCGGTTCTGCATTTGTAGACTCGCAGTATTACAAGCATTTGAATTATAGGTTAGCCAAAGTGCTTAAGGTTCCATAAACGAAAGGGCATTCATCGAACCTTATTAAAATAAACTTATTGATCAAGTATGTGCAGTGTTCAGTTTCATCATGTCTTAAGTTTTTTGTGCAGAACCCAACCAAATGGCTCCACCAGTCAAGCCACAGTGTAATTCAGACCCTGGCTGGTTACACACTGGATGTTACTTAGACATCTAGTGATTTGCTCCAATTGTAATCTACAGGAAATTCCTCATCATAATTTGACAGCACACGATAATTTAGACAAGTCAGAATAGAGCTGCTGTTAAAGGGAAATTCCACCAGTTTAAACGTCAAAGTCAATTTACCAGTCTTAGAGTGCACGGCTCCCTGTATAATCTGTGCTGTGTCATCTTCTGTGCTTTTAAAGGATCTTTTGTACATCTATCTGTACTTGTGTGACAAATCACAAAAAAGGAAAGCTGTGAGGACTGAAAGGTGTCTCTCACAATTTTACAGTTTTACCTTAGTTTAGCATCAAACCACAAACTAGTGAGTTTGAAAAGGCTTAAAATACAAGCAAATGAAGAAACGATGAAATTAACTTATTAATTAAACCAAACAATTTCATGGACGCCACCAGGGACTAACTAGGGGAACTCCATCATGACATACTTTCTAATGACTTTCATGTGTTTGCATTTACACGTTGGTCACAAATACGAATGCAACAAGATAGAGGATCTTGTTGAAAATACATGGATTCAGCCAGAAAAAAATTAAGCCCACCGGCTACATCTGGCCTGAGGGGAAGCTGGTTAGCAATTTATTATATAGTGCTGTCTATGTGCTATAACACTAATACACTATTATACGTGTATTGTAGCACAGAGAGAACAGCAGAATTATCTCTGTCACATACAGATCCATTAATTCATTTTGCCCAGACACAGGTAGAACTCAAAGTGGTCGACATATCGGTAGGTAGGTAGGTAGGTAGGTAGGTAGGTAGGTAGATAGATAGATAGATAGATAGAGAGAGAGAGATTTTTTCCCTCTGTTTCACAACTTTTCACTTTTCTTATTAATAAAACGTAGTAGTAAAGAAACAATGTTTAAGCATTTATATTGTAATGAATTTGTAAAGTTAAAGAACCAAATAATGCAGAATAGTCACATGTGATAAAATATTACACGTGTTAATAATGTTGACAGGCTTAATTATAGCCAGCCTGTATCATTATAAGGCTCAGTGCGTTTGGTGACAGGTTCCTGACTCTTTCCCCTTTGCTGAGTCTAAAGTAACTGACAAACTATTTAATTTCCTCACTCATAAAATCTATTTCAAAAACAAACTGTAACGCATTAATTTGCATATGTTTGTGTCTTTAAAAATATTTAAATCTCTGTTAGATATTAGTTCCTTACCCAAAGATCTTTAGCATGATCGCTTTTATGATCAATCTGCCACTGATCTAAGGACAGAAGCAGCAATCTGTGGAAACTGTGGATTCGTCCTCAGTTCAGAATCAAAGCTCTTACACTGTCAGAAACATTTGGTATACATCGCTACAGTAACCACTGTTTAACTACTCTGTATGAAGATTTAGACACATAACAGACTGATTAATGATCAGTCATAAATCAGTCAGAGGATGATTCCAGATGTAGATGAAACCACTTTAAGATTGTAAAATTCAACCAAATTTAGACTGAGAGCGAGTTTCTAAGCACAGGCTGCTGATAGATGTAACCTGTTTTTCAGCATTTCGTGTCACAATATTTACATATGTAAAAATTTCATATGACTAAAATCACCATTACTGGATCAGACTATGATTTTATAATCAGCAGTCCATAAATCAACTTTATCTTATCGAAAAGGTCCATGTTTTCATTGACCTTTTGTCCTAATAAGGTAAATATTTGTATTTATTTTATGTAATATTCTCAGGATTGCAGCTTTATCACCCATCTGGACAAATTCAAGTCAGGTAAATGATGCTTAAACCCCTTTGAGCAAGAACATGGGGACAGTGGGAATGAAAAACTCCCTTTTAACAGGAAGAAACTTCTGACAAAACCAGTTTCAGAGAGGCTCATTTTTGTCAGCTGTTTCCCGATGTGTTGTCCCTTCCCCCGATCACCTCCTGTGTGTATTTAGTCTGTGTGTCATTCCACGTCACGCCAGGATTAAACCTTTCATGATTCTCCTCAGCTTATGTTCATGTTCATGTTTTTGGTCCGCGTTGACAATTCACAGTTTCTCGCATACACTTGTGCAGAATCGTACTCATGTCACAGTTTCATAGTCTGTCATAGTTTCTTCCAGTTTAGGGTTTTGTTTAGTTTTTTTCCCCCGTTCCCTTTACCTTGCTTTGGTTACCCCTGTAATCAGCGATGAATAAAGGCTCGCTTTCTGTTAACCCAAGTTGCCTTCCACGTCCATTGTTGTCTGCTTTTGGGTCCATCATTCACGCAACACACAGTCAGCTCCCGCTGGTCATGACAAAAAGACGTTTTCGGTTACTACATAAGTTTGGACATAAATTTCCTGCAGAAGTCTAACTCAAGGTTTACCTCAGGGTGAATAGACAATACTCAAACTTAAACTCAATGTACCGATCGGCTGTTCAAAAACTAAAAAAACAGAGATTTCCAACTCAGAGTCTGTACACTTAGTGTGAAAGTTTCAAGTCTGAGTTTCTACCTTAAGCCCATTTTCTGAAAGAAACTACAGCTGCCATCCTGTATTTCAAGCCCCCATTGGCAGCAACATCAGCCAAAGCCATAAAGGATGTGTTGTGGTCTTATTATGCCAGCATCAAGTCAGGGAAAACAGTAGAACATAGTCAAGAGTAGTAAACATATTTATTCCACTTCTGTGTCTTTGCTATCAGTTCTATATTCTTGAGGTGGGTCAGATAGAATAACGGCCTTCTGCCTTTCTCCTCTCCCCGTGCTGCAGGGGGGAGGGAGGTGCTTTATTGCACTATTGCAACTTGGGACAAAACCTGAAATGGAATCTTGTAGCTCTGTCAAGGCTCCATCACCCAGGTGTGCCAACAAAAGCTCCAGCAGATCCAACCAGTGACCCTTGGGAAAGGTCATGTAAGACTCCAATCTAAATTCCTGTCTGACAAAACCCTTAAAAAGCTGCCTGAATAGGCTGTCCATCCACAATACAGCACCCTCAAAAGACTATTCACCGGGCTTCAGTTGAGACATTTGGAATGTCTCATTCTTTTGGAAAAGGTGGAGCTAAAGTGGGTTAAAGTTTCAAAATTAACTGCGGCCCCAAACTACCATAGGTAACTAACTGGCTTTGCTAACTGGCTTTGCATGGCACTACCGTCAAGGCCTGCCAGAGAAAGCCCAGAGGAAGGGTATTATTCTGGGCTACGCTCTGGCTCAGAGGTGCCCACAGCCTGTCCCTCACAATTATTCAAAGTGTGACAGCATGGTAGGGTTTGGTATCAGTGAAATGCAGACTCCCTTCTCGTTGGCCTTGTCCCTCTCGCATCCTCCGAGCCTCTCTCTCCCACCCTCTCTGTTGCCTTTAGCAGTTTCACCACATGCAGAATGGAAGAGCTAGCCAGAAGGTGTTTCAAGGGCTTGAGCCCTTTCAGCCTTTGACAACCATGGCTGTGCAAATGCAGAGCTGTGACCTTGGCAACAGCTCTTATCCCGCTCCATTTCAAGTCACAGGAGGAGGGGATGCTGTTCCTGATCTGTGTTTGCGCTTACGCTCTCACTGGCACTTTTAATTCCTCAAATGAAAGCTTAAAATTATGAGATAAGAAGATAACAACATCCCATAAGACATCATTATTGTTTGAGTGAAATGAGAGAAAAAGAGGGGTGAGAATGATTGAGGGCTAAGTGAGTTCTGACAGTAGATGCAGTGTGGCATACATTTCTGCAAGTCAGGACTCTCAGATCCTCTGCAGAGGTATATTACACTTAAAATGGACTTGCACCACTGATCAATAGAGTATGTGCTCATAGATCTTTGGAATGAATGGTGGTGTGCATGTTGAGTAACATGGAGCTGCTTTCTTAGCAGCTAGGTCTGAATAAAAGGGAGCAAAACAGAGCTGACAGTGTCTCTCTTTTACCCCAGCAGAATTGAGTTGCACTGGCATAAGCAGACAAGGCTCTCCCTCTCACCCTCCCTTACTCTATTGACTCTATGGATAATCTTGACTCCCCAGAAAAATCCTTAAGCAGCTGGCCACAAACCTTGCGCTTGAGTGCACATGCATACAATATCTCCCACAAGCCCTGGGGCTGTTTTTCCCCCTCTCTCTTTCTGCCTTCCTCTTTTCCTTCTTCCCCAGTTTTCCATTGAGATCTTGAGCCAACATGCCTGGAAAAAAAGGCAGGGTTTGTTGGTTGGTTCTGGGAGTGAGTGCCAAGATCAACATCGCTCCTCTCCTCAGGGAAACCTGCAGCAAATTGGACTGGAGCTGGGTTTCAGTTTCTCGGGCCTGTATGAGGCTGCGGGCTTCCACTGCCGAGCCCAACAGTGAAACCAGAGATGCTTGTGTCCATTTTTGTTTGAAAAAATACCAGCAAGCCACAAGTAAAGCAGTGTAGCGGATTGTACATAGTTCAAATAGATTGATTTCCTGTGTAAACAGGTAGGCCATCAGAGAGTTAGTTTTGATTTGTGACCATGCTTGGGCTCTATTAGTGGTTTCCTTCAATTTGGCCCACAGGTATGGCAGCCAAATAGCAACCAAGTCTACATCTGTGAACACTAAAATTGCAGTCTTAAGTATGGACTCCTAACTATGGCACTGGCAAGCAATGGATTCATCTGGATGAGAAAGACACACAAATTATGAATCATGAATGAAAAGACAGAGCAGGGTGGTGTACACTGTCAGTTTCTATTTGATTTGCTACCAGATATTGTGAAAAATCAGAGGAGGTGGCGGGCAATCTTAGCTTCAGCACATCCTTTGTATTATTACACCTCCTCACATCAAACCCAACTGGACAGCTGCAGGTGACACCTTGTTTGAAGAGTTTGACGTTTGATCGAGGATGTGTTTGATGCAGGAGGAATAAAAAGTAACACCTTCGTTTTTCAAACTGGGGTGCTGCTGTTTGAAGTGTGAGGGCAGTACAGGGAAGTCCAGGTATGTTCTGATCAATTGCTATTGACTTTTCAGGAGGGAAAATGTGCGATTCAACAGTATGTTGATGCTAAAAAGGAAAGTAAAACTTTACCTGGAAACAGCCTAAACAACAATGGGACTCAAAAAGTATTTTCACGAATCAAAGCAAGGTGTATTGACATAAATTGATGCAATATACTTTTGGTAATATTGGCTTACTGTTTTGTGAAATTATAACATAAACATATACTCTAAAAGTAGGTTTTCAACATTTTAACATTTAAACATCCACGTTATTGTTTAGTAATGAGGACTTTTTCCAACTACATTTCATTATCTGTTAAATATTTAAATATTTATCTATTCTTGCTAGCCTATAAACACCTTTTTTTTTTTTTACCTCTTTCTCATAGAAGAATGACTTTAAATAAAAAGTATTTGGTTCATTTCTCCAGACAGCATAGACAAAAGCAGTCTTTTTTGCCACCAACTGTTATTTTCTTGTTATAGTGCCACACTTATTGTTAGCTTAGTAAGCCGGCTGCTTTTATCTTTTATAAAAATCTATATTCTGTGACCAGTTGGTGAAAACCTCTTTGTGATTGCGTTGGTTTGTAGCACGTTGTCATGGTCTCGCAACTGAAGGCTGTATAGACAGAGTGGACATTTACCCATCGTGTGCGCATGATGTCTAATCGATTCCTTACAATTGAGCTCATGAAAGCTAAAGTCATGAGAACATATTCATAAATTCAGAGGTAAAGATTACCCTCAGACTTTGCCTCAGCCATGGTCTACTAAAGAGGGCAAACAGAGTCTGACCATGTGAAAGCTAAAAATTCATTTTACTACACTCAAGTATCATTTGGGATATACAGAAAAGCTAAAAATAAATACAACTTGGGAATGGCCATCTGTTTTAGCACTGAAGGCATGATTGGAATTTTGTTTGACATAACCATTACCAGTTACTTTTTGTCATATTCAAAGAGCGTGAAGAATGCTCAATCTAAAAACAGCAATTTTCCAGTTAAAACCATCTTACTTTGTTGGAAAAGACAAAGATCATCTTAAAATCATCATCATCACATATTAATTCCTGAAGAGTGTCAGCAGTGCTTCCATTGTCTAGACTGATCACAGCCTGTGTGTTTGCCCTCTGGTAGTTGTTTTTCTATCAATACCAGTCTAAATCACTAAGATATCAAAGTAACTCGATTAACCTGCTGGCTACTGTATAAACTAGTGAGTAAGTAAATTATTTATTTTTATCTTTATATATATATATATATATATATATATATATATATATATATATATATATATATATACACACACACATATTTATTAAGTGCTTTTCACAGACAAACAGTCTGTACCCAGAAAGAGTAAACAAAATAGGAACATTATGTGCCATAAAAGCCAATTTAAAAAAAACTAAATCAATGCAATAAAATAAACAGGTAGTTTTAGAATAAACAATTAAATAAAATTGAGCCTATTTAAATAAAAACGTTTTGCCTGCTAGTTGTAATGATAAACTGATCCACAGCCTCGGTGCCACTGACTGAAAGGCTCTTTCCCCTCTAGCCTTTAGTTGTTGTTTAGTTGTTTCATAATCGGAATCTGGGCCTTTTAGTGTTCTGTACAGTCATTTCAAAAAGAATCCTAAAATCTATTGGGAGCCAATGCAAAGAGTATAAAATAGGAGTCATGTGATGTAGTAATGTAGCAGTATGTTAGTCAGATTACTTATATGTAAGTTTTGCACTAGCTAGCAGGTGATTTGGTGGTGGAAAGTTGTACAAATGAAACAAGTGTATTCTAAAAAAGACTTTATCACTATTATTATTAAGGGAATCCTAGTTTCCTGCTGGTGAAATGTGACCTGGATGAAGGAGGACTTTTGGTCCAGTCAAGTAAGTGTTGGGAACACCACCCCTGAGCACATTCCTCTTTTTAGAGAAGCCCAGTTTCCACTTAGAGTAGCTGAACCTAGAGACGTTTTCTACCTATAGATTTATTTCTTCTTATATTGTTTTCACTCTTTCCCTACAGTGCCGCGTGTAGGATATGGAGTTCTTTACATACATCTAAATGTAACAGACATCACCTTTAGATTACAGTCGCTGCTTTTCTATGGAAGATGCAGTATTCAGAAACAAATTTTCCCACATCCTGAATCTGCTCTGCTCTCTCTGCTTCTCTCTCAGTCTTCAAAGAGCAGGTATCCACAACCCCCCGGGGCCCAGTGATTGAGTGCTCTGAAGGAAGGACTGAGCGCCAAAGTCTTATAAAGAATGCAACAAAAGTATACATATATTATTAAGGATAACATGCTAATGCTACCGGTGTGTCGACACAAATATGATCCAAGAGTAAGTTCTTTTTTAAGAATTTCACAGATAATTATGACCAAATTGGGGTGCGGGGTGGGCGGGCAGTCCTGTGCTCAACTCATTAACTTATGGGAAGATTAAAATCTGAGAATTTGATTTGGCAAAAGCCTGGATTTTTCTCTCTGACCAAGAGATGTCATGTCACAAGCGTTACGGCAGGAGAGAAAAATCAGCCCTCCTCCGTTTTAATGGTTTTCATCTCTATGGATTAGGTGTGACCACTTCAAAAATTCTCGAAATCTTAGCGTAGAAAACTTGTGCAATTTGCCCTCCACTGGGAGGCTTCCAGATGTCAGAGCACCAAGCGATTAGCATGGCCCCAACATTAAGAGGAGGGGAAAACTCGGATACAAACATATTCATAAACCTCTCTCCCTGCAGGCCTCGGGCCACCCTGCTGCTGCTGCTGCGCAATCCGCTCTTTGCATGGCTGTAAAAATCGGTTTCCTCTGCCTCTGTGCCATCTCAGCAACTGTCTCTCCACATAATCAACTCATATCAAAATGCCTCTCCAGCTAGACGGACCCCCACAGTGCCACAGGCCAAACTCTCAACTGGAGGCTTGGTGTCACGCCACAAACAAAACAACCACCATTTCAGGCAAAGTGGGAGACTTTTATTTTTAAATACTTACCTTTTACCAAAAGGAAAAAGACTCCTTGAAATAATAATTTCAAAAAATTTGTTTGCTGAGGTATCATTAACCCCTTATTTTTGTAGTGGACTAGGGGTGCAGCTGCACAAAATGAATTTGTCATCAGCTTTAAAGCTTTTTTGGCAGGCTATCCCAGAGCCAGCCAAGGTCCTTGAAGTAGGAAAGGCTTTCCCGCTGCTTGGCTCCTCAGCATCCCAGCAGGTCTGAGGATTAAATTTACGCCTGCCGTCAAAGTCTCTGACAGGCCTTAAAGGGAGAGCACTGCTTCTTCAGCTCCCCGAGATATTATTCCCATAGGACAGGGAGATGAGGCCTTTTTATTGGCAACGGTGGAGCAAGTGGTGTCCCGGGGAGCTGGCATAATGTGACTCCAGGCTTAGAAGAATGCACGCCACTCTTCACTGTGTCTCTTTCTATCTGCCTTTCCTCTCTCCCCCGAGTCATATCACACATGCATCGCCACCCTCACGCTTCATCGCTTTGGTTTTATGTATTTAAATCAGGCTGTATCTATTACCTGCAAGTCAGTCTTCTTCTTTTTCTATACTTTATTTTCGGTGAAAGTCATTTAAGACAGTCCACAACTTCTCTCACTTGCACTCTGGTTTAAATTCAAGCTTCATCTCGGATGTGCAGTTTTAATCTCAGGTTTCTTATGCACAGCACAATGTTTTGACTCAGCACATCGTACAACTGCTTCATAAGGAGAAAAAGTATGAATCATGTGATTTACATCATCATCTTTAAGGACATACAAGAAAATCAAAGTTGCCTGCACTTCAAGTCTCTGACGTCAACGAGGAGAGTGTCTGAAGCTGATGACAGAAATAGCAGTTTTGTGAGGAAGTGTAAACTATAAATCATAAAACATCTGTTCTTCTTCTTTTTTCAGTTTTTTTCCATCATGAATAGTTTTTAGTTTGGTTTTTTTTTTATGCGTTTTACGGTAGGCTCATTGTGTTTTTTTCTACTGTAATTTACTACAATTTATTACGCCATTTATAAAAATGTATCAATTTTATGGAAGGCAGGAAAGCTATCATGTTAGTGGTAGTGATACCCACACACATGATATTTCATCAACCAAGTCATGTCATGGGAAAGGTCTGGAGGAGAGGTTGAAATATTTGCAGTTTTAGATAAACAAGTTTAGCATAAAGCACCTGTCTTGGCTCATGCTAGGTGTTAATCAAAGGTCTGTTAGCTTACTTTGTTGTTGCTAGGAAGATTGCACCAGCAAAGATACAAGCATGCAGACACAGGCACCAGAATTCACTGTGAAGCCTTAAAGGAAAGCATGCATGTGAACTTAAATGGTGTTTTTAATAATTTTAGTCTCCAAGACTTTGTACTATTTCTGTCACCAGTAGGCTGATGATAGTGTACAACAGAACCAGTATATCCCACTTAAACACAACGTCAAAATGTACCTTTAAATGTGTGCTGTTTTTCCAGCAAAAGATTATTTTTAATTTTATTTAAATAACTAAACATCCAAATCTATGTTCTCCTTTCTTAGGTCAGTCTCTCACCTTAGGGTCCTTCGCAGTTTTTCTAAAATCTACTTTCTTAAGAGCAGCCTCCTGTTGCTTTGCAGAGCCACTCCAATTATGTATAAATTCAAGGATTATCATGAAGTGCTTCGAGATCACTGCCTACCGCTCCTTCGACTGGCCCTGCAAACAAATCTTGGGAGAGTGTTTGTGGGAGGGTTAATGAATTTAGATCAGTGTTTGCTGCAAACACAGCCTCGCCATCCGTCGCGGTGGCCTTGAAGTCGTCAGACTCGAGGTCAGATCTGGGTCGTCTCCGAGACAATGCAGCTGATTAGGATGGCAAACACCAGAGACTGTGAAACTGAGTCTCAAAGTCAGACGCTGGCTAAAAGCTAAACTACAGTCCACGATATTAAAGCTGCGAGGCACTGGTGAAGCCGAGAAACACACATGTAGACTTGAAGGTGTGTTGAAACTTTATAATAACTAAAGGGAGAACTGATTCCTGCTAAAGTATGAAAAGAGACAACGTTGGACTTTTAAAATTCAACAAAATTAGACATAGCGATGCAAATTTTAACATCATCATCTCGACCCTGGGTAGCCATTTAATTAATTATTGTCAGCTTACAGGATACATCACTATATAAAAACAGCCTTCAGTGACCTGTGCTGACATAAAAGCTACATGACGATGGTTGTGACAAATTTAAATCCCATTGTTATTCCCAAACAGGCGCCTAATACGACTTTTCATGATTCCATTTTAATTTATTCAGTCCCTGGAGGAAAAGCCCATCTGACTCTCAAAAATGTGGGTTTGTAGTATTCACGGTATGCATTAATAAATCATGCAAAGTTGAGCTGTTGCTAAGAAGCAAAGAGACTTTCTGGCGGACACCCAGGTGACTGAAAAACCGATCTAACTTAATGTAACAGTTTGAGGGTTTTTTTGTTTCTTTTCTTTTTTCTTTTCTGGAGTGACATAAAAATGAAAAACATCTACTCTATATGGCCTATTCTGGAGGTTTGTGTTAATATGATAAACATTTTATTCTGCAAAGTCAGTATCATTGGATTTGAATAATTCCTTTACTAATTACCAGTCAAAATTTTATATTGGAAGTTATACCTGAACGAAGTCTCAGTCATACAGGCTTAGAGACCAGTCTGCTACACTGCAAAAACTCCAAATCTTACCAAGTATATTTGTCTAATTTCTAGTCAAAAATATGTCATCACACTTAAAATAAGACACAATCAGCTACAAAGTAACATTTCAGTGAGATATATGAACTTAGACAGTGCATCTTGGATCTTGAGAATTTTCACTTGTTCCATTGGCAGATTTTTCACTTGATACAAGATGTTTTTGCTTGAAATAAGTGAAAGTTCTCCAGAGCCAAGATGCACTGTCTAAAAACAAGTTCATATCTCTCGCTGAAATGTTACTCTGTAGCTGATTTTAAGTGTGATGAGATATTTTTAACTAGATAGTAGACAAATATACTTGGTAAGATTTGAGGTTTTTGCAGTGTAGTGTGTGTTCCCAGTTGGGGGTTGCAGGGTTTTTCAGGGTAAAACTGGTTACAAAGAGGGTGCTGTGCCAAAAGCCTTCTTCTGCTTTGGTCACTAGTAAAAGCAATAAAAACATCCCAGAAGTAATCATTATGATGCAGTCCCCCATAGTTTGCATGGAAGATGCCGACTTGCTAATTAAACACCAAACAACAGTAACGCAAACAGGAATGTAGACCAGTAACCTTCAGAGTAAAAGTTCTTCCGGACTACAGTCAACACTTTTCAAAAGCCAAAATGTTTAGTTTGAAGGTGAACGTTCTCCTTTTTAGGTTTGCATCACAATCTTTACAGATTCACAACCACTTAGTGAGGAGTTGGGTGTATTTGCATGGAAGAAGCTAACCTGTCTGCAAACACTTGCCAACTGCTGCAATCTGCTAGCAACCAAAGCAATCACAAACACGCTTTTGGTGCAGCACTCGATACCTCTCAATTTTATCTAAGGACAGCAAGAAACCTCTCACAAGCACTCACCAACTGGTCGAAGAACAAATATTTTTCCTTAGTGACTGATTGCCAGGCAGTTGCCAAACAGTTGCCATCCAATTTCTAGGGCTGTGAGTGGGGCCTTAAGCAACTAACATTGGTATATTAGACCTTTATGTAACACTGGAATAAAAGTTGTTTTTATGGCTGTAGCACTGACTGGGACTAAACTGAGAATGCATTTTTACACATGCACATCCATTTTAAGGTGTTGATGCAGGATGTGACGATGACAGTGACTGACTTCCTTATACACTGAACAGAGCCAGCTATTTGAAACACATTGCAGCTCATAAGTCATCTAACGGGTTACACCAGGGTCGTCAACCTCTGAACTATTTTTGACCCCCAAATAAATCTGTAAAGAGATGCAAAACTTAATTTACCTTCATACAGGAAGAGACAAAGAGTCTTCATTTTCTATTAACATTACTATTAGGCCTAAATAATTTTAAAAAACACATGACTCCTTGGTAGGGGTATCAGGGTGATAGACCTATTAATACTTCTTTTTTGCATTTGATGCATAGGCTAGACATTTTTACAGCTGGTGAATGTAAAGAGTCGCTGGTAATGATGATAAAAATAACTTCTATGCATTTATATATATTCTTTATTCATATCCATCTTGATGTTTTTGTCATTGCCAAAGGGAGCCACTGGAGATTGGCAAAAGAGCAGCACGCAGTTCCAGAGCTGCTGGTTCATGACCCCTGGGTTAAACCTCTCCCTGTCAGCTTGTGTTTCACAGCTGAGAATCCGGACAATGATGTTAGACACTGTCCTGGCAGAGAGGAAGGACTTTAAAACACGCTGGCCCATAAAGACAACCAAATGCAATAAATCAGAACTACATGCAAGTCTGTTTTGGGACCAAAACTTCATTATTTCCTTCCGCTCTTGGATACCTCTGTGTGGCTGTTAGAGACTTACTTGTCATGCACAGGGCTGTCCATGTTCAGAGCAGATTCACTTCACATTTACACAGGGATAAATAGCATTTTCTGAGGAAGAAGCCAGCTCTTATTGGAGAAGCAGGGATGGCAATTTGTGCCCATCATGCAACACTAATTTATAATGACACCCCTGGAAATGCTGCTTCTCGTTTCATTTGCAATGCTAACTTGCCTCCAGACCATGCTAACATGGCTCAACAGTCCGATTCGGAGGGGGCTAATTGCACTGAGGTGGCCAGTAGCAACATGAGAGCCTATAATTGGAGGACACGCTCAGTGTGTGTGAAGAACCATTTGCATATCACTTCCACTGTCTCTGTGAGGTGATGGAACATTATTAGCTGGAACACTTGCAGTGTCCGCAGTCAACACTTTCTGCATGTATTTATCTCTACCTTACATTTCCTGTGTCTGCTTGCTTGGCTAGACCACGCTGTTAAACGTGATGATTCTGCCTCTAAACGCAAGATCGGATTCTTTCTTTTTTTTATCATTAACTTTAGATTAACAAAAGCAAACAAACAGAAAAGGTGGGGGGAAATCCAAAAATGCAATAAAATAAAATAAAATGACAGAAGAAGGTGTAAAAAAACAAACCCCTCAAGACTAAGAAATATGGAATATGCAAAATAAAGTATCAATAAAGCATATTTTATTGTTAAAATAAGAGACAGGTCCTTGTTTTTCACCCTTATAGCATTGCAATAACGTAATATCGGAAACTGCATTGCTACTGAGTGTTGTGTGTAAAGTGCAGCGGTGTGCTGTCTATGTGTGACTATGTGTGTCAGAGGCAGGCAACACACCATTTGGGTTCATTGTTTGTAAGCCTGATTGCCTGGTGCAAAAAAGCTGTTCCAGAGCCTCAAGGTCCCAGCTTTGAGGCTCCGATGCCAATTGCCAGACAGCAGCATCTGACACATTCCACAGTTGTGGTGTCTCGGGTCTCCTTGGTAATCTTACCGACACACCGTCCAGTGTGTTGCGCTCATACGGTAGTGTTGATCTGTGGTTTCTGGGTTTTGTGGGTACAACGTCTTTTTCACAGTGTCCACATGAATCCTGTTACTACTTCCGTGCATTCATCAATGTCACGATTTCACGGATACTGGAACATCTCCCAGCCTAGGATGGCCCTGTAACACAACCTCAAATTGATGCTTCCAGCAGTGGAAGAAGAAAGTGAGGAAACAGCCTACTTTAGAGTTGAGAAACTCTAAATTATCAGGGAAAATTACACTCTTGGCACTAAGAGAAACAGATTTAGAGTATTATTAGTATAAAGATGCAGAGGAGTTTTGTACCATGACCTATAATGAAGGAATTCCTCCTCATAGTCGTCAGAAAAACAACTCTTGAGTTGAGTAACTACTCCCTAAAATTTTCTCAGAACCATCCAAACTGCCAGCATGTTTTAAAGAATCCATCAGGAGTTCTCTGCCACTGCAGAGGAATAAAAAATAAATCTCATTCATCAAAGCTATTTATCCAGCTTAGGTGGTGATATTTATGAAAGCCACTTGCATGTGTATCAGCTACAGACTGCAGTTAATAATCTCTTACACTATTTATTCTTCTTTATAATGTCTGTTGTGTCACATATACAGAGGGGGCAGAATTTTCTTTTCCGAAAAACATCCAAATTCATGCAAATATTAATAATGGAAAGTAATTTTGTGGATAAAAAAAATTGCAGTTGGAAAAGCACACGTCTATGTCTGAGTGCATGCATGTTGCACTTAAGGGAGCAAAAGGAGCAGCCTCATTACTTGGCTTTTAAAAACTAGGAGACTAACTTTCCCCACTCCGTTTGAGCAGTCGCCTTTTTAGACCTTATGAGGCTTGTTAGTGGAGACAATACACCTAGGAGCAGCAGAGCTGTCCAAGCCTCCTCCCCACAGAACAATGAGCCTGTTGTGCTTTCCTCAGGAGTGAGGAGAAGTCCTGGGAGACTGCAGAGGCAGCTGTGGTGGGATCCTGGGACAAGGGCGAGGACTCGAGAAGGAGGAGCGCAGCTCAGGGTTTGTTTTTTTTTGTGTTTTTTTTCTGGGGAGGGTTGGGAGGTTATGGAGTGTAGAGGGCCTGTGTGTTGTGGGAACCCCAGATCTCCCTCATTCAATCCCACCTCCCCCTCCAATCTTTTCTGACTCCAGAAAAGGCCAAAGCAACAGAACTGCCATTTGCAATGCAGATCATGTCCATGAGGAAGGAAAAAAGAAGTCGGGAATCAATGGTCCTGTATCAATCTGCTGACTGCTAATGTCCTCCACATTCTGATTCTTGACCCCTTCCCTGCCGTTCCCCAGGCAAACCGCCATTGTCCCTCTCTGGCCCCACCTTTTCTCACTCCTCTCCACACTGTTGCTCAGGCAAAGATGCCACATTAGGCGAGGAAAATCCACAACTCAAGGTTTCTTTGATGCGATACGCCGTTAAGTGTCATTTAGAAATGCGTTTAGCAGGTTCGGGGCCCCGACATAATGGGGCAAAAGAAGAAAAGAGTGGAGGAGGGGGTCGGGGAGAGGGTGGAAAAGTGGGTGAACCAGTCAGTGTTTGTTGAACACAACATTTAACCCTCGTGGTCATTGTGACAATATCCCAATTTGTGTCACAAATCTGGTTGGAGTGATATGGTAAATCAGCAAAAGAAAAGGAGAGTGTCAGGTGACAGCGCTCAGCAACAAAGAGGAGGACGTCTGATCCACGCCCGTGCACTCATCACACCTGAGCGGTGCTTGATGGGAAAACCGCCTCATTATTTTTACATGAAGCAGAACCAACAGCTTCATCAGTGGTGTAAATTTTAAAAAAAAACACCAATTAACAAATCTCAACAACCTCTGTCTCTCATCAAAGCACTGCAGTCCTCCTACACTTAGTAAGGTATTTCACTTGATTACAGGAGATTCAGATTTTAAATTGCAACAGTTTATTTTTTGATTGCGATAAGTTACATTCAACTAAATTTTATTTATATAGCACAAAGATGCTAATATTGTAAAGGTTAACCCCCTCCAATGATAAGGAGCAGATCCCAACGATCAGACGACCCCCTGTGAGCAAGCAAAAACTCTGTGGGAAGGAAAAACTCCCTTTTTAAAGGAAGAAAACCTCCAGCAGAACCAGGCTCAGGGAGGAATGGCCATCTCTCGCCTCCGACTGAGGGTGAGGGGACAGAGATGGGACAAATTATCAAATGCGATGATTAAATGCAACTCCATCTTGGTAGATATGATAAAATGAAGCTTTGACTCATGCAGAAAAAATATGAACTTACTATTTAATAAGCCCTGTTTATTCCCTAATGCAACCAGATGCTAACAAGCAAACTCAACATACAGCAGATCATCACACTCAGCTGTTCCAGAGAAATGAATAAAATTAGCCGACCTGCAATCTTTATGGTAAACTTCCCAGCTGTTTCTAGCCATTAGTGATTTGGTTTGAAGCAGAAAACAGCTTCCAAGCTCTTGACCTTAAAGTAGGGGGGGAAGCGCGGGTGTGACTAGTGAGGGAGTAAATTGGCTGAGATGTGATTCAGGAGCCAAGAGTTCAGCACGTACAGGGCAGTTGGCCTCAGACTATTCATTATGCCGCGAGATTGAGATGGAGGGTCGTCCTATGGCACCTTGGCTCTCATTTGGAGGAGCACAGCTGAGGAAAAAAAGCAAAAAAAAGGAACACATGTGGATGCTCTGACCCTTCAACCCGCTCAGGGACTTAAAATCATAATATCGCCTCAAGGTAATGAGAGAACCTGGACCATTTTGTTGTTGTGGTGTGCTTTTGTGTCAACTGCACATGTGGATGACATTTTATTTACTGGGAAAGGTTGCATGGCACAGTTTGAAGTGCACACGCTCATTTGTATTCCCACTCTGTTCAGTTTGGGGGAGGTAACAGCACAAAGTTGCTTGTGTGAGTGTGCGTGTGTGTGTGAGTGTGTGTATTGTAAGGGCATGCTCTACTCATCAAGAGTACTTTTCCCATCTACTTTTACACACCCTCTCCAGTCCATAGTGCATATGCATGACTTCCAAAACAGGCTACTCCTGCATAAAAATGCTATACAGTGGATTATCTACCACTGAATGGTATGATTTGAAAGCCAATCTGTCAGTTCTCCCTGTCTATGAAAAGCCTGTTCAGTCCTGTTGCCTGCTGTTTATTTATGAGCAGCTCTAGGCCCAGCGCTTTTAATCATTCATGAAACTTCGACGGGCCGCAAAAGAAGTCAACACCACGCTGGATCCTTATCCCAACCGATAGCGGGGGGAAAAAATATCCAATTTTCTCGGAGACTGTAACGTGAAAATAAAATGAAAAATATGGGAGGATTTCGAAGAAAATCTATAAGCAACAGCCATGGATTCACCCTGAGCCATTACTGTTTGTGCCTTGTTTTGTTTGGCTTCATTATTTTACTCATAAAATGATATATATCCTATATATCCAATGTGGGATCATTTGACCTTCAAGTATTACTCAATTCAGCGTGACTTGGTGTTTTGGGGGTTTTTTACCCTTCGAGATAACCCATCAGATAGCACAATCCAAAACTAACAGAGCCAAGATGGTGCCATTTAGGCAAAGCAAGGCAAGGCAAGTTTATTTATATAGCACAATTCAACAACAAGGTGATTCAAAGTGCTTTACAGAGACATTAAAAACAAAAACAAATAAAAAGCATGATTTACATTTGATTAAAACAAGCAAACAAACAAACAAACAAAACAGTATATAAAATCAAATATCAAAACAGTAGATAAAATCAGAACAGTAGATAAAATCAGTAGTTAAAAAGTAGGTTTTGAAATTTAAACTTAAGTGTGGATTTGGTGCTTTATTCAAATGCAGCTGAGAACAGGTGAGTCTTCAACCTGGATTTAAATAAACTGAGTGTTTCAGCTGATCTGAGGCTTTCTGGGAGTTTGTTCCAGATATAAGGAGCATAAAAGCTGAATGCAGCTTCTCCGTGTCTGGTTCTGACTCTGGGGACTGATAACAGATCGGATCCAGATGACCTGAGGGATCTGGAAGGTTCATACTGGGTCAGGAGGTCACTGATGTATTTTGGTCCTAAACCATTCAGAGCTTTATAGACCAGCATCAGAACTTTAAAGTCTATCCTCTGACGGACAGGCAGCCAGTGTAAAGACCTCAGAGCTGGACTGATGTGGTCCACTTTTTTGGTCTTAGTGAGGACTCGAGCAGCAGAGTTCTGAATGAGCTGTAGTTGTCTGACTGATTTTTTAGGTAGACCTGTAAAGATGCTGTTACAGTAATCAAGCCTACTAAAGATGAATGCATGGGCTAGTTTTTCCAGGTCCTGTTGAGACATCAGATCTTTTATCCTTGAAATATTCTTGAGGTGATAGTAAGCCGATTTTGTTATTGTCTTAATGTGTTTTTCTAAGTTTAGGTCTGCATCCATCACTACACCCAAATTTCTCGCCTGGTTTGTGGTTTTTAGGTGTATAGATTGAAGTTCTCTGGTGACCTGTAATCGTTTTTCTTTGGCACCAAAGACTATTACCTCAGTTTTATTTTTGTTTAGCTGGAGAAAATTGTGGCACAACCAGTCATTAATTTCCTCAATGCATTTACCAAGAGCCTGTACAGGGCCTCGGTCTCCTGGTGACATTGTGATATATATTTGTGTGTCATCTGCGTAGCTATGATAGTTTATTTTGTTGTTCTTTATAATCTGTGCCAGTGGGAGCATGTAAATGTTAAACAGAAGGGGTCCCAAGATGGAACCTTGGGGAACTCCACATGTGATACTTGTCTGCTCAGATGTGAAGTTACCTATTGATACAAAGTATTTCCTGTTTTCTAAGTATGTTTTGAACCAGTTTAGTACAGTTCCTGAAAGACCTGCCCAGTTCTCCAGTCGTTTGAGTAATATGTTGTGGTCAACTGTATCAAATGCTGCACTGAGATCCAGTAAAACTAAGACTGACATTGTTCCACTGTCTGTGTTCAGACATATGTCATTAAACACTTTGGTCAGAGCGGTTTCAGTGCTGTGGTTCTGTCTAAAACCTGACTGGAAGGCATCATAGCAGTTATTCTGTTTTAAGAAGTAATTGAGCTGTTGAGAAACTGCTTTTTCAATAATCTTACTTAAAAATGGGAGATTTGAGATCGGCCTGTAGTTATTCATTTGTGTCTTGTCAAGATTGTCCTTTTTCAGTATAGGTTTAATTACAGCAGTTTTTAGTGGTTCTGGAAACACACCTGATATTAAAGAAAAGTTTACGATCTGTAACAGGTCTGACTCCAAAGTCTTTGAGACCTTTTTGAAAAAACTTGTTGGCAGGACATCGAAATAGCAAGAGGAGGAGTTCAGTTGACCTAAGATGTCCTCCAGGTCTTTGCTGTTAATAGGGTGAAACTGTTTGATGGTGTTTAAACAGTTTTTCGGTGGACACAGTACATATCCTGGATCTGCTGTTGATGTATTAATTGCTTGTCTAATCTTTTGGATTTTTTCTGTGAAGAATTTGGCAAAGTCATTGCAGGCCATGGTCGAATGAAGTTCAGCTGCCACTGACACAGGAGGGTTTGTTAGCCTGTCAACTGTAGAAAATAAGACCCGAGCATTATGACTGTTTTTGGTGATGATGTCAGAGAAGTAGGACCTCCTTCCACTCCTCAGTTGTAAATTATAATTGTGAAGTTTCTCTTTATAGATGTCATAATGAACCTGGAGGTTTGTTTTTCTCCATCTGCGCTCAGCTTTCCTACACTCTCTTTTTTCATTTTTCACCAGTGTGGAGTTTCTCCATGGAGACTTTTTCCTTCCAGAGATAACCTTCACCTTAATGGGAGCAATAGTGTCCATTACATTTAACATTTTAGCATTGAAGCTATTGACGAGCTCATTGACTGAACCTCTGGACAGGTCAGGTGTTAATGGGAAGACCTGGTTAAAGATCTCACTATACTGTGTTCAGTTATACACCGTTTTGTGATCACTGCTGTTGATATATTTGTGTGGGCTGAGATTTTACTTTCAAAGAAAACACAGTAATGATCAGACAGGCCCACATCAGACACAGTAACGTTTGAAATGCTCAGGCCCTTGGAGATCAGTAGGTCAAGAGTGTGTCCTCTATTATGTGTGGCCTCTGTTACATGCTGAGTCAGCCCAAAGTTGCCCAGAGTGTTACTCAGGTCTTTAGTCCCTTTGTCCTGAGGGTTGTCCACATGGATGTTAAAATCCCCAACAATAATGACACAGTCAAAATCAACACAGATCACAGACAGCAGTTCACTGAGGTCATTAAAAACGTCTGTGCAGTATTTGGGAGGCCTGTAAACATTAAGAAACACAACTTTGGATGGGGCCTTCAGCTGTAAAGCCACATATTCAAAAGACTGAAAACTTCCAGGAGATAGCTGCTTACATTGAAATGATTCATTAAATAAGACAGCAACCCCTCCTCCTTTCCTGCTCACCCTGGCCTCACTGATAAAACTGTAGTTAGGAGGGGTCGACTTGATGAGAACAGCTCCACTGTTACTTTGGTCCAACCAAGTTTCAGTTAAAAACATAAAATCAAGGCTGTGCTCGGTGATTAAATCATTAATTAAAAATGTTTTCCCAGCTAAAGATTTACAAACTTTATTCTCATTTAAGCTCAAATTGAAATGACCAATAAAAAATAAATACCAGAGACAAAAGCAGTCAGATACTAAGGTGTCAACAATACCTTGATTCACAGGAAATAGTTTGATTTTTTTACAGTAATGCGCTTGATCTGAGTGCAAATGTCTGAAATCGCATTTGGGAATTTCTTGCAAAACAGAAGAGGAAGATCAAGCAGGTCACTGGAATTTCAAATGTATTAGCTTTTGGCAAATAGAGGCTTGTAGGAGGGAAAAAGGGGCAGTGTTAAGAATTGTGTGCATGTTTTACTGTGTGTGTGTGTGTGTGTGTGTGTGTGTGTGTGTGTGTGTGTGTGTGTCTGCAGTGGGGTCAGCTAAGCTCTCCTGGGTCAGTTTGATCTGTGTGAAGATCATAAACCGAGTCAATTAGCCTCAATTAAGACACCTCATAAATCAGCTTCTTTAGCGACGGCTCAGGTCAGCGTTTGGACTGGAATCGTAGCAACCTCTTTCCTTTCTCTCAGTTATAACTGAGGTACTTTTTTTCCTGCTTTTTATGGGTTTGTTTCATTTCTTTTCCTTGTGCCTAAAAACAGCAAAACCAAAGTAAAATAAGTCACAATTCCCGACTCCGTTAGGCAGAATTCTGTTGAGAAATAATGATCTTATTTAGAGCCAAGAGTCTAAATTTATGCTAAATAATGTACTAAATTGAGAGCTGGAAAGCAAAAGGCTAACATGCTCGCTGTATAAAATGTAAACATACTGAGGTTCTGCTTAGCCTGTTAGCGTATTTACACTTGCTAATTGGATAAATGCAAAGGCCAGTTGGAATCTGATTAGTTTTACTGGTTTGGGTACAGAAACTAAAATGAAAACAGACAAATGCTTTTAATTATTTTTATTTTTTTGATGAGGGATATCTGCTGAATATTTTCACACTTCTTTTCTTTTACGTCATTATTACGCGTTATTAGAAGTTCAAAATCAACAGCCGTAAAGTGTTGAGCTTCTTGACGGTCCATCCATCAAGTGGAGGCTTGACCCACACACACACAGACAGACATAGCTGCACTTTCAACAACACCACTGATCTTACTAAAATACCGTGTGCACAGCTGGGATGATGGGATCCCAGAGCAGCTTATTGTAACTAGCTGAAGATGGCTAAGATAAATCCGTAGTCTTATGGTGGACGACTCGGTCTGCAAATTCAGGCAAATTCTTTATTGTAACCATCTGCTTATTTGATATTGAGAAAACTATTAAGACAGAGTCGGGGCTTTGTAGTGAGAAGCATCTTGGTCTTATTTTCTTTGGAAGGATTATGACAACCAAGGGAAACAAAAGCTTAAAGGAAAATTTAAAGTGCTGCCGTCACCTGTCCAAACAGAAGGAAAATAATGAATACCCACAAAAAAAACAGTCGAACCAATTAATAGCTTTTTGAGTTTTATAATAATGTGTTTTCCCTCCTTCATTACATTAATTGTTGTGCATGCCTGTTAGCGAATATGCATTGCCAGAAACACAGGTGTGCTTCTTCGTTCTCGTTTGGTTTTCCCCTCGTGTTCCCCACTGCCTTGCTTCACCTCGTGCCTTCTGTACTTGCTTTGTCCGTCTGTCTCTGATTCATTATGCAAACCTAGGCCCGGGGCACACCTGTGTACGATGATTATATCACTGAACGGCTGCGGCCACGCTGACATTGTTCCTGCCACGGTGCGGTTACGTTACCATAAAAGTTTTTAATTACTTAATGCCCCTGGCATGATGACTAATATAGCTATGTATCTTTTTATCTTCTTCACATGGCACAGAAAACATGAGTGACACTCCAGAGTTCTAGGTGAGGCAGCCCACAGTATGTCTGCTAGGACATCAACAGGAGCGCTGCAGCAGTCAGCCTCCAGAGCTGCTCTGACCTGCACACCAAAATTTTATTTCATATTATTTATATAGAACGAAACCACATCAACAGTCGGCTCGAGGTGCTTTATACAGTAAGATAAAGACACAACTGGCTGGGGGTGAGGTTCAGGAGATAGGACAAATAACACACTGAGGAAGAGAGCCAAAGACTAATAACAACTAATAATTAAATGCAAAGTGGTGTTTAAACAAAGGGAGTGAAGAGGGATGACTGAAAAAGAAACACTCAGTGAATCATAGGAAGGCACCTCGTACAGGGGCACCTGATCCAGAAACTTCTATTTATCTAAAACAAAAGTTTTAAGTCTAATTTTAAAGGTACAGAGGGTTTCTGTCTCCTGAATCCAAACTGAACCATGGGGTCTACTTTTAAATATTCTAGGAACCACAAATAAGCCTGCAGTTGAAGATTTAAGTGCTCAATGAATGAATGAAATGAAAAGTGAATATTGCACACAGGCAGGGTAAGCAGTGTGCCTTATGCTTTCTTGTGTCTTCTCATCCTGTGACCTGAAAATCTCTTCCCCTCCATCAACATGGAGATCGCGGTTTCCATCCACTAGTCATTATATATCAGACCAATAAATTCTAAATGGTAATTGGTGATAGATGACGATTAGCCAGTGCGTTTGGAAAATCCTCTTTTTGCAAGGATTTTCTTGCACACAGTTAAAGCCTACTCAAACATGATTGGTCAGCAGCACTTGGACTATAAGCTGACTACAAATTCAAGACTCTGTCATACACATTACCAGTTCTTAATTGCACCTATGAGAGGAATGAGGAGAGAGGGAGCACAGGTGTATCCTACAACATCTTTTATCAAGTGGCATGACATGTTTATTTGGCTGGCCTGCTTCCTGGTATGCTGTGTATAGGCCCCACTTTCCTGATCTCACTGTCACAGCATGTGCAGGGATGTGTACAAGCATGCGTGCATGCGCACACGAGTCCCTGCTTGTGTGCAATGTAATCTTGAGCAAATTTTTCAGCCTTGTTTCCGGCACTTGATGACAAGATATGACAAATGTTGAGGCACAGCTGCACACAGAAGTGCTGCAGCTCTGGTTGGAAATATTTCTGCTGCAACTCTGCCAGCATCCAGGGATTAGACCTAAAGAAAGCTGCATTGCATTGTGGAGATGGAACATCTGTGTTTCTGAAGGGCAATACACAAGACACCCACTGGTCTTGGAGGAAAGTCTAGTACTAGCCATTTCAAAAGGTTAGCCAATTTGCCTTAAACCAAATGGAGCTGATAGCATCATGCTGCAGTGTCACTGTGTATTCACCAAAATCGACCAACTGAAAAGTAACAAAAATGCATTCAGAGTAGCAAAGGCACGCACTGATGTTATAATTCCTGCAAATGTAATGTTGCTAAGTAACTTTACTTAGCATTTAATAAAATTGAATGTATTAAAATGCCCTGTTACTAATAGCCTCTGATAATGCAACAGCTGATTACATTATATGAGAATTTGTTAACATTTTCCTAGTAGGTTTTTTGTTTTTAACCTTTTTGTATCTGTGAATTCCATATTACAGTTATGTGGATGCCACACTTTTTCAACCCAGTGTTCTACATTTTGTGCAAACTGTGTGCACCATAAAGCCTATCCTTGTTTGGAGAAGCTCTGGGGTTTGCAGCAAAAACTTCATTGAACCCACTGGAGACATAACAGCTTCCTAAACCTTCCTCTTCACTCTCCAGACTTTTGTATAGCTTTAGATTTCTATAGACATTTATATGAGCGAAAAAGTGTAAGCTACAGACTATTTTTCCACTTATTTTGGCAGCAAAATAATGGATGGTGGCCCTGAGAAGTCAAATGCACTGGAATTTGAGGGGAAAAAACATTCAACAAAAAATAGAAATGTTTTTGGGGAGGCGCTTAAAAGAAGCAGAGGATTCATGGGTGATATGAGGGAGAAAAAGATGCAGGTAATGTGTGTGCATGTAATACTGTAAATAGATGTTTGATATTAGCCATTTACCATTAACTTGTCACTTCTGCTGCTGGTCAGCCATGATTATTGTCCCCCACAAAAAACACTTCCACTGCATTTTGTGAGTTTTTTTAATTTATGTTGTGTTTTATTTAACTTTGCATGCTTTTGCAGTGTTTTTCTATATGCTGATGTTTTCTGAAGTTGCAGTGCATTTGACCTCTCTGGGCCACTGTACAAATTAGCCCAAATGTGCAAATGTTCTTTATCAGGCACACATTTAATGAATGATTTGATCAGTTTGCTCACAGGACCAATTTAATATGTGTTAATGTTAATTCACCACTGAATTAGTGTGAGTGATGTAGTCAGTTTATTACATCTTTGCCAATGTGGAGCTTACAATGAGTTATAAAGTGACCACACATGAAATCAGTATCAGATGTTTTCAGCATTTTGAATCCAATTAAATATTTTGTTTTTTTATCACATTATTCCACATTTTTATTTTATAGTTGTCAAGCAGTGACAGAACAATGTGCAACAATGAATCCCTGTACATTAAAAGCTTTGGGAGACATTGATGTACATGTATGAAGTCAACACAAAAGCTGGATGAAATATAACATTTAGAAAAGTGTACATTTGCATTTCAAGAGGTACCAAAATGAGCGTGTACGACAGCATCCAAACATCAGTGAAAACGCCTTGATCTTCCTGAGACAACAAGCACCCAACAGGAGAAAAGATGGATTGGGGACTCAGAGGGTCACCACTGTTTGTGTGTTTGCTTTTGGTGTTTGCAGAGAAGGCCTCTTTTTCTTTTTTTGTTTGTTTTTTTTACGATGCCATCTGCACCACAGCAAGAAAGGCCCGCATTGTCTGTACGTGCAAGCCCCTTGTGAATGATCACTGTGTTGAGGCGTTAATGACAATACCATTTGAACTTCCCACACTGCTTTTCTTTCATGGTTTAAAGTTCTAGTCCGTGCGCCAAGGAAAACAAGAACGTAATGGACATTTTCTGGCTGAGCAATTATGTGAAACGAGACTGCCCTCGGATTTTGTTTGTGATGGTTTGTGGCGGAGCAAAACTCTGGCTGGGCCAACGAAAGTGCAAAAGTTCGGCGGACTGAACTGGACCTCAAAACACTGATATTTACATGATGTGCTTGTAGAGAGTTGTTTAATGGCACGACCTCCCGTTAGTCACAAGTAAAGAATTTACAAGACATTTTTTTGAGCTTACAGATATCTTATAAGTAAACTAAAAGTGAGCTCTCTATCTAATATTTAAGACAGACATCATTTGTCCTTTGAGTTAGCATTAGGAATCCATATCCTATCTTTCAATATCTTTAGGACTTGCTATAATCCATATAGCACTTTTTGGCAGATGAACAATCAAAGACTGTTCGACACTGTAATGGATCATTATTCTCACAGAGATTGATTTACAGTAGAGGATGTCAAGCAAATCCCCTGTGCACAAGAACCAACTGGCTCCAATGTCATCTATGGACAGCTTTATGTTACACTGCACTGCGGAAATTAGACACTAAACAACAAGGACAGCAAGAGGGGGAAAAAGTCAAGAGAGAAAACTTTCATTCTGAGGTCAAGCACAGCTCATCAGCAGCTGACATCTCGCCATATCTATCTCCAAGTCTGCAGCTGCATGCTCTCTGCCTGCCTGCAAACTCCAAATGTGCTTGCTCTGCATCCAGCCTCTCACACAGTAACTGTCATTCCCACTGGTTAATCACATCAATTTATGTTGCCTTGGCTGTAGAGTAGTAGTTGTTGTTGTTGTTTTTGCTGTTTCGGAGCATGCCCAGAGGAGCTGTTCTCTCCAGCAGCTACGTACAGGGGTCCTTTCTTTTCTGCAGGCTTGATACAGGCAGCTCATTAGCTGCCTCTCTCCTCATCCCTAAACAGCTTGGTTTGCATATTGAAGCAAATGGAAAGTGAAGGTGTTCTAGGCAAGAAATGGATGATGGGATTCCAACACACCTTCTGATTGGCATTTTTCTGCCAGGGCCTCCTGTAAATAGGGAAAATAACCCCACATCACCACCAAGCCCTCTGCCAAAAATATGTGTCTGTCTACAGTGTTTAGGCCCAGGATACGACTAAAACACATTTGCCATATTCTCTTCTGCTCTTTCTGCCGTGGTTGTAAATTGTTGTAACATTTTTTTACACTACATTTACACACAGCTTCTGCTTTTTATAATGGGATTTTGGAATAATTCACTGGTTATCAAACGCCTCTTTAAGACATGGAAGGCACAGAATGCATCCATTGCTGGCTTGGTGGACTGATCCTTATATAGCGCTTTTCTACTCTCCCAGAGTACTCTATACAACATGACACATTAACACAAGCACTTTCTTCTAAGCTTTTAGTGCTTCCTAACTAACATTCATACTCCGATGAATACATCAGAGTATCTTGCCAAAGGATACTTGGCATGCTGGCTGGAGGAGCCAGGGACCGAAGCACTAACCTTCCAATCAGCAGATGACCTGCTCTACCTCCTGAGCTACAGCCACCCTGAGATTAAAACATAAATGTTGCTGGATCTGACTTTGCATACTAACATGTTTAACTATATGTCGTCAGATTAAAAGAAAGGCAGTGTGTCTGAAAGTAGGTAACGTTTTAGAAAACATAGAAGAAAGGAAAATGGTGTGTATCGTGTAAATTGGACCTATGAAAAATTAGGTTAGCATAGCTAACAGATGAACAGCAGGGTAGATTAAGCCACTGGTTCCCAAACTTTGTTTTGCCAGGCCCCCCTTTGTTTTACAAGAAAAATGTCTCCCCCCCGCACAAACACATCCTCCAAACACACACACCCATATTTTGTTTACAAACTCCATTGCGGTTTATTTCACACCTCAAACATTTAGTAAACAATTAAGCAAATACAAGTAAACGGCAATAAATTACAGGTAGTAATAAAATATACTACTAACTCTTTTACGCTGCGTCCGCACCTACACCGGTATTTTTGAAAACGCAGCTGTTTCTATGCGTTTGGGCTTTTCGTCAACACGTAAACGGTGTTGCGATCAACAAAAAAGGAGATTATTTAAAACTCCTTTTTTAAGTTTATGTGTGGACGAGGATTACAGAGTTCGTCACGCAACGTCAAAGGTATGTGCCTCTTTTCACGTCACGCTGTGCGCCACGTTAATGTTTACATGAGATGAATTGCAGAATGGCAGATAGAGACAAAATACTGTTAATCTATCTGCAGGTTTTACACGCTTACATATACACACGCAGTTACTGTCCCTGCATTTAGAAAGGCAGAGGCGTCACGGTGTAATTATTTTACGTGTAGTTGTTTTTTTTAAAAATGCCTCTCTGTGCAAAATGGGTTCAAAAACAAAAACAGCTGTGGGATACTGTTAGTCCGTGATTTGAACCGGGGGAACAAATCATGGCAGGATCAGTCTGCTATTATTTGTATCCCACTGTAACTTTACTGTATAATGAGTTAACATGTCCAAAATTTCAGGAGTAGTTAGTTATTACAAGAAGTGTTTGTCAACTAAAAATCAACATTGTTTGGATACTGTTTGGCCGTGATTTGGAGAGCCCAGCGCGTGCTCCCGACGCAGGGAAAACTATTTGCAGGGGAGACCTACTTTGGCACTTGTGCAGGTGAAGCCAAAGGGAAGATATGCTTCACCATATTTTCCTGTCTTTGGCTTGGAAGGAAGTTGGTTTGGAAACATATTTGGCGATGCTTCATCTCCTGCTTTGCGTTTGTGTGGGAGCCCCGTCAAAAGCCTGTCCATTATGCTAGCAGTGTCCAAGCGCTCTTTTTTTTTCTTTTTTCTTTTTTTTTCATACCGCCCCCCCACACTTTGGGAACCTCTGGATTAAGCTAACACTGATATAAAGGCTCTATGCTCCCTCCTTTAAGACAACAAACCTGATACCAACAGTCTTTTGTCTTCACTCCAGTGAAGTAAAATATTGCACCAAAGATGGGAACGATCGGCTTAAAATCCACTACAGACCTTAAATTTTTTCCATAAGAAAGAAAGAGTACTTTACTGATCCCCGTGGGGAAATTCCTCTCTGCATTTAACCCATTCACTCAGTGAAGCAGTGGTCAGCCTTTGGGCGCCCGGGGAGCAGTAGGGACGGTACCTTGCTCAGGGGTACCTCAGGGTAGCTGTTCAGGGGAATCGAATCCCCGACCTTCCGATCATGGGGCCACCACTCTACCTACTGAGCTATCCCTTCCCTTAAAGTCACAGTAACATTGGTCATCCATCAAGTGTTCCTCTACTGAAACCACAAATTGACTTTTTTTCAAATAAAGCTTGTTTTAATATTCTCTCTACATGAGTTTCTAACTGATATATTAAAGTATTTTCAACACTGCTATAAAATGAGATCAACATAATTATTGCCATTAATCTATTCAAACAAGTATATTGCGCAAGAGTTCAAAGGTTATCATGCAACAGCACTAGATGTATTCATTATGACATCATTCTAATGTGCCACCATGTCAAAAAGTCTTCATGAATCTTAGACTGAATAATGCTATTAACATAGAAGGAATGAATTCTGTGACAAATAAGCACAATATTGTGACATGTTAATGTTTTAATGAGCAACAAGTTTGAGAACTTGATATTAAACAGTCTATAAATAACACTGCACTGCCCAGAATAAGAAAGCACCATGAAACTCTTTTCCATAGTCCAAGCACTGAAAATGAAGCCATAAGGAAAATTAATCTAATTCCGTTTTAATTGGTTTTATTTATACTTCCCTGAATCACAACAACTGCCCTCCCTTTATATTTTAAGGTAAAGACCCTACAAATATATAGAGAAAACCCCAACAATCAGGTGACTCCCTATGAGCAAGCGGTCGGGAACAGTGGGAAGGAAAAACTCCCTTTTAACAGGAAGAAACCTCCAGCAGAGCCAGGCTCAGGAAGGAAGTTAGCAGTGAGGGGAGGAAGACATGACAAAAGATACACTGCCGAGGAGAGCGAGAGATTAATGCTAACCAAAGATTAAATGCAGAGTGGTGTACAAACACAAAGAGAGTGAAAGAAAGACATAACTAGCATAACTAAGGGAGGATTCGGGGTCACATGATCCAGCTGTAACTATTAGCTTTATCAAAAAGGAAAGTTTTTAAGCCTAATCTTAAAAGTAAAGAGGGTGTCCATGTCCTGATAACAGGAGCTTCACAGCTTCATTAAGCTGTTGCAATTAATGTGTTACCCATGTCTGAATGACACAAAGCAAAAAAATTATTATTGACTTTATATATGTCAAAAAATCTTCCTATAACGAAATTTCAAAAGCACCTCAATTTCTATGTCAAGATACGATTTGCCTTCAGTCAACGGACTCACCAGTTTTCTTCTGAATATGTGATATTTGACCTTCAAAAATATGCTTTTTTTTGCTAATTTCCAGGACTCAAGCTCGTCTCCAGGACCAGAGCAGCTCAGTGCTGTTGGAGAGGGAGTTGTTGAGTAGCAGTAAATTAGCATGAGGCTCCATCAGAGTCAGAGAGTGAGCGTGGTATGGCTTTCCGACAGACGTAATGAGCTCGGAGGATCTCCTGGGGTCCAAACGGGCTTTGGTTGGCAAACGTAGAGGTAATGGAATTCCGGGTCTGGAAAAAAAGTCATACCTCCACATTTCCTGGGAATGTATGGTTCCCTTACAGTTCTGAGAGACTTTCCAAAAGTAAACAAGGCCACTGTGGCTGCTTTGTCCAATTTTCCAAGCAGCTTTCAAAGGCCTGTATAAATTAAACTGCATTTTAAAGGCTTTTTTCTTTCAACCTAACCAGGTAACATGAGAACCTTCTACTTGTGTCAGCATGAGTAATTATCTGGCTCGAGATGACACCGATGCAGTTTTGTTACCACGTCCTCCTCTTTTTAACACATCTACAACTAATATTAAATTTAGCTGAACACATATTTCTATGTAATCTTTACTAAATGGAGATAAAGAAATCAGGTACTAAGTGAAGGAAACAAACATTTTTTTAAGATAATCTTGCAAGAAAGACGTCAAAGATGTGTCGCCACAAGACCCCAGGCGACACCAGAAACGTCTTTTAATCTGCGCTGGGGACATGTAAACAGTCATTAAGACGGTGGGAACCCTATTCATGCCTTTCAGATGCTTGATAGATGTGGGATGCCTTGCCAATGTCTACACAAGCGGCGCACCAATGTAAATCCGTCAACACTTTCAAGGAAGAAAAAAAAACAAATTAAAAAAAAAACAAACTGGGAGCTCATGTGAATAACTTTGTGCGCACCTTTGCGACTGAGATGCATACACACAACAACACACACATCTATTCAGGTTGTGTGCAAAGCGAAGGGATCCACTCACACTCGCGATAATGTAGTTTTTCTTCTCTGGAGCTTCTATGGCAGATGTGCTAGTGCTGTAAAAGCGGAAGGGATGCATTGGGGGCTTGTTAATTAGCAGAGTGTTTTGAAAGGCCTCGCGTCCCGCCTTGGCTGGCAGGTTGGCAGCACCTGATTAGTGGGGAATAGCGAAGAGCTGAGACGACGCTCTAGTTCCCCAAAATAAAGAGGAAAAAATTCTCTTCCCCTCGCTCCCTCCGTCTCTCTCTCTCTATCTCGCAGACACACACACACACACACACTCGGGGGGCCCATATGCTGGCCTCATTTTTTCCTCATCTTCACCTGACAAATTGCATTCATGCTGTAAAAAAAAAGTACCGACCCTGGAGAGGGAATACATGTGTCTAAAGCTTCTCTTTGAACTGGAGATGCCGAGGAGATCATTAGACATACAACATTGTTTTCTGACATGAAACATGTTCCATTTAAAGGGCTGCAAATGACTTCATGCAACGACGACAGAAGCAGATATGAAGTTTGCAGAGTTTCAGAAGTTGTCGGTCTGCCTGAATTGACGTGTCATTTGGTCTTTGCGACCTTTAGTCCTGTACTTCTTACACGCGCGTTAGTCCTGAGTGACTTTTTATGCCTCTGAAACAGACGCGTGCGTATCAGCAGACAGACGAATTGAAGGTTCTGTGCTCGTGATGTTCATAGAAGTGGGTGAACCCTACAATCGCCCAATGACAGCATTTCAACGAAAGGCAGAAATTACAGCTTAGGGAAGATTCACGTCTCTGTGGACCCATTCAGCGAGAGAGAGATGTTATGGGTAACTGTAGGTTGCAGAAGCTATGCACACACACACACACACACACACACACGCCCCTTCCAAAAATCACAAAAACATATCATACAGTCCTGTGTGGCAAAACATGCTGAATCCCAAATTTCCATCTGGAGGTGATTTTGAGAAAAAAAAGGGCAAATTATGTTCAAGTTATGTATAAGTATAAACTAAGCTATAAAGCAGACACACCGACTGTCAAGTCCTACATGGTGGGATCAACTGCTAGTACTATTCTAAAGTATACTCCTTTTGATAGATATTTGTGTTTCTATTGTGTCACAATCAGAATACTTTTTAATCCCAGAAGAAATTATGTGGCTACAGTTGCTCCAAGACAGTAAGAACAGTAACTAACTAAACTAAATTAAATAATACAATGTATTACAAAGTAACAAAATATAACAAAGTAGCTCTAATAAATACAAATAGCTCTAATTATAAATATCTCAGTGTATCCCGTCTTTAAGTCTAACATCATTAGTCGTTTCCAGGTCCAAACTCCGCTTCAGGTCCCAAAGTCAAAAGAACTTTGCGGCATCACTGAGAGTTACAAACTGTCTAAATTCTTTCATCTGTAATAAAATGATCAGTGTGGCTGCTCTACCAGGTGTAACAATTAAGTTTAACATCCAGGCATCCATGAAAACAGAATTTATGAAATTTAACGGAGTTAAAAGTCAGAAGTTAGAAGTTGCCTCTTCTGGTTCATTCATGATTCCATCTTTTCCAGAAAAGCACGACTATAGAAGCTTTTTTGGAGTATGTGCTGTGGCCGGCCCGAGTATTTGTTAGCTTGATGTGGAAAACTAACAAATATGGCCCAGTTTGATTGATTCCTGTCTAGCGGAGGCTATTCTGAGACATTGCTGAAACTTTACAATCATTTTATTTTATTATGTAGTGTGTGGTTGTGGCAGTGGACCCAAAATGCAGACCAAGGCAGGCAGGTGGAAATGAAAACTCAAAATCTACTTTTAATGGAAATCCCAGGTACAGTCCAAAAGTAACAAAGTCTAACGGGTGACAAAATCAAAGTATGGGGAAACTGTAGGAGCAGGAACATAAACCAAGAAGAAACATGTCAGGAAGAGTTACCAACTGCACTGACAGAAACAGGAAGGAAGTCATAACAGCTGCAGGAAACACAGGTGCAGACAACTTGGGGAACAGGACTGGAGAAAGAAAAGTGAATACTAAACACATGAGAGAAAAGATTAATAAAATAAAACAGGAAGTAACATAACGGGAACACCTACTATCCCTCAAGATTAACAGGTGAGTGTAACCAAGGAAACTATGGACAATAAGACAACAAGCCAAAGTTCAGGACACCATGCAAAAGAAATGCAACTCAATAAGGTCCAAGACCCAGCACCACAGCACCATCACATTTGGAGGGATTCAACAGAATGCAGAACAGTTACCTATTAGGAGGTAACCCATACAGACGAATAGCACTGCGGTCTCGTGGGTAGGACTGGTGCCTGGAATTCACCGACTTCCCGGGACAGTTATGTGTGGACTTTGCATGTTGTCCCTGTGCTGGATTTCCCTAGCTTCCCCCTGCAGTCCAACGACATGCATGTGGTTGGGTTAATTGGCCAGTCTAAATTGGCCATGTGAATGTGAACGGTCATCTGTCTCTCTGTGTTAGTTCTGCAATAGACTGGCGACCTTCCGGGGCATACCTCTTCATTCTCTCAATGACAGCTGGTAATGGGCTCCAGCCCCCACGTGACCCTGTAGTGGATAAGCAGAAGAAAATAGATGGATGCATGGATACAGGCAACAACACAACAAAAAGAAGAGATTTGGTGTTTCTTGGTTCAGCTTAACATCCTGGACATGAAGCTTAATCTGTAAGAAGGGCCACCATGCATCCAACCAGATGGGGACACCAGATCCGGGGTGGTACAGGTTACCAGGACCTCCCTTTCGCTGGTCCCGGGTTCAGCTAATGGACATCTGTCACAGTCCCATGACACTAGAGCCAGCCACTGTCAGAGCCACAATGAAATATGTATGAAACAAGAATGTTTAGCAGTGGGCCTGCCGCTGCTAATCAATGATTCGATCCACTGGCGCCCAATGTGGAATACATTTATTATACATTATCTTTTCATGCAGTCAATTTTATGCATTCTGATTCCACCTCCAGCCGTACTGCATTGAAATGAGGCAAAGATGAAATTGTGTTTAAAATTTAAAGTGGTTCCTTTGCCCCAAGCTACATGCCCTCCTCACTGTCGTGCACACAAGACTGTTGAAAAAGTGAGGCATTTTCTTCCTCCTCTCGCCGAGCATCTGCCCCAACAATTGCACAGCCAGTGCGTCCTCAAACAGCAGCAAACATTTCTTTGTGACACAAAGTGGTGTCAATTAAACTCCTCTTTCTAATTATGCTACAAAACAGAGAAAAAAATAGGTGTCCTGTGTGGCAGGCCAGAGCTAAGTGACCTGAACAGGAGTTAGCAGTGGCAGCCAAGGGCAAAGCTGGCTAATGTAAACCAAATCCTGTACCTGGGGAGCACAGCCTATTCAGGCTAATCCACTAGCCTGGAGGCTGCTGCTTTAATAGGGGCACTGTGGACCTAGTCATTGTCCTCTCTGCTCAAGGAGTCCAATGCAACATGTTAGCCCCACCGAGCTGCACAGCCCCTCCACCCACTGCTGCCTGAATGTTTATCTGAGGCACATAGGAGGAGGAAGCTGGAGGAGAAACAAAGTGAGACTGTGTATTTGCCCATATATGTGTGTGTGTGTCTGTGTGTTACTTTGGTGTTGCACAGTTGATGATATGCTATTTTTAAAGGCAACAACTCTCAGCCCACAAAAAGAAACAAAGTGCATTTCCCATGTAAGCTTGTAAAACAGCCTGAGATGCTTTGACTCGAGGTTAGCGCAGACAACAACGCATAAAAGAGGGGTGGGGGAAGAAATATAAATAGACCGAAGGGAACGAGGATCTGCTGGATTGTAGTGGATGTGTTATCAAATGCACCTTTCTCCGTAGGCCTGTCATTTGGCACCAGCCACCGAGGGAGCAATAGCAGCTGTCAGCAGCAGCCCTTTACATATCTATCCTCCCAATACATCTCATTGGATTTGATTCATTTTACCTGAGGCATTTTTGTCAATCCTCCTCTCAGATTCTTCCATTATGTGTGTATGTGTGTGTGAGAGAGCGAGCCATGTGCACATAGCTGCATTCTGTTTGTAAGTTTTTCTCCGCTCTGTAGCGTGTGCACGCGTGTGCGAGACTGTGCAGAGCAAAGGAGTATTTACACACATGTTTACCTCTGCTGCCATGGGAGCCCGGAGTACGCCAGGGGCTGCCGGGGTTACACAGCAGGGGAGGAAGCCTGTGAAGGGCTGCCTCGGTAAACCCACTGATTATCTGTACCATTAATTCACAACTCCTTGACCTTGCTGCTTAATCTATATTCCAGTACCAGTCTCAAGTGGCACAGTGGAGGCGGCCAGGCTCATACATCCTGATCCGGGGCTCTCTCAGGACACAGAACCAATGCATCTGTGTGTGTG
This sequence comes from Oreochromis niloticus, assembly GCF_001858045.2. NCBI lineage: Eukaryota > Metazoa > Chordata > Actinopteri > Cichliformes > Cichlidae > Oreochromis > Oreochromis niloticus. The sequence goes on from NC_031974.2 coordinate 28,136,018, forward strand.
TGTGTTTTCTTTTTTTCTATTCTTGTTTTTTAAAGCAAACAGCAATCTTCAAGGCTGAAAAAGAAAGCAAACAAGTCAAGTACAAAAACTGCAGTTCCTCCAATGGTCACTTGAGGCCGGCTCCACAAGTTAGATATTTCCCATAAACTTCCATCTTTAACATTTTAACAGCCTGCTCCAAAAAGTGTTCTTGTTTATAGAGCTAATTAGCATCATTGTGGTACTAAGGCTGCGTTCATGCACATCGTTTAGCCCGTGTCGCACGGCAGCACACGGCAAAAATGATGTCGCATCCACTGGCACACTTTTTGTAACCAGGCGTGTTGCACCGCTGCCGCCACAGTACAGAAGCTCAAAGTCACACATTATACATGGGGATGATGTTGCAACAGTTTGAAAAAACATGAGAGTTTGTGGGTGGAGAAAAACACTGTGCAATGTCTTTGTTATATCAGCTGATGTGACGTGTGGCCTGACTGGTGACACCTATTGTTCAGGAGAATACTGCAGCGGCTGTCTGTGCATAAAAAGAGGTGTCTGCGTCATGATGTAAATACTGGTGCATTAAACAGGGCATGAAAGTTTTATAGAAGAGCAGTTTGAATTTTGTTAAAGCGTAAAAGCAGCTGTCTGCGGAGGCTTAACAGCCGCTAATTTGCATCGACTTGGACTTCTCTACCATTTTTTTTAATTTAAAGAATATTTATTGGAATTATCTGACGAAAAATACAGCTTGCTGTGTGATATTGCCGGTCAAAGAAGCATGTGTTCCAGCTTTGGTGAAGGAAAAATTAATATTTCATAGTCCTGTTAGCAGGTATGTGTATCTGTGTTTGAGCGATGAGTCTCCCATGAGCCCATAAGCAGTATTGCCAACTCCTCAGTAAGGAAAATCGCTATTGGCTGTCCTAAAAGTTGCTAGAAGTCGCTAAATGATGTCATTGCCTAATTTGCATAATTGGTCATGCTTATGTAATTGTAACCGACGCTGTAGGAGAGACAAATAACATTGTGGAAGAGACATGAAGTGAGTAAAAAAGACCCTAAATGAATATATTTAGAACTACAAATTAAATTTCTTTTGCAATTATTGTTTTGTCACAGTTCCAACCCTCCTACTTTATCCGGGCTTGGGACTGACAAAAGTAACCCATGATAGGCACTCTGGCGAAAGAACTGACTGCGTTACAGTCAGGGCAGGAGCGGCAGCTTCACTCATGCACGATTCATTTGCAGTTTGGATGCGTAGGTGTGAACATCTCCTGCTGTGACAGCAGCTGGGGGCGACTGCTGCGTGGGGACTGTCCGCTGCCTGTAAGCACTTTGGCATAGGTAAGGTGCCCACGGCAGCACCCACTGCTTGTTGAGAGTAAGAGCAATACATGCTTTCACGTCAAAAAGTCATCGTAAGTCTCCTATAACACCAGAAAAAGTTGCCAGAAAGGCACTAGTCACTTTTTAGAATAAAGTCGCTAAGGGGGTCTGAAAACTCAAAAACACAAGTCTAGCCTCGCATCTAAATGTGTTAACCTCTTGTTCCAAATGAAACCCAGTAAAACTGCAGGCAAACAGTTTTTCCCAATCCTGAGTCCAGAACTCTAACCCCAATGGGTGACATCACCAGCGGCTATCTCCATCTTTTATTTACAGTCTGTCATTTAGCCTTGGAACGGTTGTCTTTGGACACCAGAAGCAGTAGCTGACACAGAAGAACATCCAGTGGCATTTATGCATCAGATGTGGCATTTGAATTTTGCACTGTTTAATTTGGAAATAACATTTCTTGTAGAAGCAAGTGAAAAAGAGTATTTTTACCCCTTAATGCTTTGGGGTTGTCGTGGGGGGTTTTAATCACTCTAAATGTAAATTAAGATTTGCTAAAGTGTAAGCAACTTTTTTTTCCAGCGCCTTTGTGAGATTAAAAAAAAAAAAAAAAGCTCCCCAGGATCTGCACATCCGTCTGCAGCCATGGCTGCAATATGGAGGTCAGTTTCATAATTAACCCCTTACACAATGTAAGGGAAGGCACGGGTAGAGGGGGGACATCAGCTGCTAATGTACATTACTTCAGGAGCGATATTTTCCTTACAACTTTATTCCTGACCCTGGGGGAAACGATTAAAACTGCATCTGAATTCCACGCCCTATACTTGTTAAATTTACTTTGTCATGTTACAGTGAGGATGTACTTCCAACTAAGGTGTGTGTATCCAACTACGAGCGACTCCTGTCCCAACATTTTGAAGCTGTTCTTGCCGCTCATCATCATCAGAGCGACATCACTCTTTGATAGCTCCATTAACCTCGGGGGGAAAAGGTTAACTGCTAGTATTGTACTTTATTACTTCCCATCTACTTTGATCCAACGGCACCTTTTCACCTTTCGGCTGACAGGAAAACCCCTTTTTTGGCTGTACGTCATAATTTGAGAGAGGTTGTAGCAACGTCATTGTCAATCCAGCATCTCTCCCACCCCCTCCCTATCCTAGTTCTTGCAGCGTCGTGCCCTGCCGAGGTGGACGACAAGCTCTCGGTGGGTGATGAAAATGCATTCTCCTGGCTTAATTGAAAGTAGAGCTGTCATGTTCCACGCAGACAGCCACATGTAATTATTCCAGTCTGCCAGGCTTCAGTTTGCCTGTCAGCTACCTGCCTGGGCTGCCTGCTGCTGCTGCTAGAGGGTGTATGGAGACAGAAAGCGAGGGAGGGGTGGTAGATAGAGGAGGAGAGAAATGAAGAAGTGTGTGTGTGTGTGTGTGTGTGTGTGTGCGCACATGCATTCGGCCTGGCTGGGGAGTTTCACTGGAGGGGTGCATAAAAAGCAGTGATCTTCCAATTTGTCTCTGCTGCTCGTCCTTTCTCCCCCCTCCTCTGCCCCAGCCCCCATCTTTAACTCTCTCTTTCTACCTACTTTTCTCTTGTGCCGGCACCCTCCAGTCAATCTCTCCGTTTCTGTCTCCATATTTCCTTCTTCACAAAAAGAAAAAAGAAACGGGAGTAAAGAGAGAGGAAGAGTGAGCGACAGTAAATGTAGGCCCTCTACAGATAGCCCAGGCCGCTAAACATAGCCCGCTTGGTTCGACATCGACTTCAATTTGGGGAACCTCAGAGTATTTTGTTCCTCCATGTGGCAATTAGGATGTCAAATCAAACTTGGGAAGGCAAACAGCAGAGCAAGCCTCCTCGCTGCTATTTCCAGACACCACATCTCTGTCTCAAGCACACACACACACACACACACACACACACACACACACACAGATACAAGCTGCTTTTCCTCACACAGCTATCCATATCTCTTAAGGATTACACAAACTCTGTAGCTGCTCAGAGAGCGCTTCCTTCTCCCTCACATGGACATTGAAACACACACATGCACACACACAAACACACACACTGACAGTGTTATGGAAATGATCACATCCCCTAACAATGTTCCTGACCCGGCGGTCAGAGAAGCCATAAATCGGGGTGCTTTAGCGGAGGCCTGACCTCTGACCCTTCCAACACCGGGCCTGTCCTTACTGTCAGTCAGGCCTTTATCTTCCTCTGACCTTTAGACATTACCCAGACAACAAGGGGGCCAAGCCAGAGCCCTCACCCAAAATCGCACAGCTTTTTCCCCTGCGTCTCACACCGTGACATCAGTGCGTGCTCCCTACTCCAGGACAAGTCACGTCCAGCTTTACTAATGCTTCGGATGTTTTAGTCTGAAGCATTCAAAGCCAACAAATGATTCTGCTTTGTAATCTAATTTTTTATTGATCAAATAGAGAATTTTTCATGCCATAATTTTCAGAGTAAGTATAAGTAAGTAAAAATATGTTGCGTTGACATTTAAAGTGCTTTTAAGGTTAAATTGTGTTCTCTCTTCCTAGTTCGTCATGGCTTTTTTCCTAAAATGGAGAACAATGTGACTGCAGATCATTTCCCAACTAGCACGGACCTCCCTAAATTCCACAGTGTTCCAGATATTCCATGACCAGTGTATGCAGGATGTAAATATTTCAAGTCCTGCATGGATTTTGTATTCAACTCAATACAGACTACGACGAGGCCTCTCTGGTTTACGGGGGTTTTCAAAGGATCGACCACATGAAGGCACTGCCTGCTTTGCTCCACTGTTTCCTTTCCTCTTCATTTTCTCTTTTAACCATCAAGCACTGTAAATTATAATTGCTCTGATCCCATTCAAATGCATTTAATGACAGACCAATGGGGTAAATGATAGCTTTTGAAAACACTTTGTGAATCACTAGCCTAAAACCTCAGTCTATGTGTTTGTGATTGCAGGAAAGTGTTGCTCTGTGCCAACCTGGGTCAGCATTTCTAAGAAGACTTTTAAATGAAACGCGGACCCCGCTGTTCATCTGCAGGGGAGGCTGTCCGAAGGCCCGAGACACTCAGGAATTTGGGGCTTTGTGGGGCAGGGGCTGCTGGGAGGGGGGTACTAGGGACTCGATCTGGGTCACTGCTTTTGAGCCCCCCAAACCCCATTCAACATATAACATGTCATAAGCATCAAACTAAAGCAAACAAACTCCAGTTTAGCAAGTCATTTATTCTAACTCTGACCAGGGCAAATATTGTTTTTAGAAAGTGAAATATCATTAGCCATCTGGCCGTTTCTGTGTGGGGTCTGCATGTTCTCCACGTGTCTGTGTGGGTTCTCTCCGGGTACTCCTGCTTCCTCCCACAGTCCACAGACATGCAGTCACTGTTAGTTAGCTTAACTGGTGCTTCTAAATTGTTCAAAGGTGTAAATGTGACTGCGAATAGCTGTCTGTCTCTCTGTGTTAGCCCTGAGAAATCATGGCAACCTGTCGAGGGTGTACCCGCCTCTTGACCTATCAGAGCTAGGACAGCGCATACCTGAAATGAAAGCTAAAGATAACGGACGGATGGACATATTATTAGTGTTATTTGTATTTTTTTATAATAGAAGGATCAATCAAACATTTTCTCAGATTTTCTTTAAATCTTGAAGTTTAACTCAGGGTCAGTGTTTTTGTCTCATTAAGTGGAATAGGGATAGGAACAAACTTCCTCCGCATGTCCTTGCTACTTTGCCACTCAAACTTCCTCAGTGACATCCCTTGAAATCGGAATCAGTGACAGTTTAAAAATATTCTGCTATGTTTCATGCCATATAACACAAACTATTCACTTTAAATGTAACAATTGGAGTGATAATAAGGGCTGAGTGATAACAGGCATGTATCTTTAATAACCTTCAAAAGTACTCATTGTAGGTTGCTAACACTCAATAAAAAAGTACAGACTGCTTCACAATAAATCTGAAAACAAGTTAAAGCTAAAGGGGATGGTGGGGTCAACCCATATCCTTACAGAAAACATCCACCCACCCCACAGCGAAGTGACAGGCACTGCTGGGCTCAGCCTTCATTTAAACCAGAATGTACCATCTGCCATCAGGGGTGAAATAAAATAAGTGCTCAAAATCACCACAGTTGTAAAGAGAACATTTATTCAGGTGACTGTTTGGAATTGTTGGCATCTAAGGTCAAGTATGAACACGCACACATCTCTGGTCTGTGGCCTGCTTAAGAGCCGTTTTACCTTTTCTTCAAATACTCGACAGCAGCCACTCCAGTCACACTACACCACAGACATCAGTGCTTGGTACACGTTACAGGTGGATATCTGAGCTTAGTTTGATTGCTTTGGAGCATTTGCTGCTATCAAGCAGCATTTCTTTATTTAATATTTAGTACTATAGTAAATAGCCATCGACTTCCCTTAACAGAACATGGTATCAGCATAGCCTTTTATTTAAAAAAAATGATTTGCTATGGAAACAAATACTTTAATTCTACTTTCATTTAAGATGTTGGACTTGAAGTTGCAGCTCGGCCTCTTCTCTCTGTGTCTCTGTTTGGTGGAGTGTAGTGTTTTCTACTGATTACAGGGCGGTTGCTGTCGGAGGACATTACCCACCTCCCAGCAGCCTCCTCCCAATGTGATGACAAGCTCTGAAGAAATCCTTCACACAGCTGGAAGCTCAGGGGCCTCAGACTTCAGAGGCGTGCGCCCGGCCCCCTTGACACGAACCACGCCGATGTGTACAGTATTGTCTCTTTACTTCTCTCCCTCCCATTCCCTCCCTCTTCCCCTCCTTTCTCGCTCTGCCTCTGTTTTTTTCCCCCGCTGCACTTTGACACGCCCTCTCTCGCTCTGTCAGAGTCTTTAGCAGTTCATTTGAAGTCTGGTTTCACAGCGGGCAAACACAGTTAATTAAGGGAGTTGAAAATATGGCAGATATTTTCTTTGTGCACTTCAGCAGGAGTTGGTTTTTTTTTCCCTTTTAATACATGCATGAAAGATGCAAACATTTGTTGGTACCTTTATGCCTCATTAGTTCTAGGACTGATTAAATGGGTGCATTAGCAGTTTTTGGCCATGCTACAAGCTTGTTTTGAGGCGTGTCAGTCAGTTGGTCAAGAGCGAAATAGCCCATCTAGGAACGTCCAATGCAAGTGAAGCTTGTGCAGTAAATGCTGTCACTGTGGTAGTCAAATAAAGACATTTTAAAAACACAACAAAATAAAAAACAAAAAATCATTTTTAAAATTTATATTAAAACACTTCCTTGTAATTTTAGTTTCTCCAAGTTGTCTGCATGATTTTGTCCACTCCAGGTTAACATGCGCCATAACTGGTGTAACATTCCAGACAGTTGTAGCTCCACTGCCACCATATTTTCCATTTTAATGAAATGGGAACATTAGTCAGGCTTTGAATCGGTTTTTCTCAGGCCAGCTTGGGGTGCCGAAACTGAGCCCCTACGAGCAGAACAAAAGTCACTTCTTTCCTACGAATAAGTTGCAAATCTGGGCCAGCCACTGCTGAGACCCACCGTGGCCCTTGGGCTCACTTAAGGAAGGGCTGTAAAAACCATGACTGATTTACATCGGTGCTGCCCGGGCTTCCGCAGAGCAGCGCCACCTCCCCTGTTCCACTGCGGGTGCTTCAGAGACCCACAGAGGGCTGGGCTCAGAGAGTGCAAGAGGTGTAGAGCGGGGGAGAAGAGAGAGAGAGAGAGAACGAGAGGCGCAAGAACCGAATAGGAGAGCAGGAAGGAGAAGAAGAAGGAGAGAAAAGAGAGCGAAAGAGTGAACGGGTGAGGGGTGGGCGGGGGAGAGGTCACAGGGGCAGAGCAGGGCACTCCCAATCAGCACTGTGTAAACAGGCCTCCTCCTGGAGTGGACAGGTTGCGGGGGGGGTAGTAGTCCTCCACGGGCCACTGAGGCTGTCAGCAGAGCAGATAACTGATGGCAGGAATGTGGCATTTGTTCTTAAAAAGAGGGAGAGAGGGAGGAAGAAAAGGAGGGAAGGAGGGGAGGAGGAGGAGTTCAACTAGTGGCAGAAAGTGGGGGCCGCCAATTAACATCTACTTGATGCATTCATACAGCCGGGCCTCTGGCTCCTTAAGCCCTGCAGCTGCATTTGTGCTGGCAGGCAGCTCCCTGCTTCCCCGGCCTCGAACGCTCACACGGAGATCTCCTTAACGACACAACAGTCTCGGGTCCACCAGGCTTACATTGTCAGACTGTTCAGTCATTACTCCGTAGGCTGCTGGTCAGGGGCTGAAATATGTGAAAAAGTTTATTTGCTTCGGAATCGGTAGGCCGGTTTTCCTCGTAAACAAAGAGCCAATTGGCAGCGTACTCGAGCTCCCAGATAAAAATACCCGGCTAATCTTTTAATCTCTTATTACACTATATCACCACAGATTCTGTCAACTTCTCGAACACCACCTCGTGTCTATCTCGTCTCGATGTCTTCCATTTACAAAAAGATTGCGGTTAGGAAGACTGACACCAATTTAGGAGTTAAGCTGCACCGACGGGATTAATGTGATCCTCAAGTCAAGTCCTGTCTGCAGCCTCTGCGTGTGTCCTGTCTGCCTGCAGGCAGGCATTCATCTTCCTCTGATCCCAAAACAGTTATTAGCCTGTCCTCCCATCAGGAGAATACGGAATCGAGATCGGAGTCTGCTGACCTGGTGACTGTGCTCAAAAGAGAGACACTGTTCTCCCTGCGTGCCTTCACTCAGCAAATGGAGCCATGATCCCCGTCATTGACCCTCCCTTTACCACCACCCGTTGTGGTGGCCTTTGAGGCCAAGTGAGGTGTAAACAAATCCAATATACACTGCATTGTATGGCACCCCAAGGGTCCCGGTGAAGTTACTCTAGAGGTACAAATCACTTCGGGTCACGGTTTGCTTGCTTTTTCTTGCTCTATTTCCCTGAGGTCGCAGTTCCCCATGCAGGGAACGCTACCCAGCCACCCACCGCTACCATCATACAGGTTTATTTACATTTCCAAGTCCGAGATTGATTGAATGGGCCCCTTTTTGGAAGTGTACCTCCACGGGCCTGCTTAGTGTTCAAGCTGGAGACCACCATGCAGAGAGGGGAAAGGTCCATACAGTCTGCTTCCTATATCACCATGTCATCCAACTCTACAGACAGCGAGGATTTTGGTCCTTAGGCTACCATATATCAACGTTATCAGTTTGACTTGCATCTTATTGATGTTTCTCTGGGCCTGCTTTTTGCTTAAAATTTAAAATGAGAATTCCCCCAAGTTTTATGTAAATGCTGTTTTCGACCTGTGGCCAATTCAGCAAAACTTTGTTCTTGCACAACAACTCACAGAGAGCTGGATGCTTTTTCAGCGTGACTCATTTATTTAGAAAAAGGACGAGTTGAACTGGGAAGGCACCATTAGCAGTGATTGGTGCTATTTACTTAACAAACAAAGAAAATCTGATGAAAAAAGATGTCAAGGCTGTCTTTGGGAATATCATCTCCATCTTACCCCTAACCAGCTCCTTTCTTGCTAATGATTATTTAATGTTAGCCACATAACCCTTGTTTGCATTCCTATCATGTAATTTTTGTAAATTGGCCCAGATTCCTGGCATTTTTTCTTCATTGCTTCACTTCATTCAAGGACATGCAGCTGAGCACAGTGTTGTGTAAATAGGGGTGTACAAACAGCACTGCAGGTCAGCAGGGCAGAGGACAACTATCCGTTTCCTGGAGAACACCCTCTCCTAAACGTAGCGGACAGTTATCAGGTCACTGTGGGTTCAGCCTCAGGGCGGGGGCAGCTGCCGGTCTGCATACTACTTCTACATTATTAGAGAAGTGCAAAGGAATGTGCGACAATCCGGTGCGTGGGAAAAGCACACTATTACTGACCAGTAAGGACAGAGCTTTCTGGTGGTATCTGGTTTCTGACACAGGCTTTTGCATGTTATCGAGCCTCTAAAGTTTTGTGCAGAGGTAGGCGGACTGATCGAAATATTAAAGTATCAATATCAACGCTGGTATTGGAACGATACTAGAACAATATGATCAATGCTTCGATCCTATTTACTTCTATGCTCTCCCAAAAAAACATTTCAAAATACATGAGAAGATGAAAAGTGGGTTTTATTTTGTTAATTCATTATTGTAGAAAGTAAAATAATTTTAGTGGTCTTTAAAATGTGTTCAGACTTCACTCATTTCCTTTGGAAGTTGAAAGTAGTGGTATTGGTAATACTGGTCCTGTATTTACATGGTATCTAAACAAGATTTGCAGCATAAGATTTTGCATAAGCCTACAAATTAAACGTATAAGTTGTAGGCTCAAGCTACCAATGTTAATCATGGTGAGTCTTACACCTATAAAAGGAATGACAGAGGCAGTTTCAGCATCCCTGGATGCCAACAAAAGCTCCTTTGTGCCCACTTATGTCACTGCGAGGTGCCGCTGGGGCGTTTTGGAGGAGCCCTCACTTGCATTAAGGACCTGTCGGAGGTTGCACAGTTCAGTGGAGCAGCAGCGAGTCTATTTGTCTCCGTGAGAGCTACGTGCACCTGCCTGCGTCTGAACACATGAATAAGAGATTGCGTTACGGGCCAGTGAATCAATTCACATAATATGATGTAGTGCAGTCAAAAGATGGCAGTTGCTCCAGATGCATATCACTTAAGTTCACTTTTTGGCTAATTGGATGTGACATGCCTGCGAGGCTGTGCAACCAAACTAATGTGAGCAGCAATGCAGCCTGACTTGTCAGCTGGGGCTGACGCTGTCGAGTCAAGTCACAGCCAGCAAATATTCTCCTTTAACTACAAGTTGCATCCTTTGTTTTACTTTGTTTTACCCAGCTGAACTCATGCATGTACATGTTAACAGATTTTTTAACTAGGTGTTATTTATATTTTTAAAATTTCTATGAAGCTTCTGCATTAGGTTTCTAGTAAAGCTGTGCATTTGTACTACCCTTTGCTGTGTAAGTTACATGTTTAAGGCTAACGATTTCATCTATCATCAGGTCATTTTTAGCTGTTAAAATATGTATTGTAACCATTTAACATTTAGTGATTAAAGTATTCTTTAAAATCAATGCACTGTTACTGTTTCAGGCTCTGTCCAATGAGTGATTCCCTGTCCAAACATTACTCTTGTTTTACTTTCGGGGGTTTTTTTGTTTGTTCTTTACTCTTCTTTATCGCCTTCTCTACCTTCTTTAATGGGAGGTCTCTTTTCCTAGCTTCCACACATATTTAATTTGTCCCAGCATTCACCATTATAGTTTTCTGGGGAAAGCTCCTGATAGCTATCAGCTAAAACACAAGCAATATTCTCTTTGTGTTTTGGTGCTATAGGTTAGACACAGCTTTCAGACCTGAAAATTGAAGCCAACATAAAGCCTTTTTTAATTACCACCAGGGGACAGTACCTGTGGTTGCAAATAGACTATACAGACATCAGTTTAGAAGTTTATAAGAAAATAATGTCCTTAGATCTGACCAATGTAAATAGTTTCCTGAAAGTTTATGAGCTCAGGGTCTCATTTCAGGAAGGTTGGATATTCCGGGATATGCTTACTAGCTAACAACTTGAGACTGACAAGTCGTTAGCCAGTTAATGCCTTCCAGATCAAGTTGGAAATTAGACTTTCTGAATTCCCAGTCAGAATTTTTTATTTTAAACTAAGAAAATTGGAGCAGCCCCACAAACCCAGAGTTAACAATCCAAGATGGCGGCAGCAGTTGACCTTTTAATCTGTACTGCCACTGTTGTGTATTTGAGACTCACTAAATTAGCCAATGCAGAGAACTGAACAGGCTCTATCCATGAATGTGCTGCAGCTGTGTTTTTGAGTGCAAAAAAACTAGTATGGTGCTGTGTTGTTAGTACTGCATGAACGGTTTTACCTTACCAACAAGCAAAACAAATCCTGTTTTTCAAGCTTTTCCAACTTTACTAATGAAACGCTGTAACTGTAACGTCACTCCCGAGTTACCTACATCCGACTTCCAAGGTAAGTGGATTGCAGCACATGCACACATCTGGCTTCAAAGCACAATTATAGCAAAAACATTTATACTCTCAGGCTTCAGAACAGGACTCCATAAAACAGTGGGTAATGCCACAGGACTATGCATACAGATTTTATGCTGTCTATGTGCTTAAAGGCAACACTAATGGTTAACACCAATAGGTACCAATATTCTACAGCATTCATACTGTACTTACTTCGTAAACCAAAAGACTTGCTCATTTTTAAAGAGTTTAACCATTTATCCTCATATAGTCTTGCATGTTAGCTAGCATTTATGAACTCCATGTTGCGGCCCATTGCACGTTTGGATATATTTACATTAAATACATTTTTGGCTACCTACCCCAAAAATGCCAACCCTGGCTGGGAATCACTTACATTCAGTGTCTCTCAGTAATAACTTGATACCAAAATATAAACCTTGTCTCATTTATCTGAGACTGAATACATTCTTTACACTCTGGCTCATCATCTTTTTTGGCCTAACCACTGAACATGCGAGGCAGAGGAGATTTAATTAAGCTAGTCTTGGGAGAATAATAAGCTCTACACAATTAAGCAATGTTGTGTAACTGCTTTTCCCAAATCTAGCTGGGCTACTGCAGGATAGGTGGGTCTGAGCAGCACATCCTGAGGCTAGCTAGCTAGTGCAATTACAGTGCTGTCTCACAGTATTAGGTAATTTTAAATATAAAGGGTTTGGCCTGGTTTCTCTTTGCCCCAGTTAAAATTCCCTTTCTGCTCTGCCTAATTAGACAAAAACAGCTCCATCCTGCACTGTAAGTCTTAACAGCCTAACATCGCTGATGTTTTAAACAGATGGACACAGAGCATGTACGATTGGATCACACCGTTCTGTCTGTTTAATGCAGATAAAGACGACAGTGCAGCACCTGCGCCTTTATTACTGATCAAAGTTGCACATTTTAAAGAGTAGAGACCGTATCCAGCATTGCCAAAAGGGACCTGAGCGATTCAACAGATGCGGCTTCGTTCGTTATCTATGGAGGAATGTCAAGATTCAGATGTGTGAAACGGCATTCACTGAACACCGTCAGACGCTCCGGCACACACACCAATTAAACCAAACTGACAGGACACACAGACGCTCCACATGGGATTATTTTACACGTGTTTAGATTATTCCAAATGCACGAGTGTTGGGTTTTTGTCCGGAAGCCATTAATATTAACTATGGCAAGAGAAGAATGCATTTGTCAAAGCTTTGCTGTGGTTTGTTCGCTATCTGTAAAACAAGGAACAGAGAAAGAATATCTGACTTGAATATACAGGCTAGTAGTTCTGCTTTTAACAGCGGCACAGCTACGTTTTCACTCATCTTAGCATGATGATATTGAAATAAACTTAAAGCACCATACGAATCAGTTAAATGTCAGACATTTATCAGAGCAGCCATATTTGGTTCATTGATAGCTCAGTCAAATGCTTCTATTGGGAGCATGCATTTTTAAAAGTGTGCCAATGCTCATTGGTTTTTTATACCGTTTACAGACCCACTGGGGTGCAAATTAACTTTCCAAATCAAACTTGCTTTCTGGGTTTTTGGTTGTGAATATTGTGTGTTACATATTAAGAATGCTGTTGGATCTCCTTGCTGACAGGGCCTAAAGAGATTATTTTTCCAAGAGCGCAACCTCAGGGTGAGATGTTTATTGAAAATTCAATGAAAAAGGACCCGCGCTTATGGAGTCAAAACAGCCTCCAACACATTATGAATTAAGCAGATACTGATATGAATCTACTGTTGCACTCAGAAGGGGTTTCGCGCACATATATATATTTTTTCACTAAAGAACGGTCTGCCTTCCTTACAGGGGGGAAAATAAAAATTGTGAAATGGCTAAAAATCTCTACTCAGACAAGACTAGTCAAACACAGATGTATTACTCCATGACCCTTTGCAAATATTTATGACGTGATAAAAAGAATCCAACAGCAATATTTCAATGCGAGTCAAGTTTTTTTTGTTTTTTTCCAGAGTCCCACAAGACAAATCCCTGTGCATCCACTCACAAAGTAACATCAGCGTCTACCTCACAGATGCTGGATTTCAGCTGCGGTCAGCTGTGTTTTCCACCACGCTTCTGTCTGCAGCAACTAATAAGAGTATTTCAGCCTTCTACCTGCAACTGATGGCTGAGAGATGCACTCCTCAATAATGCATTAGACAGGCAGGCTAGCACCCCTGGGTCCCTTCTCTCTCTCTCTCTCTCCCTCTCGCCCTCCCTCCTCCTGCATGTACAGTACAGCCAAATACAGTGATGATGTTGCCTCTGCAGCCTGACTCAAAGGTGAGTAAGGCCTATTGATTTGTGGACAGAAAACACCACTTCTCATCTTCTCTGTGCCCAGCTGCAAAATGGATTGGGGAGGACTGTAGAGGTGGTGAATGTAATACACACACACACACACAGAAAAAACGTGTGTGCAGAGAAGGAGGAGGGGTGGGGGAGGGTAAGGGGTGCTCGATGAAGACAGAAAGGGAGAAACAAACTGGAAAAGTAAGAAAGGCGCCAGCGCTTTGGTACTCTCTCAGCTTTCGGTGACATCACTGTGCATTTTCCCCTCTAGGAAGGAGCTTGGGTGGTGGGGGGTTGGTTTGACAGCGGGAGAGTTGAGGCCAGGAGAAAAGTGGCAGCTTCTTTTAGTGGTCAACTTTAACCTCATGGGCATTTTGAAAAACTGAAAAACTTCACGACAACATGAACTACAGCACATCCACGAATCTCAGAGCACCACCGTCGACCTGCGAGTCTGCAGAGAAAAGCCTTTTTCTGTCCTCCAATAACCCAAGTTGTGCCTGAGAGCTCAGCTCGGTGCACTTTTACGCAAATACACGCTTGCAAAAGAAACACCTCGCCCAGTCCTAACCAGCTGGAGATGCAATCTCACCAATTGCTACCATTCGGCGGTGAATGCCGTACAATAAAGGCACCCTGTAGATTTTAAACTACAGCCTTTATCGTGTCACAGCTATTGGTAAAACGTCAGAGCTGTAAACTACATTTCCAATTGGTTGATCAGCCTGTCAGCCTGGCCTGAGAAGTAAAATTTACTCTACTTGTGCAAGATTGCCTGATAAACAGTCATTCCGCTGAAGTTAACCAGAGCGGAGCCAAGATAAAGAGCATTGTCTTCCCTATTTGTCTCTGTCCACTGATGGCTCCCTAAGTGGACTCTCCATTGATAATTACACAATGCTTCCCTTCCCGCACAACAAAGGCGCCCTCAGACAGATGGCAAATTAGTGCCAATTGTTCAAAAACAATGCAGAGGGCTGATGACAGACGCTCAGGGTGCGTGGCGGAGACAGCAGCAGGCCGTTGTTTGGACAGAAGTTTTTTCCATTCAGAGTTCCCCGGTGCTGCGCGCCCATACCAAGCAAAAAGGGAGACTGGGAATCATTATTTACTACTCCGGGGGCCCATCCGTTTAACACACATCCGCCAAGTTCAATCTGCCCCGGTAGACACATGGACTTGTTATTTCTCTCTCAGCATGTTAGTGGAAAACAGATGAGGTGCTGCTGATGCACTCGCTCAGGCACAGCTTTGACAGCTAGCTCTTCATTTTTTATTTTTCAAACATATAATCTTTCCGCGCTCGGGGTCGTTAAAGTAGCACCAACTTCAGAGCGCCACTTTATTAGGCTGACAGCTGAAGGTATTAGCTAGCTCTTCGCTTCACTTTCACCAGTTTGAGCGCGTTTTCGTGTGAAGCTGTTCTCCAAGTTCAGGCATTTCTTCCCGGCTGTCCTCGCTTCATCTACACAACGTGAAGTACTTACAGCATTTCACAGGAATGAAACAATATGTGTTGTTTCTGGCCACTTCCAGAGGTTTACTCAGTGTTAATGACTTCAGCAATGGAGCTAGTGACACACTCTGCTGACACACTGGACAATTCCCGCGTTTGTACGAGCCGAGGAAAAGTTGGCAGAGGCAGATTTCTGTGATAAATTGCACCACTTGCTCTGTGGCGTCTGGCTTTGAGAAAATAATAATAAAAAATAAAAAAAATCAGCCAGTTGTTAATGTCCCGTAGAAATTTCCAGGGTCTTTTTTTTCCCATCTTGTAGATGAAAATATAAAAATGTATGTGTTTTGGTTGGTCACTTATTACAGTGGCACACAGAGAGAGATGAGGTAGTGGTGTTCGAGGGGGGTGGGGGGTCTATTTAAAGGAACTAGAGAAAAAACTGGAGCTCTGCTGAAAACCACAAAATGAAGAGGCCACAGCTTCTGTTCAAACAAGCATAACAAACCGAGACTTATTTTAGCCCCCACTGGTGAGCGGTCCAGAGGGCACACACTTCTGAGCGGACAGCTGCGGTGTTCACCAAAACCCACAATCAATTACCATTAGAAAATAAATCAAAAATACAAGACAATGCCAAGAATAACAGCTATAAAATAGAAAAAACCCACCCCATTAAAACATCACTCACTCTGAGACTATGCAATTATTACTTCTTTCTTATTTTATATGGCATGTTTCTCAGGCACTGGAACCAAAAGGAGGTTGAGGCAATATAGTAGAAACAGCCCATTAGAGAGATGTTCAATCTTGGAGCTTTATAAATTATGGGGTGTGCCCTACCCTGTGTCCTGTTAGCATCTGAGTCACCCTCGTCTACAAGTAGTAATGTAAATGCACTGCTGCTTTTTAGCAGCAGAAAGTAGTTTTTTTTGTTTCTCGTCTTACGCGAGGTTACCGATCAACCCTGGTGGAGAATGTAAGAGTCTTTCTGTCATTTGGAGTCATCAGGACTACATTTATGCTAGCTCTGTGAGCCTGCACAGACTCACAGCATTCGGGCAGTGAAAGGACTTTAACAATCTCACTCTGAGAGAGTCAGAAGGAGTTTCTACCCACAGGCAATCAAACTGTTGAATAACCAGTCCTAACTGGTTATTATCTGTTGTTCTCCTCCATTGCACTTTGACTTTGTCGCTGCAATTTTTTCTTTTCAGCTATGTTGCAAGTATATTTACAAAGTCTTTATTTTTGTTCGTGTATTTTTTTTATGATCACTTAAAGTAGAGCTTAAAGTTTCTGTGGGATGATTGCTTGCATTAATAACACAGCTATAGTTTTTTAATTATATCGATTTTATACTGTTGTGCTGTGTGTGCGCCGTGTGGGGGAAATAATTATTTGATCCTTTGCTCACTTAAAAAACATCTAAATGATTCAGAGAAGGCCTGGGACAAAGTGTGGTCAGATGAAACCAAAATCAAGCTCTTTGGCATCAACTTGACCCACCGTGGTTGGAGCTGTAAACATTATGTTTTGGGGCACAGGACAATTTCACCACATCAAGGGGCCGATGGATGAGGCAGTTTACCGTAACATCTTGGACAACAGCCTCCTTCCCTCAGCCAGAACACTGAAGATGGGTCGTATATGGGTGTTGCAGTATGGCATTGACCCAAAACACACTGCCAACAAAGGAGTGACTGAAGAAGAAGCACATTAAGGTCATGGAGTGGCCTCACTAGTCTCATGCAGAAGTTGAGTTTATGGCAGCCAAGACACCTAAAGCAGCAATCCCCAACCTTTTTTGACCCACTGACCATTTTATGTCCAACAATATTTTCACGGACTGGCCTTTAAGGTGTCACGGATAAATACAACAAAATAAAATCAGTACCGGTACTAAAGAAAGAAGATTTATTCATAACACACGGGAAAAGACCAACGGAAACCAAGTTAATGATAAAAACGATTAAAAAGATAACAATAAAAATCCCGAAAACCATAAATTTCCCACTCGAGCCTCAACTCTCACGGCCCGGTACCGGTCTGTGGCCCGAGGGTTGGGGACCGCTAACATAAAGGATTTAGAATTAGGCCAACTTCAATTCAATTACAATTAATTTTTATAGCATCAAATAACAACAACAGTCATCTCAAGGCGCTTTATATTGTAAGGTGAAGGTAATAGGAAAAGAGAAAACCTCAACAATCAGATGACCCCCTGTGAGCAAGCACTTGGAGAAAGTGGGAAGGAAAAACTTCTCAGCAGGGAGAAACCTCAGACAAAACCAGGCTCTCAGAATTCAAACTGGGAGCTGTTTCTGCAGTAGAGGGGCCTGAAAGCTGAAGCCTCTACCTCCCATTCTACTTTTAAATATCCTAGAAGTAACCCTGCAGTCTGAGAGTGAAGAAATCTGTTGAGCTTCATAGTAGTGAAGAAAAAAACATTAAGTTGCCTCTGTCAATGACTAAACTCAGTTACTCTGAGCCTAAAAAATGCAACGATGCAAATTTTTCAAAGGCCAATTCAACCCCCCTTTTCCCTCCATCTCTTCTTTTTATAACATTGATTTACAGCCATTGACTTCATATAAAATTTGATGAATAGGCAGGTTGTGGCCACAGAGAGATTGAGTGTTTCCCGTCTCCATCGACGGTGGGAAAAAAAAGCTAACCTCCTGGGGAACAGAAGGAGTGACATGTTCGTGCATGTCAACTTAAAAGCAGGTATAAGAAGCCCCTCAGCACATCCTGGCTCTCCAGTTCCTGCTGTTTGTTCCCCTGGAGTAAAAAAAAAACTCAGCTGAAACCATAGGATGCTGGAGGAAAACAGCTCACCTTGTTTTGGATACTTTTGCAATTGCTGGGGGAACCTATGAAGTTATCTTGTCTTCTTCCCAATCCTGTTTCCTGTGTTTCTCTGACTTTACCTTGCTTAGAGTTTGCTGTATTTCCTCGTGATTACACTTGTCGAGAAAAGGGAGCGTGTCCACGTGAGACTCCCACCCTAACTGTGGCCTCTTCTTCTCTTTCTCTCACTTTGCCGCAGATCATCATTTGGAAAGGTACCCCACAATTAAGTCATTTTTCAGGAATTTTGCTCCCCGGTGGTGAAACGCTATACGGAGCCGGTCTGATTGGGCCGCTCAAAGCTAGCTGGAGAGTGTATTAACTCTCCTCTTTCTCCAAAAGTGTCATTTGTCATGTTCTTGGCAGACAAATAGACCTCTAGAGGAGACAAGTGACGGCGTCCTCAATACAGAACAGGTATCATCGTCATCGGGGGCAGCAGCGGTGCAAAGAAATCTCACCTGTCCCGACGCTTCCATTAAACTGCAATAATCCCCCTACTTGAAGCAAGCAGCGGCGATCGGTTTACCAATAGCATCAGCCCGCACTCATCATTCTGCCTGACATCTGTAATGATAGCCGAGTTAATGCTAAAGCCTCCCCGCCTCATATCCCTCGCTCTCTTTACGCACAGATTAATTTCAGCTTCGGGCTTGACAGAGAGACACATCATCAAAACCTGCCCTGCAATACGGGGTTACTGAGCCAAAGCTGGCATCAGGAATGTGTATGCACCTGCATGTGTGTTTACATGTATGTGCGCTTCTCACTGCCCGCCTTCTGCACGCTGCCTGCCAAAGCCACTTCCTTAAACATGCCAGACTTAATCCTGACATTGCTGAAGGGGAAACAGTGCGGGCCCGGGAGGCAAGCAAGCTGCCGAGCGAGTAGACGGAAAGATGATAAATAGTCCAGGTTATGTGCCCAGGTGTGGCTGTTTACGCCACACACCTGTACCAAAGCTGTATTTAGAAATAAGCTCAATTATCCTCTGCAATCTCTGTGTCTGCAAGCATTTTTGGCACACATACAGCTGTATTTTTGAGAACACAAAGCCACAGTAGCAGAGGGTAGTGGATGTGGGTTTGAGGTGTTCTTAGCTTCTTTTTTTCCCCTTTTTTTGGCAGAATTTTGCTTTAAGAGAAGAAAAAAGCCCACAAATGTCAACACGTCCTCTCTGGAATCCTACACCCTGCTCTGTTTCCTCAGCCACGTCGGTAACAACTTCAGGGCCAGGCTCGGCCATATATGCATCACAGCTGTTTATGCCATTGCAAAGTACAATGAGTCTTTACAATACTTTGCAATTACTGTGAACGTGTAACTAAAACAGGTCATGCATGAACACTAATTGCAACGTATTGTGAAGACTCATGAAGCTTTGTGCTTTTCTCCACTTTCCTGTTTTCTTTGGGGCACATGACCTAAGAAACCAGAGTAAATGGATTGTCCTAATCTCAAACTTTAGTTAGCTACAGTAGATTAATATAGAGCTTATGTGAAGTATGACTAGGTCTTTTAAACTTCTGTTGTTTATTCACACTCTAAGATATACAGCTAAAAAAAACACTTGGAAAACACATCCAGGATATCTATACTGATGCTGACAGGATGATGTGTTAGGAACAAAAGAATCCCACATTGTTTAATGGAAATGAAAATGATAAACCTACAGAAGACTGAATTCAAAGACACCCCGAAAATCAAAGTCACAAAAATACTGCGGTGGGCTAGTCCAGCAACTCAAAATGCTACTCAGCATTTTGTATGGGCCTTATGCACTTAAATGCACGCCTGATAATGTTAAAGCATGCTCCTAACCTGATGGATGGACAGAAATATATGTCCCAAAGGTGTTTAGGTGAGGCGAGTGTGGTAGTCAATTGTATTACCGTATTTTCCGCACTATAAGGCGCACTTAAAATCCTTAAATTTTCACAAAAATCGACAGTGCGCCTTATAATCCGTTGCGTCTTACATATGAATTCGGGTTGTGCTTACTGACCTCGATCTGATTTTATGTGGCACACGGCGCTCAAAAATCTGTTTTAGTACAACTTTGGTAAGCTATGAAGCCGCACTGCTTGATGGATTGTCGGAGGATTACGGAGTAATCTGGGTCCAAAACTCCGTCCGCTTCAGGTCCCAAAGTCAAACGAACACTGTGGCATCACTGAGAGTTAAAAGCTGTCTAAATTCTTTCATCATTAATAAAATGATCAGCGTTGCTGCTTTACCAGGTGTAAAAATTAAGTTTAACATCCAGGCATCCATGAAAACAGAAGTTATTAAATGTAACGAGTTAGAAGTTAGCAGGAAGTTAGCTCGCTAGTTTCCACCTAAACATGATATAGCATGTTCTGACTGACAGATTCCTGAAAAAATTCAAACGTACAGCTCTGCTGTCACTTCCAACATAAATGAAGACAGAAAACTAAACAGCAGTGATGTTTGTAGGGTTACTGAAGTTGGGCTAGGTGGTATATAATGATGTGCTACGTGATCGCTAGCGACACAGCTATGTTAGCATAACATAAACACAGTGAAGCTGGAGGATCAACACTAACTTATTTCCAATCAATAAAAGTTAACGTGAGGGTTCCCGATGATTGGGGACAAATGTAATCACATGGCAGGATGCTGTAAACGGACCAAACTTCAGTCAGGAGAACAACTGAGATATGAGGTTAGTCATTAATATACTGCGACAACACGGCAATAGAGCAGCTGCGAGAGGATTCAACATTAATGAATCAATGAATCAATGAAGTGGAGGAAGCAAGAAGATTGAGCTGAGTAAAGTTTGACTTATCTGATTGTTTTGTTTTGCTTAGTGCACCTTATGGTCCGAAAAATACGGTAATACTTTCATCCTCCAGGAACTGGCTGCATGCTCTCGCCACTTGAGGCCGGGTGTGGAACCCAAGGATTTCATCCTGATACTTAATGGCAGTCAGGGTCCCGTTGACTGTCAGTGTGTCCCTGTATGGATATGCCTCCCCAGACCATCACTGACCCGCCACCAAACCCGTCATGCTGAACAATGTTACAGGCAGCTTAACGTCCTCCATGGCTTCTCCAGACCCTTTCACGTCTATCACATGTGCTCAAGGTGAACTTGCTCCCATCTGTGAAAATCACATGGCACCAGTGGTGGACCTGCTAATTCTGGTGTTCTATGGCAAGTGTCAATTGAGCTCCACGGTGCCGGGCAGTGAGCACAGGGCCCACTAGAAGACACCCGGTACTCAGGCCACCCTCATGAAGTCTGTTTCTGTGTTTGGTCAGACACATTCACACCAGTGTCCTGCTGGAGGTCATTTTGTTGCTCTGGCAGAGATTATCCTGTTCCTCCTTGTACAAAGGAGCAGATACAGGTCCTGCTGATTGGTTAAGGACTTTCTATAGCCCTGTCCAGCTCTCCTAGAGTAACTGTCTCCTGGAATCTGCTCCATGTTTTTAGAGACTGTGCTGGGAGACAGAGCAAACCATCCTGGAGGAGCTGAATTAAACAGTTTAATTCACTGGGTCATCTCTGTATCAGAGTCTCCCCTTTCTCTTTCCCTAACTTTAATCCATCTATCCATGTCACCTGCCCACTGGGACCAATCACAGAGAGGATTGATGTGCAATGTGGATTTCAGAAAACTGACAAAACAGATATAAACCATGTGAGAAGACCTGCCACCTCTTGCAAAAAAAGTATACATGATGAGGATAGATAATTGAAACTGTGCGTCCCACAATGACAGTTGTGTTGAACACATGTTTACAGTTGGCACTGGATTTATTGGTAGCATTTAGCATAGATTAGTGTTTATTCATTGGTAGCACTGGCACCTCCAGCATCATTTTACATGTAGCAACAGGCATCTCTGTTTCCTGGCAGCATTAGCATCAGCATCAGTTCAAAGGTAGCATTACAATTTTATTAGCAGCTGACAGTTATCGTCCTCAGTTAGCCTATCTGTGGTACTCATTTCTCCACCTTTTCCTACATTATAGACTCTTGTTGTTATAAAACTGTTTTTGTGTTGCTACTGTTCATTTTTCATGTGCTTCTGCTTCGTGCATTAAAATAAGTTTGTCTAATATATGAACATTAGCATTAACTTAAGAAGGGTTTATGTCAAAGCACGTTCTCTAAAAACTTATGGATATACCCACCATTGTCTCCCGTATCTCCAAAACCGCTGTGAGCCGTGCAACCTGTGCCTTGGATAGTAATTGAGCACATGGAACGTGAACATAATCCATTGGTTTTGTCTATCAGTGCTTTGCTGTCAGTATGTGCACAATAAACATATATCACTCTTCCTAGCAGTGGCACAAAGAGCCACTGAGAGAAGAGGGAAGCGGCAGGCTGGCAGGAAGAGATAGAAGATACTGTCCTTAAAATAAAGAAGTCAGGGCTCTCCATTCCATCTGTCACCGACACCAACCTGCCGTCTCCTCAGCCTCAGATTGTCTTGGCAGCCTTTTCCTTCCTCTGTTCGTGTGAGTGAGGATTTTTTGTTTTGTTTTTGGCTGACATGCATTAGCTGAATTTAAACTAAGGAGCACATACAGTAATTCAGATTATTCCGGGTTGTTTTTGTAGTGAGAGGCGGTACACAGGAAACTCTGAGGTGCTGTTTTACAAAGAGGGGGAAAATACAAAGCGACGCGAGACATGCAGGTCGAGCTTCTGGCATCAGTTTTACATGTTTACATGCAAGATTGTGCTCATTTACAAAGATTACGCCTGAATGTCAAGATCAGCATGAGCCCATCATAAATCAAGGGTTTTCAAATTGTTAGGCGTGCCTCTCCAGCAGTGAGACAAGAGTGAAGCAAAGGTGCCGCTTAAGGAGAAAGGGACAGATGTATGGAGGATCAAAGATGGGAAATTATATGCCAATAAATAAATAATCCTTTAAATACAACTAATGTATGTAGTAATGTTTGATAAAAGGAAAAAAAGATATTTATTTTTCACTTAACGTTATTTATTTACTACTTTATTACATATATGTCCTAACATTTCTATTTACTTCATAAATTTTCATTTTTGTCATAATAAAAATAGGGGAATGGAATGAAATACATTGAAAAATAAATATCAGTTAATTAAAAACTATCTAAAAGAAATACAAAAATTACAAAATAGATCATAAATATATGAAATATAAAACAGTATGGAAGAAGTGGAAGTGGAAGAAAGCCTTCTGCCTCTGCTTGCCATACAGCTGTAGTCCAACATTAACAAAACCTAGCATATATCACCCTGCCGTGTAATTCAATCTTTCCCAGAGGTTCAAAAAACAAACCGTATTCCTCCAACCAAGGCTTGAAGTAGCATCTGTCAATAAAATAGAAATGAAGGGCTTGATTATACAGGTGGCTGGCCGGGAGCCATCTCCCCCAAGACAGGAGAGGAGGAAGAGTGAAAGAAAAGAGGACGAAATGTAAGAATTTGGTTGTTTTACTTCGGCCCGGGCCCTTCCTCGCCCGTCCCATGCAGCAGCTGCGAATGCACCAGTCAAAACAAATCTGGGATGCCAAGGGCTGTTTTGCTTTCTGCACACACGCCTCAGACTCACCTGTACACACAAACACAAACCTGCGCGGCGCTTCTTCGCTGGTTTCTTCGCTCCTGTGCGCCGGCTCGGTGAGTTATCTCTCCGTAAGCCTCTCTCTGCATTCTTTAACGTGAGGCCTGTGGCAGAGTATAACCTTGCGCGCGGCAGGTTGAGCTTTCTCGTGCAGATTCAAACACAAACAGTCATGTTTGCGTTTAAGAGCCGAATTTAAGGAATCTTGGACAGGAGTGGTGCCCTCCTTTCAGCTATATGTTCACCACGTTATAAAAAAAGCTGTCTTCCCTGTGCATGAAAGTCACTTCAGGCCAACAGCACACTGTACGCCTCCTCAGTGATGAAGTTTTTGAACAAAATGGCAACAAGAGATGACGCGTAAAGCAGAGCTCGCTGGGAAAAATGTGTAGAAATTCAGAAATATACACAAAGAGCTTAAGAAGGAGACGAGACAGGTATGGCTTTGTGATGAAACGCCTCTTTTTGCCTTCTCATGGGTGCAACTAGAAGACAGGCCAAAAGAGAAAGGCTGTGCATATGCGCATATATGTGTGTTTGTGTGTGTGTGAAATATCCACAGCTCCTCGCCCAGTAGAGCCAACTGTTCAAGCTGCATGAAGTGCTCCAATATCGCACCTAGCCAAATAAACCAGACGATTGAAAAACAACACGCAGGCCCAGCTCCACTCACAGTATACACCTAAACTTTTCCAGTGCTGCTCAACCCTTTTCAACCCCTCCGCCGCCTCCCCACCAAAGCCCCTTTCCTCCCTCCTCCTATCCGACTCCTTTCTTCTTTTTTCACATGCTTTTACAGTGAGGTACGCTGAAAGCTCTCTTTGTTGCCACGGTCTGTGGCGTTTGAATGGTACCAAACAAGCGCCCAAGTGCACCGAGCCCCCAAGACGGCCACTGAAAAGAATTCTTCTCCTGACTTCTCTCTGGCCGAGCGACAATGAGTGGGACCACTCCTTTCTAGTCAAGCCCGCACTAATGGCTAAGACAATATTTGCAGGAATGAGGGGGATTTAATTTGCATTCAGGCTGTCTCCATTCCTTTTCAGAGGACTTGGGCCTGCTCAGTTCAACTGTGCCGCGGCCTCTGAAAGTACGCATTCTGCCGATTTCGCTTTGATTTTTTTTTCTTACCTCCCTCCACCACCGCTAAAACCCCCCAACTCTGTCTTTTTTTTCAGGGAAGGGGTAGGGGGAGTCTTTCAAACACCATTTGCTGTCTTGTGCTTGGATTCCCTAATTCAGAACTAGGGGGAGAAAAAAGTGGGATAAGGGGTGCTAGGGAAAGAACAGGTGTTGTCAGAAAAGGAGAGAACAGTGAGGTTTCAAGGATATTTACTGGGATATTGTGGCTAACGTGTTTTTTTCTTGCATATCATACTCATCCTCGCTTTGTGCTCAATCACGCTAATTGCATTGGTTTTCAGATTATCCTCAGGTGCAATACAAATATATCAGAGCGCTCGTGATCTCGAAGGGTCCACATGAAAGTGCAACTCGAAATGTGTAGATAGAACAGCCTCCAGGATTAGCTATAAAAGCTTTTTATCTTAAACTGATATTCCAAAAGCTATTGTTACAGGTTCAAAATTAGCTCCGGGCTACAAAAATAATTCCTCGGCTGGCACCCGATTAAATAAAGTAATTAGCAGAGTCGTTTTAAAAAAGGAGGGTGCTTTAGATTACAAAAGAAAAATACAACAGGCAAAAAACAGCCCCTAATGCTGACTGACAGCAGAGAGAGTGGTGAGATGTCGTATAACACCAAACTGTGTTTTTTCCTTTAGGCTTTTTTGAAGTCCTTTAAAGCAGGTTCCACACTCATACACACACAAATTAAGCAGCTCACACAGCGCTAATTATCACGGCTACATGTTTTTTTTTTTTTGTTGGGTTTTTTTTCCCCATTTGATGCTGGAAATGAAAATGTTCCTGAGGATTGTTACCATAGAAATCGCCTCGCTAAATGCCTGTCGCATCAATTGCCGCTGTATAACTGACTTTTTTGTTTTTCTTGGCTGACGAGAGGCTCGGTGCAATGCAGTAACAAAAGGAGCGAGGCGTCAATTTGAGTATTAAAATGAGAGAACCTGGAAAGCAGCCATGAGCCGTCCATCTACGGGCAGACACTCTGCATACTTATAGATGACAGTGAAATCTATATTTGGGATGTTTTGCTCTGAAGCAGTGATCTGCTGTGTATTTACTCTGCTTACTGAGAGCAGGAGCAACACATGAGCTGGGCATTTGAGCCAGGAATATTCTCGCACAGTCACCTGAAAAATGATCACTTCCTGTGTAATTTGAGCCTAAATGAATACAGTGCAGATTTGAGACATATATTATTATATATTTGCTTTTTCCAGAGATAGATAAGAAGATATACACCACATCTGAAAGCCTCAAAAGTTATTACTTAGGCTTCAGTCACACAGGCCTGGAGACCAGTCGATGACCTCCTGACAACCTACAGTCGCTAGCAAGAAATTTGAGTGACTGGCAGAAGTTGCTTCAAGTCACCAGGTGAAATCCGTTGCAAAAACAGGTACTACATGAACTGTCTCCTTGTGATTCCTTTGGTGTGTAGCAGTTTCTTTTCTATTAATATTTTTAAACTTTTTCAAGATGAAAAAGACCACCGCAAACATTCACCTTCAAAATAAAAGCCCATGGCAACCTGCTAGCTACTAAAGCAATTGCAAGGAGGTTTTTGATTTAGCACCGTGAAGCTCTCACTGACCAGTTTCACGTTAGCAGCCAGCCGGTCTCTAGTACTGCATCGGGACCTGACCTTAACATACAAATAAAGCTAACGTGGTTCTTTTGTGTCCAAATATATTTGAAGTTTAAACGTCACATACTAAAGCTGTGTATTTTTACTCTTTTGCATTTAAATGAGACTGAGAATTTGACGTATTTCTTTTGTTTTGTTTCTTGTTGATCTTGTTTTTCTGTATTTTCCTGCTCTGATTTATGCCTCTTAGGTGTACTTTAGTCAACCTTTGATGTTTTAAAATGTGCTTATGAATAAATTGGCTTGACTAGACAATACCTTTATCAACAGTAACTTTGGCAGGAAAGCAACTAAGTTCAAAATGTCTACTATTTGTTGTAGTCTGACTTTTTCGGAGCAGCTGAATATAGAGAGACAGATGTAGCCATTATGACCAACGATCAGTCACACAGGACCCGGTGAGTAACGGCCCTTTGCATAAAATCCAGTCAAATATTTTGTTTGCTAAAAATATTTTTCGAACTCACCTATTCTTAATCCTCCTGTTCACACTGGATGCATAATTACTCAGGATGAATTAGAGTCATTTATTTTTTCAAACCAAGCTTGATATTTTTTATGTTTCAGCTCCGAATAAACAGATCTGACCAATCAAATTACTGCATTTGGCAAAAATTGCACTCATAGCTCAAATCGGGCACTTGTGCTGAATATGCAATGACATTGAAATCATAAAATAAATACAGTTTTACCTCAGACACACAGCTGAACACTAATCCGGCTCATTTGGCTCTCTGAAATGATTTCCTTACCTCCTCACGTGTGGTTCCAACTCTGCTAACAAGAGTTCAAACTGCCCCACTGACATCCTGAAACATGTACGAGAGCGGCTGTGATACAGCTTCCACTCCTGGATCACACCATGAAATTCTCCCTGCTGCTGCCTTCTCGTGAGAATTGGATGAACCAGAATCTGTGTTTCTTTCTCGTTTGTCCGTATGTATGTAGGTTACACGGCAAGTTGGGATCTGTAAAATTCACAAATTTGTGTTGTTTTTATGCAGCACTTTCAGTCATAAGTAGCCTACAAAACACTAGAATTTCCCTGTAGCAGAGACGTCTTTTACAGGGTTTTAGCATTCAGAGACTTATATTAAAAATGCAATTAACAGCAGTTCAATAAGGGGAAATCATTAAAAGGAACTGAACATGATTTATTGATGTACAGAATTCAATATGAGGTATTTGGTGGGTAGACTCCGATGGCCATTCACAGCAGAATGTAATCCCAGCGGTGACAGGGATTAGGCAGGACCCCCCGGAGTCTAGACGCTGGTGATGGAGACGGAGGCTTGGATGGAGGCTGAGTGATGATGGGGAGGAGATAGGTTGCACAAAGGCATCTGCAAGGAAGAATGACAGATGATCAGCCTGAAGAAGGCCAGCAGAAAGATGATTGGGCTTGACCAGTGATGTCACAATCAACTTGACATCTCGGGAAAATGGAAGTGATGTAATGCTTAGATTAGGCACCGGTACCTTGGAAGCAGACAGATGTGTGGCTACACATACTTACTGAACTTGCGCATAAGCTTCATAAACACCTGGCAGGTGGGTATATAGTTTGTATCCACTTGTAGAGATCAAACATATGTTTGAATAAAATTGTTCATTTATGCTGTAAAGTTGGGCTTTTTGATATGGGAGTCTATGAAGATTGGCTCATTTTTGGTGGAAGCCTCTAGTGGCCATTTGAGGAACTGCAGTTTTTTTAAATTTGGGTGTTCAGCCCCACAGGCTAGAATCGGCTCAGGAGGTAGACTGGGTCTTCCTCTAATCTGATGTCCGTATGTCAAAGTGGGGAAAATACTAACCCCGTGTGTATCATTGTTTTCAGTGATACATGTGGGTAGGATAGGAAAAGCGTATATAGTATAAAAAGTCCTAAATAAGTGTGTCTTCATGAGTAATGCGCTGTTATTCAATAAGCCTCAAGAAGTTAACAAATGCAGTCCATTTACAAAATGTTACAAAATCTTTCGCCATTAAACATTTAAACCCAGCTCTGCAACTGTTTTCTACAATTTTGTTTTGAAGCACACACACACACACACACACACACACACACACGTGCGTGCTTAATCTCATACAGCGCATGCTACTCTGACTGTAATTTGTCCTCTGAGGTTGTAACACTGACATAATACCCATCTTTAAAGCGACAGCACAGCGCTGTTGTTTTAAAGACATCTTTCAGCAGGAAAAATAGATGTAGCCTGTGTCGAGAGGTTTGTGGCTGTGGGAACACGAGATGGTAAACAGACGTTTGACAGAGCTGTTCACATGCACAAACACACACACTGCAATAAAGCGGTCTATGTTCGCGTATTCTCTTTGAGATGTGTTTGGCGGGGATCAACGTGGGGAGCTTCGGCACCGCTTTGCTTGAAATGTGTGTTTTTAGTCATAAATATTCAGCTGACAAAATGAATAATAATAATAGTGGCAGGCACACAAAACAGGATTCTGGGATTCTGTGCGACTTGGAGGATGACCCTTTCAAAATAAAGCCTGATGCTTTTTAATAATTGAGGAGCGCTCCCGGTAGTGAAAGGAATAAAATCGCTTCTTTTGTTTTGGCCTGTTTAATCCTACGTTTTAGTGTCATTTAGCTTCGCCGATGTCACTTAAGACTCACTTGCTCCGTGTAATTTTTCGTGGAGGAGGGGTGGAGAGGGCCGGATTGGAGGGAACAGAGAGGCACATAACAACCACCAAACTCCAGTCGATAAAAGGAAACTTTCCACCAGAATCCACCTCTTTTCCAACCTTTTCCATATACTGGTCTGCAGGGTCAGCAGAGAAGGGAAACAGAGGGTGCATCTGCTGTCAAATCAAATCTGGTTGTCAAAATGTTGTGCCCCACACACACACACGCGCACCTTCACTGCTCAATTTCACAAGAAAAATAAATAAATAAAAATATTATGTACAACTTGCAACAAAAACAAGGAGATGTTGGGCATGAGCCAGAGAGTGGAGTTGGTGGAGAGGAAGGGAAGAGCTGAACGAAAGTAGCGGGGGCGGTGGAAGGGGGGGTGACAGGGGGCTGACTGAGAGCAAGTTTTGAAGTGTGCATTCGGTTTGTGTGAGGGCAAGAGGGGGGAGTGGGGAAGCACACTCATATTGAATGAGCACCCGTGCCAGGTCTCAGATTGAGGGGGACCAGCACTAACCACCCTTTTTCGCCCGCGGTCATATTGACTCCAGCCAGGCTGTTGGGTGTGATATGACCGCAGGCTATGTGTGGGCCCTGGCTGCCGAGCTGGTTTCTCCGTGTACTGGGGAAGGTGGGAGGGGGTGGGTGAGAGAAACCCTGCGAGTGTGTTTAGTTTTCCACAGGGCAAATACCCGCGCTCCCATCTACCAAATTAACGAGATGAAGTCCCGACGATAACGATTCTGACAGCTTGTCTGTCTGCTGTGTGCCTTTGCCGGAGCGAGGCGGAGGCGCTCCTCTCTATATGGCGTGGAATTCCAATGAGCCCAGTCGGCGGACTGTTTGCATTGGTAATTGCATTCCCAGAAGCAATTTTAATGAATCTAAATAGCTAAAATCTCTATTCCTGTTCCACAAATCATGACAAGCTGAAATACTAGCTGGGCGCTGCTTCATTATACTCGA
The DNA here is from genome assembly GCF_001858045.2 of Oreochromis niloticus. Taxonomy (NCBI): domain Eukaryota; kingdom Metazoa; phylum Chordata; class Actinopteri; order Cichliformes; family Cichlidae; genus Oreochromis; species Oreochromis niloticus. The sequence goes on from NC_031974.2 coordinate 28,166,029, forward strand.
GCATCATAGAAGGAGAAGTTAAAAAAAACGTAATAATAACTTTACCCAAAACACTGAAAAGTAAAAACAGTCATCAGAGTAAATTAGAAAAAGAAAGTCTTCACATTCCTTTTCCTTCCTATATTATTATGGAGAGCTTGTCACAGGTAAAGCCTTGCTCATGAATGACAGGTGTCCACCCTCTATGTTGTAAAATTCTGCAAGATCTCATTGCAACATGATTCATGGTTCTGCTCCAAGAATGTGCTCAACAGCTTTGCTGCTTCCTGTCAGCTAAAATTCGGAGATGAATTATGATGACAGATCTTTAAAAAGCAAAGGCCCTGCGCCTGCTGTTCTCATCTCACATAACGTTGTTTTGTTTGGGGGGGGGTTCTCTTTAAAAGAGAATGTGATTTGTTTTTAAGGGCTTTTACTGTACGGGAAATACTCACACACACACTTAATCCAGGTTTCAGTGAGTAAATATAAAGTGGATGTTTAGAAATGCAAATGGTGCTTTAGGTATTTCAAAGGAAGCCTGTGATTGCTTGCATCATGTTCCAAAGCGAGCAAGTGGCCAATCAGATAGGGACCAACCGCCCACCCCCCCAGAAAATGAAGGAAGTATTAGTAATATAATTCCCTGGGTACCAGAGGCTGGCCTCATGCCTGCAGACAAACAGCTTCTATCTGTTTTCATCCCTTCTACTGTACATATGAATGGGTTTAGGAGTCCCCTGTGTCCCTGTGTCCTCACGATCGATGACGAGTCAACGTGTCACCTCTGCTGGGGTAAAACAGACCGCTTAGATATTTTTGACAATAGTTTCTTCAAATTATTTATTCTTTTTTTCTTTGAATTTGCTTTCACCTGAAATAATATTCAATCGGCTTAGCCTGAAAGTTAATTCTTGGTGACAGTAGTTGCCAAAATAATCTTATCTCAGGGCGTATTTAGTAGCTATTCTGCTTTTGATCTTATCTCCTCCCTCGACAAACAGATTATATCTAGCTGCCATGAAATTTGGAAAATTTCCATTTTTTCCGAGCAGATTAAAAGTTCTCATCATGGTTGGATTAATACTAAATGGTGGAACAAATATTTAAAGAGGACCAACTCCATTTTTCTATTCTTGGACTCTAACAAAGTAGCTTTCCGTTATTCACAGTTCGAACGGATCCTGTTTTATTTTAGGTCCTCAGACGAACTGTTTTAGCGCCCCTCGTTTATCTAAGCCAGCAGTTTTCTGATTGGCTGCTCCTTCCAAACAGACAGAGCATTTGCTCACCTCATCATTTTAATTTGGACACATTTAAATATGCACATCCAGCACTGTAAGAGCATATATAGCGCTTTACATCCACCCTAAATTAAATTATTGCTAATTATCCAAAATTATAACTCTTTAATAAAAATGTTTTTGATGCTAAAATATAATTATTGTCATTATCCATTCGTATTCAAATTTACTGTTTACAGAATAGAAGGGAAAAAATAGTGAAGAACATCATTATGTTTTGATTAAGATGCCAAATTACAGCACTATTACTTGCACTCCTGAGCAGGCTTTAGTGGTTGGATTTTATGCTTGATAAGTTCACTAAAATTTGGGTATGAAAATGTGAATTTGTTTTTTCATTTTAGTTTCAAGCAAATTTTTTTGACACATTTCCAAAGTATTTGTGTTTCCTTTTTTTTATGACAGCTGATCTAATAAATTTGTCATGACAGAAAAATAAGGAAACGCTTAACAGGTTTCCCTTTCGGTATGTGTAACGGTCATAAACAAACACACACACACAAGGTAAAATAATAGATCCAGATCTGAATGCTGTCTAATTCAACAGCAGTAAGTCATATGTGATGTTTATATCTTTGGCATTGAACTGTGACAGACAGGACTTGACTTCATTTAGCTGCATTCACTTTAAAGGCTTTTTTATACTCCGGTTGTGTTAGACATACAGTGCAGGAAATGAGACACCAGGGAGACACTGAAGTCTATTTTTTCTTTTTTCTGTCTTTCTTTCTTTTTGAAAAACAGCCCCAAAGCATAACTGTTACACCTTCTGTGTTTGATTGTGTGGATGTTGTTCGCTGGGTCATAGTCAGCGTTTCTTTTCTTCCAAACGCAGCGGGTCGAGTTGATGCCAAAAAGTTTGATTTTGAATTCCTCTGATCACGGCACTTTCTCCCAAACCTTCTCTGAATCATTTAGATGTTCACTGGCAAACGTAAGACGGGCCCGTACATGTGCCTTCTTGAGCAGGGGGACCTTGCGGGCGCTGCAGGATTTCAAGCCATTATACTCTAGTGTGTTGTTCTTAATGGTGTTCTTGCAATTGCCTTCAGATCATTAAGAAGCTCCACCTGTAGCTCTCTGTAGTTTTGGGCTGAGCCACCACCTTTCTCACAATCATCCTGACTGCATGAGAAAAGATCTTGCACAGAGCTCCAGAGTGGGGGTGATCGATGGATGTCATTGTTCTTCCATTTCTGAATAATCGTTTCAAGAGTTGTCACCTTCTCACCAAACATCTTACTGATGGTCTTGCAGCTCAGTCCAGCCTGTGCATGTCTACAGTCTTGTCCCTGACGTCCTTTGACAGCTCTTTGCTCCCGCCCGTGGTGGTGGAGCGGCTGGAATGGAAGAAACCGATTCTGTGGACAGATGTGCTTTAGACAAATAATGAGCTGAGATCAGGAGGATCTCTAATTGATATACTGATTGTAATCTGTGTGCCACATGGACACACAGCTAACTCTGGCTTAATTGTGAGGGATCAAATCCTTATTTCAGTCAGTGACATGCAGATCAAATCTTTTATGTAATATGTGGGTTTTTCCTGGCTTTTTGGTTGATATTCTGTCTTTCTCCATTAAAATGAAACCACCATAAAAATAATTTCTTTATAAGTGAGCAAACTTAGAAAGTCAGCAGGGGATCAAATAATTATTTCCCCCACTGTAATTATGCTGTATTTTAACAGTCGTGGCTTGTTTGGTTAGTCTTGTTTTTAATGGTGAACACATTAAGGAAGACTAAAGTTTCCAATGATGAGGTCAGTGTAGCAACTAGGTAGTTAGCAGTACCCCTGATATACACTAGGAATCTCAGGCTCAGACCCTGTGAGCACATAAGTCCTACTTACTTTCAGAATTTGTGTATATGAGACACACATATACACAAACAACACACACACACACCGACAGAGAATCTGAACTTGGAATCATGCAAAGCCACTCTAGTAGACTCACCCAGAGCATCAGTAAAATACTAAAAGCAAAGCACACACCATTATTTTGAAGATTCGGGAAGTGTGTTTATGGCAGTGGTGTTGGTGAAGTTGTTATGGTAATAGGCCAGCCTTTATAATTAGCAGAATAGTGACTTTATGTTGTGCGTTTTTTGTTATGTTTTTTGTGCTACTTTTAAGCCATATGATTAGCAATATTATAAATCATGTTTTTACATTTTGTAGGCTTTTAATGTGTTGACCGAGAGGTTACCAGTGTGTGAGAGTAAGTGAAGTCTTCGCTAAGGGTGGGCTAAGCCCGGAGATAATGCCTCAATAACCCTGATTGTTAGCAGTTTTCTAAGAAGGCCTCTTTTGTAAGAATTACCCTCTCACGCAGCCCCTTCCACACCATCAAACCACCATGAATACATCTCCATTGTTGCACCGTGTAATGCAACAATCTCATTATTACTTGATTGCAGGAGTTTTTCTCACTAACTAAATCTTGCCGAGGAGGCTGCGATGTTCACGCAGGGAGGAGAAAGACATCCAGGGGCGTGAGGATGCAGCGGTGGCCGAAGTCAGCGCAGGTTACCTCTGAAGGCTGTTCTATCAGCCTCCAATTAGATCTAATTGGATTGCCAGTCACCCCTTAAATTAGCTTGCCTAATAAGGTTTCCCGCTGTCGGATAACTGTGTGCAAAATAATGAATAAACGCTGCATTTGAGGTGTGACGCTCTGTTGTTTCACACTCGGAAAAGCTCAACAGAAATACCAATTAAGAGGAAGCCCGGGCATCAGAGTCAACAGGAGAGGAAAAAGAAGAAGAAGGAGGAAAGAAAGGGAGGGAGGGAGGGAGGAAGCCAGGAAGCAAGAAGACAAAGATACGACTAAAGGTAAAGGAATGTAACATTTGTTTTCCAGAGACTGAATATTTAACAAAGTGCGTGGTTAAAAAGTAACACAATACCCAGGCACTGGCATTCCTATTAATTTTTAACCAGCTGAGCAGAGAATTTAGTGGTGTGCTCTCTGTAATCCCTTTTGCATATAGAATCAGGATGCGACATGAAAGAAAGGAATTTAGAAACTAATCATTCATGCAAGTAGAAACGCTGCCCAATCAACCAACATGCATGTGTGTTATGCTGAAACCATTATATTGCAGTGTTTGCCAGGAAAGCAGTTGTTGCTTTCAGGAGCTTGTGATGTTTGTGTGTTCGTGTGTGTGTGTGTGTGTGTGTGTGTGTGTGTGTGTGTGTGTGTGTGTGTGTGTGTGTGTGTGTGTAACCCCAAGGGGCCAAAGAACGAGATGTTATCCTGCTGACCTCCAGTCCTCTCCAGTTGGACAGTTTGTTTTTACGTTTCGTTACGTGTAAAATGTCACAATAAGCTACAAAGGGGCCAGTCTGCCATTGAAAAAGCAACAAAGCTTCACCTTTTTTTCTCATTTCAAAAATTCAATCTATGTTTAATTTTGTTGGACTTTTTCGGGGCACTTCTGCAGCCATTGTGCGAAAGTTTCTCTCCAGCTGCTCTCACAATTCTATGCAGCAATAATTCAGAGAAAGAAAAAAAATAGTCATGCATTTAACAACTATTGTGCACGGACACGGAGGCTTAATGCACGAGCTGCAGAAGCCCCCCCCCGGAGCCCGCCAGGACGTGCCATGCAAGCACAGCCTTTTCAATCAAATCAAATCTCCACGCGCCATAGCTGGAAACTTTGGCCTTCACCATGGAGGGAAAATGTCTTTTCCTGATAATTACACTGGGATATAGAGATTGCATTGCCACAGGGTATGAAATACTCCCATTGCTAAAGCTTCTTAGCGCTGCTGCACTAGACTGGATGAGCCTAGCAATGCAGCTACGGTCCGACCGTGTTTGATCCTTGTAAAATGGGAGAAAATCAAGCACAGGCATGAAGTCCTACAAGATTTCATTGCTTGGGAGCAGGGATGAACATGTGTACATACTGGTGCATTAGTAGGAGCAGCTTTAATTTTATTAAAAGTGTAAAAACCATTTGAAACTACTAAAACTAAGGCGGGGGTTCTGGTTTCTAGAAATATACAGTAGTGTCCAATGATTTTTTGCTAGGAAAATTAGAAATAGCTTCAGGAAGTTATTGAAAAATGTGTAAACATACATTGAAATACAGTATATAAGGTAAAAAGAGAGTTTTAGTTTGAAAATCAATATTTTGGTATGATCACCTTTATTCTTCAACACAACCTGAACTCTGAACTCTGTGGTTTAGAGTTCTTCTCCTCGTATGTGGCAGTATAAAGGGCCTTTAAACCTCTTCTTTGGATGTTTGCTGCCCATTGTCCTGCTCTCTGTTAAGATGATCTCACATTACATTGGTAAACTATTGGTCCAGGCTCCGAGAGGCCAATCCATGACTGGCAGTGTTTCACTGTATTTTTTCTATCAGGGAATGTTTTTACTGAATTACAGTGTGTTTACAATGATCATCATGGTGAAAATAAAGCCATTTCCTGTCACACACTATCCAGATGACATTGCTTGGTGGATCCCAAGCACCACTGGCTGAAATTCCAAGCTGTGTTATCTAAAGAACCTAAGAACAGGGAATCATTTCATCAAGTTCCATCTTAAAACTGTATTTAACTTAAATTAAAGCAGACAGGACTTTAAATGGTTAAATTCTGCACGGGGTCTTTTCTAACATAAAAATATCTGAATAGACTGGTGTAGGAGGGGTTCTGCTGTTGTGCCTCCCACTGACAGGCTACAACTTTTCACACGTTTTAAAGAATCAAGTTGGAATATTTTCCACAGACACCCCTGCATGTAGCACACACCAGGATATAAGCTGCATTCACTCTAATGGACATATTGTTTAGGTAAGGGTGCCGCTCGAGTGGAAGATGCAGGAAGAAGAACCTGCTCGCTGCAAATTCACCAGGTGGTTACCTCCTTATTCTCACGTGGTCACAAAAAAACAAAGCATGTTTCTCACATCTACCACCTCAAGTAATTTCTAGAAAATTTACGGCCCACTGTATATGCATCAAAACAGCGGTGCCCAATCCCCGGGCCACGGACCGGTACCGGCCCGTGAGTCGTTTGGTACCGGGCCACGAGAATTGAGGCTCCGGTGTGAAATTGATGGTTTTCAGGGTTTTTATCGTTATTTTTTACTGTTTTTATCACTAACTCCGTTTCCCTGGATCTTTTCCCGTGTGTTATGAATAAATCTTCTGTACTGGTTTTACTTTGTTGTATTTATCCGCGACACCTTAGAGGCCGGTCCGTGGGGACTGCTACATTAAAACAAGCTTTAGCTTTGGATTGTTTTCTGTGGAGGTGCTAAATTCTTCTGTAACCACTTTATACTGGGCAGTGACATTAGCAAGACAGTCAAGACTGCAGTTAGAAATAAAACGCTTTGTTAACAGTCCTCCTAATCACTTGTTTGTACAAGCATTCAGAGAGGGAGGGGTGACAAGGTGAGGGTGTGACTCTTTCCGTCTTAAATGTTAAAATCGGCTCACTTTGATCTTATTTGTTTTTGTTCTCCTACATCCCACTATACAGTGTGATTTCAATAAACAGTGTATAAATAGCATCTGATTTTAGTATTAAAAACTGGGAACTTATTTCCCACTTTTTTTGTTTCTATGTGTTATTTTGTGGTTTTGATTACCTGTATGTCTATCTGTGTTATGTAGCCATACATATTCATTCAAATGAGACTGTAATATTCAATTTAAAAAAAATAAAAACATTTTTCAACATGCTCTGGTTTGCGCCAGACAAAGTGATTAAGGGATCTCCTTTCCTCATGCTGTCCACTTTCAAGGCCACCAAACCTTTTCTGCTGCCAATTACTGCTTTTGCAGGGAAAAAAAAAAAATTATTCACTGTTTGACACAGCTGGAAAACTTAAAGTGAGACCTCACGACTTGCGGCCTGGTTTTTCATTAGGACACAGTGTAAAGTCAGCGGCTGTCTGCCACCCAGGGAAGTGTTCATGTGGGATGAGGCTGCCTAATGAGGCATGGAGGCCACAGGTTATGGGAACCGGGGCTGCGATCAGACCCTGGAACTACGGACAAACAGGAAGACAAATACAACAGGTGAGATCTGATAGTCGCTGCATTCACCGTGTGAAAGGCCAGGAGAGAAAAAGCTGCATAGAAACCTGACGAAGTTTGACCCTGATGTCACTTCCTCCCTGCTTAAAAGTTCAAATTACCCTTACTTCCTATGTAAACCTTAAGTAGCCACACTGCTCTAGAATGATCTGACCTTAACCATTACAGCCTACTATCTTTTGGTTTCCTGAGAGTGGGGCTTACCATTTCCCTTCCTGCCATGCCTCGCTTTCCCAACATAAACACCCAAAAAGGAGGGAAAGAAAATATCGCAGCTTAGAAGGCAGCTAATATCGCCATTCACTTAAGCAAAAACCACATCTTCTCTCAGTTTACTCTCCATCTGCAGCTCTGCCTGCTCCGGATCCCTGCCTCGGTGTGTCAGATTAGTCGAGAGTTGTTCATGAATATACAGCTGGTTACCCTCATTTCATAACATTAGTCCCCGTTTGGCTTAGAGCCATTACAGTAGGGGTAAATAGAGCAAATACAGACAGGCCTTGCAGATGCTAATGTACTTAGCGTTAGCGGTAAACAAAATGAGATTACCGAGGAAGGGAAGGCAAACTGTGAATTTGATTTACTCAGGCTTAGCGTAAACAGCTTGTCAAACTCCTGCTCTGCTGCTATGAAAAGGCGGCAGAATGTGTATTTGACTAACAAGCACAGTAAGTGTTTCTTGCTATTCATGAAATTACCAAGGCAATTGTCACTGTAATTGGAAGCGAGTGCCAAAGGAGAGCTAGTAGGCGCATCTCCCCAAAAATATTGTTTACTCTTTTTTTTCCTTTCTTTAACTGGTTGTGTTTTGAGTGATAGGGGATTACAGCGAATAGGGACCAAACTGGTTGGTTAATATAAACAGAATCTACTCAGTGCTAAAGTGAAAGGAGCAAGAGCGCCACACGGGAATGTACAGCTGTGAGAGATCACCTAACGTTAGCGCGTCCGTGTGCCTCCCCGACATTAACATAATCCACAGTATAATCCAGAGGTGGCGGCGGCACAGGCCCCTCCACAGCCGAGTCGATAACGAGGCACCACTCCTTATGGGAATAAAACTCAGCTAAATGAGATGGAAAACACACTTTGCGCTCATATTATGTGATAAATGGGATTTTCACGTGTTATATCTTTTTCTACACTAAATTTTTTAATTGTATTTTTTTTAGTTCTGATGATTACAGCAGTCACATAATTTCTCCCCTTTTGCTGGGGGGAAAAGTTTTCGGTCTCTCCTGACAAAAAAAAGGCAGGCTAATTGCATGTCAATAATTCAATGCTTAATTTTAATGACCAGGATAGTTCATTTATTCTCCGTCTAGCCCGCCTGACGATGTGATTAATAGGGATGAAAGATAAAGCTCGCAGAGGAGGGAGAGAGGAGGAGGAGAAAGGCGAGCAGAGAGATAATGTTGGGGATCCGCTATTCTCTTCCTTCCTCGACCCTTCCCGGATGGCAGGAAGGTCTTGCAGACTCCTGAGTCAACAGTTTGGAGAAGTGCGTGATGGGTTGCTGGGCCACATACCGAAGACGAAGAGGAGAGCAGTGAGAGCAGTCAAATTGGCATATTCTCAATAAAAAATTTGAGCCCTTTATGTGGATCCTAACAGGCTACGGAGCAGTTGGCCCAATGAAATTTGGGGGAAATATTGACAAGTTTTGTTTTGTTACATCCAGCAAATCCGCTGTTGATCCCAAACAATCCAAAGCAGGATGCAAGTTTTGCTTGTGCTCAAGGGTGGCAGTAGTATACTTTTTTTTATGAACTGACCAGCAAAGGTTTAGAAGTGGAAGAACCCCACTGAGGATTCTTCCCCACCCGCACTGGAGGGAGATGAAGGCATCACAGACCACTCCTCACAATGAAAACACTTCCTCCAGGCCTAATGGCCTCTGAGCCACAGCTTTTGTCCCCTGATTAGCCAACCTATTCAGGGTTCAGCCCCCTAATTGCGTACCCTGTTTAGCTACCCAGCATTACAGTAAGAATTAATGAGACACAATTACCGCACCCAGGAAATCTCCCGTCCCAGCGACCACTCCGATTTGCAGAGAAACCTTGCTGAATAAAACCTCCTTGAGCTGAGAATTCAACCTACTGTCAAAAAAGAGGGGAAAAAAAAGAAAAAGAAAGAAAAATGTGGAGCACAAGGATTTTTCACCCTCGCAGGAGAAACGATACATGTATTTATTCGAAGCTATCTCATAATTAGGCCCTAGAGTGAATGAGTGAGTGAGGGAGAGCAGGGGAGGAGATGGGAGAAGGAGAGCAGAGAGGGTGTGGGGGTGGGAGAGAAAGCAGCGTTCAATAGCAAAAAGGCCCACAGATACAAAAGGCAGAAGAATGACAGGCACAAGAGTGAAACCTGCTCAGAGAAACGAGGAGGAGGAGGGAGATGGAAAAGATGGACGAGAGGGTGAGGGGGTGGGGGGAGTCAAACGCAGATTCAAACCTACAGTTTAGCTGCAGATAGCGTTTCATCACTGTGGCTTTGTGGGAAGAAGCCCGGGGTGAGCAGCTCAGTCTAGGCTAATGGTCCATGGTGACACTTTAAAGAACCTTTGAGATGGGATGGGACAGTGGGCTCCCTTTCAGTCGGGAGCCGAATATTATTGCTCAGAGCCAGCGCACGATCTGTGGGCACAAACAAGGCAGACAACTTTCTGCAGTCCTCTCCTTTTTTTTCGCTATTTGGGAAGTTTGGGTTAAGGTTAGTGAAAATAATCAGCATACAGTAGAATCAGCAATTGCAGTGTCCTCAGTGGATGGTTTATGCAGCCAACTACAAAAATAGACTAATGATACTGTTTATTCAAAACAGCAACCAGATTTTAGCTTTTTGAAAGTCGGTGCCAAGAGTGGACATTCTGCCAGGCCGTGTTTCTACTACCTGAGCTCGAGAGAATTTGATTTTCTTTGCATAAGGAGAACACGGATGAAGTGTGACTCCAAGCAGGCAGCAGTATGAAATAAAAACAAAACTTTTTGAGGTTAGAGTACATATGAGAAATGTACGTTAAGCTAACGATAGCTACAACGTGTTCAAATTTCAAACCAGTTGCTTTAGTTTTGTGAAAGGAATAGTTTAACATGCTGGGAAATTCTTTAGTTGCTCAAGATTGATAAATGAAGTCAACAACAAAGTGCCCTAAAAAAACTCCATGATGTGTATTTTGACTTAAGCTAAGTTATCGTCCCTTTTAACACAACCAGCATATACGACTAGCATACGCGACCAGCATACGCGACTAGTAGACATGCATATCACCAAAACCTGACATTTGTGTCTATTAGGATGGAAAGAAACCAGAAAGTCTAGTAAAACATACAAATACAGGGCCAGCACACCAAGTGAAGACACAAAGGCTTCTTTTTTCCATGATCGCTTTGTAACCCAAGAGCTTTCTTGTTGTAAGACAGCATTGCTAAGTGTCTCCGCTTTTAGAGTCATCTGCTGTATCAGTGTAACTATCAGCTGTGTCTGCTGCAGCCTCGAACATGAGCGGGCTAGTCAGGTAGATAAGGTTTGAAATATTCCTGCTGCAATGAACATGTACATCAGAGCCACTAATCAGCTTTCTGTCTAGAGCACTTTGCTGAAGAACTAATCAAACACAAAGCATATTGATTCGGTGAAACGGTGCTGTTAGGAGTGAGCGAATGTAAGGAGAGCTTTCCAAGTCCTCTTATGTGGTTTGTAAGTTCTGAATTTGCCCAAGATTAGCTTCCATGAAGAGGATTAGCACTTTTGTATGGAATATTTTCAGCACCAGCATAGTAATTTCAGGAATGTTCAGTGGGGCTTTCACAGTATTGTGTTTACTCACCTGTCAGTCTGTTTTGCCCTTTCAACACACACACACACACACACACACACTCAAAACAACCCTTCCTAAGTGCTCATTGAGGCTGGGAGCTCATCCACTCTAATACCCACCTCGCTAGAAAATCTGTAACTTTTAAGGGATTTTTGGAAACACTGCTCGTGCATTTTTATATATTAACACTGAAGGGACAGAAAGGGAGGCTTTAGGAAACAATGACACAGACATCGCCTCCGCTGGGTTATTCATAGGCGTGTTTCAGACAATGGGAAGAAATTACATATATTGTCATTTAGTAGGACTTGCTAGCTTAAATGTAGTCAAAGTTGCATGTTTTAAAATGACAACACATCAGGTTGGATGTGCTCTCAGTGTTATCTGCACTGGGAGCCTGGCTGTCTCGGGCCAGCTCAGAGTAGATTACCTGAATGGCCTTTGTCTCCCCGTGACCGCCCCTCCCCATAGAGCAGGTCGCAGCCTGAAGCCATTTCAGCCTGGCCCTCCTCAGGTTACCCCTCTCTCAGATGATATAGGAAAAAAAAGAGAAAGGAGAAGAGCCACGGAGAAATGTAAAGAGAGAGGTCAGAGGCTCAGGTGAGCTTAGCGTGTAGGCTGTCAATCAGACATCACACGGTATATCTCGAGGGAGGTTCTCCCTTCCACTCCGCTGCTCCACCTCTCCTCAACCTTTGGTGCTCGCTTCAACTTTGTGTCTCTCACGATACGTTAGCATGATTCAGATTCATCCAGAGTTCGGCTTGTTAACATTTCTATTTGGGTGTTGGCAGATGTTACAGCTGTTATTGTCTAGCCAGGTGGGCTACGCGGTCCAGAAGTACTGCTGAGTATGACTCAAGTCGTATATCAGACATTCTCCACGTGTTTGTAGTCTGTGACAATTAACTTTGGCAATATCTGCATGTCAAATATACCACAATAACTGACAGTGTAGTATCTTTCCAAATGTGTTTTAAAAAATCACCACTAATTAGTTTAAATAGCTAGCAGGTTACACAAAATAAGCTGCAGGCCCACACTGTAATATGCGCTAAAAGCCTGGTAAGAATGTGGTCTCAGCCCTCATGTTTATCCTGCCTGATAGTGTAATTAGTTAAACAGCCCAGTAAGCACACTCACATTGTCTGGAGATGCCAATCTCAGTGGTGTCATAGGCTGATAAATACGTCCTCAGCCAGCACGAGGTGAGATAACATCAACCGACTGGAGAGTCGAAGCAATTATTACGCTGCGCCTTACCTGCCTGATGCAATCTGTGCAAGTAAAACAAAAGTGCCCTTATACAAGAACTCGATTCACTCCACTAACCTAATTTCAGCAACACCATCATTTCAATTGATCCAATTACTCCTTGCTGGAGCGGCGGCCCTCGTAATGTTAGAGGTGAAAGAGGGTGTCAGGAGGGGGCTTTAATCTGTTGCTGCTGCTGCATGTTGCACAGTGGAGATGAGGAGCGCGACCCTTGGAGCAGTGTGGATGCATTTCCCTGGATGAAATGTAGTCAGTCAGCAGATACCGCGTTTGTATACGCGTTCCTGCTGGTGTACTTTACACCCACAGTGAAACAAAGCCAGTGTCTGTGACTGTTTGAGCACAAAACTGTTTTCATTATTAATTCATATTAATTATTTAGCCAGAAATTATATGCCTGTCAGTGCTTATATCATGGGGGTGGGTAAAGCTTGTCGAGATGAGGGGGCGATCCTCTCCACAGAGAGATGGAGAGGCGGGGAGCTTGTAGCAGATAAGGTCATCAGTGTCCTACTGTCTGGCCTTGGGGAGTCTGAGTTTTCTCTCACCGACACACATTTGCACAAACACCACCCAACCGAGAGTCGGTCATGCCCCCAGCTTGTCGCGGATGTTTGCCAGAGAGCTTCAAATAGTAATATTCGTTCTGCCAGGAACTGTCTCCCAAATAAAATCTGTCTCACAGTATCCAACGTAAGCCCAGCACCAAGGTTAGATTACTACTGTAAATAAGGCCCACGTCTACATAAATAAACACGTCTTAATCAGACTGCTAATGAGCAGTATGGGATACCCAGGATAGCTCGCTAAGGGGCACCGTTCGGCCTCTGATGTGCACAGCGAGAGAGATCAGGGGGGTTTGATCGGAGCTCGCCAAGACCGAGTCGCAAAACTCTGCAAGGTCATTTGTGTTTTACACATCTGCTACCTCGCTGCTTCTCCGTCTCTCACCTTCTGGATACAGTTTCCCGCTTCCCTACCTTGTCGTTTTTCTGCCTCTCACTCTCTCCCTCCTTCTGTCTGGCGGTCATCCTTGCCCTCGCCATCTGTTTCTTGGTACGCCACACATGGAGACGGAGGGAGGTGGGGACGTGGTGCTACTGAGACAAAAAGTGAGGAAGGAAAATGCCGTGCGAGCATCCACAGATATTTGAAGAGCCTTTGGAGCTATGCTCTGGGACTGCTTTCACAGAAATCCGCATATTGAAGACTGAACAGGAAATATTAAATTACTCCAAACTAACGTGTAAGCATGACAGTTCATGCAGCCACTTCAGGGCACAGCTATCTAGGCAAAAGCTTATCTGCACATGCTAAATAGATAAATATATAAATATGGTAAGTTGTGTAGATTTAGTGTGTGGGCATGCCATTACCAGCAAATAAAGATTTACTTTATTTCTAAGTTTAAAGATTACTACTTTTTTCCGGGTTGGATGTTCTCTGATGGATTTTCAAGAACCCATGCGCACTTTCTGCCCTAATGGGACACCAGCAGCTCTTCAGGAGGTAACAAGGAACACAAATCAGTCCTGTGCATTTTACTTTCAACTGTGCACATGTTGAAAACCCTTCAATTGATCCAAAATGCTGCAATAAGAGTACTGACAGGGACTAGAAAGAGAGAACATATTTCTCCCACATTGGCTTCTCTTTACTGGCTCCCAGAATCTAATATAAAATCCTGCTTTTCACATACAAGGGCCCATCTTATCTTAAAGATCTCATAGTACCATATCACCTTAACAGAGCACTTCACTCTCAGACTGCAGGCTTATTTGTGGATCCTAGAGTATTTTAAAGTAAAATGGGAGGCAGAGCCTTCAGCTTTCAGGCCCATCTTCTGTGGAACCAGCTTCCAGTTTGGATTTTTTAAGATCAGGCTTAAAACATTCCTTTTTGATAAAGCTTATAGTTAGGGCTGGATCAGGTGACCCTGAATCCTCCCTTAGTTAGGCTGCAATAGGCTTACCCTGCTGGGTACTTCCCATAATGCACAGATGAGTCACGTGTTTCTTCATTCAACTCTTTTCTCTCCCTGTGTGTTTATACCCCACTACTGTATTTAATCATTACTAATTATTAAACTCTGGCTCTCTTCCAAAGCATTTTTTTTTCCTGTCTCCCTCCCCTCACCCCAAACCGGTCACAGCACATGGCTGCCTGGTTCTGCAGGAGGGTTCTTCCTATTAAAAAGGAGTTTTTCCTTCCCACTGTCGCCAAGTGCTTGCTCATAGGGGGACATCTGATTGTTGGGGTATTCTCTGTATTATTGTAGGGTCTTTACATTACAGAGCAAATACCTTGAGGTGACTGATGTTGTGATTTCATGCTACACAAATAAAATTGAATTGAATTTGCTAAATTCAAACTCCTATATTTGAATTATGGCATTGTGCGCTTGTGCAAGAATCAGGCAAAATTAGTTCTGTTCAGTAATGTCAGGTTTCCTGTGCCTGGTGATAGAGCTCAACATGACATCCTGAGATTTTCCACAGACAATGCTTTTTTAGCTTATAGCAGCTGACATGAAGACACACTCAAACTTTGAGCTGAGGTTAAAGGGCCGCAGGTAGACATATACCAGGACGTACTCAAAGACTGCATGAATATTAATGAGACAAGTTAATTAGCAGGAATCGCTTCGTCTTCTCTCCCCGTAGAATTGAAGGCAGACACACTGTGACCCCTGCGACCCCCCCTGCAGCGCGGTCAGAATCGGCCCCGAAGCAACCGGGCCGCTGGTCTACTGTGTGTTACTACTACAACAACAACAGCGACAGGACACCGAGCACAAAAAAATTAAATTATCACCTCCAGGAACGACAGACAAGTGTTCCACCCCACGTGCTGGAACCAGATGGCAAGTCTACCTGCTTAAGTGTCACCCATGTGTCGTCCCCGGCGCGCAGGCCTCATCTCTGGTTACACCCAGGGTTTAAAAAAAACATCCCCTCCCGCTATTATATAGGCTTGTGTTTGTGCGTGTGTGTGTGTGTGTGTGTGTGTGTGCGTGTGTTGCCAGAGTAGGAGAATTCTCTGTGGGCTCACTTACCTTTCTGGATGGAAAGAGCAAGTCGCAGGCTGTTTTACAAGAGGGGAGATAAATCTAACAGGAGTGTCAAGTATCAGGTGTGACAGCAGCCAGCAGCAGACCTCTGCTGGCTGGCCAGACTCTCGTTCCATGGGATGGCTTAGAAACCAAACAATAACTCACACACACACTCACTTGGCTGAGGGACAGAAGCCAAACAAGTTCTTTGGCTGCAGGAGAATGGTACAGAGCCATCTCACAGAGACAACGCTGGACTTTTAATTAGCTGAGGAAGGGGGAAAATCTGTTTTACCTCAGAATTTTACAGTTTTAAAGATTTACAACCTTGTACTCGATTTCACTTTTTGGGTCAAAGAATAGCAACCGTATTGGATCAGATTACAGTTTAGGATGGTTACAGATGCCCCAATCACATAACCATTTAGCCATCACTGACATTTATACAGCAGGTTTGTGTACTATTTTTAAATATTATAGAAGGTGCAATAAATTCATCTGTTATTAGCTAATAAACTACTTTCCACTTTTTTTGAAAACATAGAGATATTGTAGCCAAATAGTATTTACAAATTTTAATCTACCGAGATGAGAAAAATCCCTTAGGTTGCTGTGTGTGATTATAATGTCGCTGTCCTGTGAGAGATATGTCACACATCAAAGACATCAAAGACTTTCTCATGAAGGATGGAGGTAGGGGAATGCTAATGCAAGTTTTAAGATGTGGTTTGCTTTGGACATCAACCAAATGTGGTTAGGCTAAAAATAAACGCTAATGTTTTCTAATAGGCCATCGTGTCTGCAGATGTAAATGTTAATGTCTTTAATCATTTCAAGAAAAAAGGGGGGTTTATTTGTCCAGTTAAAAAATGTTACTGACACAATCTGGCAACCCAAAAAGCTGTCGTTATTTATTATAATTCATTTGTAATGCAGTAATGATCATTTCTGCACTTTTATCAACTGTGCCCCGTTACCTACAAGGAGGTCATGTTTTTGGTAGTGTGTGTGTGTGTGTGTGTGTGTGTGTGTGTGTGTGTGTGTGTGTGTGTGTGTGTCATCATTCTGTCTGTAAGCACAACAGCTCGAAAGGTTTTGTATAAATTCTAATAAAACATTTTTAGGGGTGTAGAGTGGGGTCCATTCAAATGTGGCTCACATTCAAAAAGGTCTTGAAGTCTACAAGTGTGCTGTGTGTTGTCAACATATAGAAAGTACTGCATAAAGATTTAAATATGTCACATTTGACCTCTCAAGTATGTTAAGTATATTAACATGGGTTTATAAATAACAAAAGCCTGCACTTGTTTTTACTGCGGTACAAACTTAAAGTATGCTGCACAGAGTGAGCTGCACTGGTGGAGGTTTCCTCTCTCTGAGTGCTTCTTGTTAGGAAAAAGTTTTGTTTATGGGGTTAAAAGGTTTAAACATGTGCACATATACAGCAGGATCTCTTTCCACTCTATGAAAAGCTTTCACTGGAACTATTTGTCCCTGCAGAGTGCGACTCCTGCCTTTAAAGTGCGAACATCCTTTGGCTCTTTTGCGTCGGTTGTCTCTTGTCTTTCAGCAAAATCACATCGCAGGCTGTCGGGGCGTATAAATATAATTGAACTATAGCAGGAAATGCAGTTCTAAAGTTTCCTTGTGGTATCTTGTTAATACAAGTTGTGATTCTCTCACTTATTTGATAGTTTTCACCCTTCACCCACAGAGAGGGGCCACAGGGAAGGATTTACAGGGGCCTTCTGTCCTCCCAGCAGTAGGTTGATTAGAGGGGCCGGCTGTGTTTGTTAAGGTAATGGGCCCTAGGTGAGTTAATTCACAGGGTACACGCTGCACACTCTGTCACCTCAGGAGTGCCCCGGTGGAAACTGGGGGGGGGGGGGGGGGGGGGGGGGTCAGTGGCAGGCGCTGGGAGCATGGTGTCCAGCTCTCTCCAAAATCCCCTCAGCCTTGCTCCGTCTCCTCCAGCTCCACCTGAAAGTGATTACCAGCCCAGCCATGAGCAAACAAGCCCCATATGGAGGGGCTAGAGTGGGGCCGGTGCTGGAGCCTGGGGAGCCCTCCTCCACCTCTTTGGAAAGAAGAGGCCTGAGCAAACACAGCTAATGAAGTCTTAACAAGCAGCCCCGGGTTAGCGCGAGCCCGCTAAATGCCACCGAGGCTCTTGGAATTGTGTCCAGCAGATTGGCTAAATCTCCTCGAAGCTTTCCTTTACAAGATAAAGTTGCATTAGCATATCTCCGTCTCACCATCTCTGAGGTAAGTCCAGGATTTGGCAAGCAGTCACACTCGATGGGCTCCCTTTCTTCAGCGGCAGCACTTGACACTGACAGACAGAGTGAGGCTTTAAACTGCACGCATTAACTCTGGATCTTGACATGATTGTGGATTTTATTCATTGGTCACAGAGTGTTTTTTCAAGGCTTCGGTGTGGCGGCGGGGAGATTTTCTCACAGCATGCGGCCCAGCGTTGCAAACAGGACACGAGTGCACTTCCTTCAGAGTAAATCATTATCTCTGTCCACAACGCCCTCTCTCACCCTCATCTATCCTCCCTCTGCTCCCTCCATCATTCTCCCACACTGTGACCACCACCTTACCCTCACTCCCTTTTTTTATTACGTGCCCTTTTTCTTTTTTTCTTTCTCCAGAGTTTATTATTGGGAAAATACCACACCGTCCATCGTGTGCACAAACGTACACTCACATACCTCTGCAGAGCTGACCAGCTCAACTCTTGTTTCCTAATCAAAAGCAAACAGCCATTAACAGAGCTCCTTCCTTGTTATCTCACACCGGCGACTCACTTAATCAGTCTGTGTTCTCCTGATGCTCAGCTCACCCAGGCTTATGTTATCCTTTCAGTGAGTCGAGTCCATGTGTGCGTGTGTGTATTTTTTTAAAAGTTGCCTCAAATGATAAAGACCTGGCTCCACTCCAAACACAATAAACTCCAACACCATGACCACCACACACCAGTCCCAGCACACACACAACGCTGCATTATACTCGGATGGGAAACTGGGAAGATGATGCTTTAAAAAAAAGAGTGAGACCACACATTCACTTTTTAACACTCAAACTCTTGCTGGAAGTGTGTGTATGACAAAAATGCCAACTCAAAAGCACATCTCCCTTGTTGGTGAGATGGAGATCAAGTTTCGAGCAGATGTGCCGATCACATGTCTAGCCTTGCCTGCCTCTTTGGGGTTTTTTTTTTCTTTTTTAACAGAAGCTGTGCGGTTTTCCATCTTCTGGACAGTTGGTTAGAATGATGTGATGGTTAAATTAAACTGCACATCAGCGGAAGTCACAGGAATGTAAAAAAAAAAACAGCTTCCTAAATGTTACAGAGGTCTTTGTCTTGTGGTGCATTTCAGAGTGAAGTGTCATCAGATGGGGGATTCCAATGTTCATCTCCTGCAAGAACATCCGAAACCTGCCCTATCTAGCTTTAAATCCAACATATTTAACATTTAATCTTGATGCTGTCATGTTAAATGTAACGATGTGGATTTTTGTTCATATTTTGTAAATATAGTTGGTATTTATTTGGACACAATGTCAGCGCTTGCAGGAGGTTGTGCTCTGACATAAAGGAGCTTCTTTCATTCATGCACTGATGTGTGAGGGAGCATTAAGTTTGCCTACCTTGTATACAGTTGAGCACTCTCCTCTGTGCAGTGCATGTGATTTGATGTGGAGCAAGTCTTTAGAGAAGTAACAGAAACTGTGTGCGGAGAGAGAGAAAAAAGAAAAAAAAGATTCACTACAATGAGATTAGCGTCACATTACTACAGAGACACCCCCCCCCCCATCCCACCCCCTTCCCCAGACAGGCTCGACAATCATGTTAACACTGATATGAGGGCTCTGCCACTGTCTCAGCGTGCTCATGCCGCCCGGTCTTTGCCTCGCGCAATTACGCCTCCCGCGGAGCTCTGTGCGAGCCGTTAAACGAAACATTAGCACCTCATTTAAAAAATAAAACAGCTTTTCACAAGGACAGACAGCTCCCTGGGTAGTCTTATCATGCGCAAATTAGCCAATTTACCAAACCGGCCCCTCTCTAGCAGACACAATCATCTGCAGCCAGAGGCATCCTCGCCGCGCCTGGTGTGCGTGTTAACTGTTGTCGTGACGCTATCAAAGGTGGTGTGTTGAAGGAAAGTTACACGACTGTGAACGCTGGAGTGATTTTTGAAATGTGTGTTAACGCTCTTGTTTTGTGCTTGTTGTGGAATTCTTTTGACTTTACTGCGTAAAGAGAGTTTGTTTGGAGAGCACTAGCAGCTCTGGGAAGTTCGTAAAAATGACAAATAAAGGACACAAGGTGCACAACTGTGTCACGCAGGTGGCTTCATTCATTTTTAAAATATGTCTGTTTGGTCTCAGTGTGCGAGGATCCGCGGCTCTCGGTAACTTCGAGTATCACTGTCCTGAACCCGGAGTCACAAAACAACTGGCGACACTTCTCTGATTATGAGCTATGTAAGACTTTAGGTAAGGAAGCTTGAGTGATAGCTGGGAAGCCCCGCCCCTGTCACTCTGTGATAGGAGCAGGGGCTCCGGGGGTGTGTTCAGCCGGGCTCTCGTATATATCGGCACCGCTTCGTCCACAAGCTGATGTTTTGTATGGGAACCGGGAGAGAGGTGGGACAAGCCGACTGAATGTGGTCGCTGTGTTTTGGAGAAAGAAAGGAGGCCCACGTTCCCCCCGCGTGCAACGATCGGACATTATTTGGTTTTTTTTTCTTTTCTTTTTCCCCCCTTTGGATACTGACAGCAGCTTCCAGAAGAAGAAGCTGGATTCTCCTCTCAGCCATCTTGAGCTCCGCTCGCCGCCCTGTAGGCTCCTTTCTCTCCTCCTCCTGCTCCTCCTCAGCCTAAAGTAAACACGGCTTGCACATTGCTCGCAACTCCATGCAAGATCCCGAGAGAAGCGAGATGGGATCGCCGCGCAGCATCTAACCGGGCTGGAGGCGAAAGCAGACGCCTGAGAGGATTTATCGCCGTTTGCGCCAGAGCAGAAAGAGAGGGACGCGACGCGCCGGAGAGATGGACCTGTTTGGGATTTATCTGCTCCTCTCGCTCGTTCTCTTTCCGCGATCCAGCTGCACCACAGCCAAGGAGATCACCTGCCAGGAGATAGCCGTGCCTCTGTGCAAGGGAATCGGCTACAACTACACGTACATGCCCAACCAGTTTAACCACGACACGCAGGACGAGGCGGGACTGGAGGTGCACCAGTTCTGGCCTCTGGTTGAGATCCAGTGCTCGCCGGACCTGAAGTTCTTCCTCTGCAGCATGTACACGCCGATCTGCCTGGAGGACTACAAAAAACCTCTCCCCCCGTGCCGGAGCGTGTGTGAGAGAGCTCGGGCCGGCTGTGCGCCTCTCATGAGGCAGTACGGATTTCCCTGGCCGGACAGGATGAGGTGCGACCTGCTGCCGGTGCAGGGCAACCCAGACACGCTGTGCATGGACTACAACAGAACCGATTCAACTACAGCGTCCCCGGTGCTCTCCAAACCCACCAACCACCCAGGTAAGGGTTACAATCCGCCGAAAAATAAGCCCGGCAGACCCGGCACGCCGGGGAAATACAAGCCGCCCGCCGCTCCGTGCGAGCCGGGATGCACATGTTTGGAGCCCATGGTGCCGGTGAACACGGAACGGCACCCGCTGTACAACCGGGTCAAGACGGGGCAGATCACCAACTGCGCCATGCCGTGCCACAATCCCTATTTTACGCACGACGAAAGAGCGTTCACCGCTTTTTGGATCGGACTTTGGTCAGTGCTGTGCTTTGTGTCCACCTTCGCCACCGTGGCTACTTTCCTCATCGACATGGAGCGCTTCAAGTACCCGGAGAGACCCATCATCTTCCTCTCGGCATGTTACATGTTCGTGTCGGTCGGCTACATCGTCAGGCTGATCGCCGGGCACGAGAAAGTGGCGTGCAACCGGGAGTTCGACGTGGAGCACATCCACTACGAGACGACCGGCCCCGCGCTCTGCACCGTGGTCTTCCTCCTTATTTACTTTTTCGGCATGGCCAGCTCCATTTGGTGGGTCATCCTCTCCCTGACCTGGTTCCTGGCGGCCGGGATGAAGTGGGGCAACGAGGCGATCGCCAGCTACTCTCAGTACTTCCACCTGGCCGCTTGGCTCATCCCCAGCATGAAGTCCATCGCGGTCCTGGCGTTGAGCTCCGTGGATGGAGACTCGGTGGCAGGCATCTGTTACGTGGGGAACCAGAACCTGGACAACCTGCGGGGATTCGTCCTCGCGCCTTTGGTGATTTATTTATTCATAGGGACGATGTTCCTGCTGGCTGGATTTGTGTCGCTGTTCAGGATCCGCAGCGTCATCAAGCAGGGCGGCACCAAAACTGACAAACTCGAGAAGCTGATGATCAGAATAGGCATCTTCACGGTGCTCTACACGGTGCCCGCCACTATCATAGTGGCCTGTTACTTTTACGAGCAGCACAACAGACAGAGCTGGGAGATCACGCACAACTGCTTTAACTGTTTATTAGAGCGGGACCGCAGGACTCCGGACTATGCCGTTTTTATGCTGAAATACTTTATGTGCCTTCTAGTGGGCATTACGTCCGGGGTGTGGATCTGGTCTGGAAAAACTTTGGACTCTTGGAGAACTTTCTGCACCAGGTGCTGCTGGGGCAGCAAAGGCACCAGCGGCTCCATGTACAGCGACGTGAGCACCGGACTGACGTGGAGGTCGGGCACAGCCAGCTCTGTGTCTTGCCCCAAGCAGATGCCACTGTCCCAGGTTTGAATTGGAGAGGGTGGGGGGTTCACTAAAAGCAGCTTATGGGAACTGCTAATTGTTTTGGGAGATAACCCATCACTCCAGGTGTCGAGCAATTTGCATCGTAATGAACTGAGAATTGGTTGAAACAATGTACCTGGCATTCACGCAGGTTAACCCCCACACACGCCCCCCGTCCTGTTTATATGTATTAGAGGTACAGAATGAGGCTTTTTACACAGTGTGGCCATTACCTGCTGGGGGCAGAGGTTTTGTTTCTAACCAGCTTCACACAAAGAGCATTTTGGGGGGGGGATTTTTATTGCTATTTTCTCTACACAGTGCCAGATAACGTTGTATAATCTCCAATCTCGTCAAAGATGGTTTAAATTAAGCCTTAACAGTGCCCAATAGTTTTGTTGTTGTTTTTTTAAATGGGTCGTTGATTTTGTAATTACAAATGTATTTATATAAAAGTTCTGTAAAAACAACAACGGAGAAAAAACGTGTACATATGTGTATAAAAGAAAAGTTTATAAGATATTGTAAATTTGTATAAAGTGTAGATGTTTCTTTTTGTGAAGAAAGCAAATATGACCTTTATTTTGACAATAAAACCATTTGATAAATCTCAATATCTGTGCAGTGCTTTTGAGGATTTCTGTGTGCCAGTCTGTGCAGGCTTATATCTTTTTTTATTTTATTTATTTTTTTGTTTTTCGTGGTTCCTTATGGTCACCATGTTGATGATGGCAGCTTTTGAGAGTCCCGGGTAAAAAGGAAGCCCTTTTAACCATCAGAGACCGGTAATTAGAGGCAGGGGTTGAGTTGGAGCATCTCCATAATTGTTAAAGTCCTCTTCACATGCCTGCCGAAGCCTGCTTTCTTAATTTGGTAAAAGAGGGAGTGGGTGAATGGGGGGGTATAAATGCAGGGAACGGACCCTTTTCATCTGGAGAAACTTTGATCTTTCTTTCTTTTTTTTTTAACAGCCTAGAATAAAGGTGGTGTGTATTACTAGTGTCTGTCTGATGTGCCAAGGTTCCCCCTAAACGTCCCCATTTGGATGCTTTGATGGACGGCCTACAATTGAAAGAGCATTTTGGGACCCCCTTGCTTTTTTGGGAGGGGTTGTCAGAGCTGAAACCTGCCAGAGCCCCTGCGTCTTGTGTTTGGCTTTTTTTTTTTTTTTTGCAGAGGTCTCAATTGAAACATCTTCTCCCTCAGCTCAAGCTGTGTCAGTGAGTGCAGGGGCCTTGACATGAATGATATTGAAATCTCAATGAAAGCCCCACAGGTGGTCTGTTCACATGATCTCACATCTTAAGGCCCCTTAATCGAGGCTTTTTTTCTTCTTCTTTTTTTTTTTTTTTTTGCTACAAATGTATCTATCTGGTTTGGTCCCAATTAACCCAATGCGCTGGCATAAGATGATACACTGTAACCCAGCGTAGACATGCCTTTGATTTGCTGGTCAATGGTGACAGTGGGCTTTGTAGTGACTGCTTTGTTCCTGCTTTATTCCTCTACACTCACACTGTAAATGCAGCGTGGACATGCATCTGCTGGCAGTGTAAGTCAGCTTTATAAATCCTGCATCACTGCCAGCCTAATGATCCCTGCTCTCAGTGAAGAACAAGATAATAAAGTTTGAAGTTGAAAGTAACTTTTTTCAAGATGGGCAGTGGTCTCTTTACATTGTGGTCATTTTTTACAAAACTGGCATAGCTCTGAGTAGTGTTAATGTTTGTGTGGAGGCATGAAATGTTACATTTGGTGGTATAGTTAAGTTTGAAAAAGGTTATATCAAATGTAAACACAGCGCCCCTCCATCTCACATTTCAGTTTAATGCTCCAAATCGTTTGTTGTTTTATTTTCATGAATAATCACGGTTGCTTTCAGTCTTTCCGCTTGGTTCTCTGGTGTTTATCTTATCCAAACAGTGCTGAGCTGCAGCTCTCTCAGCCTGCCAGCATCTCACCAATGGACCTGCTCTGCAGCCCCATCTAGTGGTTAAAACAGCACTGCGCAACCTTACATACAGTATCTGTATTTGTGGTGTCATCCTTTGCTACTCATTTTAGAATAAAGATTAGATGTTTCCACAATTAGTGCTCACAGTCAGATGAAAGAGGTTCATCTTCATCATCAGTGACACATTTGAACATAGATCTGGGTTCCATAAATATCGTTATTTCCCAGTTAAATTAATAGCTTATTCCATTTCACAGCTTTTCATTTCATTACATGTCATCCAGTTTCACATGTTGATCCGTTTTGTCTGGCAAACATCTTCATTTTTACTTGTAGTTCATCATTTTCAACAGTTCCAGTTATTCAAACCTTATCTTGCTATTTCAGCTGTTAGCCAGTAATGTTACTTAACAGTTTAACTGCTAGGCTAGCCATACTTTTAGCATTATTTACAACTGTTTACACATATTTTTTCAATCAAAAGTTTTTATTCTTAATTTTAGCAAATTATGGTATTTTAGCTGTCAATACATAATGTTTAGCTAACAGCTTAATTTGTCCCCACTGTTAGCTAGTCATGTCAACTGTTAGCTACATGTTTAGCAAGTTATAACTTTTTCTTTTTACTATCTTTTTGCCACTTTTTTCACTAGTGGTCTATTTATCATTTACTGAAAAATAGCTTAGTGTTAGCGTTAGGGTATGCAGAGTCTTTTTTTCATATTTAATAACTAATAGTTGCGGCAATCTTTCCACATACCCCTGATAGCAAGTTGGGAGTCACTGCTTAAATGTTTTCAGAGCTAATCAAAATTATTAAACTAAGAACAAGAGAAGGCCTATCCCAATACTCACGTGAATTGTGGTCCTAATCACGCACTGGCAAATTATTATCTATTCATGCATAATTTCTGCAAGCCACTGTATTTTAACTGTTTGTTCATCATAATTAAGCAGCTTCAACTGAACTTCTACCAAACAATCTAAACCTTTGGCTTCATTCAAAATGTTAGCTTATCCATTTCAACGGTTAATCATTTCAAACTTCAGCAATTTAGGCCCCTTAATATTTTGCAAACTAGTTACAATTTGTTATTCATAATTTTAGCAAACTATAGTATTTCAGTACTTGATACATCATGTTTAGCTAAGTTTAATTTGTCCAGCTTAGGATTTCACACACGTTCAGCAAGTTATGACTATTTAATTATTTTCACATTTCACTTTTTGTGCACTAGTGGTGAACCTATCATTCACTTTTAATGAACTTTTCTCTTGAGTTTTCATCAGGACCACATAGTTTTAATTTTAATTTTTTTTTCCACATACACCTCAGCTTCTGTAGTCCTTGGTTGGGAGTCACAGGTTGAAATGTTTCCGGAGTTAGATAACCACATATGGTTAAACTGAGAACAAGATAAGATTTATCCCAATACTCAATTTGAATTGTAGTCCTAATCACTCACTAGCACTTAGCTCTATCTCTTTTACCTGAAACGTCTAAGACACAAGTTAATGTTAGACCATTTTTAATTATACCTCTCCTGTCAAACCTGGTACTATACACCATTAAACAACATCCCCATATATTTGCCTTCACAATCCAGTCTTCCAGGTGCTTAAGGAAGCAGGTTTTGGCTTGGCTGTTATATACACATTGTCATTATCATGTTGTACCCTGTTTGCTGCATAGAATGTCTTTTAGGTGCATTCAGTGTATGGTAAGGTATGGAGGAGGATACAGTGCAGGTCGTGTCTGAGTTAAATGTGTACTTTCAGCCGTTCGAGGCTACCTGTTTGTTCTTTTCGGGGCTCTTTATTCTCAGTGCATCCCTGAGCTCCACTGGAGCAGAATGGTAGCAAACTTAAATCTGATAAGAATCAAATCCCTCAAACGGTGAGGAAATCCAATCATTCACTCTCGCTCCCTCTGATTGAATTGTCTTGTTTCCTGATCACTCTCTGCAGCCAGGAGGAACATTCTGACTTGCTGCTTATCAAATATTAATGGCAGCATTTGATGAAAGGCAGACAGAGGAGAGCGGAGGGGTGCTGGGCAGGTCATGCTTTTTAATACCATCGATCCTGTCGGTACACTTGGGTAAAGATTTTATGTTTAATCTCAGCACAGAGAGACGACACGCCGCAGCTGTGGACAGCATCTTGTGATCTGTATTGGCTGTTTTCGACAGACAAATCAGCCCAATATTATTTTTTGTTAGATTTGCATTAAAAATGTCTTTTCTTAAGCACTAACACATGTGATCCCACTTGGTTTTTGTGAATATAAAGCCAGCAACTATTGTTTTTCCTTAAAAAAATGTTGAACAGTGAATGTTGAACAATAGCAATAAAACTCCTTGGGTGTATCCTTCTATGCATAAAGAATAACAGTGATCTCAGGTTTCTGTGACCCATTAAGATTAATGTTAAAGCTGCTGACCCTCCACCTTCTCTCTCACACACACAGCAGGAGCAGAACTCTGTGTTCCCCTCAGTGCTTCATGTCTTTCATCCCAAGAACCGACTGTTTTTCCAGATTCATTCTGGGTACGGGCACAGCAGGGGCGAACCTTCAGCCCAACCAAAGGCGCTCAGCACCAGTGATAAATGTAACAAAGATCAGCCAGGCTGTTCTTTATTGTTGAATCAGCACAGTTCAGGTTTTGTTTTTTAAGCATGATGAAAGTCACATGTATTGTGAGTTTAGGGGACACAGTATCTGTCAGTATATATGCTGTGATCAGCAGAAATACTAGTCATTATGTTCCATATGCTTCAATTTTGTTACTTCTTAATGTAATACCCATCTGTGTACACTTGAGGGAGCCATCAGCTAGGAGTACTCTTTTGTCCTGCTGCTGGTACACTACAGATTTCCCTTTCTTAGTTTTTTTTTTTTTTACTGTGACATATTTAACACAAAAGACACAAAGGAGCACAAATTAACACTCAAGAAATGTCTTGAGCAGGTCAAACTGAAAACAGCAATAAATTATAAAACGATGCATTTTTATCCTACTTCATGGCTGCTCCACATCAGCCTCAGTTCAAAAAGTTCTTGTTAATCCCTTTATATTTATTGATGCATTAGTCTGAGTAACCATGAAAGAATACATCTTAAATACACACACTCTGTGCTTTTGTTTACATTGTATTTCCTGTATTATAATAGAGTCCTAGTTGTTTCTTTTGTGTAACTGTGGATTGTCGACTGTACGACCCTGCGGTGGTTCCTCATAGACAGACTGACTTCACACTGAGGTTTAGGTTTTTATGCACCCTGTCGATGACAGAGCACAGAAAATGCTCAACCCTGTAAAGCCAAGTGCATCACATATGATACATTAGCCTGTGACTAAGGCTGTAATTCCTCTGAATTTTTCTACTTAAAATGACAATGTTATTGTATTTACCTGCAAATACTTACAGGTAGGTACACTGGAATAAGTTATAATGTAAACAAAGAACTCATTATACTGTAAGTTCATTTAAATAGTTTGTAAATATGTATATTTAATCAGTGCATAAGTCATTTGAAGTGGTGCCTGAATTCTGCTATTTTACAGGAAGCTGTCAAATAAAACTACGCTGAACCTTTCAAGGCACAGGCCGTATTATGGAGCGGATTAACCTACCTCACTCCCAGGTGTCTTTACAGAAAATGTGACACTTCGTTTTTGTGCACTCTTCTTGAAAGTTGTGTTGAACAGTGATTGTGAAAAGGGAAAAAATAGTTAGACTTGGCCGCATCATTTATGATGTAAGATGGGGAAATATTGCTCATGTTTACTGCAAAATCACCACAAAACTGCACACTACTTGAAATTACTTCACAGTATTTAAATTTCCTTAAAGTATAAATATTTCTTATTACGTATTATTATACTTTATTATTCAAGTGTGCCCACCTTTAAGTATTTGTAGGTAATTATATTATAATTTCAAATGAAATATGTTAAAATTCCATTTAATTACAGGTTAATTATGCTCTTGTTCAGTGGCTGTATTATAAAGTGTTACCTTTATTTATCCCAATAGCCTGAATAAGTTGCATCTTAAATTTTTAGCAATAAATTGAACATGTAGCAAACTTTGCTATTGTAGCAAAGGATGTAGCAAAAAAACCAAATGCTACAAATTGAACGAACTGTTGTTTAATTTATTAATTTATTTTTTTTATTGTCCGAAGGTTCAATAAATGCTACAGTTTTAAACAAATTGAATCAACTATTAAATGGTTGAAGCTTCACAGGGTTAATTTTGCTGTAAGCTTATAGCTAAATAGATTGTTGGGTTTTATGCATCATGATGAAAGGGAAAATGATAGAAAATACACATTTGCTTTTCATCATTTTTTTTTTTTTTTTTTTTTGCAGTTTCTGTTTACTACAGTGCCTGTAAAGCATGCTGTTTTCTGTCATTGTAAGTGTCTTGATCCCTCTTTTCCAACAGCTGAATGTGTGTCAGGCAGTTAGCGGGACAGTGAAGCTGCTTTTACTTTGTGTTTGTGTCTCACAGGGAACAGGAGGGCAGTGAGTAAGGTGTTGGGTGTAGTCTCAGTGCACAAAGTGAAGATGAGTTGACCTCCCAAAAACAGGAGCCATCATTGTCTCGCTGGAGACAGAGGGGCAGATTGTTCTGATTGTGTAAAATCTCACGGCTGCCTGGGGACTGGTCTCTTTGTGCTCTGTACTCACAAGAGGCGTAAGGCTTTTGTCCAAGATGCTTTATAATAAGAAATATTTGGACGTGCTACAGTGGATACGCCCAATCGAATGTTCTTAAAGACCTAAATGAAGGACAGTGGGAAGTTTCCAATCAAGATTACCAGTGGAAAAGGAAAAAGGTCCATTTGCAGTCCTAAAGTTTTCTTTTAAACTCCAAATAACCACATTGATGAAATCATCAGTAGAGTCGTCATGAGTACCAAATGAAACCCATCAAAAGCCTGACTGTGAAACATAACCCACAGACTCACGGCTGTACCTGTGGCAGATTTAACACCAGCATATTTGACTCACTGCTGTGGAACAGAACATTTCATAATAAACAGTCTGCTAGCAGTGCCTACTGTAAGGAGGAGCTGCAGTACACGCACCCACAGATGGCATGCCAATGCACTTTCCCAGTGTTTCCATTGTGCACTTTATTTCTCCCAGAATCCTCTGCATGGACTGCTTCCCCCAACCTAAAATTCCTTAAGAGGTCATCAGACAGTCTTTCCAGCACCAGTATCTACCACTTTACATGGCTGAAGGCTTATTATTTACACGCTGGTAAAATGTTTCAAATCAAGAAGTATTTTTATGTGATTCCTTTGATTAGCTTTTTATTTTTCGAGACAACAGTAGTAGCAAACAAAAAGAAGAAAAAGCCACTTTCACATTTCAATGTTTCATTGCAGCAGATGCTACTAAATGTTCACAGTAGCATAATACACGTTTCACATAACTGTAGCAAGTCTAATGGTCCAGTGTGGTGTACGGTATACTCAGGTATATTCAGGTATATTCAGGTAGGGAGTAGTTTTAGTAACTTCTAATTTTATGTCTTTCAAAATAAATATCTATAAAACAAGCTATTTTGAGATAATCAATGAAAACAGAAGTAATTTGTTTTTTCCTACTCTTTCAGTACAATAATGTGGTTTTATAACTGAAAATGAACAGCATGCCTACAGCTCTGGGAATTCGGGGAAAAACACATAAGCACATTTGACATTACCGTACACCAAGGCAGTATTTCACATTCTGCGTCACTGGAGGGCAGCAAGATTTCAGAGTACAGTGCTGGTGCAGCGAATACAGCACATTGGGAAGGAGGAACAATACAGTGCTGTTTGCCTTCAGCGTCATCACAATTTTAATAGAAAATCAGAACTGCTAATGAGCAAGTGCAACATAAAAATCTAAGAAAAGCTTAAAGCACAAACATGAATTCTCACATGAAAAAGAAATCCACACTGACTGGATATTAATTCATTTGATATTATAAAGGGAAAAAAGGCAGTGATTGCAATCAATGTTTATGTTACAGTGCATCCAGAAAGTGTTCACAGAGCTTCACTTCTTCCACATTTTGTCATGTCACCTCAAAAGTCTACACACAATTCCCCATAATGACAAAGTAAAAGAAACGTTTGCTTGAAATTCTTGCATATTTATTAAAACTAAAAGACAAAAACATGACATGTATATAAGCGTTGGCAGTTTGTGCTCAATACTTTGTTGAAGCATCTTTGGAAGCAATAACAGCTCCGTCAGGTTGGATGGGGAGCGGTGCACAGCCGTTCTCATTACTCTCCAGAGATGTTGAATCAGGTTCAAGTTCATCAAGGCAGCATTCATCTTTACCTCGACCCTGACTAGTCTCCCAGTTCCTGCTGTCAAAAAACATCCTCACAGCATGATGCTGCTACCACCATACTTCACTGTGGGCATGGCATTGATCGACTGATGTCCAGCTCTTTGTTCAGTCTTTGTTTCATCACACCATCCTTCAGGTGCCTTTTGGCAAACTGCACCTGTAGCTCAGGTGGCAGAGCAGGTCAGCCACTAACCCAGGCTGCTCCAGTCTGCATACTAACCCCATGTTGCTCTCCGATGTGTCCATCGGAGTGTATGAATGATAGATACTTAGCACTTAAGAGCTCAGAAAAAAGTGCTTGTGTGAATGGGTGTGATTGGGTGAATGAATTAGTTGTATAAAGCGCTTTGAGTGCTCAGAAAGAGTAGAAAAGCGCTATATAAGAACTTGTCCATTTACCATTTACAATACAAGCCTGACTGGTGGAGTGCTGCAGAGCAATGCTCGAGTGACCATCAGGTTTTTGGTCACCTCCCTGACTAAGACCCTTTTATCCCAATCACTCAGATGTTGGAACAAATATGGAAATAGTGAAGCGTTGTGAATACTTTCCAGACACACTATGTAAACACAAGATTATAATGTGAAATATTTGAACTGTAGGATTCACTATGCATCATTTTACATTAAGAGTTAAGAATCCCTTTGACGTTGGTCTGATGAACCCTCCCCTCCCCGTGGTCGCAGTCTGTAGCTAGGTGAGAAATGAGGGTTGGAGCTTTTGTTGTCATCATCAAAAAAACCACAAGAGGACAAAGATCAAGAGCTATCCATTTCCACAAAGGCTGGCCCCTCAGCGACAGCGACACATAATCAAGAGCAACGCAGCTGATTTACTGTGGGAGACTCTTGACCTCCATGTGAATTCACCTGGGGAGTTGAAGAAAAAAAAGGGTCACATTTCATGTTATCATAATTTCCGTGATTGATATGTGTCGCAGCAGTTTGCTAGTTTCTGGCACACGTTAACCTGAGCTTTGATCAAAGGGAAAACAAAGCTGAGCACAGATAACCTGAAGGGCAGCACACAGTCCTCCTTTGCAGGGCTCCGCTGTGCTCTATTTCTAGTGTCAGCCCATGTTAAGGTTTGTATTCCTTCTAAGCTCCGCGAGGCCCTGAAATAGAGTGACAAGCTGTCTCCATAAATACAGAGCCCCTATGGGAGAACATAATTGCTTTGTGATCTTATATCGGCCTTCACGGTGTCCTTCACTGCTGTGGAGGAATCCTTTTCTGTCGTCTACGTGTGGTAACAGCAACTTAGTGAGATTACTGCCTTTCATTTAGGCCCGACTCTCTCGTTCCAAAAGGTCGCCCAGAGGCTGCTCATGTCTGCTTTGACCCCTGGGACCCTGACACAGTAAATAAAGTCAGTCAGGTGGGGTGGGGCCTCCCTTTGTTTATAAAAGGGGTAATAGCATCATGGGGAGAAAGAAAAAAACAAACAACAGGTGTGCTGCCCTCTTTTAGATTGTTTCAGGGATTGGGTTTGCTGAATGACAGTTAGGGCTTGAGTTCACTGTCATTCCTGACTTGCTTTGTTCAGAGATTTGCTGAATTCTTGTCACTTTGCATCACTGGACCAGTGCTGCAAAAAGGAGATGCAGCCCGATGGTATGATAAAAAAAAATCATGGCAATAGGTGTCTGGTGAATGTAATGCCATTATAGATTCTTCTCAGGCTGACAGGTCAGTCACGTGGTAAAATTGTTGTTGCTTCATATGGTTCCAACAGTATTAAAGTCAGACCCACTCGGATCTTTTCTCCTGCCCGTTGTCACCCGTCTGCAGCTCTGCGCTGCAGCCAACCTCAACCAGCGTGTACTGGCCCACCTTCCTGGTACAGATTGCTGTTGCCGTGGAAATATCTCCCACCGGGGCAGATGGCCCCACAGAGGGAAAACCAAGGTCACGTCTGGGTGGGGGTGGAGGTTTGAGTCGGCCCCGTTTGCTAACACGAATAGATCTGGGCGTCCCCATGGGCTCCAGGGGACAGAGAGCCACCTCGCTGCCGGCCCTTTCTGGAGCCTCCTCCTGGGAGACCGACTCGGCATTGTTACCGTTCATGGTGCAGCCCAGCGGGCCGAGAGAACGAGGAAGAGAGTAGCGCTCCATGGATGGAGGTTCCTGAGCTAAATCGCGTTTCCCTACTCCACAAGACCCCTTGCTGCCTCTCCTCTTCCGGAAACCCCCCTCTTGCCCGTCTTGTGCTTCCTGCTCTTGGTCGTTGCCCCTAGACACTCCTCCTGCTGAAAGGAAGCATTGCTCCTCTTCTAGTATTTTCTCCACCATCATCTTCCTCTTGCTCTTCTGTCTCACTGAGCGCTTGACGGCGCAGATAAAATCCAGCACATTCAGGAAAAAGGACAGAGCGGCCATGCCGAGCATAAAGTTGAGCATCACAGTCTTCTCAGTGGGCCTGGAGATGTAGCAGTCCACCTGGGTTGTGCACGGAGCATGCTGGCACAGAAACCTCCTGGGGATGTAGAAACCAAACAGATAGTAGTGAGCTGCTCCAAAGCCTGCTTCCAGCAGAGTCCTGAACATCAGATGGAGGATGTAGGCTCCACTGAAGGACCGGGCCCACCCTCGCTGCTCTACCGCGAGAGGCAACTTGTTGAACGGCTCCTGTCGGATTCTGAACAGCTGAAAGGATTTGGTTTGTTTCTGGGAGTTCAGCTCCACCGTGAGGGCGTTGGACACCTTATGGACCACGTAGATGACAAAGAGGATGTAAGGGATGCACACGATGACAAGCTGCACCAGCCAGAAGCGGAAGAGTGAAACGGGAGAAAACAGATCGTAGCACACGTTGGCGCAACCAGGCTGGATGGTGTTGCACACAAATCTCTCCTGCTCATCCTGGTAGAGAGGATAACCGGCGAAGAGGAGGATCAGGACACGGAGGAAGATCATCACGATGAGCCACACCTTTCCTGTGGGGAAGAAAAGGAAAACAAATTAATGTGATTATACAATCAGCGCTGAAAAAACTGAGATTACCCCTCATGATCCTTAGTTTAACAGCAATATCTAAAGCCATAAATAACAATTTAAAACAAAACTAGAGGCGACTCACCCATTAAAGTGATGCTGTGATTGACAGAGATAAAAAGCACCTCTGAGGCACTTGATCCCGCCATGTCTGCTGTGCTCAAGGGCCTCCAAAATCGTCAGGTCCTCCAGTTTCGGACCAAAGGCTAAAATCATTGAGTCAGCACTCCACTTCCTATCCACTTCTTGTCTCTCCTCTACCCTTTCCACAAAGGATCACGTTGGCTTCCAGGTGGGCAGCATGACACTCCAATTCTCTCACCCAGTCCCTGCGGGTAAAATTGTATCAGATTAATCTGAATCACCCAAGCTTCTGAAAGGCTGAGTGAAGTTAGCACACCACCTTACCTCTTCCTCTGTCCCCTGCAGACAACCGTCTGTCCTCAGAAAACAGAAGACAGGCGTGAGCCCCATTGTCGATCTATTCTTAACCCACTCGCAAAAGCTCACCGCTGTCCTGGCATTGCAAAGATATTTTGGTTCAGCTGGTCGTCTTTACAGGAGAGGAACAAGCATGCTAAACTACTGTATTAGGTTCTTCACCACAATGGCAGGCATGCTCAAACAGGCCGCTCCATAAAAATATAAGAAGCTACTGAGGCATTTTACGATGACAAATAAAGATAATGTGCAGATATGCAGACAGTGGATTTGCTCTCGTGAAACATAAGCAGGTTGTAAACTGCATTTTCCCACAGCTGACAGCAGTTTATGGCTGTTAAGGATTTACTGGAAGCTCGCATAATATAGCTAGGAAATACAGCTGAATTTAATCATTCGTCTTAAATACAGCACAGGTGTATGTATGCTATATATGTATATGTATATATACACACACACACACACACATATATATATATTTATATATACACACATATATATGTATATATGTATATATATATATATATATATACACATATATATGTACATATATATATATATATATATATATATGTGTATGTATATGAGAGAGAGACTGACTCTCTCCAGTACAGAGCACAGATTTCCCATGACGTTAGTTTGCTGAGGGCACACATGGGTAAAGACAGTTGGCTTGGCTCATAATCACTACAGATCAGTGATCATTAGCACGTCCATGCTTGCCCACACACCCAAAAAATCCCACTCAGAAGTCTGTTATGACTGATTTTTTTTGCCCGTGATGACCTTTTCACAAGACAGCATAAGAAATTTGTGCAGCTGCTCCGGTTGAGTTCAAAGCAATAGTTAATGGCACAGTTTTAGCAGTAAAAGAGCCTCAACTGCTACCCTCTCTCTCCCTCCCAGAGGAGTGGCGTGGACCACCGTCTGCATCTGATTTAAAGTAGAATGTGGCATCCACTCTGATTGGTTTCTATAAAAGGGGTAACCCTTTACAGGGGTAGGCAACTACAGGCCTCGAGTGCTGGTGTCCTGCAGGTTTTAGATGTGTCCTTGATCCAATACAGCTGATTCAAATTGCTAAAAGACCTCATTAACATGTGTTAAGGTTCTCCAGAGGCCTGGTAATGAACTAATCATTTGATTCAGCTGTGTTGACTCAGGGTGATATCTAAAACCTGCAGGACACCGGCACTCGAGGCCTGGAGTTGCCTACCCCTGCTTTAGAAGAAAGAATGACAAGCAAAACTCATTTTTTAAGTCATTACATAGTTAGCTTTCAAAAAAAAAAAAAAACCTAACGCTTTTCACATCAAACTCACTAAAATATGAGGCCATAATGGCAATATTTCCCCAGGAAAGCTTTCTATCCTCCCCATTAGACTGCGGCTTTGGTAGATGCATTTTCCATTCAAGCCAACAATCGTTTTCGTTTCAAACTTGGCTACTCACCTATCCAATTACTTGGAAAATTTCCCACCTCAATAATTACCTGAACATCCACCTGATCCACAGCCTTCTCCCATCTACCAGCAAGTGATGCATGAGACATTTGTGTTTGCTTCTAATGAACACGAGTGACATAAACTTTCCAAAAGATTATAAAAGGGCTTGGAAAGCAGTGCAAGATATAGCATTGGATATGAAGGTACAGGGTGAGAAATTTCTAATTTGATAAAAGATGTAATGCTTGTCCTGCGGGATCAGACAGTTTCTTCATCTTAAAGCTGTTTTTCTATTGACAAAAGATCAAATGCCATTGTGCAACGTAGTGATGAACCCTACTGAGAATTCTTTCAGCACCTTTAATGATATTGTCTAATGATGTCACTCCTCATTACAGATCAGAGCAAATTTTATGTCTCCATTCGGGACAAAGTGTAGCTTTTCTGACTCTTCATTCAAAGTATTTGACCAAACTTTAATCCAAATGATCTGAAATGTTTGAGCAGTTGGCAAAAAGGCAGGCAGCAGACAACAAGAGGAACACTGTGAGCTCCAGAAACACCCCTGCTGGATCAGATGAACAGGAGTCGAGATAGGTAAGGAAAAGGCAAACAGATGGACGTACGGAGATTTCTCTAATTATTAGCAAGATCCAACTGGCTTGGGGAACATTAAAACTATTGGTAACACTGTAACATGACTAATCTGTCCCGTTGTACCAAATTTTACACAGTTGCTTCACTTCATTGACGTTTTCCGGCATTAATTTATCCACCGCTCTCTTGTGTGTGATTCCTGTTTCAGTCAGGTTGACGACTTTGAATCTGTTCTTTTTCAGCTATTCTGTTTAGATTTGGTGCTGTGCATGGGATCGTTGTCCTGTTCCAGGACCCAGTTTGGGCCAAGCTTTACCTGTCAGATAAATGGCTCACATTTGACTCTAGAATACTTTGGTACACAGAGGAGTTTGTGGTCGACTCAATGACCTGTTCAATGAAGTACCCAGGTCCAAAATAAGCCAAAATCATCACACCACCACCGTGTTTGACTGTTATTAGGCATTTGTCTTGATATGCCATGCTTAGTTTTCACCAAAAGTTGTGCTCTCTATTAAGAGAAAAACATCTCCAGTTCTAGGTTTGTTCAGATGTAACTTTGCAACTCAAACCTGTGTTGCCGTGGTCTTTTCAGAGAGACGTTTTCTCCTTCCATACAAGACGTACTTTTTCTTTCTCTAGTTGTACAAGTGCACTAGAGTTCAACATGTATCTCTTTGTTTTTTTGCAGTTTCTCTGTGCATCACATGGTCTGGCCTTGGGGTGACTTTGTTGGAACGCGTCTCATGGGAAGGTTGAGGCATTGTGTTGACACCCAGCTGAATGTTTCAGACCAGCAAACTGCCAAAACTTCTGCTTGTGTACTCCTGTTTTTCATACAACTTTCTCAACTTGTAAAGAGTTAAAATGATGTTGTTCCTATTCACTTATTACTTCAGTTTGATGGTGTTCACTACAGCGGGTCGAACAGTGCTTTTAATAAAAACTAACAGCACTTCTTCATTGAAATGAAGTCATTGAAATGACTTGGATAGCAGTTACCACAGCAGCAATTGAAACACAAATCGAGGCCAGCATGGAGGACTGAATGTGTCCCTCAGTGACTGAATGGCAGAATGTAATCTTTGTATTAGCACTTGCTGTAACCCATTTAAATGGTACACTGTGTAAGCGCAACACACATCAGCTGTACAGTATAGTACATATCAAAATATTGTCTTATTGTGAGAAACACTTGAGTTAACAAGGTGAAAGCGAAGGTCTAAGATCTTGGAGTGTGTTTCTTTCACTGATTATTAAATCGATTATGATGAAGTGAGACAAAGAAAAAACACACCATAAACTGCAAGGTTGAAAATTTTAATTCTTGCAAAGTTTTTTTCCTAAAATGGGAGCAGGTTTGTTTTTTTAAATCATAGTTGAAAACATACAGAGAAAAGTTTGGCAACTCAGAACAGGAACAAATGAGTGACTCAATGAAGAGGAAATAATACACTGACATTTACAACAGAATACAGTACAAGTTGTTGAAAATATCCATCAACAAGAAGAAAAAAAGTGTCACAGCTGCAGCAGTTTACTGCCATCGTGATCAAAG
Source organism: Oreochromis niloticus (assembly GCF_001858045.2). Classification (NCBI taxonomy): domain Eukaryota; kingdom Metazoa; phylum Chordata; class Actinopteri; order Cichliformes; family Cichlidae; genus Oreochromis; species Oreochromis niloticus. The sequence continues at coordinate 28,203,691 of NC_031974.2, forward strand.
CTGTATTTGTCAAATTTGAAAAATTTCATATTGGAGAGGAAGAAAAAACATTAGAGAAAAAAGTAAAACTCTATGCAGAGGTAGAGCTCAGTGCACAAGGCTATGACAGACACACACACACACACACACACACACACCGGTCTTTGCTATCAGAGGGAGGGGGTACGTTCTCCACATCAGGACTCACCACTGTCGACCACGCGGCTTCTTTCTGCGTGCAGAGAAAACCACACTGGGCGGTGTGTACACACACATACAATAAATAGGATATACAATCTTTCAATATCTCACAACAGCTACTCCAGTATCGTAACTTCCCCCAAAGATGCATTTTGCACTTTTTATTTACCAATCATTCAAAGCGCCACATGCACACACAAAAAAGCACTTCTCTAAGATCAGACACCACATCAGAGCTTCCTTCATTTTTTCCTCCATAACTTTGGTACATTTCTGCCCCTCTGCATGCCTGCAAGCCAGACTGATTTTCTGGTAGCTTAGAAAAGCAAAGTAACATAAATCACACTCCTGGAGGCTACCGATGAAATGCACAAGAACAAACCGATGTCACATTTGAAATCAGAACGTGTTTTCCCCCCTGACCTTTTTATTTCATTAAAAAGAAATTAACGTCTTCAGATATTTTTAGATTACATCAACATTCTGTCTGTTCACTGATTTAGATTTAGAGTCTGGTTCATCATAAGGCAAACAGCCGGTCACATAAAGTTCATTTAAGTTTCATTTTTATCCTATCCTCATACACCTAGAACAGCAACTGAACCCAAATCTGTAGACTGGCCTTTTTTCTGTTTTTAAAGGAAAAAGGTCAAGAAAAAAAAAGAAGGAATCAGGAAGGGAGCCATTTATGAAAATACTGTTTATGACAGTTTTACTAATGTTTCTGTGAGGCTGGCAAAATGCGGCAAAAGGTTATCAGATGACTGTTGATGTGAGCAAATAATATTGTATAAAAAAGACATTTTTCCTTTGAACACCAGTTATTTGGCACAAATAAAATGCTTAACACGTTTTCTCACCACCAATCAGTCGATCAGTCATAAAAGAAAAATGTGCTTCCATTTATTCGTTAGATGGACAGCGTGCCCAATCAGGACCCAAAATGAACTTTTTAACTCACCGGCTAAGAGTGATAAGTGGAAATGTCGTCCAGAGGGAATTTTCTCATAGAATTGCCAATTAGTTGGTGTAGACATGAAAAGTGTTACAACTTGGAGCTGAGCATCTGGACTGACACCAGCTCAGGGTTTTAAAACCAAGTTTCCTTTTCCCCATACACTTCTGTGCAACTGGACACCTTTTTGCAATGAGACGAAATGCCCCCTGCTGGCTATGAGATAAAATGCAGGTTTAAGGCACTATGTCCATCTTTTAAATACAGTCTGAATAAATCTTTTTTGTGGGTTTAACGTTTTTCAATTTTTAAGTCCAATTAAAACAAATAAATGCATGTGGTAATGGATACAAATTAAATTTGAGCCAAAGACAACAGGAGGATTAGTGATGCGTGTTAACAGAATAAGTCTGCCTAATATGAATTCTCAGTTCAGACATTATTATTTAACTACATGCTGAGTCATATTTTTGACTCACCTGATAACCTTTTACTGCATCTTGCCAAATTTACAGCTTCAGAGGAAACAAGCATCCTTATTTTATCAAAAACATATGAGTAGGGTAACGTTTCACAGAGAGGACTTACAAAGACAAAAATAATCATAATAATAATGAAATGAAATTGAATTGTCATGTGTTATCTCCATACCACACACATTATGTACCATTAAAATAATGGCATTTTCGGCATTGTGAAATTGTTGACAAGAGACAAAAAAATCTTAAGTGGTGTTTCCTATTTAAATCGTAACACTTGACTCTCTTCTTTACTTGATTTGTCATAGAAACACATATTTAGACATATTTGCCCCTCCCCATTTACAGTATAAACTGACCCATATAAATATTCTAACCTTATTCTTTTTGTATTTTTTTTAACATTATGACCTCAGTTTACAGATTTTTGCACACGGCGGTGCTGTATTTACACTGTACAAAGACAATTTAGCAAAATGTATACAATCTATCATTTTGTAAGCAGTGTTTCAATCATCGCTCGAAGCTTTTTCATTCGTTTCAGTCTTTGACGACCCTGAAGGTTCATGCTTTTAGTTGGCATTTTAATGTCAATGTTTTCACTTGTGCTGTTACTTTGTAAGTTGGAAGAACCGTACAAAATGGTAGAGAAAAAAAATACTTCAGACTTATTTGTTCTTTTTTTTTCTCCAGCAGAGAGGGGAGAAGTGTTTAACTAGCTTATTACAGGCACCACAGGTCAGGGCAATGGCAGTGAATAAAGTACAACAGAAGCTCTACAGTATGTCTCGTTTCTGTCTTCCAGTAAATCTCCTCCCATGTGTGCGTGCTTTGTTATATTTAATCACAACAACAAAGCGATGCATGAATATTGCTTTATCTGAATGGTTGCTGGGTGGCCGTACTGTCAGAGATACTATTCTGCAACTGGATGCCTAAAAGCTGAATAAGTGCCCTTGAGCTAAAAACGGACTTGTCTCGTTGAATGTCAGTTATCCTGATGAAAACTTCAGTCAAATGGTCCCCATCTGAGAGAATGCTCAGTGGATTCTGTTTGTCAAGGAGGGCTGAGGATATGTAGTCCACGTATCAACTGTACTGCTAAGCAAACGGTGAAATGTCTTTCTTTTGTATGCGCTTGTCTCTGCGAACAGAGGGAGCTGCAGCGTGGGAATGCAAAAGAACAAAAACACCCAACAAAACACAAACTAACTGAGAAATTGAAGTAAAGTTTGAAATGTGTCTATCAGCTGTCAAACGATCATCTCATGCTTCAGCTAACGTACTGACTGAACCAGAAGATTAAAATCAAAGGAATGTACACGGCGTCCCCTCCAGCAGCTGTACAAGCACTTCAGCATTGGAGGGAATTATGGAGCGCCGCTGCCGCTGTTACGTCCTGTATCCTGCTTTTTAAGCGTGTTCCTATTTTCATTTCTGGACTTCACACAAGTCTCCCCACTTCTGTATTTCCACCTGGCTGCTTATCTTCTGAAGTTAGGTGGTCTTCATTCCAACAGCGTTCAGTTTGGTTCAGCTTAGCTCTATTTCGTTCAGTGCAGGCAGGAAACAGGACTTCTTTTATGTACAACAACCAGTCTGGATGCAATCACATTTGTAACAGTGCCAGATTGTTGAAGGGGTGTGTGTATGTGTGAGGAGATTCCAGACTGACACTGATCCACACGACTGCTGCCCACCTGGTCTGCCTGCATACTAGGCAGAAATACAGTACAGGTCTATGATGCAATCCTCTGCAGACAGCCAGTGTTAGGAAATGATGGCCGGACACCACCGCACCACTGTTAGGTTGTCTGCGCTCACCGAGCGCTTCTTGGCTAGTTTCCTCAAGTCCTTGTACTTGTCATCACACAGCCGTGAGATGGCCTGCAAGTCAAACAAAAGAGCAAGTGAGATGGAGCCGGGGGTGCCTTCTTTCGTTTTAGTTGGAGTGACTACAGAACATCTTTGCCTGTGTGTGTGTACTAAACATGTAGTGTGTTATGTGTAAGTAGTGGTTACGACACCACAAGTCTGAGATGGGCTGTGCTCACACACCAAACACACTTAGAAGCATTTCAGTGAGAAACTGACAACAATGACCTCTCAGTCACATCAGAGTTTCTCTCTTATTGTCCTGCTCAACTCAGGTGGGAATGGGAATTTTTTCAAAATCACAAAGACACCTGGGTTCACTTTTAGCAATCTTTTAGGTAAACTGATTTTTCTTTTGGGGTTATTTTGGGGCATTAAATAACTAGATTAATGTTGAGGAATGGTCTCATCTCCAAATACATTAGTCAACCAATTCCACTGGTCACATGGAGACGGCTCACCTTCAGCCAGCTTGATGTTTAAAACTCTAAAACTAAATGGAATGCAGCCAATTTATAACGCTCGTAAACCTGCTGCAAAAGGTTTGTTTAGTTTAGTTTATGTTTTTGTAATGATCAGAAGCTCGTCAAAATACCAACTACCCGAATTACCTTGGTTTTTCTATTTCACAACGTCCGGCTGAAATAAATTGATACTTTTCTCTTTTTTTTCTTGTTTCACCTGAGCTCCAAAAACATAAACCTATCTCTAGTACTTAAGTGTGCTTCTCACCTCTAGTTTTTGGGCCTTGTCCCTGCTGAGAGGCTCCAGGGGGAAGCTGAGGTTATTGGCCTCAGCAAGAGAGCGCAGGTCAAAGTAATACTTGGCGTAGACGCTGGACGGCACATTGATATTGAACTGCAGCAATTCCAGGAACTGACGCTCCAGCTCATTCCTTTTGCCATAAAAAAAAAAAAGAAGACGTGTGAGTTAGTTAATTAGTCTTATGCTATTTAAATAAAGGTTAGTTTGATTGGTAAAGCCAACATCTCACAGAGTGGCGTAGGGTGCACTGAGTAAATCCCCAGTACACCCACCAAACATAAGCCTCTTCTTTATGATAAAAGGGAATGCTATCTAAGCAAGGAACACTGAGCGTTATGTGTAAGAAAGAATTAATCCCACATCCTGAAAGTGCTATTGTCATGCAGTGCCTCGTGCTCAGCAGCTCTGTGATCCTCGGTGCAGCGTGATGACAGATGCTTTCATCTGTTACTCTTCAGTTGTGACCAAATCATTCTGCACTGTAACCACTAGCCATCTCTTCTTCCTACCCTTTGTTGCTCACCCACACATTTTCACAGCCACGCAGCAACAGACGGGCTAAATTTAGGCTCTGCTGTAGCCAAACTCTGCCTAATAGCGCTGCTTTTTCTTCATCTTTCCTCATTCAGCCTGTTTTCATCTGTTTCTTTTTGTGTTGCTCTGCTCCTCAGTGTTCTCCCAAGACATTTCTACTGTTCAGTCAGTGGGTGGAACGTTAGATTTAGCAGGCTAAGTTCCAGAACAGGGCTTTAAACAGACTCAAATTGACCTTCTGAGGAAATCTCTGGTCAAATCATGAGCCACAGTCCGGTAAATTGCCATATGGGAGCACAGCAGATGTGCATACTGTGCTGCACTCACTGGAGAGAATCCTGAACAGGTGGATTACGCTCATTGCTCTGTGAATCTGAGCCCAAGGACAAGAACAGACATCCACTGATACAGAAAGATGTGAAAGCAGGAGGGGTCAGAGGTGGTGTCTACAGCACCGAGTCCCTCCTCAGAATAATCCACACAAGTAGATTTGAGGTTGACGTGGTAAATAAGACTGAGTTGTCTGTCTTCAGGCTTGAGAGGCATCTTCCCCGTTTTGTTCCAAATGCACCACAATCTAAGATCAAGCCCTTGACACAAAAATGAAACTGACATTTTTGTCCTGCAAACCCAGAAAACTGTGAATCTCTCACACTGTCAACTAGTTAGAAACTAACAAACTATAATGTTTTTAAGGCTTAATGACGTGATACCATGTGGGTTATTAACATTTTATGGGGAAAGAGACAAGAGGTAATCTGAAGTCCCTCAGACACTCTAAGCTCAAGAACAAAATAAAATAATAATAATGTATACTTTATTGATCCCCGTGGGGAAATTCCTCTCTGCATTTAACCCATTCACTCAGTGAAGCAGTGGGCAGCCACCAATCTAGCGCCTGGGAGCAGTGTGTGGGGACGGTACCTTGCTCAGCGGTATCTCAGGGTAGCCATTCAGTGGATTTAAACCCCTGACCTTCCAATCATGGGGCGACCACTCTACCTACTGAGCTATCCCTGCTCAGACCAAAGGCATTAGACGAAATGGCCAGAGACTCTCCCCTCAAAGACTCTTAGCAGCTTTTGAAAACAGGCTGACCACACAAAGTCCGGCTATTCTCAGGACAGAAAGACAAGTGCTGCTGTATCTGCCATCACCCCACTCAGCAACCATGAGTCAAAGAGGACGCATTTATTTACATGGCTGACACTCTGCCAGGGGTTTTCATGGCTGTGTGGCATTTTAGGAGCCGGGGGGGTGCTGCGATATTAAATCGTTAGCTGCTGCTTTAGTAAATTCTGGACAAATTCTGGATTATTTTTCTGCTGATTTCTGCATTGATTAATCAGTAAAACAATCTGCAGCATTATAGGTGATATAAATAACTGGTATAGTCCTCGTTTCAGGGCCATTGTGCTCCAAAGATGTGACCTAAACCTAAACATGCGACTGATGTACAGATTCTATAAGACACAATCCCTGCTGGAAATGTTTCACACTGAACATTCAGAGGAATATGCTACAGTATGTTCTGAAATGTTAATGTTATTGAAACCATCATATGGTATAGTCAGTCATGTGATTCTGCACCTCCCACACAAGGACACTGGTTTCCCTTTTGAGAGAAGCTGTTGTCATGGAACCAGTCCAGACGTTTCCCAGTCATAAGATCACAGAAAAGAACAGAGCATGTGGGGAAAACAAAAAAAAGGACTAAATATCTTTGATTTCAGCTGCTGCCATCAGTTAATAATGTTTTATTTCTCTTAGTAACAAATCAAGTGTTTTAGCTGATTTATTCCATCCAAATAGTTAAACAATAAACTGTTTCTATGTTCTTAAACAACCATGTAATGAAAATAAAATGTCAGGCTTTAGCTTTTATCACCAACTCAGCTGTTTTAGTGCAGAAATAACTGCAGACGTCTTCTGCAACTGACCTGAGTCTATAGGTATATAGCTCTACGCTGCTGATGTCAATAAACTGACTCACATGTCCTCCACAGTGATATCCTTGAGAATTTGGCAGTAGTCGACGTTCCAAACCGCCTGGTCGTCCCAGACTTTGGAAGCCAGGAGGATGGCTCCCAACACGATCCGCTTCCAATTGGCAGGGCAAATGTCGATCTCTGCGTAGGTCAGGAGTCTCTCCAAATACACCTTAGACAAAGAGATTTGTCACAAGTAAGCATCTTGAAATAAAACAGTTATTTTAGCACAAAAACAAAGCTGAAAAACTCTGAATTTTGCCTTTTGTTTAACAGCTTGCATCGACTAGCATTAACAGCATCAAGTCAGTTTCCCACAACTAAAATATCCTACACGCAGGGTCAAAAGAGTCAGATTGCTAAACTGCTATCACTCTGTGTTTTCCTTCACCCACGGGTGTAACGCTAACACAAGGTACAAAAGATAAGCAAGTAAACACCACGTTAATAATCATATCGAGCCTTTGTTTCCTCTGGGTTTCCTGTGTTTAATTACCCTCTGTTCTCCCTGCCTTTGTTTGTCTGAAGGGTTAGTTTGCTGCTTTACAGTTTTGCAGTCTCCTGCCTACTCCTCCTCCATGATGTCAGAGGCTGATGAAATCCAGCTTCCCCGGAGCTCCCTCATGAAATATCCATGCCAATCGAACGCCTGCACCGTCTCCTTCTCTCTCCTTCGAAATAATTCCCACAGTCTACACGGCAGAAAGCGCACAGAACACACAGACACCTGATCCTCACAAGCCAAAGCATTTGTGCAGATGTTAAATCTTCTGATCCACTCATCATCATTTTGTTACAGTACAAGAGAGAAGGTCTTCTGTTAGATTTTATGGATTGAACTGTGAAAGCTGGAATAGTTAGTGCACAAAGCCCACATTCAGCTTTCATGTACAGTGAAAGATTTAAAAGTACACAAGCTTAGATTTGTCATTTCTTACTTTACTTTCTTTGCATTTTAACAGCCATACCGTTTTCAGCATGCATACCCTGAGGTACATCCTAATAAATATTTCAGTTTTCAGACTAACAAGGATGGCAGGTTGTGAAATGGAAATTAATAAGTTCTTTTACGCCACTTTGCAGCCCTGTTTGTCACAGCTCAGGTGGCTAATTAGACAAGTCGTGCTCAGTGGGGCGTCCTGCCTGAAGACAATACCAGCCTGTTTCTGCTGTAGCCCAAAACTGACAGCAAGTGACAAACACTGACAAATGAAAGAAGACTACATCCTGGCATAGCTGCTTCAATTTCAGGATGCTAAGCTTGCTCAGCTTGTCTGATAATAAAACACAGTAACTTAATCTACTACAATAAGCTTGTCTGTTTTTTCCGTCCCTCAAGAGAAAAACTGATTCGTCTTCCCAGAGGATGACGTGCTCACTCTCTGGGTCTCTTTCTTTTCCATCCTCTCTCTCCTCACCTCTGATGTAATAACTTGGGGAAAGCAAGACGCCCAGCTTTCATCTCAACTCCCCTGTCTAAATTTAGCCGTGTCAGCTAAGCTACACCAATAACCACCAGCCAACAGCTCCATTCAATTACTGACAGCATGGCAGAGTTTACACTGGAGAGCTGCAGGAGGCACGCCGTGTGCCGGGCTCTGTGTGCATCTGTCGCTCTCGTCCACCTGAACATGGACAAAGACGCACACACCGAGAACGTAACAGACACAGTGACTGTTTTTCAGTTACTCTCTGGACAAGTAGAAACACCCACACATACACAGTTAACACATTTGTCCATCTGTCATGAAGCACAGAAACCTAACACCAGGCCCCTGGGCTAGCCACATTAACAATGCACTTTGCTGGCCTCTAGAGACCCACGTGTTAGCCAGAGTGACAAAGTGTAGAAAGAAATGTTTCTGGGCAGATGAGTGGAGAAGGGGAGAGAGTCCATGTCCAAGCACACATGACTTACACAAGCTAGTAAAACATATACAAGTAGCAGCTACTTTCAGCGCCGCATATTTGAGTTGGCAGATTTTTACACAGGGTGCTCTTCCTGATGCAACCCTGAAGGATTTGTGTCTCCTCCCGGTGTCAAACCAAGGACCTTTCATATGTTACACAAATGTGTAAACTGCTACACAGTGGAGCCAGAAAATAATACGTCAGTAAAAACAGACACTAGAGCTAAACTGATTCTTTCCTAATTGTGCCATCAAATCAAACGTAAAGATAAACTATTAAACTGCTTAAGGCTTTAGTACAGAGAGACATAAAGAATGTGATATGCTCTGAAGGAGAGAGAAGAAACAAGAAGCACAGGTGAGCACACAGGATGTCATAAGTCATAGGGGGAGAGCCCACTGTATGCCAAAGCACCAATTATATTCTAATTATACACTTGCTACAGGCGCAGGCAGACCTCATACTGAAGTAATTCTGAGTGGAGACTAAACGGATTAAACTGCTACAAATCTGTTACTGAACTTTCAGCTCTGTCTCGTGGCTTCGTTTGTGCAACATTCTCCAGAAGGACAAACGGGCTGTTTCATATCATACAAAGAAGAAGAGTGAAAAATAAAGAGAGCCAACAATCTAAGGACAGCAGAAAACAAGACAGGCAGAAGCAATACTCCCTCCTAGTGTCAGCACTGAATTAGACTCACAGTCCTAATTCTCCTAATTCCTATCTGTCTCCCACGCTCTTGCGCTCCTTGATGATGTTAACTCTGTGTGGAGTCATGCTTCGAGTTGCTGAAGGGTCTCTTAATTAGGTTGTAACCGCAGGCTCTGGACACCCTTGTCTTCCTCCAATACAAACAGGAACTTCTAATCACTTGAAAGTATTTTTTTTCCTTCTTTGCTTTTGTTTTTTGTTAAAAGAAAACAAAAAGTTTGCATTTCATTTTGTTTATAACTGCATCAATGCAAAAATAATGACATTCACAGAGTGTGGCTGTATTCAGTGGTGGGGAGGGTTTTATAATCCACTTCCACTCAGGGCCAGCTCTTAATGTGATGGTCCCTCCAAGCAAACATGTAAATGGAGTCAAACAGCCCTTTTCCATTAGTACCTGCTCGGGTTGGCTCGGCACGGCTCAACATGGTTTTTAGCGTTTTCCCGTTAGGTGGTAGTACCTGGTACCAGGTGCTTTTTTAATTACCTACTCGGCCACGGCTCCAAGCGATCCAAAAATGTGACATGCATGCCACTGATTGGCTAGTCAGTCTCCTTCACAAAAATTAAAACTGCCATTCTTGAAACCTGGCAACATGGGAAATGACTGCACAAAAACAACACCACGGTCCCAGAGTCTGACCGAGTAGCGGGTGTAACATCGCCCCAACGTCCTCCTTTGTTGTGGTGTTTGTGTCACATTCAAATGATGTCACGGGACGTTCTGTTGCATTGCTGTAATGACCCAACCCACATTAGGTGGTTGTAATGGAAAACGAGTCGAAGCGAGTCGTGCATCCAGCCGATCTGAGTAGGTGCTAATAGAAAAGGGCTAAAAGCGTGCAGGGACTGGGTTTCACGGCTGAACTGGAATTGTTTACTCACCAAAGTGACTATGGCGCACTCGGCAGTGAGCTGTGCGGCACTGAACAGCGTCCTGACGAAGCGGTAGATCTGCTTCTGCTCAGGGTCGTGTTTGTCATAATCAGCAGGAACCTCAGATTTCTGCGACAAACACCAGAAAAGAAAAGAATGAAATCACATCGTTTCCCAAAGTGGAATCACAAGCTGCTGCTTGAGACCATCAGCTTATTTCTGAATGCAGAGGTTTAGTGTTGTTGGACATGGACGTAAAACCAAGGGGTTATGTAAAATGTGAGACTGAAATTGTCGAGCAAATATTCATTTTAAAACACGTCTGAATGATCCAGATGGCTCCTGAGATCACATAACAGATCTCGCCACTGTGTGATCCATGTGTGTTTATGTGCCGTTTATCAGCTCATGCAATTAGTCTTCCTGATGAATCCTGACAGCTCTAGTTTGCGCGTAATGGAAATTTATCTTCGGCTGCGGCCTTACTGAGAGTGGATGAAGCTTCTCATCGAAAATATCTAACAACATTCTTCCGTCGATGTCTCTGTAATGAAAAAGAGGAAAAGATTTCAAAGCGTGATGGAAATCAAAAACAGACTGCATGATTTCATTGATAAGTCCTTTAAATGAATGAATCTGCACTTCAACCATCTGCCCTATATGGAATTCTTACCACTTTCAGTTTATAGAAACGTGTTTATTCCTAAAGCTTCCGTGTTTTTTTTAAATATGAGATCTGTCAAGTCATGTCAATTCACCAAATTCTATTAACAAGACAAAAATGTGTTCCAAGCTGCATCTTTGCGAGCAGAAATGTGAGTCACTTAAGCGGCTACATAAAATAGCCTGTTCTTGTCTGCTTTGTGGTTTATTTAAAAATGTCTCCATGCTACAGCCTTTAGTAAGAACCCTTTGCAGAAGGATGTCTAGCTCAGCTGGATATCAAAGTATCTAAAGGGCAAAGAATTTAATATAATCTTTCTGGGTCAGAATGAACTAGGATGTTGCAGGGCTTTTGTATTTGGTGGAATTTTGGTGCAAAAGAAATAAAACGTTAATCTTACCTGTTCTTTATATGATAATATATTGCAAGAGCTACGCTGTAAGCACAAAAAGGTAAATAAAAATGAGTGTAAGAGGACAATAAGAGAAAAATCTTTCAATATTAGATAAAGCTGTGAATCGCTCAGACGGGGGTTACCATTTGATGGTGTATTTCAGGTTGGGTTGACTGACAGTGCTGTCATCAAGGAATATGGTGGAACAGGAGCTGTATTTCCGTCTCACTGGGCCCGGATAATGCTGGAGTTCAAACACGTCCGTACCAAAAAACAGAGACACACACGTCAATCTCTATTTCTGTCATACTTGGACGAGCCAAAGGCCTGGTATGAGGATGGAAAGTAGGGCACCTGTGAGCCACAAGCTAATCTGTGGGTCTGTCAGCGTCCCACTTTGTTGCATGCAGGAATGGTATTTATGGTGGAGTGCATCTTTAGAGAAACATCAAAAACTTGATGAATAGAAAGTTTGTCACCTTGAGTAATGACCTTTCTATTCATCGTCCATTCATTTGGTTCAAAATTATTAACTGGTGCATACTAAACAGGTTTATGACTTAAACAAGATGATGTTTTCTCATTTGGCCCTGCAGGAACTGAGTAATGCAAATTTTGTTCAAACAAAAAAGCACATTTGCACATTTAGCTTGTCCTGTCTTTCAGGTCTCAGGGAGTGTGGACAAAGATGACCTGCACCATAATACCATGCTTCTTCTACATTTGTACTACATCTAAAGCTTTTTAAAAACTAAGACTATAATTGGAGTCTGGAGTGTGGGATAAAAAAAGGGAGGAACAATGGAAACAGGTTTGGGTTACTTCGAGGGTCATTCGGAGGACTTTACCTTGTTCTCCGAAATGTGTGTGAACTTGCAAAAAATACAAGACATTAAAATTACTAACTGCACAGCAATTATACCAGCAAACGTCTTACACACAGTGGCTAACGATTCAGTTACTTACGTGGTTGATGTAAAGGCTCTTCCGTTTTTCTCGAACTGAAAAAGAAGACGAGAGAGCGCTTCAAGAATCTTTGTGTGAGTGCAGTACACAACCCTCACAGACAGGGAGCAGCATATAACCAGGCTTCAGAGCTGCCCTATTAATATAGACTTTCCCCCTGTGTATAATTATTATAAACCACATACAACAAAGCAAAGCAGCTTCAGCAAAAAGCAGTTTCTACATTAAAAAACAGAGAAATTTCAAAGCCTGTGAGTATTTTCTCCCCTGTGATTGCACTGGCAAATGTGTGTTAATATGTGGGAATGAGTGTGAGCTTATCAATTAATCCGTTCATCATTTAGACATAGATGTCTTAATTAATGCTCAGTCATCCAGGTAAGGAAATCTTCAGACACTGAAGAATTCACCTGGATGACTGATGAAACGTTTCACCCACTGAAAACACTACGTCCACATGAACAGAATCAGCTTCCTGTGATTGGACATACATGAGTCCAAATTAAATCAGGCATAGTAACTGGTTTATTGAAGTGCAGCCAATCATCTGAGCTCATCTCTTTTCTTTTTCTTTCTGTTCATACAAATCTGGAATTTTGCTACCTTACTTCTGTTTAACGGATGTGATTATTTGTTGGTTCTATGAAGCAGAGCTTCATCGCAGCTACGGCACACGCAACAGTGCGGCAGCGCTGTATGCATCTCTGTGTGCATCAGTATATGTGCTCAGAGCACGCAAAGGGAAAAGGGCTGCTAGCAAAGCAAACTGGAGCAGATGGAGAGCGCAGAGCACATAGAGACGTAGCACGTCGCCTTGTACGTCTCATCCCATACTGTCTGCATCTTACCTCTCTGGCACAAAGGCACACACACTCACACTGTAAAGCACGCTGAGCTTTTTCCACTGAGCAAATGTGAGTGTGTGTGTGTGACGTGTCTTTGACACCATCAAACAGCTGCACAGCTTAGTCAAAAAAAAAAGTAACAACAAAAACCACAAACCTAACCACAGTGATTTCTGAATAGAGTCATGAAACATGACTTCACTTGTGACACACCTTTCAAATCACAGCTTTATACTCGAGGCTGATTTCTAACTTTATCAACCATTTACATATGAAAACTGAAATATCCAGTAATTAGACGTGTGTCATTTTAACCAAATTGCAATTTCTTTGGCCAAGGCTGTGCAGTCCTGTTCCTACATCTCATGGACAGACAGGTGCAATGGAAGAAACGCACACACACAGAACGATATCAGCAGCTAAGCAGCAGAGACAAGTCACCTGCTAACAGAGGACGACACAATTTGAGTACGAGAATACGATGCAGTTTGAGACCACACAGTAAGCATGGTGTTACCTGCCTACCAAGCACAGACGCATACATGCTTACCTCTTTTGCTGGGTACAGCAACTGAAAAACAAAAGTCCAAGTTGTCTCCATGTTTATGACACAGATACTCACAACAGGCTTCATTATTAAGTGCGTCAGTAATTCAGTTACAGCTGCTGGGAGTGATGAACACAGCAGCTGTCACATATGTTAGAACCACATTGCTGTGTATTGATATTTATTAACAGTATGAGAACAAAGGCCAGCAGACTTTCACATAAGAGCCTGACGATTCTAATACAACACTATCAGCACCTAACACCGGAGCTATATAACAGCCTTCAGGCTACAGACTGCTCAGCTGAATCAAAAGCTTATCATCAAAGCAAAGAGATTATGTCTAAACTGGGAAATAATCTAAAAAGCTTCACATTTCAGTTGATAATAAGACATTCCTGTCATTCTAGAGGCACCCGACTGCTACAAGATCAATCTTTGTGCCTGCAAAGGAAGATCAAAACACCCCAGTGTGTCTTCAAAAATCTGACATGAAAGCAGACGGGACAGGGCTCCGTCTAGAGCTTTTATGTTGGATAAAAGCATGCTGGTCAGTGGTACTTGTGCTGATATCTGAAGTTCCACCTTCAATAAAAACAGCTTGCTATCTCAAAAAGTGGGCATATGCTACTGTCTTCTTTGCTTGACCTCACTATCGTAGAGGTGTCCATAATGCAAGTTATGATTAGCTACTATTTTTACCAATAAACTTATATTTTCCACCTGGTTGTAGATGGTTGTCGATGATCCACCTCCAGTGGCTTTGCACCTACCAGTGCACAGCTATGAACCACTGACTTTGCACAGAAACTCCAAGCATGTCCACAAGCTGCTTCCTCATTTTCAAACACACCGGAAGACATTATCCTTTACCCACAAATGTCACCCTGCATTATGCTATCCTGACTTTATCCATGCAAATCAGGTGTACACCTAATGGTGTGTCACTGATTACGAAAACACATTTATTAAATTTATCTCCTCTTCATTGTAGATTAATAACAATCATGACACTACAAATACTGTTTTCCCCATATGTAAGTCAGTGAAGAAATTTCAGAGAGATCTGAGAACTCACCATCAGTTTGTGACTTGCTGAGGAAAATGGTGCTGGCGCGGGGATGATCTGAGGGATTGTACTCCATGGGAAGATCTAAAGATGGAGGAAGGAAAACATAAGCCTCAAAGAAAAGCAGCATTTAAAACGGAGAATTTCATTCAAATGATTTAACCCCAAGCAGCAGAAGCAAAATATGCAGCTGAAAAATAACTGCTGTCAGGAAAAACAAAGTGTTTAAGTTGTTAGAGAAGTTACTATGTTCTTTTGGTAAAACTGTATTTAATATCATATAATCATCAGGATGAGGGGTATAACTTAAACACACTGCCGGACACAACCTTTAATTTTGAGGTTATAAATGTGGGACTGGCTTCATGAGTTAACCAACTCTCGTCTAATGGTCTGAGCTAAATGAAAAACAAATCTGTCAGCTGACAGTTTGCTGCACCAGCGCTGTGTAAACGGTGGTTTGTAAATCAATGCACTAAGCAAACACAGCAGAAGGCTATAGATTTGTATTGAATCACCATCTGCACACACACCACCTAGAACCCAAAGATCCCAGAGGAGCTGGCAAGAAAAACTGCAATAAATGACGAGCACAATATCATTCAGCACTGTACAGCTGATAAAAATCAGCTGCTGAAACCTGCTTTGTACAACATTCATCCTTTGGGTATGACGCTAAGTGCTTTGTACACTTATCCATCAGAGGGTGTCTGAATGTTTCAATGAGGCTTTTTTATAAAAAGATCAAAAGTAATAGTCCTAATAACTGAAATATGCTTACATGTTACATTTTTTTAAATGGAAAGTACCCCAGGTATTTGTTTGATTTGCTTTTATGTGTTTCTGTAAATATACTGCCTTCCCTTGCCAGATGTGTCTGTTTAAATCCAGAAGCAGCTACAGAGCCTAGCATATGGCTGTTATGCACAGCTACTGAATGAATATATCAGTATCAATTTAGTGTCCTAGTTCCTTGTCCCAATTACGTCCCATAGCCCCAAACATGGTGAAACGTGACATTTTACTGCTAAATTATAAACAGGAAATGTAGAATTCGGAGCCTGCAGACATAATAGTTTCTGTGGTTAGTGCAACAGAGAACCACTGTTGTTTGAACAGCAGACTTTTATTTGATCTCCAAGGTTGATTTAATGGTGGAATTTTCTGGTGACCTGTAATATCCTGCACTACCTTAGATGAAACCATTTGTTGACATGACTTCAGAATCTTTATTGTGCTCTGGTCAAGGTTAAACATTTACTCTCAAATGTTACAACAGCCTGAGGAAAATTTAATGATAATGTCACACTAACATTACATCGACACTGCCACGCATTAAACTCTGAACCAGAAAAGAAACAAAACTTCAATGCAAACTAGCAGCGTGGGGTGGTTAGCCAACAAGCGGCTTCCTGGCCTCCTGGATGATGTCAGCGCAACAGGAAGGGTCACAAAGAACCAACACCCAGATGGACAAATGCAGAGAAAGAGAAATTGATGTCAAGAGACAGGCAAAGAGTGAGAAGCTGATAATGAGAGAGAAAAGGGCAAAGAGGGCAAGAGAGCAGAAAAATAAAGTGATGAAGATGACAGATTTGACACATGATTGACAGAGAGGGAGAGAGAGAGGGAGAGAGAAACAGTAGTAGAGAAAATAAAACGAGTGAAGGTGATGACAGGGGAGGCATTAGGAGAAAAAAAGTAAAGGTGAGGGAGAAGAGTTTGGCTTGCAACCAGATCTCGCTGAGTCTTGTTGGTGTAAAGCTTTGGTTTACGTGTGCAATTAAACACACCATGCAGTGATAAGTACAGAGCATATACAGCTGAGATCACAGAGGCTCTTTGCACAGCAGCTTACACAAGCAAGCCGCTGCTATTGTCTACAAACTCTTTTGAACTATGTGTTGGAGAGCCACTTAAACAGCCTCAAAGGACACACACACACACAAATTCATATATATACACATACATACATATATACATATATATGTACACACATACACACACACACACACACACACACACACACACACACACACAGCTATGATGTAGGAGGTAGTGACAAGCAATGCTGAATAAAAGATGGGTGTGTGGGAAGAAGCAGCACTGGAGGAGAACTTAAGGTTGGTTAATGATGATGCACAGTGTCTGAACCTTAGTGATGGAGAAAGCAAGCATGGAAATCACAGTTTAATGACACAGTATGATCGTGACAAAATGCCCATGTTTTCTGTAGATTTAGATTTCATTTGTGGCAAGGGTCATACACCATTTCTTTTATGAATTATTAAATAATGCCATTTATAGAATCTCACCTGGAAATATTTTATTTGCCATCTACTTTATGACGGATAACCATGCAATATATTTAGCTGCCTCATTCTGCAGATAAACTCCAAGCAGCACTATCAAGTACTCCGGCGAGCATGCCAGGGAAGGGAAAACATACAGGAAGGCCTAGAACTAGCTGGTCAGCAATGGTTGAACATTCAAAATAAGAGTGCAACACAAACTGGAAACAGAGACCATTCGCCTTTAAAACAAAAGATGCAACTATTGCATAGCGTTGGTTTTAAATGTAAGGCACAAGGTTTACCCAATGAAACCCATCATTATTATTTCCTTTAGTGAGCAACAGATGATAGGGGGCCACGAACCTGTCTTTAGGCCTGTGCAGCCGACAGTTGTTTGCTATTCTGCAGGTGCCTATGTAGATCTCAGATTTATTAAGACCCTGTGATCCATCATTGGTACTCATTGGTACTCATTGGTAATTGCATGCCTGCTAGGCATGCAATTACTTGTACTTTGTACTTTTTATATTTCTGCTGTATAGAACTTTTTCAGGCATCTGTTGTTTAGTAAGTGCTATATAAATAAATTATGGCCTCAAATTTTAAAAGAGTTCCATCCACTTTGTGGTGCCAGCACTTATTTAAGTTGTCTCTGTTTTAATAATGTGTCAGTTCAAGCCTTTCCTCTCTAATTAGCTGTTGTGCTTTAGGTTATATGACATTTTCTGTTGTTTCTGTTTTGTTTTGTTTTGTTTTGTTTTGTTTTACAGCTGTTTCCTTTACGGTACCCTCATTCACTTGCTTAGCCTCATCACCAGGAGTCATGAAGGAGGGAATCTCATAGGTCCAGTTAGTGGATTAGAACATTTGGCACCAATTTTTTAAAGGATGGATCACAGAGGAAGCAATATAATATCACACACTTTGATCATCTAAAACACCTCAGTTACTGAAGTTATGCATGCTGCAGTAAGAAAAGTTTTGTTGTTGTTTTTTGTTTTGTTTTGTTTTTTTAAAAAGAAGAAGAAAAAAACAGAGCCAGGGTGTGTCCCCCTCAATGTGTGGTCACTGACCTCTGGTGCGAGTCCGCCCTATATAAGTTCTCTCCCCCCATTTCTCCAACCTGGGGGAGACAAAAGCAACCCGGCTTCCTGCGTTTCAGGAAGTTGAGAGGAAATGAAGCAAGGGGTGGAGGTTACTGATTGTTAGCAATGTAGACTGAACAAAGAATGGTGAGAAGGTCAGCTTGTGCATTTAAGCCATGCATGTATGAAGCTATACCACTTACGTTGTACAGAATAATGACGGAACATATCTAACATGGAAAGATAAACATAAGAAGAAAAAGGGCACCAACAAAGTTGTGCCTACTGCCCTTCCCATTTCCCATATGATAACTGAATGGACTTCTACAAGCTGAAGCGTGGTCTTATACTAGGGCTGATTTTATGCTACATAACTACTGAATATAGTATTGACTCTGAGCAATACAGTTTCTATAGTCTAGCATTTATAGTAAATTAAAGCTCTCTTATTATATTGTTTATAATATATCAATACCTTATGAATTTTTATAAAAACGTCATATCATGATATCAATGATATCATGCACAGCAATCAAAAATGTCTAAATATGCTGACAGTGAGAGCAACATGTCGGCCTCCAAAGACAATTTAACAAGAGAGTTATTTCAATAACTTCTAATAAAGCACAAAGCTTTGCAAAATATGCAAGAAAACTGTTCTGCTAAAGTCAGAAACAACAAACTTGTTAACTTGAGGCAAAAAACACAGCTTCGAGTAGAACCAAGGTATTAGCATTTGTGAGGTGGAGACGGAGATGGAGAAACAAATGACTCAACCAAGCATCACTGGAGGACTCCAGGTTACACTCGACATGACGGGAAGAACAAATGGTGGATAATTTAGAATTACTGATTTGGTTACATGGTGGAAAAACAGAAGCCTGACCCCAGATACAGCAGAGTTCCAAGATAAGTTACTTTAGTTATTACTCAGGGAAAACACTGCATAGGCTACTTTTGTGATTACAGTTGACTTATGCTGTGTAACTGGTATTCATAGTTTTCAGTCGTGTGACCATTCACTGCCACTCAGCAAAACATTAGTCTGTCAAAGCGGTTAGTAGTGGAGAGTCTGTAGTACTTCGGGACAAAGTGGGATTTTTTTGTTTGCTTGGTTTTCCTACCTGTCTTAAGCCAAGACTACTTTAGTCATCATTTAATCTTGATGCATAAATAACGCTGCTGTGGGAGGTGAAGAACAAGAAATTGTTCATTGTTAAAGCAAAAGTAAGTGCTACCAGGCTAGCTTAAACAAACTACCACATGTAAATATTATATTTTGTTGACTTGGAAAGGGAAAGGGGTTAATTTATAGACCATAACACATGCGTAGGGCCAAATGCATTTTATTTCATGTATTTTCTTTTAATAATAAAATAAATATTCACTAATTCAAGGCTGTGTTACTAATTCTGAACCAAATTTATTGTTTTATAGGATATTCAGAATGTTTTTATGCCGTGAACAAGATAAGATATGATAAGATAAGATAACCTTTATTAGTCCCACACGTGGGAAACATGCTCCCCAGAGTGATCTGATGGTCTGTATATATTGTACGCTACTACACTACTCTCACTACATGCTCCCCAGAGTAGTCATGAGTAAGGCTTCATCCCCTTTGCTGGTTTTTGGTTGCTCAGCTCCAGATGGTGCAACTTGGTGCCAACCAGACAAGACAGAGTGTCAAAAAGAAGGCAAATGATGATTTGAATGACGATGACTTGAGACAGCAGCATAAATAAAAGTTTGTGAATTGAAGGAAACCACTTGACTCCTGTTTAACCTTAAATTACGTCAATCTGCAATTTCACGTAAAAAGGCCTTTTTGAGTGATGTTTGCAAAGGCATCCGCGAGCTACCACACCTACAACTTTAATCGCAGCACCACATGATACTGTGACTTTGCCCTGATAACAGAGAGATGGAGAAATCCATGAGGAGGACACAGTTATTCACACATTCACTGGACGCGGTTAGTGAATAACTTAAAGGCTGTGATGGCACATCTTAACAGTCGATACACTCTCCTATTTTGAAAAGAAAACACTGCAGACTGCAGAGAAGACATCGACTGTAACTTGTCATGAGCTCCATTGTGGTTTTAATCTGCACCTTTGAGAAAGTATGTTATCTGTGTTGTAACATTTGGAACCCTATCAGCCTATGATACGGCAATTGTGTACTAACACTTTGGGAGATAAGCTGAACAGGCCAAAGTTACAGCTGCTTTATTTTGTTTTCTTTTTCTTTTTTCTATCTAATTAGTGTTATCCCATCTGGACACAGTTCAGTGTCTATCATGGTTACCATCAGGAATTCCTCTTGGTACAGAGGAAGCAAAGTACAATTTACTATTTAAACACTCGACACACACTGACAATTGTTTGGTTTAATATGCAGTTACATTTCTGGGCATCAAATTGACCAACTCTAATATTAAAAAATTGAGGTTAAAGGTCATGAGGGTGACTAAATGGCTGAAAATCCAAGTGAATGAATAACTAATGATGAACCCATATTTTAAATTTTACCACCCACACACACACACAGACACACACACACACACACACACACACAGACACACCCTCAGCAGTGCCATCGCAGCTCTTTCTAACAGCTTAAACCACCCCTCAGCTTGTATCATCGATCCCCGACAGCTACCAAACTCTGTGCAGTGATGCAGACTCATCAAAGTAAAAAGAGCTGAGCTTTTATCAAAGAAAAGCCGACAGGGACAAGAAGATGAAGCAGGAAGAGTTGGGAAAATTGCACCAGAACACACCAGAAAACAGCTCTCATTTGCATGATTACAGAAAAAAATTCACCAAAAAAAGGCTTGTAAACACGTATCCAAGCTGAGACATATTTATACAAGCATTTAAAAGCAGTCAGTAGTAAGTCAAAGCTGCAGTGGCCTGATGACAAATGCAGGAAGTGTTGCCGAGCCAAATGACTGAATTACTTGGTGGAATATAAATGCTAAGAAACAGGCTTCTTATTTCTCTTGCATGACTGTGTGAAAGTGTTAGAGAACAGTGTGTCAAGCCAGTCAACAGACAGTGAAAAGTATTGCTAAGCAGAACAAAAATAAACTGAGAGAAGAGGAGAAGTGCCAAGAAAGTTGTTAAAATGATGAGTTTGATGAGTTTTCACATTTGATAAGTTTATTGCATGTCTCCATTAGATTAAGGGCCCATAGCTAACCAGCTAACTGCTCTGTGAAACATTCCTAAGACACAGATGTACTTTGAGCTACATGCTAACGCTATTATGCCGATGCAGTTTTACCAAGCTCGTTGTCTGAGTTGAGCTTGTTAGCATGTAGAGATCTGCAATGATGCAGATTAGAACTCAACGCAGGGACAGATGAGACTGATGGGATTGTCATTAGTTTAATAGGAACTTGTTTATGAAGCACTGGTTAAAATGACATGTACCATTGGGTTCATAGTGAATAGATCAGCAAAATGTTACAATCTGTTGAGGAGCGGTCAAGAATGTCACCAAATACCATCACAGTCAATATTGGCAATTGTCAACAAGAAATGGAAGTTAAAGCAACACACACCGCCATGTCACAAGGACTTTATACTCAGGAGCTGGCAGGTTAAAGAGCATTTAACAGCATCTAATGTTTGGGTTGTTCTCACATACGGCTCAGGCAGGTAATGCCTAGAAAATTTATGGCACTGGATTTCTAAACAGGGCTATGAATAATGTTCCAGCTATAAAAAAACCAAAAAAAACCCCATACTTCATGTCTGTCTACAGATCTACATCCTGCTTTGTGGCGTTAATACACCCTGGACTGACTAACAGGAGTTAAAAGACTTTGTGAGAAATTACAAACAAACAGAGCCTTGGAGCTCCAAGTTTGAAGACTGCATTAAGGCTGAAAGTGTACCGACATACAGATGTAGAGCACTGCCATTGAAGGATGGTTGTAATTAGTTAAAGCTTAAATGAAACAACCCAGGGAAGGCAGAGGAACAAAGAAATTAAAAAGTGTTCCCAAAGAAAGACAACAGCACCGCAAATTCTCCAGCAAAAGTCCCAGTTTCTTTGAAAATCTCTCAACAGATGCTGGAAATCATTTTAAATATAGCAAGGACTGAAGAGACAGACAGATGGAGATTAAAACAAATATCGCAAAGAGAGGCAAAAAGCGGGTGGCTACACTCCAAATTGTTATTGACATTGCATTTAGGAAGGCAAGTGACTCATATTTTCCCAGACACTCAAATCTAACAATCACATTTAATGCAATGGCACAGCAATATCAGCTGTTTTCTGCCTATGTGTTAATTAAGAACAGGAATAAAAGCTGGAGAATCTTTGATTACATCAACATTCTGTTAAAACACTGCTGCCTACATGATGAATAAAAGCAGTTTTTGAGCGACACAAGCTGCTAAAGCTGCTAAAATTGCATGAAATGCTGCCAGGTGTGACTCAAACTCACATGCTCTTTAGTCAAAAATGTAATCACAGAGATGCAATTCCCATGTCGATCATTTTCCTTTGTTGTTTCATAATCAGAGATATGTAGTTATTTAATGGCATGCTGTCATATTACACATCTAATACAGATTCACATTTTCTAAGATGACCTGGCATTTTTCCACTCATCCTCAAAGACTGTGTGGAAAGTGGGAGATTTATTTTTGTTTTTCAGTGTGTTTGTTCTCTGTGTATGTAAAAGGAATAACAAGTGCGAGTGAGATATACAAGCACATGAGGGACATTAGGGGTTGAAGGGAACAATGGGCAGGGAGGGGACTCATTTACTCTGCACCCAGCTGAGCGCTATAAACCCTCCCTCCCTCTTTCTTTCCCCTCCCAACCTTTGCATCCTCTGCTCGCTGTAACTAGGCAACACTAGCTTGAAACGATTCAGATGGTAGAGGCAGGCCCATCAAAGGCAAAGACAGACAGGCGGGCTTGCTGCCTTTTTCTTCCCTTCCTATCTATCTCTTTGCCTTTACCACCTGCTTATACTGTACTAATTGCTGCTGAGTATTACACTGCTTGCTGATGCGGTGATACAGTGCAACACAGGATGAAATCCGCAGTATGAGATCCACAGCATCACCTTTGAGTGCAATGCAAACTTCATATGCCTGCTGCATCCACAGAAAAACAGCAGTTGCATCTCATAAGTTCAGTTTAACTAGGTGTTTTGGGAAAGAGGGGCAAATTTAACACCCGAAGAAAAAAAAAAAATCAATGATAATTCCTAATTGCATTAGTCTGAAGTCAGTAGTTGATGAAATAGTAGGAAAGAAATCACACACAAAGGGCTGACAGTAAAGAACCAACAAATAAGGAAATAGAAACAATAGTAGAGGATTAACATAATCTTTATAAGCAGACATAAACACACACACAGAGATCAGAGGTGTGGCTGTACTGAAGCACCATCTCTGCTGACACATAGGACAGATATGGCCAATTAGTGGTAACAGGACTGAAGCAGTCTAAATATACAGCAGTCTGGGGGGACATGATGCAGATTTGAAAAAGCAATCCAAGCTAAAGTTCCTCTCTCAGTATAGACAAACTAGGAAAAACTATCTGAATGGACAATCTGGGAAATATGATACTGCACTGTAATGCTAGTGGGGTTCTAAGCATGTATGTCAATTTAGGAACAAGGAATTAAGACAGTGGAAGGAAACAACTGAGCAGCTAGTACTTATCTTGCTCTTTTATTCTAAAAGCACAATGATGCTGATTTGAGATGTAACAATAATGCGGATATGCTTTTGGCCTGTGTTTGCTGGACCTGTGAAAGCTGCTCAAGTGTGATGCGTTAGCCCCAATGCTCTATGCCTTTCAACTAATCCAAGCCACTGTCTCTCTCTCCTTCTCTCTGTGAGCTTTATCTAGTGTCAAGCTGTGGAAGGAGCCGGGGATGACAGGAAGGCCATCTGTGCCAAGCTCCGTCACACTCCGCCCGTGCTGACATTTCCATAACGCGCATGCACGCTGGAACATGTTGGAATCAAAATCCACACATACCCACGTACGACATTTGTACACATGCATGCAACCAAAACAAACACAGCAGAGTAACTATGGCTTTCCAGTGATGCACAAAGTTAGTGGTAAACACTCGCATGTGTGCCGTGACAGGGAATCATGAACGGAAGAAGCAGTTTAGAAAATGGGTGATAAAATAAATAAGCAAAAATGAAAATGAGCAGACGTCAAATTAGCTGAACCACCCCACTGCAATGACCCATAACTCGCGTCTGAGCGGTATATTGTCGACTGTGTTGCCTGTCAGGTGTTGGCAGCATGCTGGCAGCCAAGCTCGGTTTCCAAAAGCCAATCAGCAGCATGTAATTACCTCCACACCTGCTCACCCGACACCAACAACTCCACTGGTCCCATCTGATGATGTGATGGCTGCGAGCGCAGCTTATCTGGGCAAATCAGCCCCGATTCCACGAGGGTCACCACAATCAACAACAGCTTCATTCATTACTCTACCCTCAGAATGATCCCACGTCACGTTTCCGCCATAGGGCAGCATCATCTGACTGCAATTACTCTTACTGTCAAGTCACATGAACACCTACTTTTAGTTCTCAAGAAGGTGTGTGAAAATAATATGCTATACTGACTACACTGATGTGAAAGTATGAGCTAGACAGATGATGCAAGAGAAAAATCTGCTGATACTGACAGCTCTTCCTGTTTCTCAATTTGAGTCTTGCCTCGGTGAATAATTTAGCAAATGTGTTTTCACTCGCAACTTCTAGTTTTTACAAGTTCTCACTTTATTTACAAAGATGGGTATTTATTTTGAGATTGATGTGGAATATGTAATACTGTATTAACCTGCAGAGGAGGTTGACCAATTTAACTTGTGAAATGAACCAAGGGGGTCGCTTTTTTTTAATGCCTCATAAAGAACATCTAACAACAGCAGCAGGTGTTGAAGTCAGGAAAATCAATTTATTTATACAGCACGTGTATACACAACACAGCTGGAAGGCTGATCTAATGTTAGATGAACAAACATCTGAATTTGTGTATTTCCTCCTGCTTGGATTCCCTTTCAGTCATGCGGCTGGTTAAAACTGGAAAAAAGCAGGCTGATTTTCTCCTTTATAAAAGCGTTTAATCAGAGGTGTTAAACATAAGACCTGTGGGCCACAATCGGCCTGGCAAAGATGGAAAATCTGAGGGAGTGCAAAGATTTTTTTTAAGTTAAACAGTTCTTCTTACAGTTAACCTTAAGATCAAAGTGAGCTATTTGTTGCCCACGATGTAAAACGACTTTGACACACCTGTGTTAAACCATGTACATATGCCTTGTCCTGTCCTGTTATTACTTTTTGTGCTACAGAAGCACTTCGATAGAGTGAGACTAAAAAAGGTTTGAGGGCTTTTAGAAACTCACCTTTGTTAAAAGAAATAGCATAATGTACACAGTTTTCTCTGGAGTTTGTTTTGTTTTTTCATCTTTAGCAATACTTCGTTTTAATAAACCTTATGAGACGTTCTCAAGTCTTGAGGTAACTCCAGGACTCATTTGGCAGACATAGCCATTTTTAGCACTATAGTGCTTGACTTTTCAAGGTATTACCTGGAGAAACATACCAATTGACTGACTTTTGGTAGGTGCAGCAGGCAACCCCTGTTTGCAAAAACAAGTTCAACTGTACATTTAAAAGTAGAGAAAAAAATCCTAATTTATTCTTAAGTGAGCAGCTTTTCCAGTGAGTTTATGGTCTCAGTTGTTAATTTTAGGCCTTTTTTTTAATTATAGAATATAAAAAATGATGTAAAGAAACTTGCTGTTGATGTTCTCTTCTTTAAATCAACACAAACAGACACTCCTGCTTTGTCTTCACAGCTTTTCTAATAATTCAAGTGGCCTGTTGACAGCTATCCCCAAAAGATCTCTTAAGAACCCGAAACACCACATCTAATGTCGCTGCATGGTAAAAGCAGAAGTTACACCAAGCAAGCAGACACACAGCATTATTCAAGCTGATTCTGATTCTAACATTCAAAATAACTGGTAGGGATCTACAGAGATCATCTACATTTTGTTTGGTCATCCTGCTTGCAAGAGCCACACACTCTTGACAAGCTGGATGTGTGGAATACACTCCAGTCTACAGAATGAAGACCTGGATCACAAAGGTTACCGGCATTCCCACGCCTCACTACCCAGCCCTCTCCCAAAAGCCCCTGCTTAACATTTTGACAGAACACAATGAAAGGGAAAAAAACAAAAAACACAGCATTTAAAGCCAAAATTGCTTTAACTGTTGAGTTTATTTTTCTCTCAAGCCATACCAGGTTGGTCAGATCAAAATATTCAGGCCCAGTGGAGCATCAGGGCTGCCTTTGAGCAGACCTATTTAAAACTCTGCGTGCACATGGTTGAACCATGAGTGCTATTTTAACACGTCTTCTGCCCACTGGCCTTTATAAATGATGACATTTCATATACACATCTGGCATTTGCCTTTGTCACTTTTTTTTCTTTCCATTAGTTATGATCAATATGATTAACGTCAGGCTCAAACAAACTACTCCAAACCACACATAATTTTTACACTTACAAAATGTTGGTGGTAATTTTAAGAAATTACATACTTTTTGTTAATTAAAGTGCACTTGTGAAATTAAGCAAGGAACTTTTTTCTTTTTCCTATATCTGGTAAAGAAGGAAAGTCCAGGGGAAACCAGAGTTAGGTAATATGACCTTTGAATCTAACCGTATTTAACCGACTAAACAAATACCTCAAATGATTTCATAAGACATATGACAGTACATATGATAACTACAGCAGCACTGAAAATCCAGCGTGATCCGTGAAGACACGTTCTCGTATTTTAATGAGTGCTCCTTATCGGAGATCCAGAGGCTTGCTCCCTCCCTTCCCTTCATCAGAACTGGCAGAAAGCCATTACGATGTGAATCTCTCTGGAGACTGCAGTGACTAGTTCATTTGTGGACAGTAAATGTATCTTCCCACACGAAAGCCAAATCAAGCCAATCGGGACACCAGAATGAGATTGTCACAGACAATTGGATTTTCATTAACAATCTGTGAATCAGTTAATTTGTTTCTAAAATGGAAATTAAGTCCCTCTGAAATGATTTGTTATTCCTTTAGGGAAATCACTGGCTTGTGCCCGCAAAAACAAGAAGTTGTCAAGCAAATGAACAGTTTCTTGGAGGCTGTAATTGTCAGTGTCTTAAGCAGACATGATTCAAACCATCCCTACTAACAATAGCCACTCAACAGCTGATGCAGCTTCTTTGCTTCATCAAAAGCAAATTTCACGTCTGGCTCCCATCTGAAAAGCTGAGGCTTTCCTGTTAGTGCAGCAGCGTGCCTAAACACAAGTAACGAACACAACACTACACAATTCCTCCCGAGAGACAGTCAAAAAACAGACACTACAACACAGATGAACACGGCCTTTTACATGCCGGTTCCCAAGTACAAAGCTGTGTGAAGTCTGACTGTGACAATTTGCACCAATGTGAGAAAACCCCAGGTAACAGAGAGATGAAATCACACTAGCGAGTGCTCGTTCTGTGTGCTGCCTAATGCACAGTCCACCCAAACAGCACCATCACCTAAACAAAACAGCGAGAATGACCAAATGTAGCTGCGTGCTGCATGTTGCATTGGACTAAACCAGTTTCAGTTTGTAACTGTGCTGACTGGTGATTAGGGGAATTGCAAATATTGCAATATTTTATCAGAGTTACACAGAAATCAATACTGACATTAAACAACCGGCATAAAACGACTTTAAGAGGTAGCAAAATATTATTTACACTGCCAATTACTGACTCACTGTGGCATATATTTCATGAGAAATGTCATATTAAAGTTTCACTTGAGAAATGAAAATGGATGAATGCTAAAACTGGATTCTAACAGTGATTATTCCAAATGAGATGGACTCTTTGTTGTTAACAAGACAATCAGTGTATATGAAAAACTTCAAACAGAGTGCTATCATACAGTGTGGATTTGGGATAATTATTTTAATCAACTTTGGCTTTTAGTTGCTATTAATAATTAAACATCACTGGTCTGTTTTTCTCAAGTTCGGAGCATGTGATCAGCTCATTCCAGAGATTGCTGTTGGACTTAATTACTTAAAATGTTGCATTGTACAATAAGAATGTGATGAAATGTGAGAGCTACTCATCATAGAAGATGAGAATTACTCAATATTGATGCTTGCTGTAAGGAATCAGTTTGGTAAGGAGTGGGGAACAGTAATGAAGACAACATAGTTTAACACATTTTCAAGTTCCACTGGCTTTGGTCTCACTGTAAATTTCAAAATAAGCCTAATACCTAACCCTCCATCTAGTTGAACTCTTTTAGACACAGTCTAAGGAGCTTGGAAAGAAAGCGACTGGACTTTAAGTCTCATGAAGATGTTTTAGCCTCATCTGAGACTTCCAGGTACTTAAACCCTAGTGGGGATTTTCCCTTGAGAGGGTCACAGATCATACGCCTCATCACACGAGTCAACTTGTGAAAAGGAGTGGGTCATTATCACCAGAGACTTCCAAGGGAAACCATTATAACACCTTGCTTCACCCTATCATGTGACCTGTTAAGGCCACCCGTAGATGTGAGTGGAGGTTGAGGCGCCTGGGAAGGGATCTCAAAACTGCATTTTAGGGGGCAGACAGTCGGTATTGTAAGCCACTCCCTCTGTTCAATGATGGTGACAGAACATGGTGTTTAAAAGTAAGGAAAATGCAAACCTGTCAAGTCAAAGGGAAGTTAGTCAGTCATTGTGGTGCTGGCATGAATGTTGCACATCTTAAGTCAATTTGTGTGTTTTTTCTGAGCTATATGTGAAGATCAAGAAGATTTTGAACACTTAACTGTTTAAAGGCTTCCTGTTTGAGAGTTGCTATGTGGCTAACATGGGTCCAAAGATGAATATAAAGTCTGTTGACTTCTAATGGAGGAAATTTCTACTGTCAGGTTACAGCAGAAAAGCATCCTTGATATTGTGGAGGAGGTAA
Source organism: Oreochromis niloticus (assembly GCF_001858045.2). NCBI lineage: Eukaryota > Metazoa > Chordata > Actinopteri > Cichliformes > Cichlidae > Oreochromis > Oreochromis niloticus. Next base: position 28,232,868 of record NC_031974.2, read on the forward strand.
AGCTCCTCTGCATCCAAAATGCAGAGAAAGAAAAAAAGATTGCACACCCAGAGAGTAAGAGTAAGGTTGCAGACCTGGAACAATATTCCAGGATGAACCAGGTAATGTAAAGTACTTAAATGATAAATCGTAAAATATTAATTAAACTAAACCGATCGCCGGAGGAAGCTAAAGTGCTGGCAATCAAAAATATGGTGGATCTGCAGTTTATATCAGTAAGGAAGCTAAATAAATATTAACTGACAAATATTAACTTATGGTGAAGGGGTCAGATTAAATCAGCATTCCTTTTCGATATGTAACTGAATCAGAACAGATGACGTGACATTGAAATATATTTTGCTTTATTTTGTGTAGCATTTTTTCCTTTTCTTTGCCAAATGAACTTGTGTATATTATTTACATGATCCAAATATGCTGAACATAAACAACAAGTCCAGTCACTTTCTTTACGAGCTCCTTAGACCACCATGACCTGGATGACTAACACCTCATGCAGACATATCATTTAGACACATGGAAAATCAAAGGTTCAGCTTGAACACTGATTTTCCAGCTACCACAATGGAAATGGACTAACAGACTAATCCACATTCAAAGTAGCTGTAAAACTCTCACACCTGTGACCGCATTACATCCGACCGCTCTGCATCGTGGACAACAATGCCCCTTAGCTGCTCCAAACTCACTGTCAACAGCAGCCCCTTTCACACTCTTTATTATGCATCCCACTCCTGAAATCACTGCTGAACCTACTTTCTGCACTTCAACTTTTGTTAATGTCCTACATTTACTAAAGTGCATTTTAACAACCCACCCAGTTTGCATGAGAAACCACTTTCAATATGGGTGGAGAAGGCAACAGTGACAGCACTGGTGCTACAGAATTTAAAAGGTGAGTTTAACAAAACAAGACAAAGTGAGAGTCACACACAGCCTATCGGCCACTGTCTGTTCTTTTTTTAGTTAACTAAAAGACTGCGTAGTTATTTTATTTGTTCTTTCATCAGGTAATTTTGTTTTTTCTGTTTAATAACAAGGGAGTGGGAGAGATGTCAAAAACCTGCTACACCATCCACCATTATATCCTCTTTAGCTGAATGGTCAGACAGGTCAATGTGTCTGGTTTGTGAGTAAAAAAGAAAAAGATATTCCACACAATGTTTTTCTTTAATTAAGAAGAAGATTAACCTACTTCCAGGGACTGCAAATCTGGCATTTGGGTTGATTTTTTTTTATTTTATTTTAGTTTTTAAGCCAAAGTACAAAATTTTGTAGATTCCTACAGTGAAGGATTCAGAGGTTGTTTTATAATCAGGGTTCATACGCATTTTTCAGGGTCAAATTCAAGCACTTTTTAAGCAATTTGAAGGGCCATTTTTCAAGCTTTTCAAGCACATTACCCAAAAAAAAAATCACCTCAGTAAGGCCATGTAAAAATTAAAACAAATCATTTTAGGTTGACTTAAATTGTCCTTTGTTGCCCTTTTGTTAAAACACAGAAAAATGCATCACAGACAAATACTGAAAAAGGAAATGGTGCAATATGCATATAGTGTACAAAGTCAAAAAACACATTTCTCTTAAAAATTAAGATATGCAAATGTGAACAAATCAACTTGTCAGAGATATTCATCCCCACTTGAAAAAAAACAACAACAACTAATTGTTAAGTCAGTTAAAACTGACCTGTGAATCATTCAATCATCCAACGGCTATCTAACTCAAGGGACGAGTTACAAAAATCTTACAAAATTTTAAATTCTGTCTCTTTTCTTTAGCCACTCTGTTTTTAGCAGCCTGTCACAAAAACACATCACTTCGTCCTTATTTCTCAGTTGAATGTATGAAAAATGCCAAAGATAAGACAGTGGGTGATTCCCATAGAGATGAAAATGTGGCCTATCTCAGCATGATGTGCAGTGTGTCCTTAAAAAAAATTTGAGGATACTGCACTGCAGAGGACAAAAGAAGAAGTGGCAGCTACGTTGCTGCGTTGTCACAAACTTGGGTGTCCACACCAACCACGTGCCCATCCAGCGGGGTGATGACATTACCTCTCAGCCTTTTATGGCTGACAGATAAATATCTACAGCACATGAACAGCATTAGAAGTCACATCCTCGAGAAACATAAAAACATCCAGCAAAGCTCTGCGACAGGTTGGCTCAAGATTTGATTTGCACAGTATTCTATCTTAAGTCTTTGACGTGTAGTTTTTAATTATGTCAATTTTCAAATATGAATTTCTGCAATTCTGCACTTGGCATGGTTCACATTAGGGCTGTGCGATATGACCAAAATCTCATATCCCGATATTAAGACATCTATCGTCCGATAACGATATAAATCACAAAAATGTAACATTTTCTGTAAATTCTGTGAATGTCGGGCAGCTCGACTTGCGTGAAGTGTTTCCAGCTGGGCGTCGCGTACCTGGAGTCGAGTGTTTTAACTGATGCATGAAACGATACATTTTTAGACATAGGTTGTGACGGCCGCCGTTTTCTTTGTGAGTATTTATTACACGGCGTGCTGCGGGGAAAAGCCTGTTCTAACGTTTGAGTCTAAGGTTTATTTTTTAGCACCTGACGGCTCTTTTTTGCTTCTCATCCGTAAATACTCTGCATCTTTCATGTGATTCAGTTTATTTTGAAAAGTCTCAACAGGATCTTGAGCTTTATTGTGAAAGGTTTATGTGGAAAATAAACAAGCGGACACGAGGTGGTTTTACCGTCATTGTTGCTAACGACAACGCATAAAAACAAGCGCTTGTCCGTCTGTAGTGTGGTTATATTAAACATAAGAGAAAGAGAGAACTTTAGGAAATTAATATAGCCACTACAGTGACCATCAAAATAATGAAAAAAATATTGCCGTAAACAGTTTATTTTGTGACACCACGAAACAAACGATAGCGTAAAATGAAACGATAGACGTTTTCATATCGTCATCCGATATATATTGTTATATCGAACAGCCCTAGTTCACATGGGTATGGGTAAAATCCCTACTTAAAGTAAATCTAACATCTATAGACTTAAAAAAGACATAAAAAAAATCTGATTATTAGGAATATTTTCACCTCACACACACTCAAAATAAAATAGTATCATACACCATAGATGTAGGTCAACTTGTCTGGAAATCATAGTTAGGAGACTCCCCGGGCTCATCAACCAGGCATGAATAATCCATGTCCAGATTTCAATTAGCCTGCAAGCAAGACTCATCAGTATGTGTGTGTGTGTGTGTGCATGCTCCAGAAATAACTAACTTTAACACTGATGAGATGGACAAATGCTGAGCCTGAAGCCATTGCTCATTTACAGATGTCTGTGGTAAGTAAAATCCAAACAGGGCGAGGGATCCATCTGTTTAATCACCTTTCACATTTCTTTGAATTTTAAGAGAGAGCAAGAGGTTTAGTTTTACTGTTACTTGGTGCTGCTGAGCTGCGGTTCAACATTACAGAGGTCTCTGATCAAATTAGGCTAAAAATAGAGCTGCTGTTGATTTGGAGATCCCGCTCTATATTCTGCGCAGCAATGAAAGTAAAGAAGCACATAGAGGTCTAATCATTATCACTGTTCCAATCATGTCCTCAGTTTCCCTCTCATTTTCTTCTACAGGGAGAAAGTGTTAGGAATAGTTTTTAAAAATCTATCTCTCAGCAAGTAACATGATTTTCCATTGAGAAGAGAGGAGAAACTCATACGCTCACATTCTTAATTAAAAATAAATAAATAAATATTCAGAAATATTACCTGTGGAAATGTGTGTGATGACAGACAAACTCAAGGTATTTAAAAATATATATATTTATGGTGTTTATTCATGCTAATAAAGCCTTTATACACACACACACCACTGCTGAATTGAAAAAGCCACCTTTTACAGATTTTTAGAAACACATCTTTATATAACTACTCGTGAATTTTTTATATCAAATGCATCTAAAATAGAAACCATCTCGACTGTGTAATCTGCTCAGTAACCACACAGGCCACCAGTCTAACAACATCATAGAGAAAGCACGAGTATTTTAACAGCAATATCCTCTCATTTGGAACCAGCTGCTTAAATTTCTATTACAGATTATGAACTTGACCCTGACAAATCTCTGCATGGGCATTGCTATACATAATCTGCAAAACAGCCATAACAGGACAGACTGAACATAGACTGTAGTCTATACAGTATGATTACAAAAACCCAGCAACTGAGCCTCTCATACTTTTAAGTAAGATGTGCACTGAGGTGGTTTGTTTGCACACACAAACACACGAGAGTGTGGTCATGTGTTGTCACCACTGTCAGCAGTTTTTTTTTTTTTTTTTAAATAAATCACAAGCTCTGTGTAGCCAGGGTAACGTAAATAAATACACAACACAAACGGGCAGAGATGCACTTTGTACAGATAAAATCATATTATATTGAACGTATATATATATATATATACACACACACACACACACTACCACACACTTCTCTCTGGCTTGGGCTTGATGACCCTCAGTAGAGCAGGGCGATATGACCAAAAATATTTATCATGATATACATTTGAAAATTTGCGATAACGATATAACTGACGATATAATTGACACTAGACAAAATACTTTACAACTCCACAACTTTATTAGTGCAAAAAACCCCATCAATGTATTTTCACTTAAACAAGCAGCTGTTTTTTATGTGCATTAAAGTTAGATAAAAATTTAACAGTGCAAATTCCTTGCTGACAGTTTCACCAAAAGGCATTTCCAGTGGAAATTGGCCGACATATCCTCAGCATAACCATGTATAACATCCACAAAACTTAAAAAGAGGTTATACACACACAATACGGTAATATTATGTTGAAGCACAGTACGTATCACTCCGCGAGGCGCCTGCCTACGATAGCCTTAATGCTCCGACAATCCATCAAGCGGTGCGGCTTCGTAGCTTAGCAAAGTCGTACTAAAACATTTGACAGATTTTCGAGCACCGTGTACCACATAAAATCGTTTCGAGGTCAGTAAACACAACTAGAATTCATACATAAGGCACACGGGATTATAAGGGACACTGTCGATTTTCAGAAAAATAAAAAGGATTGATTTTAAGTGTGCCGTATTTTCCAAACAACACGGTAATAACGACGGCCCGCTAGCATGCTCGACCAAAAATAGTGCTTTGTTGTGTATCTGACAGACGAAAGCTAAACCAGTTCCACACCACTGAAGTTGCAGCATTTTTACAAACCAATTCTGGTTCATCCGTTTCATTTAACGATCCACTTTCGCTCTTCTCATTCTGCGTCGCCACCATGTGCGTATGTAAACATAGGCACTGCGCATGCACGTTTTACCCATATTCTATTGCAATATTTCATTTTCCTATCGTTGCCCAAAATTACACCGGTATTACCGTGAACAGTATGATATGGCCCAGCCCTAACCCTCAGTATCTGTTTCCCTGGACAAAGCTGTGATCCTTTGCAGGATACACAGATGAGTCCTGTGCCTATTGAATGCTATTAGAGTTCCAGTGAGAGGGTGAAAGGGTCACTACCTAATCACTAGTGTAAACAGCCTGGGACAAACACAAATAACCAGCATGGAGTCTGCTCTTGTGTCCCACTTCCTATCAATTGTAAACAGCACAATGCTGAGCTTTGTTTCTGGATTTGTTGGTTACTTTCAGCTCTTGTCCAGTGACTCTGTGAAATAAAACAGTCTTTGAAACTCTAACTTTTAACTACTATTAGCTTAGTATTGCTATAATTTTACAGTTTACTTCAATTAATAATCTATCTGCTGAAGGTCTAAATAGGTCTAAACAACCAAAAGCATTTATTTATCCAAGTAATGGTTTATGGTAGCATCTGACGGTAACTATGTTTAAATGCTTGATTTGTCATACTCACTGTACTTCTTATACTTGTACTCCTGTTAGAATGCCGTGGTCACTGACTGATGAAATCAAACTGCAGGTACAAGCTGCCAAACATGTGTTTCCCTTGAAAGCTGTCTGGGCAGATTTATATCTGCTCTTTATTAGGACTGACCTCACACAACTTCTTGTGAAAGTGTTATAACCATAATGAGAGGTGTGACTGCTTGATAACAGCAATTATCACTACTACTACTGATCTGACTTTACATATATCACACATCTACTAGATTTGAATAATAAACTTGTCTGTTTAAAAGTGGGCTGAACTGAGTTTACCTCAAAACCCAGTAAACACATGGAAAATAAACAAGGTGGAGCAGGACTGAGGCACAGGGCTGTGTAATCAGGAGCCGGGCTGTGACTAAAGGGTTTTTTTAACCGTGAAGCCCATCTCACAACTGGCGCTCCTCATCAGACACAGCCTCAACCACGGGAGATCTGTAGGTCCAGATGAGGCAACGGGAGGCCCAGGCAGGCCCCTCCTTGGAATGCCTTTGAATCCCCAGGAGGACCTGAAAGAACTAGGTAGAAAGGATATCTGCGCTACTTTGCTTAGCCTGTTGGTATCCAAACCCACATCAGAAATATCAATATCAGTGGTTAGCAACAAAGAAATCCTTTGCAGTGTAAACAACCAAATGCTTATTAAAAGCCACACAGGTCAACACTCACATAACCCACTCCACGACTGATCCATTATTTAGAAAGCTGCTGAAGAAATAGTTCATAGCTTGTATTCAAAGCACATCATGTGAGCCCCTCTTTCAGACATGCACATTTGCATCTGAGTGGGTCGGCTTCATGTTCGAATGTGCACCCTTGTCACTTGTCTTGTCTGTAACACTCATGACATCAACCATAACAGGTCAGACCTTGTAAAGTTTGTGTTGCTTTACACATTAACAGACAGGAAGGGGTATGACTGCACACCCCTAATTACAGTACGAGTTGTGCAGCTCACAAAAAAATGCAACCACTTCGGAGAAAGTCATAAATAGCACTGAAAGAGAAACAAAAATTAACATATTTCGGTCTTTCCACCATGTTTTAGTAAGAAAACTCGTATTGCACAATGTCATGTGCGTAGGAAATATTAGACACGTACTGTGACTCTCTCAGTCATTAACATTAACTGAATGGTAAACTACAACAGCCAGCAATAGTACACATCTCCTGTCTGGAAAAAGGCATTAGACTGAGAGCAGTACACTGTAGCTTTGGCAGTGGTGGTGCTTGGAGGGGGCCAAACAAAAAACTGCTACGGTTGAGAAATTGCGATAAGTCTGCTTCAGCAACCAGCATTGGGGCTGGTTCCTGCTAATGTTTCACAGCTACTGCACATCTCTTCAAGCATTACTGGTAATTTCCTTACTGCTATGGCATGCTGGGATGACTTCCTTTCCCCCCATTCACTCCCTCTCCCTCGCATTTCCTTAGAGTTTCTGCAGGGTTTCTTTGATTGTCAAGGATACACAAACAGGGACACTTAAAGCCTGGCTCGAATCGGATTAAGATCACTGAAATTAAATACATTTGTTTCAGTCATACTGAAATACTACTGCTACTCAAATGCTACTTGTCTCCAACAGCTGTGTTAATGTTTAGAGGCCAAAAGCAGTGTCACTTGGCTTTTATCTGTGTGTGTGTGAGAGAGTGTGAATGTGCTGGTTTTAATGAGAGTTTAAACTGATTACACATCTCCTACTTAAAAGGGAAGTGAGTGGACACCCTGTCCATCACCATCACCTCCCACCAGAACAGCAACCCACACTCAAACTGCCCTACCTTATGCTTTCTTTCACATGCAGATGCTTAACAAAAAAATCGTACAAGACAGAGGTCCACCTTGAAGACATCGGACTCATTCAACCTGCCCTCTGTTGTTTTTCTATGGTGGAGTGTCATAGGAATTAAAGGGATCAGTGAAATTGTTCTTTTTTTTTGAAGGAAAGTTATCCTTATGTTGCACCCATCCAAGCTTGGAAACATCAAATATGGCAGATTTACAACAAGCTAGGAGTCCAATGGAGATGAAGCTCACGGTTACCGCAGTTATTGGTATTATGGGTGGGTGGGTCCTTCGCACAGACATTGCAAGGTCGCATTACCTGCTAAATCGCCTATTTCTGCAGAAGCGTGAGCATGCTGGAGTAATAAATCACAATATATATGAAATACTAAACGATTTGCAACACTATTATAAAAAATAATATCAATAATATCTAGAGGGAAAAAACTTGTAGTTTCTTATTTTATTTAAATGCCATAAAGAAGCCAGTCTGCATCTTACCATCTAGATTTTCTCTGTCGCTGATGTGCTGGAGGTTGCAACCCGTGTCTTCGCGACTCAGTTCAGGCTCGGGCCGGTAGGGCTCCAGCCTAGAGTGGTTGCTTCTCCGGTGTTTGGGGCTCGACGACACGCAGCAGGAGGTTGTATTGCCCATGTTTGTGAAAGCAGCTTTCGGTTGTATTCCTCAAGCCCAACTCCACCCGGCAGGCTTTCTCCCTGCTGTTGCTGCTAGCCTTACTACAAGTGGAAAAAACGGGGCGGTAACGCGGAGACGGGACCCGGTGCAAACGAGCTTTCCCCTGGTACAATTTGCGTTACACGCCCTTCTCTCGCGTCCACGGCACGGTTAGTTAAACAAATGGAGCCATTGAGAGCTACTAGAAAAAAACAGAAAAAGAAAAGAACCCGCCAAGGTAGGGTAATGAAACAGAAAAGCAGCTAAATGTCCACTTCCAAACCTCCAGGCGAGGGGAGGTAGTGCCTCTGGATAGCAGGCTTCGGTATCGCTGTCGACTCCCTCGCCCTGTAATTCCTCTCCGAGGGTGCGTTTACTCTCAGAGACACATTTTCCGAGGACTGTTACTTTATAACGACACGGATATAAGAACATAGCACTTGAGCTGGTCGGAGAGGAAGATGTTTTTGCTCTCAGCGCTACATGGTTGCCAGAGTACTGTAGACTGCTGCTGCTGCTACATCCGCTGCCGTGTTGCTTTCAGGTACTACAAGTACAGTCAGATTTTCGACAACCAAAGTTGCTTAAGCACTTTCGAATTAGGGGCCTTTAATGGCCCGAAAAGAAAGTATTTGTGATTATAAAGAAATTGAGGGATAAAAGTAACTCCCGAGGTAGAAGTGCGGTTTGATTTTTATTCAAAGTTGCTTTTTTAAAAAACATTTCTAACTCAACATATAAATTACAAAGAATATTACTCTTATTTAAAAAATCCACGCTCCTTGCCGCTCATAAACATATCTTAAAAAAACCCCACTGCGCTGTGGTTGTGATGGAAAAGGTTCCGGTTCAAGTGGGTAGTTACAACCGTGTAATAAATGCTCAATTATAATACAGTCTACATACAACCAAAGAAACTAAGGAATGTAATACAACGTAATGACGCTACGTTTCTTTTCCCCCTTTTTAACCGACATTTTTATGCAGTTGTTGGTGTATCTGTAAACTAAAAATAGAAAGCAGTTAATTTTGCTTGAAAAGGTGAATGAACGGTGCTGTTTCCCTGGTTTGTTATGGGCACAAACACGGACGCCTGTCCACACCCGTGTTTGTGTACAGTAAATTACTTGATCTTGACTAATGACCGGCAAATCCATACGGGGCTTTCCTTTGCATGTGAAAAAATCAAATACGGATTATCTTTGTAGTATTAACTGGATTTTTTTCCGGCTGTAGTTTAGGAATGCAAACAAAATGAAAGCCCTGAAGAATAATAGCCAGTTCAATCAGCACGTTTCTTCAAATGTACGACAATGTGTATTTGTAAACTGAGGTTGGAAAAATGAGAAAAAAAATCCTGTTTGCTGGATTATATAGACTGAGACAACCAGGCATGAAGCTGTAGTGCAGCCTGCTGGTACTGTACCTGCACTGCATTTTATGACGAGCTTATTTAAATTTTTAAAACATGTATTTTGTAATTTGATCTTCCCCCCTCCCCATCAAATACCAAGATTACAGATTGTTCTGTGCTTTTTCTATTCTATGAATACAGTCTGGAAGCATTCATAGCAGGAATAATAACAATAAAGCCCATGGTATGTTTAATTAGGATGCAAGATGTACCCGCACAAAGCATTTGATCTGATAGCATAGGTCAGGTATGCAAATGCAGCATTTAAACTCAAAGCAGCTGTATTATCCTGTTCCCAAATAGTGGATTCTTTTCTCTCTGACGATGGAAGTGTTTAGAGACTGGAACGGAATAAGGTTTCACAATAGGCCCAGGTGCAAGGCTGGTCTCAGTGATACTGGATTCTTTCCTTTGTTGCTTTGTTACTAGGTCTCTGCAGCAGATTACACATAGGAGTGACACAAGCACTGCACAAGTAAGATCCCTCATTGCTATCCACGAGTCCCTTTTTTTCCCTTCCATCCTGTAAGCTGGTTAAATATCAAGCACAGATTCTTAATATTTTCCTTTTTAGAGCAACAATTTCTGAATTTGCTAAGCATGAGAATATCGTTACTAAAGAGAGCAGGCAAATATTTCCTTTCCGTTGGCACATCTGTGTGTTCCACTGGTTGTGGTTTAGGAAAATGTGCTTAAAAGCACTCTCTAATCTTCCATCCGTCCATTAAAAGTGCAGCTCTTCCAGGAAATGTCTGTCACCTGCAAAAATGCAACAAAAGAAGGGAAATGACTGTGCTTTATCAGTGACAGTCCCAGTATCAAGGTGAGCCATCACCATCAGCTGAAGGACGGAACGTCATGTTCCAAGCAGAAACCCAAGGCTGCGACTCAGCGTGGCAGCATCTGCTTTAATGGAACTTTAGCTTATAAGGTCTGTGAGGCCTTTCGTCTTATCTCTCTAGCCCAAACTAATAGCAAATGAACTCCTGTTGACTAGTTTAAAGTCATATGCAGGTCTTTAACATTTACTGCATGTGAGAAGAAAGACACACAGAGGCCGAATGAGAATTTTATTGAAGTGAAAACATTCCAAAAGGCCTTCACATGGGTTCTGACGATTCTTAACGCGCTCCAGAGGAGAAATCAAACACCAAGAATCCAGCAGCTAACATGTCATTAAAAACAAATGAGCAACTGTCTCACGACTGGAGTGTTAAATTCAATCACAGATACAGATGCAAAGGGTGGAACAAAAAAAAGAAACGGCAAGTTAATACAAATGCTTCAAAAACAGATACTTTTTCTAAACATACACTGAACTATGCTGCGATATCCCAAAAAGTATAGAACAATGTGAGGCAAAACCTGCCCAAATAAATAATAATGCCACTGATTAGAGGCATCGGACCTTCTAAAATCAAACAACATTTTTAAAAAGCACAAACTTTGTGAAGCCCTGAAGATCACATGAACCCTGATGTTTGAAAATTTGGCTTCTGGCAGCATTTTTCTCCCTGAACAGTCCTCCAAACAAAGCCATCATAAAGACAACCAATTAATGGAGTATTTGAACAGAGCCACATCATAATATTGTAAAGGAATGTAAAACGCAATGCGGTTAAGGTAACGCAAAGGCATTGCTGTCACGTTCAGGTTTAACCTCCGCTGTTGGACATTCTGATCCACATAGGGCCTACTTCCTCTAGAAGCCTGGCTCACAAATACTCACTGATATCTCCTGAAACAAGCTGCTTATTTCAGCTGCTGCTGGTGCATGGATAATTCAGAGCCTGAAACACTGACATCACTGTGTAAACACATTTAATCAGCAACTACAAGGGTGTGTGTTCGTTGGAGTGGAGAAACAAACCGACACAGTCCACACAATCCCGATTCCCCATCACTCCACTTTGTGACGATAGATGTCTTTTAAGGCTCTAAGCTCTTCTATCAGAGTCTTATTTTGATTTTCCAGCACGGCCACGCGATTCTCAAGGCACCTGACATATTCCTTCTTCTTCCGCCGACACTCACGGGCAGCTTCCCTGGAAGCAGTGGACAACAGAGGACTCATTAAAGCTGTTAATCTGAGAACAACACATACAAAAAGCCTACCACTAAAGGTTAAGATGATTATCTTTATGAAGGCGTTACCATTCAAAAACCTCCAGGCTAGGTCTTTTACATCACAGTCAACCAAAGGAGGATCTTACAAAGTAAACAATGATTCACTGATAAATACCCGATCATAGTAAAATCACAGTGTAGGGAAAAAACGCAGGAAAAAAGACAACCAAGAAAAGCTGGCGTTGAAAACAGCTGTTTACAGCAAGCATACACAATGGAGAATGGCGAATACTCCGTTTGCTCACCGGCAAATCACTATTATCCACATAAACGCGTATATACGCACAAAATTTGACATTTTAACCTCCATGTGAGACAATTCACTCCACACACCAAACACGGGATACAGAGAAGGTAACGTGAGGACAAATAAGAATTAGAAGATAAAGAGTGTGGATGAAGGAGAATTATGTGGTGAACTAATGATGTGCTATAAAACGTATTATTACACGGACATGTCGTGTATTATCATGCAGATGATTGTATATTATACAACAGACACAGCAGAAATGAGATAAGATATATTCCCCAAGGATATACTTTGAATCTATCCAGCTGACACTGGATTATTTAAATTGTTGTTGTTACTGTGTTGGCACGAATGCCCTGTTATCTGGGTTATATTGTCCAAGAAAATGAATGTAAGCACTCCTTTATACCTGTTCTTCATCAAGCGCAGCTCCCTCTTCTGTAAGGCATCCTCTATAAGTTTCTGGGAGCTGTGAGCACTGGGCCCTGCGACACCCTGAGGGAGGCTGGAAGTGGGATTACGCAGCTGGCAGCCAGTCAGGTCACCAGGGGTGCCTAGGGAGACGCAAAACAACACATCAGACTCAGGGATTTGGTCATACGTTTTAGGCTAATAGTTTACATCCTTAATAGACAGAATGTTTATTAATGAAACTGTATTTTGCAGCTTTTCATGTAAAATAAAAGTTCAGTATGCCACATGATTGAGTAGCTTTGCAGAATCACTTTTAGCAGCAATAACTTTACGTAATCGTTCCCTGACTTTATCTGACTATCACATCATTTGATTAGCAGCAGCTCGCTGCTACTTACCATCTTAATTCCTATGGACGCAGTAAGGCGACGCAGTAAGGCTGTACTCATGAATGATGACATTCACTGAAGGCAGGAGTCAGCTGTTATGTCACGTAAATTTTTTGCTTGCTTAAATTATTAAATCAAAAGCCGGAACACTTTTGTTGCAGTTGGTTGAGTAGCTACAGTTGCTATCACAGCTACTGGAGTTAGAGATCCAGTAACAAGCAACATCTCTAACTCTTTTCCACATTAAGACAGCATTTCACGACCTCCCCTGTACCCTTAATGATGAGTTTTGACACCTCAGTATATGTCAGTAAAGACCAGCAGTCATTCAAAGGGGTAAAGAGTTAAAATTGGTAGTGTGAAAAGTGTTTTGTGGAACAGCCTCTTTCAAATCAAAAATCCTAATCTAATCTTCACATTTTTATTCAACATCAACATGCTATCTATTCATTTTAATTTAACGATCGACAAAAATAAAGCACACAGCCTGAATAATCCTGGAACTCGTTGTAACTGCAAGTTCCCATTACACAGAATTCAGATTTTAAATGGTTTTATCACACGCTCACCCAGCATGATGCTTAAAGCTATAATAAGAAACAGAAATAATTAGAGCATGAGTGACTCGGTTGCACGTATTCTGACAAAATCTTATCGAATCAAGCCAGCTTGTGATGCTGTGAGAGAAATAGACATTGAGAGATGGTGCCATTCCTGTCCACTTCTCCTTCTGTTCACTGGTCAGCACCAGTAGGACTCATTAATTCTGTGATATGTTGGAACTGCGAAAAGAGACGTATGTAATCACTGTGTGGCTGGCAGCTGATGTCAATGTGCATCTTATTCATTGGGTGCATGTACATGTCGCTGCTGGGGGCCTGTTCCAGGAAAAGCAGTGACGTCAGCCACTGCTGCTATGTGCTCTGAGTGGGCAGAGCGCTGAAGCATTTCACAAAGAGAGAGAGAGCGAGAGAAACAGACAGACACAAGCAGAGCCTGTGAAAATGTTTCCTACCGGACAAAGCTTGTTGAGCTGACCACGGAAAACGAGGATAATCTCTATTTCTTTCAGATCATCTGCTACTTTTTTCGGAGGACCCTACTTGCTATGTTATTTTGAGGAAGTTACTGAGATTTACTGAGCTGGTTTGGGGAAAAACTGACTGAAAATATATTAAGAAGAGAAAAGCGAGCATCACAATAATCTCAGTTTTTTCCAGTCTAAAAGCTCCTAACTTATTTTAACTGTGAATTTTCCCACTCACCATAAACTCACAAATCTCACTCTTAAAGAGACAGTCCAACAAAACAACAATCTGAAAACGCACTCTCACAAAGATCTGGTAATAAAAGAGACATACCTGTTTCTGTCTCATCCCCAGTCACAGCCATACTGTATACACTCCCAGCTTTTCCAAAAGAAACTGCTCCTTTCAGAGTCTTCTCTCTCACTGAAACATTACCACGGCCAACAGTGGAGCTGTGTGTGTGCAATTTACAATTAGAGGCATTGACATCACCATGACATCACTGGCCTCCTGATGTCAACAGTATGGTTTGCTCTCTCCCGACACAGCGCTATGAGTCAGGGGCTCTGCTGTTTGTCTTTGGAGAGGAATTTTTTCATCAGCTAGACTGAAGTGCCTCTTCAGCTCCGAAGCAAACAGGCAGCTGAAGGCACAGAGTATTATTGCAATACTGAAAACCTGCTTTCTCAGAGCAGAACAAAAAGTCACCAGTGTGTGATAGGAACTCTTATGTGGTGTCAAATATTCACATTTGTACTTTTATTCAAATTAGATCTACACAGTAAATAGACAGGCCACTGATATCGATAAAGTTATTGATTGAACAAATATAAATAGCTCTCGTCCTTCTGCCACAGCAACTTCCATACCCCAAGCTAAAGGAGTTGGCTCCCCCTGCAGGCATCACAGAGGTATGATCTAAGTAATTGGAATGATGTAAAAGCTTGATGACGTCTGTGCGTGTGTATTTCTCCCAAATTTCCTAGTTACTTTCTCAGTCATTTGAGTAGGCGGGGAGTTACTGGCAGAGGAAGCACTTAGATCCTTGACTTAGGTTGAATTTGCAACCTCACTGTAAAAACACACACTGACAGAAGTGAAAGCTAAAGTGTTAAGTATTATAAATGGACTTTTACACTGTCCAACTTTGGATCATTATGCGATTAACACACAGAGAGATGTAAATAAACATGCTTTGGGTCAAGGTGGAGTTCGTTCTTTCTTTCTATGCTCTTTTAGAAATGCATCATATTTCAAGATCATCACAAATTTTGCACGGTGGTAAGTCATCAGTAGCGCGGAGAATAAAGAGTGAATAGAGAATTGGAGAAATAGGTTGAAACTTTGAATACTGTATAAGTTGGTATGGAGTCCAAATATAGACTATGAATAATGAAACCTATCTGCTAGACTTTTAATCTCGTCTATCTTTTAGGTGATTTAAGATAAAAATGTAAATATAAACACACACACACACACACTGAGAGGATTTCTATCTGATTTTCTCTTGATGGTGTTGTTCCTGCATCATCATAATAATGCTGGTCCAGTATCAACATGGAAACTGACCAATCACGTTGCTGTGTGATAGCTTTGGAATGTGGTGGAAAATGGAAAAAAAAGCTGTTTATATAAAACTCTCTTCTGAAACAAATGGTAAGGATTTCAAGTGTTTTCTTTATTAAATGATACAACATTACAATTGTATTATCAAATTCAGTTTTCTGCTAGCCAATTTTGGTGACTCATGTTGGTTTGCTTGTGATAGTTTTTATAGCATTAGTTAACTTCTTGGCTAATGCTAACTGAATACTCAGACAACCTGATTGGTCAGTTGATGGACTGGCGAGGTGTCTGCAGTAGTGCGGATGCTCCACCTGTGGTGAACAGAGAGCTAAGCATGAAAGCAAAGCTGTCGAGATACAGGTTGGTCTGCATTCCAGCCCTTGCCTATGGTGACGAGTTGTGGCTAGTGATCAAAAGAATGAGATCACAGATACAAACAGTGGAAATTTCCTCAGGAGAGTGGCCGGGCTCAGCAATAGCAGCTCGGTCATTTTTGAGGAACTCAGAGTAGAGCTGCTACTCGTCCACACTGAAAGAAGGCAGTTATGGTGGTTCAACATCTTACTGAGATGCTTCCTAGCCACAATCTACGTGAGGTTTTCCAGCCATCGTAGTGGGATGAGGCATGGGGGCAGAGCCAGGACATGCTTGGGAGATTACATTCCTCAGCTGGCTTAGGAAAGCCTTGGTCTCCCCAGAAGAGCTGGAGGAGGTGGGGAGAAGGATTTCTGACTCTTGCTCTTCCTACCTGGACCAGGATAAGTGTCAGAAAATGAATAGATGGATGGAAGATATAAAACTGAGTGAAGAAGGTAGCTTCCCTCACTCTGAAAAGTGTAGATAATGCCAGTTACAAAGGCTGGTTATAGAAAAGGTGATGGGGCAACTTCATTTGGCTTCCCCAGTAAACACGTTCCTGTTGAGTTTATGCTCCCAATCCTTAGTGACCATAGAGTATGCAAGTTTACCAACAGACAAGCATACAATATTATCAGATAGTCAATTCTGATGTGTCTCATAGATGGTAACTACATACAATAGTTATAGTTATAGTCAGTTATATTGACTATAACAAACAGTGTGTGGTTTTCCTGGAGCTTAATATTGTCTTGTAGCATTTATACAGTTCGTGTAGGAAATGCCTGTTTTTGCTTCTACAGTTCTTAGTCACCCAGTGTAGCAACTCAGCAGCAGCGCAATGGCAATCAGCTGCTACCTAGAAGTGATAGCATATCATTCAGAGCATCTCTGCTGTACTCACAGGTTTCTGGTGGAGGACTAGGTGTGCGTGTGCTGGCCGTGGCAATTGATGTCAGGTTCTGTGTACTGATTTGGAAGTTGACCGGAGTGCCTGTTAAAAAAGAAAAGTTGAGGTTTAATGCATCACTGCTTTGTTCATCAGTTGCAGCAGGAACATTCCCGCTCTTTAAAATCTGTTTCTTGTCATAACAGAAATGTAAAAAACTGCAGGAATCCAGACGAAGCAGCACCATCCCGTCACTGCTTTTGACACTTCAAAGACACACACATGAGTCTGGAAATAAGAGGTTACCTGGTAAGAAAAACACAGTATAGGGGTGCTGTGCCCAATTCTGGATCCCTCCACAGCACTGATGAAAAGTGCTTAATGGAGACTGGAGTGTTTGTGTCCTAGTCATAGCCATAGATGGCAGGTTCTCTACCTTATTAGGCATCAACGTGGCAGGAGCTCTTTGAAAAAGCCCATCTGGGATAGTAAAAAGGCCCATTACTAGCAGTTTGTGATGAGTCACAGGTTCAAATTACCTGCTCTAATTGTACTGAACTCATGTGATGGTAATGTTGTTTAGCTGGAGTGTGGTAGTGATTTGTAAACTGTGTGATCACGGCATGCTTACTGTTCTGTTTGAAGCTCTTTTGCTGGTCAACATGCAGCTGATATTTCTCATCTGTCTTCATTTGATTCATTCTGAGAGGCACTGGTTCAATCGTAAATCACGTGTTTGTGCAAGTTCCTGGGGTAAACAGAAGAAGGTAACACATTACGAAAATGAAATGAGAGTTGCTTCTATGAGGAAACCATTGCCGCATTGGCACCTCTTAGATCTACTTTCGCTAGATTCTAGAGATATTGCACTTTAGTAAAATATGACTGGTGACTGTTTAGTCAAGCCCTCAGAAGAGATGACTCAACCAGTTCCTGGAGTTTATGAACCACTTCTCTATTTAGCCTCAGTGTTCAGCTTTGCATTATGCAAATCGGGGGTTTGAAGTATAGCGTGTGGTTTACAGTAAGATATACAGTACTGTGAAAATCAGGTCTTGAGCCACACCTTATTTCTTTGTATTTTTCTTGGAAAATAGGTAATGGCTGCAGCGATTTACTGAAACGTGTCTAAACATGAATGGAAAAACGGTATATAAGCAAAATTGAAAAAGAAAAAAGGTTATTTTCACGAACAGGCTTCCTAAAGGACATTCAAAGCTTGTCTTTGTATTTTTCTCCCTTTTTGTTCCCTTCCCTGTCAAGATGCTGCTTCGATAATGTCCAAGTCCAGCCTTTGGGGAGGCCAATCCATGACTGCTAGTGTTGCATTGTGTTTTTCTATCCAGGTATGCTTTTACTGTCACAGTCCAGTTATTATGTAATTTGGCAAACCTTTCTTGTCTTAAGAATGGCTTTTTTGACAGTCACCCTTCCACTTCTTCTTCTGTTCTCTATTTTTCAGTATCATTTTTTTTAAGACTGCAAGCACACCATGCTGAGCTATGCTAAGCAATGCTAAATTTTCAGCTAATAGCTCTTTTCCAAAAATGCTATTTTATTCCTGTAAAACTGTGTTATATCTGTATTTTGGATTTTTTTTTCATAAATGGGACCAAATTACATGTTATTATACGTGTTATAAATTACTGGAGTGCAAATAACAAAGTGTCTAAAGATCTAGTTTCAAATTGTTTTTTTGCTGTTTTCACCTCTTCATCATTCTCATCATTCATAGGTTAAAAAAAATCATCTGAAAATTATCAGGTTAAATGACTAAATTGAAACTGAATGCAAAAGCAACCAAATAAACACTTTGAAAGACCTTTTTAAGCTTATTGGAAGTAAAATATAAAGAAAAGAGGGATGGACGACAGACACTGGTTTAGTTGAGATTTTGTTTCATATCAGTAACCTTTTGCTGCAATTAGCTGACAAATATTTGGTAACCAATGTAAAAAGCTGTTAAATGGTCATGTAAAAAACAATATCATGTTGGTCAAGTGTCCTGGCAACTAACTGATATTTTAGCACGTGTAAAGCATTTAGCTAGAACTAGAACTTGTTGGTAAACAAATATATTCTGCCGACATTGTACGACCTGTACACAATGCTGTATTTGAATGAGTCATAAAAGAAAAACTTACCTTGGTAGATGATGATGATTAACTGACACAATTATTTATTTATTTATTTATTTTTTTGCGTGTTTGTCTATCAGTGAGCCCGCTAGGCAGTGTTTTTTTTTTTTCTTGCCCATTCTGATTGGTTGATTTGATCAGTACAAACTGGAATTGTTGAAAATTGGAGCTTTGCTCTTGAGCTGTTTGGTAAAGTTGCTGCATATTTGTGGAACCTAAGGTGAAAAATAAAACAAAAAACAAAACACGTTTTCTAATAAGAAAACATTTCCCATCATAACCCAGAGAATATGAAAAATATATCATTTTTGATGGTCAATCCCTAAACTGTCGCCGTAGTTTGGGCGATACCATTTTAAACGGGTGTCCTCGTGATGTTGATTTAAGGGGTTTATTCTTATCATTACAAACATATTTGGAATAAATTATTTAAAATATTAAACTATTATTAAATGCAAGTAACTACAGGAAATGGCAACAGTATATTTTATGACTATTACCCGTCTCGATAATACATCGGCATCTAACAAAATGGTATAATCCAAGAGGTAGGGAAGACCTGTAAGTGAGACAAATCAAGCCTGTGACAGCGGAGAAATCGGAGTTTTATAACAAGTAATTACTGTACAGAGGTAAGTACTATCCAGGAGTCCTCGCTCGACCTTAGTGAACTGTTTTGTTTAACAGCAGCACCGTGTTCTGCCGAGCTGTCAGTGTAAATGTGGGAAAATTGTGAAGAAGATGACAGTTTTGCTAGCGATAGCTGAGCTACTGTTAGCTTGCTGCTAGCCGACTGCTAGCTGATTCCCCAAAACTGTGCGGACTTGAGCAGGAAGAAGTTAGCTTGCTAGAAGCTAGTTAGCCTTTTAGCTCGCCATCCTATTTTGGGATTGGCATTCCGCTAGCTAGTAACCTTAACTTAGCTACGTTAATCGCGACTGCGAGAGGAATGTTTATTAATAACGCTTCGTGTTGTATGTCGGGCATCTGTAAATGTGAAGTGGCTGATGATGTAGCGGTGTTTTCTGTGACGTGAAATTAAGTGATATGAATGACAAGAAATAACACTGGGCCCAGTTTTCACCTTCTGGTCATGTAATCTGTGATGGTACCGGCGCACACCTAGAAGCTGGTACTAATATTGCTAGGTAACGTGCGTAAGCATGTCTGCTAAGTGATGCTGACACCAGTGTGTTCCAAGTTTGACCGTTAATAATGACACAGTGAACTTGTCTATTCTGTTGATCTCATCTGTTGCTGCCAAACTGATGGCTGATGGTGTTACACTCATTTCTGTTTGTCTACATATAATTTTTGCCTTAAGAGTAATGCTGTTTTCGTATTTGTATTATGGTTCATGTGGATGTAAAAATAAACAATCGAAAGAATACACCTTGCCATGGTTTCTTTTGTGTTGCCAATGCTACTGAGGCTGAGTTGACTGTTACTGTCTTATATAAAGCAAACTACACAGTTGCATCATTAATGAAGAAACGAAAGCCAGGAACTAAGCCCTTTATTTGTTCCTTTTTAAAATCTCTTTGCACACTCCTCTTTTCATGTGCATTTTTTCTGTCGTTCTCTTAGGCTAAAAGAGTACAAAACTGTACAATGTCCTTAAAGCCACGGATGGTAAATTTTGACGAGACATGGAACAAGTTACTGACAACGATCAAGGCTGTGGTGATGCTCGACTATGTGGAGAGAGCCACATGGAATGATAGGTTCTCGTATCCTTTACCAGCTCGCTTCATGTTTAACCAATTTAACCTGCAACATGAGATTTTTTTTTTAAGTTTCAGCACAGGGTTTGAGTGTAAATACAGATTTGCCAAAGCATTGTTGTCATTGTAAAATACATTTGTGTTTATTCATTTTTAATAGCTAATGTGTGTATATTTACATCCCTCACATTATTCCTGAACATTGTCACCAGTGACATCTATGCCCTGTGCGTTGCATACCCAGAGCCTTTAGGTGAAAAGTTATACACAGAGACCAAAATCTTTCTTGAGAACCATGTTCGTCAGTTGTACAAGGTAAGCAAAAGTTCTTCTGTGCTTTTTCTTTGCTTATCACATCGCATTTCCTCTAAAGCTGCCACGCTTGTGTGTGTATTTCAGAAAGTTCTGGAATCAGAGGAGAAAGTTTTAGTGATGTACCACAGATACTGGGATGAGTACAGTAAAGGAGCCGACTACATGGACTGCTTGTACAGGTAACATTTCTGCTTTTTTTTGTGTGTTTGTAATTTCAGTTTCAATTTGATGTTAGTGAGTCACAGAGTTGTTTTACACCATTTACTCCAGCCTTTTTTTCTTTTTATCTATAAACACAATGATTGGACAGCCTGTGTTGTTAGAGGTTTCCAGATTCAAACCATAAACATGTCTGTAGTTGGTTTTTCACATTCACTTTTAACTGAAGGCACGAGTTCACCCAGGCTTCTGTGATTGTCAAGTCCACTTGTTTGTTTAGCGTTCCTTAATGCAAAGTGTACTAATTCTGTTCCTTTACAAGGCTCAGTATTCCTGCCTTTAGTTTTTGTCCCTTAAAATATTACTTTGAATGTTGTTGTATGAGGTGCCAAGAGGCTTTCGGTGTGTCTTTATTCACTCTAAATCAATACTCCCCTGTAGAGCTCTTAGATCTATTTTTATGTGTGCTACCCACCAGACTCCCTGTGCATACATATGCTTTTGTAATTTATGTCGGTCCAAGCAAGAGAGAAGAAAGTAAGGCGCTTGGCTTTAGTAGTGAATTTCTTCAGTTCTTAGCATAGAAGAGAGATGCTTATTATTCCTAACACATCCATTTGTGAAATACATGTGTAGTTGCGTTCAGTTTGGACTGAATCAGAACTGACTTAGTTAAGTTGTTAGTTTAGCTTGCTGGATTGAGCAGGTGACTGATGAGCTGTAAGACTACTGCAGAGTTCTGGGTTCAAATCCACCTCGGGCCATTTGCTGTGCGTCTTCTCATTCTTTCTCAGCTTTCCTGGCAACTCTGAACTAGCCTGTTATAATCAAAGCAACAAAAATACCCCAAAATACATATATATATATATATATATATATAAAAAGAACAACATCAGCAATAATGACTATTTTATTTCTACATTTCGGCTCTCCAGCAGTTAGTGGTACTCTACACTAGCTGGTATATTGGCAGGTTGACTTACAGTCTGAGTGAATGAGAGAAATCAGGCTGAATGTCACAGGCAGGCTGCACAGCTGTGAAATATAATATATAATATAATAGCTATGTGCTGTTTAAGGTGGACTAAATTAGCCATCATGGATTAGAGCTTGAAAGCAGAAAGGTGTCAGTTTGTCTGGAAGCTCTCCTGCTGTGCTAACTTGGTTTTTGCTTTGTTTGTCAAATACTAAGGATTCATTCACTTGTACGCAACCAGTGTTGGGAAGGTTACTTTTAAAATGTATTCCACTACAGATTACATATTACATGCCCCAAAATGTATTTTGTAACGTATTCCGTTACGTTACTCAATGAGAGTAACGTATTCTGAATACTTTGGATTACTTAATATATTATCATGCTTTTTACAACTACGTGAATGTACTAATGCTGTGTGATTTAATTATGTTACTGAAGATCCGCTGCTCCGAACCGTAGTAAAGGGACCTCTGGCTAACGCGTTGGGTTCCGTGTCGGGCTCGTAGCCGAAAAATAGAGGCGTTGAAAGACTGCTCCAACGGAACTTATTGTTTCGGAGGAAAACACGAACACAGTGTACAGTCGAGTCTTAATAGCTTACTTACAGCTGGGCTCGTCAGGCACTCTTCTTGGCTGCAGTGGTTATTATTATATTTACATGCGTCCAGCTTCCGTTTCTGCTCGATGACAGCTCGTACTTTTCTACTGTCCTTTTACTCCCTCCTCGCGTTCACAGACACATAACGGGTATGGCAGCCCATTCTCCCTGCAGCACGGACTACACTGCCCATGATGCTACATTCTTTAGAGCTATGCCTGTAGCATTCTGCCTATTAGCTTTGCACAACAACAACAACAACAAAAAGGTGCTCTCTCACCCAGGAAACACACAGTCGCAGAGAGAGCGCGTCACCCTGTAACCATGGCAACTGTAACGCTGCTGCCTGGAACAACAGAACGTAGCTGTCAAACAAAACCCCATCAGTCCTGACCCGCCACAATATGAAACAGGAAAATACCGCCGTGTAATCCATTTATTTCAACAAAGTAACTGTATTCTAAATACCACCTTTTTAAACGGTAACTGTAACTGAATACAGTTACTCATATTTTGTATTTTAAATACATAACGGCGGTACATGTATTCCGTTACTCTTCAACACTGTATGCAACTCAGGCTACAGTCCTCCTTCCTCCCATTCAGCTTCCTGACTGACTTGTGGCTTCGCTAGTGCTGAAACGTTGAGAAAAGTTCAGCACTTCAAGTGCTTGTGGCCAGCTAGTCAAATCATTTTGAGTAATGAAAGAGTGATGTAGCTGCTTGTCCAGCTTATCGATTTACATCAAAATGAATAATAAATTAACATTATGGTGAGTAATTTCCCTGAAGCAGCGTATACATATGAATCCTCCCTCACAGCAAATGCATTCAGAATTTGATTATCTGTCATATAAATTAGTTATACTACAAACTGAGACATCCGTGTAGCAGTGGTTGGTACTACTTGGTAAATAAATAAATAAATAAAACATTTCCACTGATGTAAGTGTTAACTCTGGACTATTACTGATTCATTTAATGTTAACATGTTCTTCTCATAGACATTACAGAACACAAGGGCAAACTGATTTTTGTTCAATACTCAATTTATCTGTTATAAACCGCTACCAGTAAGAGTAGATGATACAGTTGGGTAATGAAAATGTGAATAGGCATAGTAAAAAGACCAACACTTTGTTAATATTTTAGAATTCCCCAAAACAATTTTGAACAAATTGTGGAAAAATTCAAAAACTTTTGAATTTACACAAAGTACTATTGCTGCTTTGGTTGTAGTTTAATTACTTAATCTACAGTTTTTCAGTTCTTTTCTTCTTCTTTTTTGGTGTTTTTCAGTCAGAGCAAATTGGCTGAACAAGTAAATGAAGCTCAGCTTCAGTGTCTGAAATGTAAAGGGCAGTGGACACTGCCTGAGGATCTGCATCTGGATTTCTTTAACTTCATCACTGTGAATGTTTGTTAACAGATCCAAAGAGCAGATCCATAGATAAACAAACAAATCTTTCTGAGCATATCCTGTTATGTGAGACCACCAAGCATTATTCATGTGTTTGACTAGTGTTGATACGCTTTTTAAAATCTTTTTCTTGTCATTATTTTCGTATTTAAGTATCAGTTCTTGGAATTAATATTCCGCCTAAAACATGAACCCATTTGTCACACAATTTACAGGTGTCTTAAAAGCTGTTCTGCATAATCAGAGACATTAATTTGAATGAAAGTGCAACTAGACTAAAAAAGCTTTTACAAAATATAATGGGAGCATTGATTACGGTCTGGATATTGTGTTTCAATATCACAACCAAGGGGTAACCAAGAGGTTAACCAAACAATACCAGTAACACACAGCGTCTATGAGTACATGAAAACGGGATGCATTTGTCAGGAGCAATTTAGTGTTTCTTCAGAAAACACGAGGCCTGTGTTTACTCCTCCTTCCAATCTTTGCAATGCTTTGAACATCTTGAATATCTCCCCACATTGTTCAGGTACCTCAACACTCAGTTCATCAAGAAGAACAAACTAACAGAAGCTGACCTGCAGTATGGCTACGGGGGAGTGGACATGAATGAGCCACTTATGGAGATCGGAGAGGTACTAAGCATCGGCATAAAAAGCTTTGCTGCACATCCATTTTTCAATGGGCGCTGGGATTATATTAGATGGAGATAAGGGGAGTGCTTATAATGGACAGATTGGCGGGATTCAGTATCAGTGTTCTGTTGCATAGGCCTACATTTCTCCTTTCACTGCCCTTCTAGATGTAGGATTTGTCTGTACTGAAGCAGAACTAATATGCTGTCTTTTTGTTTTTCTTTGCAGTTGGCATTAGATATGTGGAGGAAGCTAATGATCGAGCCACTTCAGGCTGTCCTCATCCGGATGTTACTAAATGAAATCAAAAAGTATGTTTATTCTAATTTCTTTTCTAAAAATTTATTTTATTTTATTTTTTATTTTTTTTGCCAAAAAACAGCCTGTTGTAAATATTTTTGCTGTCATCTATTCCATCATTTGGCCTTGAGTTCAGTTACTGTAATGGCTGTCTTCCAGTTCCTATATAGAGTAACTGTCTTTAAGGGAAGTTTGTAAAATGTGAAGATTTTACTGCAGATCTTTAATGACAATCTTTTATTGAAGCATTGTAAGGCATACATGTTTACTAACTTATAAAAACAATAAGAAATGGGTGCACAAGTTTGAATTTATTTTGGATTTTCTCCAAAAATATACGTACAGGCTGAAATACATACATACATACACCTGCACTAATATTAGGTAAATGTCCCTCAGCAAGTTGCACCTCAGCCTGATGCTTTTGGTAGCCGTCAGCAACATTGCCAAGCTTCTGACGTGATTCTGGCTGGATTCTGATCACTCTTTTTGGCAGAATTCAGAGACTTCAATTTAGTTTGTTGGTTTCCTGACACAGTCCCGGCTTTTTATTTCATATCAATTCAGTTTTATTTATATACCATCAAATCACTTCATCTGGTGCCTCAAGGCCCTTTAATGTTGTAAGGTAAAGATCCTACAATAGTACAGTGAAAACCCTCAACAGTGGGAAATGGAGAAACTCCCTTTTAACTGGAAGAAACCTCAGACAGAACCAGGCTCAGGGAGGGGCAGCCATCTGCCATGACCAGTTGGGAGTAAAGGGAGGGAGATGGGACAAAAGACGATTGGTGCATAGACACATGAAAAATGAAAAGAGTGCATCATGGGAAGCCTCAAGCATCTAAGGGAGGGTTCAGGGTCACCTTATCCAGCCCTAACTATAAGCATTATCAAAAAGGAAAGTATTAAGTTTAATTTTAAAAGCAAAGAGAGTGTCTGTCTCCCGAATTCAAACTGGGAGCTGGTTCCACAGAAGAGGGAAGACTCTGCCTCCCATTCTACTTTTTAATACCCGAGGAACCAAAAATAAGCCAGCAGTCTGAGAAAGAAAGAAGAAAAAACTGCACGTTCTAGTCAATTGTGCTCAATCGCTAACTAGAAAGCACAGCACCATTTTATAAAATATTTAAGTGAATGTGTGCATATATTCCACCATGTGTGAATTAGAGAAAATCCCAAATAAATTCAAACTTGTGCACCTCTTAGTTTTGAAAGTCATTAAAGTTGTGTACTGTACAGTCATTCCATCCTGGAAAATGAACTCTTCGATGAAATCATTAAAAGCCCCAAATTGCCATGACATTCATGCTTATGGTGAGTGTAGGTAAACTTCTGGCCACGGCTGCATGAGTCAGTTGCTTCCACATAGTTTTGTTAGTGTTGTAATACTTGTTCTGTGTTTCATAAGTCTTTCCCCTTAAAAATACCCTCCATGTTTTAACGATTAAACAGATGACTAAAACTAACATGGACACTAAACATTTCAAAATAGTATAAACTAAACTGAAATGAGCAACTCTACCTCACTAACTGAAAGTTAACTAAGAAAAGAAAACAACTCAAGTACTGGATTGGCATCCTTAGTCTGGATCCATGAACTATTTATGAACTATTTACCATATGCTAAGGGAAAAAAATGAGATCCCACCCTGCTAATAATTTCAGCTCAAGGCAATTTAGTTAAACATTTCAAAAAACCTTCCCCTTCTCTCACAGTGATCGTTGCGGTGAGAATCCCAACCAGAAGGTAATCCATGGGGTCATCAACTCCTTTGTTCATGTTGAACAGTACAAGAAGAAGTTTCCACTAAAGGTGAGGCAACAGATAACAGCTCAGCCATCCAATTCCCACAGTTTTGTTTTGTTTTTTTTGTTTGTTTGTTTTTGTTTGTTTGTTTTTTTTAGGATTCATATGTTTTCTGCACCATACGAACAATGTAGCCAACTTTCACAGCCATGAAGACCACTAGTTTTGTGTTATCCATGGAGTACAAAGCAGCCTTTCATATAGACCAGTGTATACATATTAAATGATAAATCCTGTGCATGCCATGTTCTCTTCCTATGCTGCAGTTTTATCAGGAAATCTTTGAAGGGCCATTTCTGACCAAAACAGGAGAGTATTACAAACAGGAAGCCTCCAATCTACTGCAGGAATCCAACTGTTCACAGTATATGGAGAAGGTAAGCTAAGATAACAGATAATAAAAGTATGTGAATGCTGGATATGTTCCAGGATGAACATGAGCGTACAAGCTCCTGTAGTTGAGCCTCGCTTTAAACGTCTTGACATTGTTGAGCTTTCTTGTGTTTAAGAAGTCAAAATGAAGCTCAGTTGGTTTGGTTTTAGTCACTCTTGGATTTCTAATGACTATCACTGCATCTTTCTATAAATGATTGCGTGTATGTGTGTGCACCACCATCCACAGGTTATTCATATCAAGTCATCAGTTCCTGTCAGTCTGGTGACATAAGAGTTTTAATCTGAATATTAGCTATATCATTAAATCACTAAAGCTGATACCAGGATTTCCTGGGCCGTGTGAGCTACCATGACACCCTTTCTCTCTCATTCAGTCACTGTGGCAGTAATCACATTTATGCTGTAGATTTATGCCTTGAGCCTGTAAACAGGGTCATCATCAAGGTCAAGCCTTCCCATTTGATCTTTCACTTAATATACAGATCAATATATGATATGACTATGAAAGAGCAGCAGCAGACTCTATAGTACTATAGAGTGTCCTTGTGCTTCCTTATCTGACCCAGTTTACAACTATGTGTAGGAAAAAGTGTTGTTTGTCCTTCTCTGTTATTGGCTACTTGTGTTTCCTGAAAGAGCTTTATAATGTCTTTTAAGAAGTGGCGCAGTGTTTCAGATTAAGATGTTTGTTTTGCCATTAAGTGTATAGGTGTATCTTTATTTTTTCCTGTAAAATATAACAGTGTACAGTTATAAAACCAATCTCCTTTTTTAAAGTGCTGATAATCATGGACCTACAAATGGTTTCTTCTGTATTTGATTTGAAACCAAGCTACCAATAGTAAGTCACCTGCCCTTTTGATCACATCTTTCTTTTCTGGCAGGTGTTGGCACGGTTGAAAGATGAAGAAGTGAGATGTCGGAAGTACCTGCACCCCAGCTCCTACGCCAAAGTCATCCACGAATGCCAGCAGAGGATGGTGGCAGATCATCTGCAGTTCCTACACGGGGAGTGCCAGAACATCATTCGGCAGGAGAAGAAAGATGGTTCGTCTGCTTGTGGTTTTTTTGTTTGTTTGTTTTGTTTTATGGCTCGATGACAGCATTTACCGCCAAATTAATTATATACACTCTCACAAAGTACGCACTTGTAATGTGAAAATGTTGTGTGGCGTTTTGTCATTTTATCCAGACATGGCCAACATGTACACCCTGTTGCGGGCCGTGTCTAATGGGTTGCCGCATATGATCCAGGAGTTGCAAGTCCATATCCACAATGAGGGTATCCGAGGAACCAGTAACCTCTCTCAGGAAAATGTTAGTATTACACCTGTCTGCCTTCGTATGCCTGTCTCTATTTGTACATACAAGCCACCCAAGCAATTGCCAATGACAGCAAAGAGGGAGTTGATTGACATATAAAAAAACTTGGAAAGTGCATCAAAGGGAAACTAATCTAGAATACCTGGTAGTGGTCAACCATCTCTTCCTCTGTGGATGTACCTTTAGATGTTTCTTTAGGAATTGTGCTACCCTAACTAGTGGCAAATTACCAGATCACCAAGGACTGTTACATTATTTATGAGGTAAAGAATCAAGTATATAAACAAAACTAAAACCTTCAAACTGAAAACTACACATGCTGAGGTTGAAGCGTGTTATGCAAATGAAAGCTGAAGCGCTGTAATTAGCTAAGACATTCCAATGAGAAACTGCTTGCTTAAAAAATGCTTTGGTTTAAAGTACAGTAAGCTTGTTGCCCTAAAGCTCAATTAAATTGTATATTTGACTTGTTAGTAACCAGATTGTCACTAATATGTATGAGGGCATACATGTGTTTTACAATACTAGGATTTCAAACTCCATACCAGTACCAGTTTCAACATTATGTAAAAGTGAACTTTGGATAAAGTGCGTGTCTTAGTTATGATAAAACAACGAAGAATTTTAAAGATGGCTACAACAACATAAGAAACACATTTTAATAAATTATTGTGAAAGTAGAAAAATTAAAGTTGGTCATTGTAAAGCGCTTTGGGTGCCTTGAAAAGCGCTATATAAATCCAATGCATTATTATTATCATTATTATTATTATTATTATCTTGTCAACATCTGACTGTAAGCTCTCTGCCACCCAGCGTTCACACTGCTCCACCTCAGTCCACAGCTCTTTACATCCTCAGCTCTGCTCTTTAGCACTGAAACCATCTGATTTGGCTGCCCTGCTCCAGTTTCTCTCTTTATTTGCTTGGATTAGTTCTCCACACTCTGGGCTCTCTGCTCAGTTGAGCTACAGTTGCCACACTACTCGCCTGGTTCTTCAGGTGTCCATAATCCTTTCTGTCACAGCTCAATATTCAATCTTTGACCCCTTCAGCCTGCAATAATTATTTCTTTTATCTAACTATAGTCTACTAGCTTCTACGTTAATGATAACAACTGGCTAACGTGACTGTCAAGTAATTAGTAATAGTTAAATGGCTAATTTTAACATGTGAGCTGGCCAGGTTAACATTTATGCTAACTATTTAACTAACTGCTAACTAATTCATTGTTGCTGAAACAGGAGCTGGAACTGTCGATCAGTGTTTTTTGAATTTTAACTACTTTAGCTGGTTTTGAGGGGAGGATCTGTGTGCCTGACTGCAGCAGTGCTGTGTGAAGTTGTGCTGGAGGAGGCTAAGATGGCACTGTTGCTATCAATATTATTGCAAATGATGATAATTTGATGTTGACATACATGATCCCACTTTTTCCCTTAAATAACTTCATTACATTTACATTTTTAGCTGTCCATTGTTTTTAGCATTTTTTTTTTAAGTTTGTTTTTTCTCTGTCATTAAAAATGTCTGTTACTTATTCTGCTTTGTCTGTGTCCTGCTACCCCTCCCTAGATGCCAACCCTGTTTGTGGAATCAGTGCTAGAGGTTCACAGTAAATTTGTTCAGCTCATTAACACAGTTCTAAATGGAGATCAGCACTTCATGAGTGCCCTCGATAAGGTATCAAACTCGTCACGGTCTTATTGAATGTACAAGTATGAGTTTATTTTCATTTCTCTCACAATTCAAGTTATTTGACAGCCTGTGTTTATTTGATGTCTCTTTCTCAGGCTTTGACGTCTGTGGTTAACTTCAGGGAGCCCAAGTCCATCTGCAAAGCCCCTGAACTCGTGAGTACGCACACAGACACACACACACAGAGCATCACGCAGTGCTGTACCCCATGCCTTGACCAGGTCATGTCCCTCCTTGTGTATCTGTCCAGCTGGCGAAATACTGTGACAATCTACTGAAAAAGTCTGCAAAGGGAATGACAGAAAATGAAGTGGAGGACAAGCTGACCAGCTTCATCACAGTGTTCAAGTACATAGATGACAAGGACATTTTTCAAAAGGTAACAAGAAGGCGTGTTAGAAAAGGGAAAAAACTGTTGTCACATTTTGACAAACCAACTCAGCCCTGGAGTTTGGTTTAGAGCTGAAAATAGTGGTGTTCATTTTTAGTATCTTCAGTTGTCCCAAAATATACATTGTTTTTCTCTCTTTTTTTTCTACAGTTTTACGCTAGAATGCTAGCAAAGCGATTAATACATGGTTTATCGTTGTCAATGGATTCAGAAGAAGCCATGATCAACAAACTTAAGGTAAATCCACAGCTGACTTGTGATGTATGAGACACCTAAGGTTCTCTGTTTTGCTTATCATTTACCTTCTTTACTACACCCCTGCTCATACTACTTCTTAACCCTGCAGCAAGCTTGTGGCTATGAGTTCACCAGCAAACTCCACAGAATGTACACAGACATGAGCGTGAGTGCTGACCTCAACAACAAGTTCAACAATTTCATCAAGACACAGGAGATGGTGGTGGACCTGGGAATCAGCTTCCAGATCTATGTATTACAGGTCAGTTATCTCCATGTAAACACAAAGGCTTCACAGTGAAACTTCAGCCTGTGTCCCACATTTTAATCTGTAATGTTGTGGTGTATGCTCTCGCTTGGCAGGCTGGAGCCTGGCCTCTCACACACGTCCCCTCCTCCACATTCGCCATCCCTCAAGAACTAGAGAAGAGCGTGCAGATGGTGAGGAGCGCTGCATAATGCTCAAAGAATGATGCTGATCAAAGGAGCACATTGTTGGACTAACCTTGTTTTCACCTTCCCTTTTCAGTTTGAGTTGTTCTATAATCAGCACTTCAGTGGGAGAAAGTTGACCTGGCTGCACTATCTCTGCACAGGTAACAGAAATACACAAGAATTATGCAAGATGCAAGTATAACAAGGCTCCGTTTTCTGCACAAACAGGAAGTGTAACAGCAACAGGAGTACTGTTATGAAGGACAAAACTATATGTTTTTGTAAGTCAGAGATTTGTTTCCCTGGAAGTGGGACATACATGTGTAAAAATGATGCATACATCATTAGGATCGTACACGGAATCTGTAACTTTACTTTCTTTTTCAATCCATTAAAGTGATTCCGTCAAACATGAGTCACTGTTACATGAAAACATCCCTTTAACATAGCAGTGATTTGATTGTACATTAGATGACAAATAATCCTTGAAGCCAGAGTTTAGTGTATTGGCTCCTATATTTTGATAGTTAATATAAAGTAAAGTTGCATCCTGTGTACACCCATCAGGCACAACATTATGCCCACCTGCCTAATATTGTGTCTTTTTGATGCCAAAACAGCTCTAACCTATCGAGGCATAGACTTTACTAGATCCCTGAAGGTGTGCTGTGGTACCTGCACCAAGATGTTAGCAACAGATCCTTTAAGTCCTGTGAGTTGTGAGGTGGGGCCTCATTGGATCTGACTTGTTTGTCCAGCACATCCCACGAATACTCGATTGGATTGAGATCTGGACCAAGCCAACATCTCAAACTCATTGTTGTGTTCCACAAGCCATTCTTGAACCAATCATTTGAGCGACAGTAGCTTACTTATTGGATCGGACCACACAACCAGCCTTGGCTCACCACTTGCATCAATGAGCCTTGGCCGCGATTGATTCTGTCTCTGGTTCACTATTGTTTCTTCCTTGGACCACTTGTAAAACATCAACTCTGAGGACAAAATGTTCACTTGTTTCCTAATATATCCCACCCACTAACAGGTGCCATGATGAAGAGAAAATAAGTGTTACTCACCTCACCTATTAGTGCTCATAATGTTATGCCTGATCGCTGTATAGTCACAGGAACACACCCATATAGACATCAGTAAACAGATTTATCAGTTATTTAACAAGAGTTCACTTCAGACAGGTTCCATATGCTCTCAGACCATGACCCATTCTGGGTCAAGATGATGGATAATCATTTTAAAGTTATCACTCTCCACTTAAGAGATGTTTGTGGTATGTAATAATCTCTGAAGAACATATTTAGCTCTCAAACTTTAGCTCCTCTTAGCATTTTGAGATTAAAGTTGAATCCCATATATCTGGTTCTGTGCTGCTGTAAGGTCGAGGGACCTATGTTTGTGCTGAGAACGTGTTTAGGTTTTGTCCAGTGTGCAGTTAAAAAGCCTGTTTAACACATGTAGACTTTTTTTTATCATTTGTGGTACCATGAAATTAGTTTGAGCAGACTAAGATGGGACCTGCAAATGGGTGTTTCATGCTAGAAGTTGCATGATTATGGTTTGGAGAAATCTTCGACACAAACTTCTAGTGAGATAAGCAGTTGAGGATGCAGGGCAAGGATGCACAGAGGTGAAAGAAGGTAGTAACGGGCAGTGAGCTGGACTCATGCTAACTGACAAATGCAAATGTAATTTGTTTCCTGCACAGGTGAAGTAAAGATGAACTATCTATCCAAGCCCTACGTTGCCATGGTGACCACCTACCAGATGGCTGTGCTGCTGGCCTTCAACAACAGCCAAACAGTGACCTATAAGGAGCTGCAGGATGGCACGCAGATGAACGAGAAGGAGCTACAGAAAACAATAAAGTCCCTGCTGGACGTCAAAATGCTCAACCACGACTCACAAAAGGTGTCAGCTTTCATGTGGGATTACGTGGATCCCAAAGCTCAGCTAATATTCCATTAAGCACCAAAAGTGTTTTAAATCCAGAATGCTTTCCCTCTTCTCACAGGAGGAGATTGAAACCGAGTCGACGTTTTCACTAAATATGAGTTTCACTAGTAAAAGGACAAAGTTCAAGATCACAACATCAATGCAGAAAGACACACCACAGGTCAGGCAAATAGATTTTGATCTGTCTCTGTGCTTTGTTATGTGATAACTGAGCAGTGTATATACATGTGTGTTTGACATTTAAAAACGTGCCCCCTGAATTGTCTCATGTTTAGGAGATGGAGCAGACGAGGAGTGCTGTAGACGAGGACCGCAAAATGTATTTACAAGCTGCTATAGTGAGAATCATGAAAGCCCGCAAGGTGCTCCGGCACAATGCCCTCATCCAGGAGGTGAGCAGAAGCTTTTGTCTCAAAAAGGTTGATAGAAACAAACGTACGTGCCAACAAGTCTTTGAAGTCAATGTCAGAGGGATTTACTTGGATTGAATGAATTGATGCTGGCAATGAAGGGCTGTTGGAAGCCCGAGGAGTAAATTTAGCATGAACATAAGTGTTTTTAAATGGTTACCTGTTTGAGATCATCTATATTTCTGCTTACGTATGAAACTTCATGTGTCCAGGTCATTAATCAGTCCAAAGCCAGGTTCAACCCCAGTATCAGCATGATCAAGAAGTGCATCGAGGTGCTCATCGACAAGCAGTACATCGAGCGAAGCCAGACCTCAGCAGACGAGTACAGCTACGTTGCATAAGCAGAAGAGTCGAGCCACAGAAACACCCACCTCTGTGACTGACTGACTGATAACAGGTTTAAAACACGAAACGGACTCCTTCATTCATTTTAGGTTTTGGACTGTCTGCTCCGATCCCCGTGCAGCAAAATAAAGCGAAACCGGTGCCTCCATCTTTGAAAAGAAGAAAAGTCATCGTGTCACGTCATCATCACTCATAAGGCTCTCCTCCCAAACCCTGCCCACTTTCTGATTTTTAAGCTGTTTACAACATCACCAGTGCCACGCACGTGTGCGTCAAAGAGAATGCCTGTAGCTGTTTGAGAGCAGAGAGCTGATAAACTACAACAGAAAATAAAGGAAAAAATAAAAAATTGGAGACACTTTTAAAAGAAATGCTTTCTTTTCTCACATTTGCCGTTGTTGTGTGTTTATTTTTTTTCTTTGTTAAATGTATTAAAGTTAGGAAAACATTGTAATAAAATGGTATACTGATTATTGTATCTACTTTCAAATATAAAGACAAACATGATCCTGCTGCTTGTCAAATAAATGAATAAAAAACACAGATGGGTTTATGTAAAGATTTGTGTAGCGTTTCCATTTCAGTGAGGGGGACAGATGTAATTACAGGTAATGTTTTCTTGTTTTAATTTAGTTGTGTACTATTTAAACACACTGTTCAAACCGATCAGCTGCCATAAATATGCAGATCAACAATACATCACAAAAGCACTGGAAAAGAAGCCTGCCATGTTTCTTATCTATTTTTGTTAAGCAGCTGCAAGTAGTGATTCAACATTAATATGATGAACTGATAAGGGGTGAAAGGTGGCGATCAGATGAAAACTGAGGATAGGATCACAGGGAGCTGGAAACAGAGGTTTCTCATATGAGACAGGTGACTTGTACAGACAGGAACAGACCTTGCCTATGTTTATAAAAGAGATTGTTAATCTCAAGAGTTTGACTTCCTAACTAAATAAACGTAAAAAGAAAAGAACACAAGCAAGTTATCACTTGTAGCATTAACAATAGCTCTTTCTAACCGAAATGTCCCAGAAAACCACGTGTTGGCATGTAAAATGCTGGGAACCTGAAACGGATTATTTTCTTAATCGCACCTGTGGAGTACATAATGCGGTAATAGATCAATGGAAAATGTATCGACGACGTTTCCTTGTGACGTGTTTTTATTTCAAGTGGGCATAAATTTATGTAGCAGATACAGGTACAGGTGCTTACACATGAATGAATGACTTAAAAATATACGTGAATAAAAGAATTCACCGGTCTTGTTGATCGAAACCATTTAAATGTAACTCGCGCATGCGCGTTCATCACGCACATTATTTTTTTTAAGGACTACCGCACACGAGGTGCGGTCGCTGTGGTAACAGCTGTCCATGGTGCTGACGCAGGCTTCAATGACAGAAATTGGAATTTCTCAGTAAAGCAGCAGAGATGTCTGTAGAGGCGCCTGTAATGCGCCTGTTATTCAGCTGTCCCGCGTGTTCTGCGTGTGAGTGAAGCGTTCACAAAAGTCAGGTGTTTGCGCCTATATTTCATAGTATATAAAATAAAAATGCTAGCATAGCCCACACGGGCATATAGGAGTTTGTAGTTGGCTTTCATACTTGCGATAGTATGGCGGACCTCGTGGCGCAACGGTAGCGCGTCTGACTCCAGATCAGAAGGTTGCGTGTTCAAATCACGTCGGGGTCATAACTTTTCAAAATCGTCAGTCTCACATGTCATGAATAAATGCTAATAAAATTCAACTACAACAGCAGCAAGGAAAATCAAAGGGAAATCGATGTTTCGCTTGTCGGCGTGACATGTCTAACAATAACTTCATCTTGGAGCTCTCTACCCTCTGAGGTTGGTCTGCATAAGACAGCAAGCAAGGCAAACAGTTTACAACAAACAAACAGAGATTAACATGTAAATGGGTAAACGGCGTTTATAAACAGGTAAAAGTACTTTTCAGCTAGAAACAGTCAAGAACAACAAATAAGGAGTTTTTAAAAAATAGCAGCATTTTTGTTAGCTCTTGATGTGAAGAAGCAGTCTGTTGAAGACTGTTTTAGCAGCTAGTCTACTGTACAGGGCCAGTCTGCAGGAGGGTTCAATCTAGCACAACACCCTGCACTTAAAAATGATGAAGAACTGGGTCAAAACAGTTCTTATGATGGACATATTCAGATTTAATGAATATGACAAGTCACCCAGCCCCAAACGTTAACTTTGTTACCATAAACTGTGTCTCAGAGCAGGTCCTTCGGTGCCTAAGCATTGTCTCCCTTGGGACTGTTATTCAGAGAGCGCTACATCTTTGAAAAAAAATTGTGTGTTTTACCTACAAAACAAAGCACAAAAAACCCCCACTTCCCCTCGCTACCTCCATCTTTTTGTTTGATTTGTAGGTCTTGTTTAAATGTTCCATTCGGAAACTAGGCCCTTGTGAATGATCAGTGCAACATGTGCAAATAAATGTCTGTGAAGGTTCTCAGTCATCCAGGTCATCGTAGTCAAAGGAGTTTGCAAAGAAAGGCGTCTGGACTTCTTTAAGTTGCTTGAAGACGTTTCACCTCTCATCCGAGAAGCTTCTTCAGTTCTAAGGTCAAATGGCCGAGAGTCCATTTCACACCCGCTTTCACACCTTGGCGCATGTGATTAGAGGATCACCAGGGGGTCCTTTGTCCCTCTTTGGGGGGATACTCCCACTGGGTTTAAATCTGGGACTCTCGGCCATTTGACCTTAGAACTGAAGAAGCTTCTCGGATGAGAGGTGAAACGTCTTCAAGCAACTTAAAGAAGTCCAGACGCCTTTCTTTGCAAACTCCTTTGACAATGTGCAAATAAACACATTTGATTTCAGAGATCAAGTTACAATATGCTCTGACAG
The DNA here is from genome assembly GCF_001858045.2 of Oreochromis niloticus. NCBI lineage: Eukaryota > Metazoa > Chordata > Actinopteri > Cichliformes > Cichlidae > Oreochromis > Oreochromis niloticus. The sequence continues at coordinate 28,269,877 of NC_031974.2, forward strand.
GCATTGGAAAATCGCAAAATAGAAAGCAAGTGTAACAAAGCGAAAGGCAGCATTTATAATCCGTGAAATCACACGGCTAAGGCCACGCTAACACCATTCTCAGTGTTCATAGGCCCGCCCCACAAACACAGCAATTAAAGGCTCGAGGCTTAATCCAAACAGGGCATGACAGGAAAAGATGTAATATTTCTAAGAGCCTGCAGATGGGGGTATTTCAGCTTTCAGAAACACGCAGAGCTGCAGGTTAAAGAATGCATTTCACTGTGGATCTGATAGGCAAATTTTGTAAGAAAAAAAACATGCAAAAATGTTATTTATATGTGTTGCATCTTACAAAGGACAAGAGAGCTGTGCATGGTTATTCTGAGGTTAATTTGTTTAAAGGTTTTGCTGCATTAGTCATAGATGGGGTTTCAGTGTAGCCCTGAGCTACTAATGAACTAAAGTAAAGTGTAATTAGCCCCACTACTGGAGAAATAACACATGCCTCGGCATGCAACACACTGTGAACATTAACAGGACTTGTATTAGGTGATGTTAGACAACACTGAGAGTGATTTAAATATCAAAACAGCAGTTTCTTTTTAATTAGAGTTGCATCAACATGCAAGCGAGGCAAAAGGCCAATGTCTAATAACTTTAAAACTGTATAGAGGAAAATTAAACTGCATAGTTTTATTGAGTAGACGCCCATATAACCCAATAGTTCCTGAGGGGATTTGAACAACACTGTTCTTCAAGCTTTACACTGTACTTTAAGTACAGACATTCTTTACTTAAGTAGAAGTACAGATACTTGGGTAAAAATACATAAATACACACACCCACACCTAAGCAGAGAAATAATTACAGTCAGTGGTTAAAGAGGGATTTGGCAGGCGGGGAAACCCTAAGATCTGTTGTAGTGGCTCAGCGTGAGAAAAAGAATCACAGCAGATTTTCTTTGTGTACAGGCTGTGATCAGCTGACCTGTGCTGCTACTCTGAGGTTTACTGCTGTTTATGGGTTTACACAACTGAATTCAACAAGATGTAAGTGGATCATTCACAGGCTAACTTCATTGATTTCCATCCGCTACACTGACAGTATACTGTTTATGCTGCGTATGTACTAGACTGTATACAGTTATTACAAAGGTGGAATTAAATGAATGACTACAAGCATTATCATCTTAAATTCAAATTCATCTCTGCTATATTTTATATACCCTAACTCTGACCACAATTACCACAGCTGCTATGCACCAGTCTGACATAGTGTTTTACAGTAAAGTCACCACAGTACAGCAAACTAACCTGTTTATCCTGCACAACTGCAAAGGATTTTCATGCAACCTTTCAGTAACACTGAGTATACACCTTAGTTTGTTTTGAAGAATGTTTCACAATATGAAAAACTTCCCATCATATAACTTTAGCTTTCCAGTTGATGTCACTGAGCATCCTTACCTTTAAATATAACCTCTCTTTTTCTTCTCCTGTCCTGTCTTTCATACAGCTTTTTCTTTTTCTTCATCTCTGAATGAACTTCTTTCTAAAATAGCAGCTGGACCTTTAGCTAGCAGACACACTGTGCAACAGACTGCCACTGCAGTTTGTGTGGTTGCTGATGTTGATTAAGCTCGTAGAAATGTTCCATTTGAAATGACCTGCCACTTAAAAAACTTTACTCCCGTTACTCGCTCCTCTTCTGCAGCATTAGCTTGATGGTGAAGTACTGCAACTTATGGATATCTGCAACAAAAACGCCATTCTGGATCATTCTGGCCCACTTTAAACCTTGAACATTGCGTTATTTATTATATGTTTTGCGTCTGTGAGCCCCTTGAGTTTGATAAGTCCTGCTGATGGTTACATCAATAGGATTGTCTTGATGCATGCTCAATCGTCCAGGTAAGGAAATCCCAAAAAGTTAATTCTATTCATCCGGACGTAGTGTTTTCAGTAGGAGAAACATTATGTCACTAATCCAAGTGACTTCTTTAGTCTAAGCTGACTGCAGTTTTCCCCTAACTTATAAACAGTAAATTTGCACAAGGACTGAAACTAGCACCACCGATGAGCAATGGGCTGTGAGTTCGGTTTCTTGATCATTAATATGCAAATTGTCATGACCATTTATCAACAACCACTGATCAATGACAATTGATCAATGGCCATGAGTACATTGACAAACAAATGTCCTCGCTCAAGCTACATTGTGCTTTCTCTAATATCTGCCTTAAACATGGAAACTCAAGTGCCATGATCCCTCACTTTACTGCTCTTGGGCCTTCTCTGTTCTCACATTGAACATTTAAAATGAATGTTCATGTGAGATCCAGGGATGGATGATTCCCCCCTCTGATCTTTCACTCCAGTCTACAAGTTTAGTAATAACAGCAATGCCATTAATAGAGAATATATGTCATATTAGAATGTTTTGGTGAGGGTGGAGGAAGGATGTAGTAAATTCCACATGCATGAGCGAGCCTGTTTGATGTCATCTTGTGGTGGTGAGCAAATATGTGAGGACTCAGGTATGACCTCCGCTCCTGTGACCATGTCATAGCACGCCTTGTGCCTGCTTTTATTTACGATGCCCCCTTTGTAGAAGGCAGGTCTGAAAATGTGTGAGAGAAGAATGTGGATTATTCTAGGTTCAGCAACCAATGGAACTGTGTGTTGTTGTGTGTGTTTGGGATAAATGGACTCAGGATTCATCAGACTGTAGATTTTGATTATGATTAGACTTCATTGTCTTCCAAATGTTTGCTGCACCACAGAGCATTGAAGCAGCAGCATGAACATGTTAATCACATTTTTTTTTAGTGCTAGAAAAATAGTTATGAAACCTACTACCCTCCGTACATATGTTTGTGTTACATTTCTTTCTGAATTGTTGTAGATAATCATGTTTTCAGTTAGGCAGCAGGGAACAGCTGCTTCTGTGTGATGATTATCAGCAAGGAATATGAGACCCAGGGACAGCGCTGGGTTTTCCTGAGTGTCCTGCCCCCCTTCCTCCTGCATTCCTGATGTGCAGTGGACAAACTGCAAACCAGCCTCTGAACTTATCTTACTATGGCAGTTGAGGTAAGCAAATGAGCTTGATTAATGGGGGGAAGAACTGACATGCTCACTGATGTTCCCTGCAGCAATCTCTCATGCAGACAGTCACAGTAGATTTTATGGGCACAATGTGATCTTCTTTCATATGTAAAGAGATGCAGCTGATATTGCATCGAATTCATTGAAGAACAACAGTAATGTGGGGCTGCAGGCAGAATTACTTTGCAATTTTGTATCCATGCTGTTAAGTGAGTTCTAATTTTTGTTGCTAGCTTGCTAGCTCCCACTGTACTCACACACCTGAGTCTTATCAATGCATGCGTGAATAAAGAATTCAATTTGCTTCATCAAACTGGTCCCAGTTTTACATATTTTTTCTCCTACACCACTCTACACCACTAGATGGAGTACTTGTAGCATTTGTTAAAATGGAAGCGTATGGCAGAGCCCAGCTTGTCAAAGTATGTTCGCTTTAAGTTTTTTTGCATCTGTTTTGCAGTGTGTATGAACTTCACTGGAAGCTGAAGCTATTAATGCTTCTGTTCTGGTATCAGATATGTTTCCATAGGGGTGGCTGTGGCTCAGGTGGTAGAGCAGATCAGCTACTGATTGGAAGGTTGGTGGTTTGATTCCTGGCTCCTCCAGTCTGCATGCCAAATATCCTTGGGCAAGATACTAACCCCAAATTGCCCTCCGATGCATCCATTGGAGTGTGAATGCTTATTAGTTGCACTTGAGTTTAGAAGTGCTTGTAAGAGTGGGCGTGATTGGGTGAATGAGGCATGTTGTATAGAGCGCTTTGAGTACTCCGGGAGAGTAGAAAAGCGCTGTATAAGAATCAGTCCATTTACCATTGCTCAAAAAAGTCAGAATAGAAACAGTTAAGGGTTTGGTATTGCATGGATAGTGTATGTCTAACCCTGAATAAGAAAAAAATGCATGCAGCAGTGGGGTTAGACATCAAAGGAGAAACACTATTATAGTAACATATCAAAGCAGGTTTCAAACCCTGAACTTCACTTTAGATCTTGCACCAATCACAGAATCATACAGTGTTAGGACAAAGGAGGTGGGGGCAGATGCATCTCGTGCAGCCGTGTTCATCGTGTGCACTCATTTGGACCACATTGGACCAGAAAGAGTAGGAGCTGCAGGGATAGAGAGGAGCTCCGCAGAAAGGTTGCAGCTATTATCAGTGAATTGGGTCATACTTTCTATCCAGCCTTGGGCTGATTTTTCTCATCCTGCACTGCAGGTCAATAATTTATTACATTAATATATTCTTTGCAATCAGCATAGTCAAATACAAATGAGACTTTGTTCTATGCAACTCTGTCTGATAATATTCTGCATTTCATTTTGAGTCATTTATTAAAAATGAAATTCAGCATCCATCACCACATTCATCAGATCAAAGCACGGTAATGCACGAGCGCTGCTTACTCCAATATGCCTGCCCTCCAAGCTTGAGTTCACAGGAAGCCATTGTGACTCCCACACTCGTGGATCTCAGTTCGATATTACCCACAGGAATAGGAATAGGATAGTCAGAACATCTGTACTTAAATATTTCTAGCATGAAAAGTGAATCCAAAATAAACCTTGGTGCATGCCTTAAATAACACAAACTTGCCTGGAAAACTACCCAAGGCCTCCAGCCCCCCGCCGCCCCCCTTCAGAGTTTGTATGGAGCCCACAGGTCATTTTTTACCCTGTTACCCTCTAGTGACTTAATCCAGCCCTGCCCCCCATCATTTCAAAGACCACAGCATTATAACTACTACTCACATGGGGGGGGGGTTGAAACGTTTAAGTTATATTTTAGTTATACTGATTACTCTCCACTGTGATAACAGGTCAGAAAAAATGCGGGTTTTGTTGGATAAAATGTTCCATTACACTATCAGTCCTCACCACTTTCTGCTGATAACCACCTGCCAGCGCAAGTTTTTATTTAGTTTTTTAAATTTATGTATTATATGATAAGAAAGCAGGGAAATCTAAAGTGAACTGAGATGGATCAGCCCGCGCTGGGAACATTCTTCGTGCCTGCTCTGACATGTGGGCGCACACGCAGTGTCGGTTGTCAGCTGTCCAGTTGTGCGCTCTCGCTGGAGAGGCTTTTTCTGCTGGGAACTTTCTGTAAGTGAGTCAACACCGCACAGGGAGGACGCCACCCAGCCCTGCCGCTGGATCTTATGCTGGGCTTCTCTCTTCTCCTTCGAGGACGCAGGGCACAAAGACGAATCCGCTTGGGTCGACAGGCTGGGGATTTCGGTGTTTTCTGCTCCCACGCAGCGCCGGGGATGGTTATTGTCGCTTTGACGCGGCTTTTTCCTCTTTGGAATTAACGCGGCGGAGGAAAAAAAAGGAAAGAAATGAAAGTGACGGTGTGCTTCGGAAGGACCCGGGTGGTCGTTCCGTGTGGAGATGGGAATGTAAAAGTCCAGAGTCTTATCGAACAAGCGGCCATGAGGTACAAAAAGGCGATCGCAAAGGTAAGTCCCCGGCAACACACACCTCAGCCCCGGGGTGATTTCTGTAACCGCTCCGCGGAGCAGCGTGCCGAGTCCACACTGAAGCCTCAACATGGCGCTTTTTTCGGGAAAGAGGGAAAGAGACAGCAGAGAACCCCAGGGGCCCCCGATGCATGGGGTATGGGAGTCCAGGGGTGCACAAACGAGGGGGGAGGGGGGGCTTTTCATTGTTATCAAAGGTGTGTCGCTTGTGTGTATCTGCTTTAGCCTCCACCAAAAAGTTGGGACACTGAAAGTGTTCAGGTTTGCGCAGTAGAGGCGGAAAAGTGTGCAAAAGTGCACAGAGTTCAAACCGGATCAGCCAGCAGTGAAGGAGGGTAGCTGTCAAATGCATGTGTGCAGCCTGGTGTAAGAATACACACACACACACACTTATATCACAGTTAGGCTACTTTACTGTAAAGTAAGAGTCTAGACAATATAGGTGCATTCTTAATTTACTTTAATGTCTTCATAAAACAACATAAAGAGCAGAGCTTGTTGGCTTTATGAGAGCTCGTCCAACTACATGTTTAAAGAAAAGCCTTCATGTGTTGAATGATGGAACACATGGCTGTGTGAAGCCCCTGTGCCAAACAGGAATGAGCACACTGATTGCTTTTCCCTTTTGTGGGTTTCAAGTGGCCGAGCTTTAAAGCCCATTAAATGACTAATGAATGAATTAGAGTTTGGTACTGTTGCCATGGCTAGTAGTGACAGCACTTTCTCCTCTTTGCCAGTGGGTGCTATTACAATTGGAGTCACGTTAACACTGGAGCAGGATGGAATACCTTGGCAAAACTATGCTGTTTCCCCCCCCCCTTCTTCCAGTGTTCCTGTTTTCTGTTCTTGGAGAGAAGACATTACAGCTAAGCTTTAGCCAGGCTTACAGTGGTGGCTTGGATAGAACAATCAGCACAATCCCAGACACGCAGTGCTTCGTTTACAGCCTCTCCAATCACCTTCTTGGTGACAGATAAAACACTTTCAGCCTCGCTGCTAGAATTTAGCAGCTGATCTTTCCCGCTGTAGGCAAACGTGGATGATATGGGTCAACATTTACTCACATGAAGATCACTTCCTTCTTAGACACACACGCACGTACATACTCACACACATGCGTTCACTCCTCTGTTTACCAGTGCTTGATGGTTTTCCATGGTTCAGCAGAATGGAGGCGACTGCTCCATTGATCCATGCAGCTGTGCTGTAAACGTAGAAGTGTGCGTTCCCTGTGGAGATAACTTGGCTTTGGCTCAACATAAACTACTGTGCCATGCGCCAGAAGACCTTTGGACTACAGGAAGGCATAATGACACATAGAGCAGCTGAAAGCAATGCATGAATGCCCAACCCTTGAACCATAAGTCTTTTTGGCTTGTTTGTTTTTAGTAGCTACCCTTAAGGTTTCTTGGCATGCAGACATTATAATGTCATTTTTATCCGAGTTATAAAATCTTAGTTTATTATGCATAAAACATATTTTTGACAGCTTTTTGATAATTTGATTGAGCTTTCACAGGGAGAGCCGAGAACCTGAGCATGTCTGATGTTTCAGACGCCAAATGCCTGCTCTGACGGAAACATATCGACAAAGTGATCGAGGAAAGTACGGCAGGTGTTTAATCTGATGGCTCATAAAAAGGATCAAATGCAGGGTAGAGGTTTCTCGGACAACTTCACCTACTTCCAGGACACATTGAGGAGAGGAGAAAGCCTAAAAAGGTCAAAACCCAAAGAACACTTGGGCCTATAAAGGAAATCTTGATTGCCTAATAAATGATGCCTTGTAACAGTTTGAGGCTTTCACTGTTATAACATGCTTTGACATATTCAAAGAAGATCCAAAAGTTTTGGCATTCTGGTGTGATTTCTTAATGGTGTGCTATAGATTGAGAGTCCACTTGGGTCTGAGCGATCAGATGCCATCAGATCGCGAGCGTGAAGCTCTGCTTGGCTGTAGATTTACTGTTTTACAGCACAGTCTCGTCACGGATCTCAACCACAGGTCACTTTCACTGCTGTGACTTGTTCATTTGGTTCTTACCCTCTGAAACGATTATGCACTTTTTGCCATTTAATCTTGTTGTTCACAGTGGATCAGTCAATTTTGGCAGCTGCCATCTGATGAGCCTATATTTTAAAGTTGCTCTGAATCCACTTACCTTCTGCCTGACCGTAATGTCCTTATTTAACTCTTTTATACGCGAACCATTTTCAATTCTAATGGCTTTTTTTGGAAGCAGTGCTTAACTTGCTCCGGTAACGCTGTGCTCTTTTCATCTTTGCACTTACATTTATGTGTTCGAGGTTCGGCATTAGCTGTATTAAAGTCGCAGAGCTCAGTCAGACAGACAGTCAGACAGCATCACATGCTGTACTGGCATCCCTGATCTTCTCCAGAGACTCTTGAAGGCTTTGTCACAGGCTCAGTGGGACCTGAGAGAGCAGACTCCCACTCAAGCACCATTAACTTTAGAGTCAATCTGGTCTACATTATGCACAGCCTTGAAGGGTTCATGCTAAATGGTATTCTGGGTTTCTCTTCCTGCTTTTCTCTTTTCAAGCTGTTATTTTTAGTACTAGTAATATCGGTGTATTCACCAAAATTTTAGTCAGCTAAGCAGGAGCAATATGAGGGTTTTATTTTGCATCTTGTCCACTGGGACACAAAACCCTGCATGGATGTGACGGAGAGGTTCAATGCTTCCTCTTGCTTCCCATATCTGCTACAGGATTGTACATTTAAATGACTACTGGATCCATAGGTTGTGGCTCTAAATCTTAAGAACTGAATTATTTAATCCTACTTGTCTGCAGTTCCTGCCCTAAATGTGTTGTAAAGCCTCCTAAGCTCATAATGGCTCTTTATTTTTCCCCAAATTACGCAAATGCAGACTTGAGGCATGTTGCAGCATAGCCAAATTGTGTAAATACACCAAAGAAGAAGAAGAAGAAGTAGCAATGTCCTTACAGGCAAAATAACATTGCAGAGTTCCATATTATGTATAATGTATTAATATACATTATATCTGCAGTATAAGATAATATCATCATATAATAAAACTGTGTATGTATCTACTGTAGAAACCTTGGAACTCATACTTACACTCAAATCAGGGATCTTGCATTGTTCAGAGAATCTTTAGTTGTTGTTGTGAGCTGCTGACTGTCTTGATTACCATGTAGATGCAAAATAACAGTCCTTCCCATGCCCTGATAGGGAAGAAATATTCAGGTTCTCGTGCTGACTGTGTTCTCCCCATGCTTTGAGCTGCTCTAAAATACAGCCTTTGTGAGAACAACACTAGAATTTGGCAAGGTTAAATCATCTGTTTTCAACAAGGTTCTGAAAGTTCAGCCAGAAGAAAACGCTGGTGAAAGGTCACACATTCTGCTTGACATTTTGCTTACACAGGCTTTTACGTGAGCAGCTGTCATAGGGGGAGAGGTGGGCACGCCCTGGACAGGTCGCCAGTCTATCGCGGGGCTCCTGGCTTTATATGTGACAGTGAGAGCAGTCATCGTATTTGTAAGAAGACACATTTGTCTATCAGAATCTGCCAAACAAATGTTAAAGCTACATCTTGTTTGCTACATCAGATTCACCTGGCTCTTCTGGGAATTGTTTGCCATTAGTAAAAGTTCTGCCTAGTTTTATAATCCTCATCTGCTCTCAGGTAAGGGACTAATGCTGGGGCAGCTGTGCAGGAAGAAGCCACAGCAGGAAAGTGGGAAGTGTCTTTGAAAGGGTTGTCAGTGCCTGTTAGCTCACTTCATTCAGTGATTATGTAATAGCTGCAGTCTGTGAATAGGATTATGGAAGTTAGTTGAAGCTTGCTGGGGGGGGGGTTCATCTCGTGAGTTGACTGGAGAAGGCCGGCCAGGATGATGGGATGCAATGTGATGGCTTGTAACTGAGTACAAGAAGTTCTATGGTTCAGCTGTGGTCAGGAGGCAGCGCTTGAATTCTACCACAGCAGAGAACAGAGTAGCACACTAAAAAAAGTGTGGCCTCACTAACCTTTCATCCTCTTTTTTTTTGTATTCTCTTCTGGCTTTTCTTGAGTTTCCTTTTTGTTTTTCATCTTTTCTTGGATCTCACCAGTCTTTGAGTAAAACAGTCACAATCCAAATGTTGGTTTGCCCAGTTGTCCAGAAAGTGCAGGAAGTGCTGAATATCTTATCTGTCTACTGAGATCTGAGGGAGTGATTTGTATTGTCTTTAAGTGAAATCACAATGCAGTCAAAATCAGCTGCAGTAAAACGACATGTCATAGCACAGAAAGGAGATTACTGGGTGGTAAGGCCTGTAATTTTACACGGGGCCTGGTAACAGCATGTTGTATGTAGTGGTGACAGCAAGTGCAGTAATTAAATAAGAGTCTTAAAATTAGGAGTCGCTATGGAAATCAGTTGGTGTAAAAAAAATAAAATTAAAATGCAGAAATATTTCTATTACAGCCCATAAATTGCAGAGCAATTGGTTGCACTTGTACAACAGTTGGGACTGTGAAGCTGCACATTTATCCTGAATGTGTGCAAACAACTTTGCAGCATTGTTTTTATGGCCAAATATTTTTGACTATCAAATTCAGGCAGTTGACCTGGTAACAATCATAAAACCGGCAAGAAGTCTTGCTTACATTGGAGGACCAATGGAGCATCAGGACGCAAGATATCGAGTGTCCACTAATAGTGGGTCTCAGACCTCCGATAGTCTGCGTGAGCATGTGTAAGCAAATATCAGATATGATGCCTGTATTAAAGCTGCAGAGGAGTTCAGTTTGATTTGGAGGATCCTTATTTATGTGTTAATGGTCTGAAAGTTATCACTTTACCTTTCTGTTTTGGCTTTACTATATGTAAACTCTGTTGGATAACGCAGCCAACATAGCACAACACAAACGGTCCCTGTGCCATGCAAGGACCAGCGCTGTAAGCTACACGTTTATGCAGCTTTGGATATGGTTAGATTTTAAGTAGAATTTGAGACTAGTGATTCACTGACTGTCTGGCAAGTTTCCCTGCTTGTGTGGACGGCATCAAGGACAATGACACCACACTCCGGGACGTTTTATCTAACCCAAACAATGCCTCTGTTCAGGGTCAAGATAAGCAGACATTACGGTTTTCCTGCTGAGGAGAGCGGCTCTCAGGTGTACACACAGGTGCTGATATGTATGCACATGGTAAGGGGGTGGAGTACATGCATGCAAAGCCAACAGAGAGCAAAACATTTGCAACCCGGGAAGCTGAATTTAAAGCCATTAGCTTATGTTTTTCAGACAAAGCCGGGCGGAATTCCTGGCAATAACTGCGTAACGCAGCAATGAAAGCGGGCTATGTTTTCAAGCCACGCCAAGCCATTGGATGACTTCTTTTCCAGCTTCATATATCCTGTGTTAGGTCATTCAATGTGAAGGTCAGCTTCTGTTGTCAATGCTGTTGTAGTTTTACAGATTTTTTGGGTTTGCTATGTTTATTCACTGTCCTTGGAGCTAAACAACATGAATTCTTTTTGGTTTATTGGGAGTCTTTTTCACCTCTGTTTAGATTTACAACAGTGTGACTGAGCCAAAATATTAAACACCAACTATCTTTCCTGCCCGCAGCCGGAGCTAAAAATAAAATTGCCCAACAGGAGGAAAATGACATGCACAGTGGCCCGAGTGTTGTTTCTGGGCTGCCATGAGGAGTCAGCTTAACCAGAAAAAAACAAATAAGTTGACACCACGGTCAGAATCCAGGCATCTGGGTTGACCTGCTCACTGCCGTGTGAGCAGCACAGATGTACATATCAGCCTATGCACCACTCTCAGCTAGGCAGCCAATGAATTCATCTTTATCTCCACTGATAACATTAATGCAAACTGGCAAGAAAAATGGATGATCAGAAGGAAAAGGAAAAAAGAGTAAAGAGAAGAAAAACGAGAAGACTCTTGCCCACAGGGTCAGACATCAGCGAAAAACACGCTAAATCGCACACTTTCCCTTTTTTGCTTTGTGTGTCTCTCCTGCAGAGGCTTGTCTAAATAAATACCTTTTTTGCACAGTGAAAGTATTAATATGAGATCTCAAACACAGATATAATATGATACTAAAACATAGATTAACCCTCTTTATTCTGTTAATTGAAAAGCTGGCTTCAGCAGCTCCATCATGAAAGTGACACACTGTGCACATTAAAAATAACTGATCGGTAACTGATGGTTTAGTGAGCTTAATAAAATCATGTATGTGACTGTGAAATTATACATATTGGGCACTTTAATTTTAATAAAAATGTTCTGTTTTGGCTTAAGTAGGATTTGAATATAACATTTGTACATGTTACTTGAGTTTTTTTACACTGTCTTGTATGGTAGTCTTAATGTTTAAACACACTGCATCTTAAAAAAATGCTAGCAAACAGAAGGATGCTTTAAAAGCACAGAAAACACAATAGAAGTTGAATCTAACACAATGGGACTACAAAAAACCCCCAACAAATCTGAAGAAGGAAACCAAACCCAGAGAACATCTAAATGTTGATCTAAATACTTGGCTGTAGGTCAGCAGGTGGGGCAGGTCATCTGGAAGGTTGGTGGTGCGATCCCTGGTTGCTCCCATCATTGTCACATAGAAAGTTTTTAGGTGAAAAACAAAATGCTTGTCTGAATGGGCGAATGAGGCATCTTGTATAAAGTGCTCAAGTAGAGTAGAAAAGTGCTATAGAAGAACAACCAACAACTGACACAATATGAAATCTATTCTTATTCTCGCACGGTGCCACTTTTCCATCCGGTAGAGCAAACGGCGTGTGCACAATAGCCTAAACTTGAGCCCAGTGTTCTCTCAGTGTTAGGTACGGCCCTACTAGCTTGTGTTTTCCACAGCCTTATGATGGTGGGGAGTTACTGTTTGTTATCTTAGCCTGCTAGTTTAGATAATCCAGTTAAACATTAGCCTGAACTGTTAGAAGCAGGAAACTAGAACCATCCCACTGCATGACTCAAAAGAAAACCCTGGACCCTTCGACCTCTACAGTGAGGACATCTGGTGGTTCTGGACCTCTGTTTTTATATATTTCTGTGTCTATTCAAAGGGAACCTGTGCTACAACATATTTAGCTGTCCTGGCACAGATTATGTGGTCAACTGACAGAATAGTGTGAGTCGGTGATGTTTTACTGTGGACTTTACCAACTGCTCTAAGTTAATGGATTAAAAACTCTGCATTTTTTTCATGGGTGTTGTTTTATTTATTTCACTAGGGGTCTTGCACACATTAAAGGGAGGATCTTAAAACTCTGACCCCGACGTGATTTGAACACGCAACCTTCTGATCTGGAGTCAGACGCGCTACCGTTGCGCCACGAGGTCCTGAATGCACTCTGACCAACCTACCGTCATTAACCTGCTCTCTCGGTCTCTCTCCCTCTCTCTGCCCTTCCATAAATGGAGCATTTTATCCAGTACTTAATGATGCCCTGACAATAGCTCATGCATGATTGTTGCATCAAATATTTTCTGTCTCGCTTCTGCGTGTCCTGCCGCTCCTCTCTTCGTCTAGTTTCATATTCACCTGACACACTTGCATTTGTTATCGCAGATTAGTCACCAGAAGATAATAGGGCTGCTCTGGGAAAGCTTACCATTAAGCTCCTTTCATGTTGTAATTTCGCTGATCTAACTGGTAGCTAAACGGCGATGTTGGGGAGTCAAAGCTTCTTGGCAGACGGCTGAAACACAGTAGAACATGTGGAATTAGTAGCAGTCTTTTGTTAACCAGAACCCTCCTGTAGCTTGTGGTTTTAGCAAAGCCATTCTCTGACGTGTAACTCCTTTCATTAACCAAGTTATTTCCTCTACCCTTTACTTTATGTTTTTTTTTCTTTGTCTTCTCTTTTCTTTTTCTTTTTCTTTTTTTTTTTGTTTTTGCTCAGTACATGAAAATATTCTGTCTTTTACTCTGTTTTGCCAGGCAAGTCGATGCAGGAATGTTGGTAGAGTTCAACAAAATCAAATCAAGCTTTTCCAGAAATGTCAAAACACCATCACGCAGTTCTGATGTCGTGCAGGGGCCCGGTATATAACAGAAAAGATTAACACATCATTCAGCTGCCGTTCTGGTCGGAGGATGGACTGCTTAACCTCTGTTTGGGCTATTTTTAAATGGAAAACTTGAGCAAGGTGACAAGCTGTTGAATTAAATGTATTTTAGGCAGAAAGGCCAGATATTATGTTTGCCAGTCCTGCTCAGATGGAAAAATCCTCTCAGCTTTCACAGAGTATTCTTAAAGGCTGCTTTGACAGCTTCCCATTGTTTACTCTTTGCACGTCTTGACACGGAGGTTCCTTTTTTTCCCCCTTCTAAAACACACGCATGACGTTTCCATATAGGCTGCCGTGCCTCCGCTTCAGAGTGAAGAGATGCTCCTAAATCAAGCTCTCAGCTTTTAAAGATTCCACTTATAGTTATACAGTCATTTCTTAGAGGCAGAGCTGCTCTGAAGGCAGAAATAATCTCTTTGGTTGACTTAAACTTCAGTGGGAAGCCAAGGAAACATAGCTCTGTAGACGGGCAAAATGGAACAGTTTGAAAAATGTGAATATAAAACGGATTTAGGAGGTCAGTTTGGGTAAAGACGTCTGCTTAGAGGAAAGAAGAAACAAACGGAGCAACCAGCCTGTTAAAATGTTTCCAGTCGACTCTAGTTTCAGTTGTTCAGGGCAGTGATTGGTTGTTGATGTGATTTACTTGACTGAATGAGTGGCTCACCCTGCCCTGGCTGGTGGGATGAACCGAACATAAAGCTGACCGCAGGGTCAAGTAAGTCAAGTGGTCTCCATTAGCAGCTCATTAACAGCTTTGGTGCGGAGAACCATGCTTATCCATAAAAATGTTCAAAGCGTACTTTTAAGGGCAGGAAGTAAATCTGTGGATTTATTACATTCACAGTTTTTGAATTTTGGTATTTCCTTTTGTTTTGGGTACAGTAGCCATCTGAAGAATGTCTATCTTGTTTTTCTAATCAAACGTCTCCGTGAGATGACAATTCCTGCCTCGAGCTGGATTCAGCTATGAGCAAGTTGTTGCAAAGGCCAAATATGCAGTTTGTGGTGTTTCGACATGCAGACCATGCCTGCCCTTCTTGGGTGTGATCCACTGTTTTGTCAACAACTTATGGCCATGATTGCAGTTACAGAGCTGTGTTGGAGCACACAGTCGAGAAATTAACAAATGCGCCTCTGAAAGTGTGACAGCTGATAAATGTTTTGAGAAGTTTGATTTTTACAAACGTACAACCTGAAACAAACATATTCTTATTATAATGTAACATGTAGTATGTAGAGTTATGAAATTGACAGATTTATTACTTTATTCTGGCTTTACTCTCAATCCTTAAAAAAAAGTTAGTCATTCAAGTTTAGAAGACTTATTAAATTTAAAACCTGACTCATATTTAAATTGCACAAGAATACCCTCATGAAGCACATTTTAAAAAGCACTTCTACTGATTTGTCATTGAATTATTGTAGTATAACATGCTAGCAATTGTAATATGCTTGCAAACACAATTTATTTTGTTTGTAGAAGAAGAGCAAGAACGTTAATCTTTGAGCTAAACATGTTAAACATGAATGTCCCATTACACATGGCAATTTAAGAGGCTTTTATTAACATCTTTGCTTGCTAATTCACCTTTGGAATGAACTAATACTGGAATTTATAGAACGTTTCTGTTCTTACTGTCAAGTCAGTACGCTTTAAACTGCAGGATGTAACCCTACATTCAGTAGAGTGCTGTTTTGTAGACGCAAAACTTTGTCTACCAGCGATTGCCAAATTAGAGTCACTAGTTAACCTAACATGCATGTCTTTGGACTGGAGGAGGGAGCCATGCTACCAGCCAGGCGGTACAAAAAAATGGACCTAGCTACTGTGGTGTTATCCAAGTCCTGCTTTGAAGCTTCAAAATTAATTATTTCACCATCATTAGCTTGGTTTCACAAAACCAGATGAGGCAGGTCTGACTTGGAAACTACTTGCCCATTGGCTTCTGACTTGTTATTAAGTTATTAGTGAATCTGCATTGCACAGATAATCTTGCATGTTGAAATATAGTGTGACCAGTATTTACCAAAGAGACTTAATTATTTATTCATTATGGCCTGAAATAAGTTACTGAGGCCACAAACTAAACAGGAAGGCCTTTACAGAGGTCAAGTCCAGAAAGCCATTTCCCTGTAGACTCCTACAGGACTGGAAGACTTTTTGCAATCACAGCTACAGCAACATGGACACCTTCAGATAAAATGCAGGCTTAATTCATTTCTACATTGGCTTTATTTTTCTAACCTGGAAGCTATGTCCTTGTGTTTTACTGTCTATAGAATCAATGCAGGCACATGGACAATATGCAAACTCAATACATACAAACAAAAAAACTGTTCAATCAAACATGTTGCTCATCCCTCATTCACTGGACAAAGGTTACCTGATAATATCTCTTTTCAAGTTGCCTTCATATCGTTCGTCTCTGAGTTTTTAACGACAGGTGTTTCCTTGCTTGACATGAGTGGTGATTATGTAGGCTCTTTCCCTTCCTCGAGGGAAAGGACCAAAGACATGGGGGTCTTTCAATATTATCAACATTTTTTAAAAATTATTAGCTGTTTGCCAATCTTTATATTGGCTAATGTTGATAAATGAAAGTTAAGGAAATAAAGAATAGACGGGAGAAACACCCTTCAACATCTTACCAAAGTAGATGTCGAAACAGTTTGGTATACAAAAGGTTTCCCTTTCAAAAACAAATATAAAGTGTAAAGTGGGCAGCCTGAGTGATGCATACTTGCCACGTTTTTGGTTATACAAGGAGACACTCTTGAAAAGTCAGCTGTTCAATCTTTTTTTTTCCCACTAGCCAAAATTTCCCATTTAAAAACATGGATGAACCTTTCTAACCAAGCTAGCTAATAGCCATGTTAGCTGTTGACTTCAAAGCCCTCGGTTCTCATGTAACTGTAGTTTTACAACTTCCCAAACCAAAAACAAATGGGTAATTTCATGTTGACTGCATATATATTCTGACCTTGAAACTATGGCCTTGTTTTTTACTGTCTATAGAACCAATGCAGGCGCATGGCGAACATACAAATTCTACACAAAAAGATCCATCTCAGGGTCCAAGCAAACAATCCATCAATATAATTTGTTCTTAATTAACTGTTTGTTACTCTGGATATACAAAGTGGGAGTTTTTCAATAGAAAAATCTTGAAAAATGTACAAATCATGAAGAGTACCAGGTGGACTCCCTAGTCAGCATGTTCCTATTTAATAACAGTAAGCCCTGGGGATGATTGCAGAGTTTAAAACTCTCTGGCATAATGACAGCCTTTATACACACTTTGTGTGAAAACACAGAATCAAAACTTAATTGCTAATTGATTTATATAGTTTCAATTTTTTTTTAAAGTTTACACTGACTTGACTGAGCTGTGTTAGATTTTGAAAGTGATTCATATACAGCATCAAAGTTATCATGTGGCTTTGTCTGTCATTGGCTTTTAATCCCACTAAGGCACTCTGGGTCTTTCAACCCTCAAGCACTCCACAAAGTCTTCTCTTTTAGTGGATAACACAAATAAACATGGTCATGTAACGTTAGCAGCTGCACTAAGCTTTAATCAATACCGGGAGCACTCAGAGTTTTGATGATTGAGTGTTGGCTCAATGCAAACATTAAATACCTTTAGTTGGTACTTATAATGGATCTATTCCTGGTTTATAGGGTTTAAAACTTTTAGCAGGGTGACACTCACATTTTCCTAACAACTGACTCCGTCTGTGTTGCTGAAACTGAAGAGAAATCCTCACAGTTTGTGCTCCTATACCGTACTATTGCAAGATCTGAGAGTGATGCACTCCAATAGTACATCCTTGCATTTTAACTGGCTGAGCCTTGGTAACGCCGTGACTGTGATATTATTTGGTCTTAAGTCTACATTTATGTTGTACTATTCTACTAATTAGCATAATGACTGAAGCAACATCATTTATATAACTGGGTTGGGTTTGGGACTTTTAAGTATTCATTATTCATCCAGTATTCATCAACCAAAGCTTAGGTTTTCATGCTGCTGACATCACCGGCCCCTAACCTGATTACTGTAGTGATACCTAAAAAGCTCTTTCAAACTACACCTTTACTGATCAACCATAACCAGAATGTGAACTTGAACTCTTTCCCAGTGATCTGGAATTAAATTTGTTGCTCAATGAAATTATTTTTTTGGTGTTGAATGGTGCAGACACTTCCATTTCCTTTGCCAAATAAGTGAATAACCTTTTCTTCATTCAAATACAATCTTTATTTTCCATTACACTGAAACATTCCAAAGCACCTGCAAACAATTGCATATAAGCGTCTGATGGTAATAGGATATGGAATTCACACAACACGTATCATTCACCTGTGAATGCCTATGTGAAGTTTTGTTATCACACTCCTCCTCATATAAATTCTGGGAGAAATGCCTCACGTGTTGCTGCTTATACATTAAAATGACTGGCCAAGCCTCTACCCACCAAGATTCCCTCTCAAACATCCAGGCAGAGCTGTGAAATGAAATCAGCATGCTCAGGGCTACGGGAGAAAAATAAATCCTAGATGTTAGAAGGGATTAGATGCTGGCGGGACTGTGAGATATTGCATGCATTTGCAGTGACTTATTTTGAATCAAGGATTGCCTTATGAAATGGGCGATAGGAAAAGTTGGCTGCTCTGCTAAAGTGGGTTTCTCTCTTTGTGAAGTTAATGAATGCAAGGGAAAAAGGTTTTGGCAGGTTGGTGTGCTGGAGCTTAAAGTCTTATAATTCAAAGTTAGCACTTCTCTTGTTGGGAATTCACTCTTGTCTGTTATGCAGGGATTCAAGAGGTTCTGTTGGGGAAATATAGTAGTTGGGAGTTTAGAGTGGCTTAACTCTGATGAAGACATTCAAAATAAATTATGACTCTGAACAGAGTCCCAAAAAGAAGCCTCTCGCTGGTGTGTTCCCATTCTGGAACATCTAAAGTGTATATACGAGGAATTTAAGTGGATCCTCTGCTGACCCTCTGCTTCTAATAAGCTGTTTTATTACAATACCACAGAGCATGTATGACCTTGTATGCTATACAGTGTGTGACCTTGTGCCTTCAATATTCGTCTCCTTTGGAGAAGGTGAACTTGCCCTTCATTACTCTACGAAAATTGTGCGGCTGCGCCCCAAGGCTACCAAGTTCTTCAAGAGAAAAATGATTCAGAGATGAGTCAGTCTTTTTATCACGTTGAATACGATGTCTTGGTTTTAATTGATAGAGAGAAGCAATATCCTGGTTGCTGGTTGTGAGACAGACATCAAATGAAAGCCACATTATAGTTTTATATAGGCACTATGTTTTGCTGGCACAAACAAAGACTGCAGCGTGCTTTGACAGATCATAGATACAAGAGATTTTGAGTGGTTTGATTGATGTTGTTGGCTGTTACTTTTATACTCATCTATTTTGGCAGGATTGAAGCCAGAGGGGCTACAAAAACGAATACCTCTGTTTTTATATCCCCGAGGTAAATTCCTGCATGCAATCCAATTAACTGGATTCCTTTTATCATATAAAAAAAATTATAATTGCTGGTAGTACTTTCACGCTCCGTGTACTGTAAATAGTCAGACAGAAACAAAGGTGTAGTTTACAAGATCATCCCAGAGCAAAAGGCTGCACTGCCATGAGTAGCCTGGTTATGGTTATGCACATTTTCAGCTTAGACACTTTGCTTCTGCAGATGAGTTGTAAATTCAGCTTGTCTGCTTTTGATGGCCAGCTTGGGGTCTTTGCTTGGAGAACGTCGCTGATGAATATGTAAAGTTGCGGATTTATCTGTGCAGAGTAATTTCCTGCCCAGACATTTTTTCTGGTTACAGAACATGTTGTGGGATGATTAGTCTTGGACCATGAAATGGGGTCATTCGGTACAGGCTGAGGAAGTGCGGCTGAAAGACATGGGAACTATTTAAGAGTGAAATCAGGGTCAGTCCTACTGTTTTCGCGTGTTTGTCTTGACCTTTCGCTTGCTCACGGAACACTGACTGATTTTCCCAGTAAAAATCTAGTGTTGAGCTTATTTATGATAACTGAAGGATGTTTCTGTAGGACGCTGACTCATGTCAACAATGAGTAGGAAAGACACTTAAGGCTGATCCTGATTGTGTTGTCATACACTGATAACAGATGAGTTTCGGCTTGTCCGGGTTGTCAGGCTAGGAGCATGCTAAGTTCCCACTGACAGGCCAACGGACTCACACCCTGTGATTAGGGATCAGTAATCATCTGAGGGAAGGAGACGGCCTACAAATAGCATCCGCTGTCTGCAAACAGATCCTCACATTCTCCAAAAACGCTACAGTTTAAGAGAAATCAAGTGGGAGGACAGCTACTGCAGAGAGTTGTAGGAGTGCTGCTTCTGATTTCTAAAAACGTCTATCAGGTCAATAAGTTTTTGAATTCGTCTCTATTAAAATGGTGATCTAGTTGTGCTGTGGTAACATTTTTTCCACTTTAATCAACATTCACGACTTAAATATGCAATCAAAAACTGTCAAGTATGCTTTTAGTTTCCATTTATTGATTTCTTTCGTCTCTTTCCTCGAGATCTCGTTGGCTTTTTTCCCTCCTCGTTGCTATTAAAGGCAGCGACTGTACACAAGCCCAGGAGGAGGCTGACTGGCAGTAGGTGTTGGGTATCTTAGATCACGTTACACCTGAGGGTTTGCTAAGTGGTGTATAACTGACAGAACAAGGCCTCTGGCTTGTTTGTGTTTCTAACACATTTGTGTGCTACTGAATTTGAATGCTGTTTTATAGTAAGGGTATGGCAGTAACCTCAGTGAAACTCTTTCTTACAAATTAATGTTTGTTGTTACTCCGGCATGTGTTGATGACATCCTAGAGAGAGTCGAGTGTGTGTACGTGTGTTGTTGTGTATGTGTTGTGAGGTTTAAGTGAATGATCTGGTTTAGCCAGTTTCTCACTGTCGACCAGATTTCCCAGCAACCCACCGTTTTGTAAATGAGGATCTCTCATCTGCAGTTTTCCCAAGAAAAAATCCAACCTGCCTATTCTGGTTGATACTTGTCTATTTTTTGTTTTTTGGGTTTTTTGGTTTTTTTGGCTGAAACTAAGAAAAATCTAGGTGAGCTAAAAAGCTTTGCCTATATATTGATGCTTATAACAGTGATGGACTTTTTTATACTGCATCAGTCCTGTGCAATTGCTAGCTTATTTTAAGATTTTAAATTTGAAGTCCTGATCAGAAATCACTCAGAGAGAAAAAGGAAGATGTGAAATCAATAAAAAAATACTTTGCTTTATTGGATGCTACCTGGATCTCACCTTGTGGATCAGTGTTGTTTATGGTATCTGCACTGACTGTTCAATGTTTTTAGCCCTGCGCTCTTCGATCTTACTGCCACCAATCAGAGATGCACATGTACTCTAAAGTCAGGGCAGAACAATGCCATTTCACCCCCACCAGTGGTTCTTTGCTACCACCAAGCCTTCAACTGTGGTGGTCCTAAGCAAGATTGATGGCGGTGTCCTCCATCGCTCTGGACATTAATGAGCGCAGCTTCAGTGAAAGCACTGGGTGGAGGAGGAGGAGGAGCAAAGGAGTTGTAGTCAATCACAGACAGAGATGCAGCACCACTTGCGTCACCTAGTTCGCAGACTGTGCCAACTATGATGTGGTTCAAAATTGGCTGGTTGGCTGGCACCTATCCTTACACTTGTGCCGCTTTTGCTTTCGGTTGGACTGGAGTCAACTTGTGTTATGACATGGCATCACAGAGACAATACGACGGATCGAGAAAAATATGAACTGACAGTTGAATAAAATGGAGGGAAACTAGCTAGAGGAAACAAATTCACGGCCTATTTGGAAAAATCGGTTATCTTCGCGTGTGAAGTTTTGAGTTGGTTTGGGGTCATCTTTAGCTAAATGACACCCCGTCGTCATGGAAACGCCAAGAGAATGAGATGTATTGAGGTTAATTTGAGGTACAGTCTTGTTTCAAGCATCGGCAAGTCTTCGGGTTACCTCGAGTTGATGGGCGCACTGCATTTGTGTCTACGCATGTGAACATTAATGCATTCCCCAACGTAATTGTGTCCTCAAGTCTTTCATCGATAAACACGTAGCTCATTAGATTTAACCTTGAAGGCAAAGCCCGGAGTGCTTTCTCTCAGCATCTCCTTTGTTCTGTCTCAACTGCTTCTCCTCCCTTTCCATCTTCTTGTTGTCTTTCCTTACCACCACCTTTCTTTTCCTTTGTCCTCCTTTTGACACTCTCCCTGTTCCCTTTCCTTGTGTGTGCTGCCTTCTCCACGCTTTGCCTTTTTGTAGTCTCTGCTTTTTGTTTTGTTCTTGTTTGGGGTTTTTTTTCTCGTCATTTCTTTCTCACGTCTTTTATTTTTGTCGCGGTTCACGGTCAAAAAGTTTGTCTTTCAAGAGGTGGCTACTTGCACAACATCCAAGTAATCATGATGAATTACAAGATATAGTTAACGCTCCAATTCATGCTCATTATCTGATTTTAAGTTGAGAACACATCAGACATTTGAAGAGATAAAAGCAAAACAGATAATGGTGGATCGTGTTGAGACATGATGATAAAGTGGTGCAACAACAGGGTTTGAAGAGTGCATATTTAGTCTATTAGGAGACTGAAGAAATTAGACGAGAGAGACAGACTAGGTAGTAAAAAGGAAGGAGGAGCAGTGGCGTGATAGTTGAGACATGACACACTCTCTATTGTTCAGTGCTTCATTTCTTTCTGCTTATTTATTATTTATATAATGTACTTATTATTTTCCAGCTTCTGCTCCTGTGGCACGATGATCGAACCCATGCGAGCGAGCCATTTCTGCGTTGTACCGATTCCCATCCACACTCCCTCGTTATGCTTCGCTCTCCACAGGCACTTCATTGGTTGTGGTTGCGTGTCCTAAAAGTTAAGCGTAATGTAATTATGTCTGGAAGATGTCTGTTGCCAGGAGAATGCTAACATGGGAAAATCAGAAAATTATAAGGTAGAGAAAAAAGGGTGGCACATTATGTTTTTAAGGTTAGGGATTTCCCTCTACTTCTTCTTCTTCTTCGTCTTCATCTTCTTTTTTTAACACATTGTTACATAGAGTTAGGGCAGAGGAAAGATTTATATCATTTCTTTGTGTTGACAGCTATTGGCTTTTGAGTAGGAAGCCAGGACCTTTGCTGACAACATATGCGTGCATACTTGCTCCTACACAAAAATGCGTTTTGTGGATGTTGGACGTTTGTTGGATGTTGTGAATCTGAAGGGCAGCCTTCAGACTGCATTCTAGTGCTGAGGTACAATTACCCTGACTACTAACAAAACAGGAAGCTTAACTTAGTACTGACAACATGATAACTAGTTTTACACAACGGCACTAGGGGAGTGCTGATTGTTTCTGTGAGCCAAGTGTCTCCGTGAGCCTTTGGCTTTAAATGCTGCTCACGCTGCCAAGCTTTGAAGACAGTGAACAGTAATCGCCTCCACCAAGGAGGTTATGTTTTTGGTAGTGTTTGGGTGCGTGTCATGCTGTCTGTCAACACAAATAGCTCAGAAGGTTGAGATGAATTCTGATAAAAGTTGTCGAGTTGGATCATGTTAACAATCCATTAAAATTTGTCTTAGGTCCACCAAGGTCTTCAAGGTCAACTTAATGGTTAAGAACTGACAAAAAGCCTTATAACTTAGAAACTATGATGCTGTGCTGTGTATTGTCAACATATAGAAATTACAATATAAAGATTTAAAATATGTCACATTTGACCTCTGACCTCTCCTTCAGGGTCCATAGATGATAATGCTATATAGAGCTCTTTAAAACTATGTTTCCCACTGTCACTTTGTATTGACAGCATATAGGAAATAATAATCTGAATGTCATTTTACTTTGAACCTCTGACCTCTTCTTCAAGGCCAAATAAGATCACTTTCATCAAATGTCTTCTGACTTTAAAACAGTGATTAAAATGTTCTGCCTTTGTTTGTATTGGCAACATGGATTTTATTGTGTTTTTGTTATGCACATTACAGGAACAGCTTATAACACTTTATAAATACATATCCTAGTGTGGGTGTGAATGAGTGTAATTGTTCTAGACAACAAAATAAACTTGTGATCCAAAACTTATTTTACACTTTGCTGCTCTACAAATATCTTAAAGTAGGTTTAAAAAAAACAGAACAAAGAAAACAACATTGAATATATGGAAAATACAACATTATCCCTTTAAACGTAAATACGTTCTGTATAAACTCATCTCTTTCTGTATAAAGCAGTGAAGACTGTATGGTGGGCATCATCAAAGTGACATAGAGATTAATGCAAAAGTGCATTTGCTAACTAAGCTTTTGTCTGGATGCAAGTAATGAAAGATGAAAATACACTGCTTTATGTTTACAACAGAAATGGAAGCATTCATTATCACATCACAATGGCCAACACTGTAGTAGACGAGTGTTTAGTGTTTTTTATTTTTTAAAAAGTGAAAACAGTAAGTATTGTATCACATCAATGGACGTGCTGATAGTGTTCGGTATTAGTCAGGCAAGTCCATTTTCTTTTAAATGTATTGGATAAAAGAGAGGAGCTTAGCCATGTTAAAACCCTGGTGTGGAGCTTTGATCTCTGCAGATGCTCCTTTGCACTAACCTCACCACAGTATGATCATCCCGCCTTTTGAAGCTACCGCTGCAAACACATCACCGCACATTTTTCAGAACCTCTTACCTCTGTCAGTTTGACTTTGGATTGAACATCGCATCAGCTTGTTGGTGCAATTTTCTCTGCAGGGGAAGTTTGAGTGGGGCTTCACACTGTATGTGTGTGTTTGTTTTCATAAAAACGCCAAGCCATTGCTCCTAGCCAAAGAGGCAAAACTCACGATTATTAAAGAGCTACTTTCAATCTGAAGCTACGACAGAAGCATGAAGCTTCTGGTGCTGTTTCAATAATAACACCCTCCACATCGGATATGTAACCCATTTAATTTCAAGGTTCATGCAGTCTACTTAACCTCTTTTCCACCTCTCTTGCGCTTTTCTGTCCATCTGAACTATTGAACGCTTCCTCTGTCCTTGATCTGTTTCCTTTCTGCCTTCTCACTTTCTCTCCTAGGTCTGACTGATGTTACCTCTTTCCAGCCTCGTGCACAACTGCAAAGTAGAAATCTTCCATCACTTACTGGAGTTTGAATCTTTGAAAATCCTGAAATTCTGGATAATTTCCCCGCTTGTCTGTGATGCTTTGGCTTGATTTCATTCATTTAGAAAATTGATTTCAAAATATGTCCAGTTCAAGACATCATGACTGTCCTAATAATGTACTGCTCTGTAGACTTTACATAATGTGTTCTGCCCGTATGAAAAGAAATGAGGCTCAGGTAAAAGCAATATCTCAGTCACAGCCAATGATTTTTGATATTAACTGATATGAGTTTATGTCCATGGTCTCTATCTCTGTCCTTGTTTTCACCTCAGAAAATCTATAAGCTTCTTTCTTTCTTCATTGCTCGCATGGATTACCCCCTACTATAAGTCGGGTTCTTTTAAAAGTATCCGGTATGTTTTTTTCTTCTAGTCTTTCTTAAACTTACACTACTTACTTTCAGGCTTATAACTATGACAAACACACACAACTTCCACCTTTCTTTGTTAGTTTTGGTCCAATCAGCCACTTTTTATCGACCACAAATGCACACTGTTAAAAAGCAGAGCTTTGTTTGACAGCTGGCAGGACATTAATAGAATGTACAAGAATACTTGAAGCCCTACTCCTTACAAATCCATAAACACATCTGGATTTTCTTTTTCCTTTTTCTCTTTAGGCAGCTCTTTGGTTCTTTGTTAACTTCTTCTGGATTTTGGTGTTTTGCTATACTGTGTACTCTCTATAGCTCAGACTGTCAGATGTTAAGGTTTGTGTACTTTGGGTGTTTGCCACAGTGATCCTTTAGAAAGTGCTTTTCATGAGCTTTCTCTGTCTTTGCCCCTTTCCTGTGTCTGAAGCTACTGTGTTACTGTTGAATAATTGCATTTTATTGTGTTTAAATACTGCAGCTTGGGCTTTGTTTATATTAACAGGATTTTTCATGCTCAGAAAGGGGCTTTTAGGGGGGTGACTATACATGTAAGCACAATGATCTGTCTTTACTGAGTACATGTCTCTGCAGTTTCCTGTTATTTCTGACAATTCGATTAAAAAAAAATAAAAAAGCAGTTTGTGTTTGAATAAATGAAACTTCAGCAAAAAAAGCTGGTTAAAGTATTTGTATTAAAATCTTGGGGATTTTCCACACCGTCTTTGGTAGAAGCTTCATTCGAAATAATATATTTTCAATTGCACTGATAGAAGACGCTGAATAAATAGTCTTTTTAGTTTAGGGGAAAAACATGTCCCAAAATATCTTAGAGCCAGAGCTGTCTGTTGGTGAGCTTTTATTTTCTGAGATGATATTGGCCGACCTCAGAAATATTCAAATATTTGTTTATTTTAATTTTTATGAACATAAAGCAGAAAATAATGCTTGAGGAAATTTACTTCTTACTTCTATACAAATACAGGCCATTTACCATTTACCATTTCTAGGTTGGACTGTTGCAAGTCATTATTATCAGTTTGTTCTAAAAACTCCCTCAAAAGCCTTCGTTTGATCTGAAATGCTCCAGTTAGGATACTGAGAGGAACTACAAGCAGAGAGCATATTTCTCCCATACTGACTTCTCTTCATTGGCTCCCTGTGAATTTAAAATCCTCCTCCGCACATACAAGTTCTTGAATAATCAAGATTCATCTTTTATTAAACACCTCATAGTACCATATCACCCCAACCAGAGCGCATCCTTCTCAGGTTGCTTGTGGTTCCTAGGGTATTTTTAAAAGTAGAATGGGAGGCAGAGCCTTCAGCTTTTAGGCCCCTCTACTGTGGAACCGGCTCCCAGTTTGGATTTGAGAGACAGACACCCTCTCTACTTTTAAGATTAGGGTTAAAACTTTACTTTTTGATAAAACATATAGTTAGGGCTGGATCAGGTGACCCTGAACCCTCCCTTAGTTACACTGCAACAGGCCTATATTGCTGGAGGCTTCCCATGATGCACCGAGTGCTTCTTAACTGACCTCTGGCTCTCTTCCACACTGTATCTTTTGTCCTGTTTCTCTCTCCGGTCCCAAGCTGCCCCCCCCCCCCCCTATTAAAAAGGAGTTTTTCCTTTCCACTGTCACTAACTGCTTGCTCATAGGGGGTTGTTGGGGTTTTGTGTCTATTATTGTAGGGTCTTTACCTAATTAAGCTAATTTTGTGCCCAGCAATTGCAGTACAGATGTGGCTTGTGTGGTGCACTGTTTCAATATGTAAGACCAAAGAGCTGCCTTTCCCTCCTGCTGGCCTTCACATGCCAGGGATTTTAATGTGTGCTCTACATATGTTGTTCTTGAACCAACTGAGATTTGGACATACTCAATAAACCGATCCTTTTTTTTGGGGGGGGGGTGAAATGTGAAGTGTGTGTGCCAGACTGGTTGATAGTCATATTTTCTTCTCTGAAAATCATATAAAAATGCAGATTACGGTCATATTTTGCATTCAGAAACTTGATACATGGATACAACGACTATTCCCCAGTATGGGATGCCTGCAGCCTGTTAAACTCTTGTTTCCATAACTGCTGTAGGTAGTTGTGAGCCGCAGTGTTACACTATGAGTTCTGAACTCTTAAACACTACGCAATAAGTGGCATATCATGATGTTTGTTCTACATTTAGATACAAGGCACCTCCTTCTTTAGCCACATAGACACAAATCTTTGAAAACACTACTCTCTGTGCTCCACATCTGCCGGCTGTGAAAGAGCTGTGTGTGCCGTGACATCGCCGCTGCGGGTTGTCTGTTCTCGGTGATTCACCCTGTGCTCTGTGTTTCTCTTGGCCCATATAGACGTCCCATCTGGTGAGCAAAACCTCTGGTCTTAGAACATAATAAACAAAAGTGTGCCAAAATTATGCTGACTGCTGCTTCTATAAGTAGACGAAGAGTGTTCAACGAATTGTACTGAAACAGCAGACCTCGATTTGCAGGGAATGCACTGACTCGTGTACCTTCAGAGGGAGTTTTTTGGTGTTAGACATTGTTTTAGTAGAAACTTGCCAGCTTTAGTCTTTGCTTTGCTAGTTGAAAATGGAATTGCTTTATTTCAAGTAACTTTCATGTATGAAGCATCTTTTTCTGTTGATGTCTGAACCTCGTAGAGTATGTAAAGAAAATGAAACTCTGAAGATGCGTAATCAATAATTAGTATTTCACATCTGCACCAAATGTGACTGTAACTGCTCTCAATCCAAGACTGAACAGATGGCCTGCATGACACATCTCCCCCAGGGCTCTGGTCCCCTACTGGGACCTGGAAGTGCACCATATTTCATGTTGGTACCAGGGCCTACAGTGAAGTGCCCACCCAGCGCCCATATTACAGGGTCCACATGTGACCCATAGTGCATTACCCGCGCCAGCTGGTATGAAATATGTACCAGAATATCGTTGTTTTGCAGTATATAGATAAGATGTAGTTTAACTTGATGTTTTGATTCGGTGCAATATTATGTGGTTTCATTTTCTTTATAATAGTCACATTTCCCTGTATGTTGTGTGCTTATTATTAATAATGTGGTAAATGGACTTGTTCTTATATAGTTCTTTTCTACTCAAAGCATTTTATATATCATGCTTCATTCACACATTCTTACAAGCAGAAAACTCTCAATGGCAGCTGTCCCCAACCTTTTTTGCACCACGGACCGGTTTCTGTCCGACATTATTTTCATGGTCCGGCCTTTAAGGTGTTGCGGATAAGTACAACAAAATAAAACCAGTACCGGTACCAAAAAAAGATTTATTCATAACACACGGGACCCATGGAAACTGAGTTAATGATAAAAACGATTAAAAATAACACTAAAAACCGATAAAAACCCTGAAAGCCATAAATTTCACACCCGAGCCTCAACTGTCACGGCCCGGTACCAAACGACTCACGGACCGGTACCGGTCTGTGGCCCGGGGGTTGGGGAGCGCGGCTCAATGGGACCCAAAAGGCCAAATCTGTTATGGGCTCTTCATTGGCTAGCCTAAATGAGCCCCACAGCGGTTTTCTATGGGCAGCCCACAGTGAATTACCCACAAAATGCTATGGGTCCGATATGCGTTGGAATAGCTCACTGTGAAAACACATATAGGGGCCCAAAGAATAAACCTGCTGTGGGCCCTGTGTGTACATGCGCTTGGGGATCACATGGGGTAATTGTGGGTTTGCCCTGACCACAAAGCTTGACAGTTCATCCACTGGGTAGTGGTTGCTGGGTAGTAGCATTACCATTTACTTTAAAAGAGCGGGTGGTAATGCTAAATCCCTACTTTAGGTTTAAAACCTGCAGGCATTATTTAACCATATTCCGTGTAACAGTTTATATGCAATAGAATGTTTTAAAAGTCAAAAGTCAAAAGATAAAATGTTCATGTTAGTGTTATGATAGATGTTAGACAGATTTTGTCTCTTGCCAAATCATGGAAGTTTTCTGCCAAGTCACACGTGTGTATGGTAGGTATGTCCATGTGCGGTGCTAATAAGCCCTGTCTCAGATGGGCTGAAACTTGCTAGCTGCCCTATCAAGCTACCTGCCTGGCACTGCAGACAGACCGCTAATAAACATGCCAGTAAAAATGTGACGTGCTGATGTGAGCCAAGATGTTAGCTTTTAAGCACACACTCATGTATTGTCTTTCTCACCGAAAAAAAGGTTGGTGTTTATGACAGCGGAACTTTTCTTATTTATCAGATATTACATTCAAATTGCTTCCTGTTCACTAATGAAGCCCTAACCTTCCTAAGCTACTTTTTATAGCCATAGGACTGGTTTAAAAAAGGCCCTCAAATCGAGATGTTCTGTCATTAAACCACCGTCCTGCTTCTCAAACACTGCCACAGCCCGTCTGAAAATGGACTTTTATTATTGATGATAATTGGGTACAATTATTAAACCGCAAAATAGGATCCTCACATTATGCCTTTTTTTTATTTGTTGGTGAAGCCTTCACAGCAGCGGTTTCAGCTCATGCTGAGCCATGAGGCAGCATGTCTGATCTGCACAGACACACACACAAACACACACACACACACACACACCCGACCTGCTTTTTTATGCAGACCAGATGCTCAGCTTTCCACGTTGCACTTAAAAGGGGTGATGGGATGCAGTTGTAGTCCTGGAGAAACAAGGCTTAGGGATCACAAACCCCCTACTCAAGCAAATCACACAGTGAGGGAGACTGCAGAGGTTTATCCAAACAGACTAATCAGAAAGAGCAGGTGTCATTTGACTAAATAATGGCCAGGCTTTTGACTTAAAGGTGCAGTAGGATATTTTTTTCTGGTTCCTTTCTTCTCCACAACTACAATATGAGACTGGCGGTAGTAGTGCATGTGCACGCGTATACACGGAGGCTTTCTGTGTCACTAGGCTGCAGAGTTTGCCTCAATACTGGACAGTCTGTAATCAGCTCAATCCCTTGCTAACCTCTTAACATTAGTGCTGACAATCTTTCAGTGCAGAGGGGGAAAACTGTTTAGTCAAAGACATCAATCATGCTGTTCATGCTTTTTAGCAGATCCGGTCAAAGAACTCATGCTGAAGAGAATATTTTAAAATGAAATTTGTTTAGTTTAAGTGAAACTTGCTTGAGCAACTAGGTGTTACACTTCTAAATGCACTTCTAGTCCGTGTGTAACCTGCTATGTAGTTTCATTTAAGCTTAATGTGGTCTTTTTGTTTTTTTAGTGTAAAGTTGTTTAGAAAATTGTCAGACATGTGTAACTACTGAGCATCAGCTTCTTTTTTTTTTTTCTTTTCTTCTGATGTTTGACTTTAACCAACGCACAACTTTAAGTGTTACTTAAACAGGCATTCAAACAAAAGTTCACCCCTCCTGTTTGTTTGTGTCTCTGTGGGTAGCCAGCCCTCTCTTTCTTACTGCATCTGGGTGGAGTGCAATAAATACTTTAGGAAACAATGTTACATAAAACAAACTTTTATGAACGTTTTGGAATTATCATGTCTGGAACTCCCTAAAATTTATATGTGAATATCCCTTAAACCTTAATTATACAATGAAAGCACTTAAAGTCATTTTGTTCATTTTGAGTTCTCTGAGTCATGCTGGATACGGTGGTTTGAATAATACTTTGCAGCAGGACTCCAGACTGTTCAGGTCTCCTTGCACGTGGACATTGGGTTATCATATTTCTCCCTGCGTCGTACTCTGGAAGCGGACATCAATAATGCACAGACCTTGTAGGTGACTTTGTCTCAGAGGAATAACAGTGTAAGACTTCCATGAGAGCACTAGTTATTTATCCAACTGGAGTCTGCTTCCGCACAGACAGGCTGTAGGTAGCAACAGTTTTAGCGCTGCGATTTTCCTCTTGGAGGCAATTGTTATGCCCTGTTCA
Source organism: Oreochromis niloticus (assembly GCF_001858045.2). Classification (NCBI taxonomy): domain Eukaryota; kingdom Metazoa; phylum Chordata; class Actinopteri; order Cichliformes; family Cichlidae; genus Oreochromis; species Oreochromis niloticus. Next base: position 28,301,062 of record NC_031974.2, read on the forward strand.
GTCTATTTTAGTAAACCAAAACAAACCTGGTCAACTAAACTGGAAAATCAACCCCCACAGGAAAGGATTTGTCTCACCCCCCCAAGTATAATGACAGCCAGCCAAATTAACCAGCGAGTCGATTCGAGTTGAAGAATGCTTTCCTAAACACCCAGTACTTAGCCCTGTGTGATTTAACAGTGTCAGCTCCACAGGGAAATTCTGACTGGACAACATGGACTGCAGAGCTGCCAAAAATATCTGTTAGTTTGCATATGAGGATGATTACACAGCCTAATAGAAGTGACAGGAATCCACGTTTATTCACTGTATTAGCAATCTTAGTATGTGTGGTGTTGATGAACCTTATGTAAGGATTGTGTTAGCTTTTCATTTGAGCACGTTCTTCAACAGCTGCTTCCTTTGAGGCGTGTTTCAGCATCGACACACCCACTCCTCAGCCTTCGTTACAGACAAGGACATGTTAATGATAAAAAGGCATTCCAGGCTATAGAATAAAGGGAAACGCACAGAAACAAAGATACTAAGCACCTATGGAAACACCTTTTTTTCCTCCCAAATACACATGCATGCACTACATGCGACTAAGTCATGACAGTATCCCATTACTGTTCTGTATCTTTTATTCTGCATTTGCTTTACTTTATCGTGACAGAAACAGTTAAAGTTCAGGGAAAGATAAGCAGCTAAGGTGATGGGTGTGTGTGTGTGTCTGTGTGTATGTGTGCAAGAGAAGCAGATAGTGTGACAGTAATGTTTGTTAGTCACTGGGGAAAGCATGCTAACTATAAATCACAACAGTTATTGTGCTACAGAGCCCAAACTGTAAGAGTTGGAGGTTGAGAGGTTGAACCATCAGGCTCATTTAGTGATTCAAAGGGAGGTCTGTACCCCAGAGGTCAGAGGTCACTGCCTAATGCTCGTAGGCTATAAGCCCTTCGGTCAGAGAGTGAAAGGGTGGGGAATGTGTCATCATCTTTTAATGAATTCCTGAAATTTTGGTGAGAAATATGTTTTTACACCACGCTCATCCCTTTAAAAAACAAAACAAAAAAATTGCTGTTAACTCCATTGTTCATAAATGACTTGCAGCGTGACAGAGTCGGGTTAATGTGTGTCTGAAATGTGTAACCACTGTCTGCACTTCCTATGATGTAATAGCCAAGGGGCAGTTGTGGCTAAAATAAGCCTGAATACAGCTAAAGATGTGTTTATCTAAAAATTTACCCCACTGAGTGCTTAGGGTAACCTTCCCAGATAAACCAACCAAATGGAAACTCGACCTGCCTTCCTTCATTTACTCATATAAAGACTGCAATTTTGCTTCATGCTTACAGTTTTCTTTTCACTGAAGTGTTCATCTGCCTCAGGGTCATATTTGGCCTGCATATGTTATGATGATTATTCTCTTCTTTAGATTACTGCAAGGTCAAAAGCAACCATAGAACATATTACACACAAATTCCAAAGGTTTAGTAAGATTTGGGGATTTTTTAAATCTATATGCTCTTTCTTTTGGACTAGTCCTATGCCAAGCACAAATTAATGGGTCAGCAAGGCAGACAAACAGATTTGCACAAGCACACTTCATTAGCTGAAGTCTTATTAGTCAAATGTTTTATCTCTGCTCAATTTGTGAGCAATCACAATTTGGCATGTGATCTGTTTTGTTGAAGGAGTCATGCAGGCGCTATATTTAAATGAAAGTTTCCTACTCCACAAACAGACATGACTGGCTATAACACAACTCAGCATCAAACTTGGATACACGTCGACATTTTATTATCAGAAGACAGCGTGATGGACAAGCAGTGAGCTACTAAAGAGAATTTGTACATACGGTACATTGTAAAACAAGTAGTTAAAAAAATGTAAATGTAACTGTAAATGTAAAGAACACGAGGGAGAACTTTCTGTATTGTAACATATATGGTGACTTATTTAAAAATAAAAATTTAAAAAGTGTGTGCACGAGGCTCAGAAAGAAGCATCACAATGTAAACCTTTGTGTTTATGTGGCTAACTAATCATGTGATTACACACATTCATCTACAGGGGGAAATAATTATTTGATTCCCTGCAGAATTTATAAGTTTGCTTACTTATAAAAAGCGCACAGTTTTTCCTGCTAAGGGTAAAGAACGACTTCACTGCACTGAGGGACCAATGGATGGGGCTGTATACTGTAAAACCTTGAATGAGAACCTCATTCTCTCCTTCCATAAGCCAAAACACTGAATGGGTCTTGGATGGATACTGCCAAGGCAACAAAGGATTGGCTGAAAAAGAAGCACATTAAGGTCACTGAGTAGCCTTGTCAGTCTCCAGACCTCAATCTGATAGAAAATCTGTGAAGGAAGCTGAAGCTAACCTAAAGGATTTAGAGAAGAGTCAGCCAGAATCCCTCCTGAGATGTGCACAAACCTGGTGTTCATTTCTTTTCAAATGAGCAAACTTTACAAATTCAGCATTTGTAAAGTTTCCCCTACTGTATATCTGTTTGGAGAATCATGATTCATAGAGCAGATCTCTATTCTTACCTGGAAGGACAACATCTGATCTTATGGCCAGCCCTTCTGCACAGCTTCGTCAAAGCATTCACTACAACTGTAATTGAATCATGGACTTAATATAAAGACAAAGACCAGAGTGAACAATGTTGCTGCAGAGCGAATTGTGTTTGAATGGCACCTGCAGAACTGTGATAAGATAATGAACGCAGTGTTGTTCTTTTCTGTGACTCCTCTTTTTGGCAGCTGCTTGCATACTTTCATCATATCTCACTCACTTTCTCAGTTTACACAGCAGATGCCATCTTTAGCAGATAAGACACACGGTCACATTTCATTTGTCCCGTAAACTCTGGCTGTTTGTGGTTTGTGAAACTGCAACATCATACTTCTGCCGCCTGTGAGGGATCTTCCCCAAATACTCCACATTCCCCAATGGAAAGTAATTAAAGTGTTGTTTGCATTTTTGGCATACAGAGCTATCCTACTTTCTAAGCTTATTTTGTGTGGCTAACGTGAACTGATGGTGGCTGACTTCAAAAACCTCTTACCACAATGTGATTTGAGCACTCAACCTTCTGGGCTGGAGTCAGATGTGCTATTGTTGCGCTACAAGGTCCTACTGTTGGCCAGGATATTTGAGAAGCCCATCTAGAGGGTGACATTCCCCGGTGGGAATAGGAACTCTTTCAGGAGCTAATGTAGCACTCATAAAACACACACAGGCACATGCTCCTTCTTTCCCACCCTCCCTCACCACGAGCTTCCTCCAGGGCACCAGTCTTTGTGTGGTCTTTGACAGGAACAGGCAATTCACTTCAGCACAAAGACACAGAGGGGTGAAGAAAGCTATTGTCTGGACTTATGTCACAAGTGTGTGGGTGTGTGTGTGCTTGTGACACAGACAACAAACAGCCTCTGTGTTTTCTGTCTCTCACCTTTTTAGGCTGAATCTCAGAAGGAGATATCTGATCGGTGTAGGGTGGCGGCATGTCACTCATTCAATGTGTGGGTGAATAAAGATCAAAAGTGGTTAATCAGGGCCCTGGGACAGGCGCTCAATGCAATATTCATGTGTTGACATCTGATTTAAGCGCAAAAATTAAGCAAATTTGTGTTTGGTTGATTATTTCTTTGTTGTGACAATTTGAAAGTCTGTTTATTTTCCCTTAAATTTGGCTACATTAGTGGAGCAGCAAAGTTGAGTGTGTGGGTTGCCAAACTGCTTTTTCTGCTTCTGATTTGTTTTGAGCTTCTGTTACCCCAGGTGCTCAGGTGCTCAGGTGCCAGATTGGGCCCTGATTGTCACTGATTCTCAATTCTGCCTATGACATTTGGATTGTAGGGTCAAAGTTTTGAGAATGCACAGAGAACGCTTTGCTGATTGCTGCACTAATAGGGTAACAGCTTTTGATGGAGGCAGTGTGGTGGTGTGTGGTGGTATTTCCTTCATGGGAAAAAGCAAGGCTTGTCATCACTGGAGGCGATTTCAATGCAGAAAGTTATCCTGATGAGATTCCGCAATCAGTGGTAATCCCATATTCCCGCAGTCTGGAACTGAACGATATCCTCCAAGATGACACGGCTTGCACCCATAGAGCAAGGTTCATCGATACTACTTCCAGAGTTTGGGAGTGGAGAAGATGAAGTTGCCTGTCTTGACCTCAACCTCAGTGAGCACTTGTGGGATCAGCTTGAGCGTGTCGTTCGTGCCAGAGTGACCAACACAACCACACTGGCTTACTCGGGCAAATGCTGGTTACAGAATGGGGTGCCATCCCACAGCAGTGTATGACCAAGCTGGTGACCAGCATCAGGAGTGATCAAACTTCCATTTTGGCTAGAGGCTAACTTCAAACAGTTTTGGAAAGAAGAGAAGATTAGCTTTATGGAAATATTTGGTGTATCATGGTAGCTTAAGGCATTCAAAACAGGAAAAAAACCCCAGCTCTGCCTGGATATAAGCATTTTGGCAAGAGAGAAAATTCAGGTGGTTTTTGAAAGATGAGAATTCCAAAATAAGCCAAAATTATAAACTATAAATTATAAAGTATAATAGGCCTATAAATCTTGGTCAATAATGAGTTTTACTGCCAAGAAGCCTTGTTACAAGAAATCGATCAAAATAAATTTTCTTAGTATTTGTAAGTTGTTGGGTTTTTTTAGTATAAAAAAAGTCTTTTAAACCTATCAGTCTCCTCCTCGGGAAAACAGGGATCATGTTTAATTCCTGTTGTTCTTATGAAAGTTGATTAGCAAGTCGGGCCTATTTTTCGTTATTGCTACATTGTATCATTAAAGTGAAACCGAATACCCTGTGCTTTCCCCAAATGTTGGTTTTGGCAATGCTACCTAAAGACAGTTCATGGTTCTCATTCTGTAGTGTAACTTCCTTTTCACGGGTTCTTGACTCTAGTGACAGTAATTTAGAAACTTACTGAGGAAACATTTAAACATTAGGCGATAGTATTACTGTAATACAATAATGCCAGCAATGCCTGGTGTTAAAGTTCCCAAGTGTTTGCAATATGTTGAAATACCTGTCAGGTTTCATATTTATGAGTCTCATCTGGCATCTTGTGGTTTCAGTGTGACCTGGTGATCCCACAGACTATCAAAGTATGTGCATCATAATCCTAGTTCTATTATAAAATGATGAAGCACAGTGAAGGGCTTCAGGTTCGTTTGTTCATGACTTACGTGTACCCTTGAAGCCTTTTGTCTTCAACCCGAGACTGTGCAACTGGAAAAAAGATGTCACACTTCCCAAGACAGTGATGTAACTTGCAACCATTCAACACATGATACACTGGTTTCTACAGGTTTTCCATAATCCTACCTGTTTGCATTTTTCACTGTGCTTTTTGTTGACATACATGCCTCAGATTTCACAAGGAGAACAGGGGTTGGACACAGTGGCAAAAGTGAAATTATTGAGACTGGGCAATGAACTTGAAATCAAGTCTGCTATCAGTTTGTGATTGAATGAGGTCAAGTTGGTAATTACATCCGATCTGTTAAAGATAATATGGTGATTAACTGTGATAAATTGGTGGAATTAACAAACATGCTGTTGCAAATCTTTTACCGTCTACATACACAGATTAAACCGAGATTCACACTCACTACTTAGATTCAGAATCTGCCCAGAACCTCATGGATGTAAAACAGGAACTCAGAAAGTCATCCACAAAAAAACTGCAGGATGGCGATTTAACTGCAATATGACGTAGGTGCTCACCAGCCTTGTACTTATATGCAAACATAACTCGAATACAACCAGTTGAGTCAGATCTCCTATTGAAAAGAGATTTGTTGCAGAAGAACTTTGCTAATTGGTGCAGACTGACTTGGGTTGATTGCAACATGTTGGTATTCTTGGCAGCCTGTCTGTGTTTCTGAATTGGGTGGCAAACCTTTGCCAATCTTTCTGAGAGTGATTACAGTCAAACCCAGACCATCATTGCTTGGAAAGAGTTTGTTTCTCACCAGATGAACTGTGCAATCACCTTGTGACTGAAAGTGATAGAAAGCATACTGCCTTTAACAACAGTCCGTAAATGTTTGGGAACCGGGTAGACCAGTTGCCGGACTTTTGGGAGAGAAAAGTTGTCTCATTCTGATCGTATAGGGAATTTAGCAGCTTAAAAGGCCCGAGTCTTTCTCTGTTGTATTCTTTATTTTATGACGTGCCAAATATTTTCAATTGGTTGAAGGTCTGGGCTTCAGATAGGCCACTCTAGTGCTGGGACTCATCTACTATGAAGGCATGCTGTTGTACTAGATGCAATAAAGGGATTTGGATTGTCTTGCAGAAATATGCAGGCCTTCTCAGATAAAGACATCTGAGCAGGAGCATATGTTCTCCTAAAACTGCTTATACCTTTTAGGATTGATGGTGCCTTTGAAGATAAGCAAGCTTCCAATTCCATAGGCAGATAAGCGCTCATGACAAGCCTTAATGGTCCCTCTCCTCTTTAGTCTGGAGGACACGGCATCCGTGTTGTCCAGATTTCCAATTGTCTGACCACAGAACAGTTTTCCACTTTGCCTCCATAGATTTTAAACAAGCTTTGGCCCAGAGAGGACAGCTGTGTTTCTGCATCGTTCCCCACTATGGCTTCTTCTTTGCATGATAGTTTTAACCTGCGTTTATGGATGGCACAGTGAACTGTTTCACAGGTGGTTATTTCTGGAAGTGTTCCTGGGCCCATGCAGTGATTTCCACAACACAATCGTACCAATATGGGGCTTTTTTTTTTTTTGGCCCAATCTTTTGCATGCAGAGATTTCTCCATATTTTCAGATGTTGATGTTATATACTGTATCTGATGAGATATTCAAAGTTTTCACAATTTTACATTAATGAACATTATATGATAAATGTTTGACAATTTGTTGACACTTTTATTTTTATTTCTGAGAATCTCTGCCTCCTTTTTTATATCATGTCACCTTACTGACCTGTTGCCAGTGAACCTCATTAGTAGGAAAACGTTGATCCGGTTTCATTTGACACTGCTTCCCAACGTTTTCATAATTGTGGTTGTACTTTTGCAGGTATGGATTTTGTTCTTTTGACCCATTAAATTTCTCTAAAGTCAAATGAACATGTGAACAATGTTGATTTGCATAATTCGAGATACAAAGATTCTGTCTGCTTCTGGACGGAAGGAGTTCCCGAACCTATTTGGCAAATGGTCTTTCCACTCTCTTGAATTAGGTCCTCTAACTTTCACCTTTGTCTAAGTATACAAAAGTGTGAACTGAAAAATATATAATGAAACGGAATAACCATTTTATCACATAACGCTAGTGTGAGTTTGAGATGACATGCTGATTTAGCTGCAGAGAGCATGGTAACAAAATGAGCTGACGCTGACTGCTGAGCGTGCTATCAGTTTATCAACTCTGTGGATATCCTCCTTAGCTGTTGTTACTGTTGTTGCTTTGCTCACAATGCTTTCTTTGTTGGAAGGTCCTGGTCGTTCTGATTGTCCTCAGTCCAAATGTACTGGTCTCTAGTTCAAAATCTGATCGAGCCCTTATATTTTTAAATGGGATATTCATAATAAAACGGCTTTGCTCAAGTACATAGTGGATTGCTAGTGGTTCACTTACAGAAGGTCCATGATGGCATACCAGTTTACTGCATACCAGTCTTTACACTTTAAGTAACTGTTTGTTTTTCCATTAGAGGTAAAAAGAGAACACAGAAAATCTTAAGTATAAGTGATGGTGTTTAAGGGAAGGCTCACGAAAAGCTCAATGGCATGACAGATCGTTGACACTGTCAGACATCATTAAAGGAAAAATAACAGGGTGTTTAAATCCAAATACGTCAGTACCATGCTCAAGTTGCTAATGCGATGCTGTATATTCTCAGCTGTGGAGCAGGGCTGCAGAACGAAAGAAGAGAAGTAATACTAAGAAGTAGGTTAAACAGGGGATTTCACCATTTAGATGTGGGTTGTGTTTTTTGTGAGCCGAACGGTTAACATGACCAGCCGTGTCTTCTTAAGAGCTCTCACTGCTTACATGTAGGTAAGCGGTGAGGCCATCCCATAGCTGGAGTTTAGCTGAGATCGAAGTATTTACACCAAACCCTTTGTAAAACACAGATTTAAGAGATGTGGCTCTGATGAACCAAAGAACAGTGATGCAAGGCTGGAGTGTAACTGTAAGTAAAATCTAAACAGTGTTTGTCTGACTCAGTTTTTTCCTCATCACTTCAGAGTATTTCTGGAATTAAGTTGTGCGGCTGAGCTTCTCTCAGAATTATGTTTGTTCCCCATAATCTCATCTGAGCAACAAGTCTGGAACAGTACAAGCAGCATGACAACATTTCAACATTTTTTCTTTATTGCTCTGTAATGCTGGCAGTCAGTTTGTGTTTTGTAATTGCTTTTATTGTTATTATACTATTACATATGGGTTAATTTTAAACACAGTCCATATATACATTTGTATTTGCTTTCTGTAATGGCTAACTGATTTTATTGTGTTGGCCATTAATAAAATAGCAACTATCTCCTGAGGCCTTCATGTATTTTTGTCTTGTCATTTGTAAGCAACTCGATGAACTCGCCATCTTTTCCCTCTTAATAACCTCAAAAGGAAGGAAAAATACCACACAGTCATTCCCCTCACGATTTGGACCATTTTCCCTGGTGTACCGCACTGGAGCTCAGTACAACAAGGATGTGCATGAAGGCATTTAACCACAGTCCTTAAGACAGCTCAGTTTGGTGGGAATGCATAAGTGGGGAAGCGGAGAGAAGGAAATGGTGAGAACAAAATCCAGACAAAAGAGTTAGAATATTCTTTCATAACGTAGCGAAGGAGGAAGGACGATCACTGAGCTCAGTGGTTTCTCCTTACCCTCCTGTCTGGCTGGGCTATCATGCTCCAGTGCTTGTAGGCTATGAACTGGGCAAAGCCGAAACGTGGGAGGGTGACATGGATCGAAGAAGACAAATAAAGCTTTTGATTTCAAAGTAAGCTGAACCAGTACAGATAAACATGAAATCTTCCATGAGGTTGTTTGTACACAAACCCACAGTCATGTCATGTGAAGCTGTTTTACATAGCTTGTTTCCATGTCAGGCTACACAGTCCTGTACAGACAAAATGAGGTAACTACATTTGCCAAGCCTTAAATTGCCAAAAACCATAGGAATGCATAATAATTGTTAAAACTGCTGAATCAAGGTCAAAATCAAGTAGTGCAGTAACTGAGTTCTTCTTTAGACATCTGCCTAGCTAGCTAAAGCGTGGCAGTTAAAGCTAAAACTAACAGAAATCTAAGGTGCCTGCCCAACACGTGGCACCAAAACGGCTTCAGTGCACCCTGGCGTTGAGTCTGCACGCATCTGGAAGTCTCTCAGAGGAAATGCACGTTTCGCCATTCTTCCAAAAGATTTTCCATTATTTTGTGTTTTGATGATTGTAGTTTTAGAGGATTGTGGAGCTGCCGAACACGAAATCTTCTGTATTTATATCAGTGCTGTGTGCACAGATGTTGTATTCCATTAAATTCTGGAGCATAATAAAACAGCAGTTTTTTACTAGTTGAAAAGAAAGCTGAAAGAACATGTGTTCCTTCTCTTTTAGGTATTAGTTTTACTTTGGACTGAAAAAAACTTAAAATAGAAACATTATAAATATACAATTTTTCACCCAGCTTGAAATTTAGTCCCTGTTCTCGACTTAACTGCTTCTATAATTCTTCTGATGGAGTGAATAGTGCAAGAGAAGTGGTCTGCATTTGAAAAAGGCGTAATAATAATAATACTAGTCAGGAGTAATCTGAGTTTATTATTGCTCCACACACCCACTGTTAGACAGTACTGGAGAAACCTTAGGAATGCTCACACGTACAAGTGCCTTTGGTACCCACAGGTACCCACAGACACACTATCTTGTGCTGCTGGCTCTAAAAATATCTTGTATTATTCATTCTTTCTTTCCTTCCTTCCTTCCTTCCTTCCTTCCTTCCTTCCTTCCTTCCTTCCTTCCTTCGGTGTTGTCCGTTAGGTTGTAATACCCCAAAATAAAAAATGCTAATGAATGCTGTCTGACTGTCAAGTGGACAGTTACAGTGAATGGGGTAATGCTCCACTTTTGGGGCTTTCAGACAACAATTCTGACTCGTATACTCTCGGACAGGACAAAGGGAAGAAAAGGAAAAACAACAAAAAAACCTAAAAAAGCAAGCAGGATTATAGATATAAACCGTGCTGTTTTATCGGGTTCTTTGCTTGCATACTGATATCCTGCAAAATATTTAAAAATATGCAAACAGGGGTAATGTTTTTTTTTCCAATCACATGCATTCCCTTTTCTACATCGACATGGAAATATTGTGAGGCATATGCTTAGTTTGCAGGCCATCCAGCAGGGGATTATAATATTTCATAACCGCTATCATGATGTCAATCCATAACTATGTCAGAGCTCCTGTGTGCCAGCTGACTGGATCATGATATGAACCACATGGTGATCAGATCAGCTGATTGCTACAGTCACAAGCTCCTAATTCATTCGGTTTGGGAATCCTATTATAATATATATGGCTTTACGTTCATAATGCTACAAATCCTGATTCTATATGGTACAAATCGAGCTGATCTCATTACACAGATAATACTTTAACTCTTTTTTTTTCTCCTCTCCTAGGACCCCAGCTACTGGGTTCAGGTGAACAGGTTGGAACATGGCGATGGCGGCATTTTGGACCAGGATGATATGCTATGCGATGTGGTGGATGACAAAGATAGGGTGAGTCGAAGTCGGTGTTAGATTGCGAGAAAGAATGTATTTGCATAGCTTATTGCAGATTGTATTTGTTTATTTGCCACACTGTCCTGTTATTCTATCTCTTATTTTCATTCAGCCTTGTAGGCAGAAAAAAAATATTATCTGAACTCTAAAATGTTTGTGCATAAAGCCTTGGCCATACTACAAAGGTTTCACTGACATGTGCTTATGATTACACCTGCCTGCTTTTGCTGTCATCGTTGCTAAAACCTTGCAGTGCAGCAAACTGCTGCACCACCACGTTCTCTGTTTAATCATTTCAGCCTGTTGGAAGTACTCTGCAGATTTTATATTTGCAGACTGTTTTACATTCAAGGCTCCACTTTGTGTGCAAGGAGGCACTGTATTTCTGTGTTTACTGATATTCAGTGCATCCACAAATTATTCACTTCTTCCACATTTTGTCCTGTTACAGCCTTATTCCGAAATGGGTTACATTATTTTTCACCTCAGAATACTACACACAATACTCCATAATGACAAAGTTAACAAAGTTTGCATGGAATTCTTGCAAAGTTATTTAAAAACCAAAAAAAGAAAATATGTAACATGCACAGAAGTGTTAACAGCCTTTTCCATAAGACTCACATTTGAGCTCAGGTGCATCCTGTGTGCACTGATCATCTATCAGATGTTTCTACAACTTGTTCAGAGACCACCTTTGGTAAATTCAGTTGATTGGACATGATTTGGCACTGTTAGCCATGGAACCTACTGTATAAGGTCTCATAGTTAAGAGTGCATGTGAGAGCAAAAACCAAGCCATGAAGTCCAAGGAATTGTCTGTAGACCACCAGAAGGACTCCAGGCCAGAGTAGAGAAACTACATTCTCCGGCCTGATTAAACAAAGATTGAACTTTTTTTTTGCCTGAATGCCAAACTTCATGTCTAGAAAGGGAACCTGCTTGATGCCATCTCTACACTGAAGCATAGTGGTGGCAGCGTCATGCTGTGGGGATGTTATGCAGCGGCAGGATCTGGAAGACTAGTCAGTGTCAAGGGAAAGATCAATGCTGCCTTGACGATAACCTGCTCCAGAGTGCTCTAGACCACAGATTGGTTGAAGGTTTATCTTACAACAGGACAATGACCCAAAGCACACAGCCAAGATAACAAAGGAGTGGCTTTGGGACCACTCTGAATGTTGAACCCTGTTGAACATCTCTGGAGAGATTTGAGAATGGCTGCTAAGCACCGAAGCTTGGGAGGGTCTGCAAAGGAGAATGGAAGAAACTACCCAAAAACAGGTGTGCCAAGCTTGTAGCATCATGATCAAATGTGCTTCAACAAAGTATTGAGCAAAGGCTGTGAATGCTTATGTGCTTGTTATTTTACTGTGTTTCAGTTTTAATATATTTGCTAGAATTTCAAGCACAGTTTTCGCTTTGTCATTATCAGATATTGTGTGAGGAAATTTAATGTTTTGGAATAAGCCTGTAACACGTGGAACAAGTGAAGCCCTGTGAATTCTTACCAGATGCACTGGGAGATTGTGTGGGCAAAATCTATGAGGCTTTATGACATCACACTACCCACCCCTCCCCACCCACTAGACAAGTGTAAACGATTACCCACAGCCCCACTGCCTCCTTCCCATGGGAACAGTGTTGGCTACACCTGAGTCACTAGCTCTGTGGTTTTAATGTGTGCCATAAAAATGACTGCTTTTCAGGTCATTTCAATTATTAAATGAAATCATATTGCAAGCAGTTGCAGATGGTTAGTAACTTGAAATCATTTAAAATAAATTCCCATTCACTGCAAGAACATTTGTCAGCTACTATTAGTCACTGCAGTTTATCCTGTGTTGGCATCATGTGGATGATTGATCCGGTGTTCACACCTTTTCAGAGATGTCTTCCACCAAAGCTAACAAGGCCACCACACATTAAAAAGGCAATGAATCATCCAGGTTTCAATTGAACATGTAATCTTTAATTCCTATCTGCTCTGTTTTCTTTCTCTGTCTGATGCCCTGGAGCCAGCGTTATCACTGAAATCTGATACTATATCTTTCTCAGCAACACTGTGTTTTGTCCCCCTGTTTTATGGTAAACAGATCGCTTCCCACAGCAGATACTGTGATGTTGAGCAATTCTGCAAAGCTAGGTGACATAGTTGGTTCTTTCTCTTTGATGCGCACATGCTTTTTGATCTCGTGTGGACATTTGTGCGAGGATGAGACATAGTGTGTTTCAGGCAGCTATACACCTCTATACACCTGACAATGACTATGTGGTGGGTGCCATGGTTACACATCAGGTGGGATCAGTGGGGAGAGCAGCTGTTTTACACCTGCTGCCTGAAACACTGATTTCTAATTTAAAAAAAAATTCTTCTCTTATTTTACTTCTGTGGTATTTGGAAAAATGCAAAGAAAGAAGAAACAAATGTGGCAGCTATCGTACATCCTGTATACATTTTTGACTTTTCAAGAGCCTCAGTTTGTTCTGATGCTGTGATTCCTGCTCCCCCTGGTGGTCATACAGCATAAGTACCTTCTCATTGACAGCAGAATAGAGAATTTAGGGAAAAAATGAAATTTGCTGACATAACATTTTTAGTTGCCTTGCTGATTATTTTTTTTTTATATTTTCATGTAACTGTCAGTAGCTAGTTCTAACAGGTTAGCCTGCTCTACACCTGTGGTAGACATTCAGCCTAAAAAGTAAACAGTGACTCTCTGGTCACAAGACCAACATGCTGTAGTAATACTGTGTTGATAGTTACCAAATGACAGAGTGCAGTGTCAGAAAGTCAGCTGGCAGTCGACTGGAACAACCAACTTCAAACTGGTGGAACAGCTCTCCGTTTGAATGACTTTATCTCGTTGTGTGGGTGTTTGCTCCTTTGTGTGTCTGTGTGTGTGTGTGTGTGCAGCTGTAGAGGTAAATCCAGTCTGTCCTGTTCTTTCCCTAATCTACTACCCCTCCTTCTTTTACTGTCTAACCTCCTAACAAGCCCATTTTAACCTGGTAATGACAACACATTCTTATATTTGTGAATACTTCCAGGGCAGGAAAACACTTGTGCTGTACAAACGTTAGGTGTTCTCCTGATATATGTGAACCACAAAGCTTTGTGCTATGTTGTTTGAATGAATGTGTATGTGCAAATGGCATAGTCCTTTTGCAACCGAGATTTGTAGTCAGACGTGCTGCTGATGTTATAAGCTTCAGCAGAAGTTTTCCAGCTCTGTGTTTCTTTCCGTTTACTCTCTGACATGTCACATTGGTGCAGTTCAAACAGGACTATTAGTCAGGAATTTGGGAGACATCACAAATAACCTGCGCCCTTGATAAACATGGTCCTGTCCATTTCAGTCTGTGCATATTCTGGTTAATAGCCCACATAGCGTGTCTTTAGTACCGTATCATTGCCAATGAACTCCAAAGTCAAAGTTCAGTGTTTAAAATGGAGTTTAAATGACATAATTTAACTGTAAACCAAACCAAATGACATAATTTAACTGTAAACCAAACCCTTTTGTTAAGTTCAAATCTCGAATCATTCTGAAATATGTATAATAATATTCAACACTATAAACCCACCACACCTGTAGATAAAACCTCCACACAAACCTCTTGATTGGTTACCGCTGTTTGTTTTTCTGTCAAGAGGACCGGACTTCAGTCGTCTCTAACAAAACATCAGACTGATGCTGCTAATTTTCTCCATGTTTGCTGTTTATAATTTGCAGATGTTTGTAACGATTTCTGTGACATGTAAATGCAAAAAACTGAATTTTAAAGACGTTATCGTGACACGGGAAATAAAAATAGATTGTCAGAAATAAAATACATGAATTGGAAATGCACTGCTGCCAAAGGTGGATGGCCTAAAGCTATGTAGGGAGGGCACTGCTGTAGCTCACTGCTCACCCATGTGCCCAAGGCTGCTGCAGGGTTTTCCTGTGTGTTATTCGCCTTTCCTACCAATAAATCTTAAAATAAATGTTGGGAAAGCAACCTGTAGAATATTCAGGAAAAACAAATGTTGTGTATATAATAGGAAAAATGGGAAATATGATGCAGATTACCCATGATGGTGATGTCCACCTATTGCTTGAATAACATATTTTGGAACATTTCTGATCAGAAAAAGCACAATGATGTCTCTTTATGTAGAGTGGACAATATTAAAATGTCACAACAGCAGAGATTATGTTCCTGCTTATCTTAAATAAATCCAGGCCTTTCCCTGCTAATCAGAACGGATACAGGTATTAAGTGCATTTGGAAAGCTATGAAAGAGTTATTCATGGAGTTGGTGTGAGGGTTGATCTGTTTGATGAAGTATGGAGTCAGATCTTTGAGCAGTGGAGGGATATGAAGGGCTGACACAGTTGGTCTTTTTGAATGTGTTGGATGTTCAGACTTCTAAGCTTTTCTTCTTCATCATGTTTGGTGCCTTTTTTCCTTGGTTTTCTCATTAAGGCTCATTTTTTGGTGCTTTTTAAGAAAAAAATCAATTAGACAGGTCGTATCATAGATATTATTCTGTTGTCTTCATCTTCAAAAAATAGAACTGCGTATGTGCATGCATCTATGCGACTGGAATTTCAATGTGAATGTGTGACTAAAGCATGAATGATCTCACTCCTTTCAAGTTTCGGTGGCTCTACCGTTAGGAGCACGTCATGTCCTCCCAACAGTGCTCTGTGTGTGTGTGTGTGTGTGTGTGTGTGTGTGTGTGTGTGTGTGTGTGTGTGTGTGTGTGAGAGAGAGAGAGTGAGTGATATCTGGCTCAGGTTCAGCAGTCAGATTATCATGCTGTGATTCATGTGCAGTCATAGAGCTGCATGCTGCAGCCTGTCTGTGTCCGCTCCATAGATCTTCATACTGATCAACAGCTTCCATTTCACATGCATGAGGTGTACGAGTGTATTTGTACAGCTGGGGTGTTTTTGGTTTTGTGTTGCACACATGACCCTGTTGCTGATCTCAGTTTGTTTCAAGTGTGAAGCTGAACTTCATGTCTTCATTTCTTCCTTTAAAAATCATTCTGATACAATGATAGTGACGTGTTGGAGTTATTTTTAGATTTTAGATATTATTAAGATTACTCTATGACTGAAATTTACGCTGAAGTCAGTAGTCAGATCAGTAATCTCCTAACAATATCACTTGTATTTTTGTCTATTACTAATAATCTCTGCTGTTGTACTATTATCTAGTATACTGCAGTAAAGCTAACACATTAATGGCTCATTTACATTTGATAGCAGCTTCCACACTGGCTTTTTGGTGCACACTGCCACCACCTGACTGAAGTGTATTATGAGCAGTAGGTTAGCAGCTACAAAGCTCATTTTGATTTTTCCACTGGAACAAATTAGGATCAGAAGACTGTGTGTTGAAATCATATCCAAACTGTTCATTTGCAGGTGCAAAACAAGCACAAGAAAAGCATTTGTCTGTCTGCACATTTATTGGCTCCCTATGTGATCAGGGCTTTTGTGCATTTAATATTAAAAAGATTCCAGAAAGGGAAAAAATTATAATAAAAACTAGCTACTCCAGTACTATGAATAGCAAAATAATAATAATAATGATACTTTTTGCCAAGTAAATAATAATTATTTTTGCTATTCTTAGCAAAAATAAGTATCAAGTATTAACTATTCTGACACCATGATGGTATGGGATCTCTGTAACACCCAATAAAAACCTAACAATGTTTTCATTGTTCTTTAGGAGTTTTTAGGAGTTTAAAAAAATGTGTTAACAGGTTTACCCTCGTTGGGATACTGAAGGATAAAACAAAAAGTGCAAATATGTTCAAATCAAAGTTTCTCATTTAGATTTTATTTGAATATGAAACACGTGAATGAGATGCGTAAATAGGGCCTTGGTTGTGCTGTTTATGTGCACTCACAGACCACTTCATTTGGTACACTGTTTTACTGCTCATAAGTTCAAATATCTAATCAGCCAATTATATGGCAGCCATAGCATTTGGAGATTTAGACATGGTCAAGTTAAACTGCTGAAGTTCAGCACTAGCATCACAATGGAGAAGAAAGGTGATTTTAAGTGACTTTGTGGTGGTGGTTGTTGGTGCCAGTTGAGTGGGAGTATTTTAGAAACTGCTAATCTACTGGGATTTTCCCACACAGCCATCTGTAAGACTTGCAGAGAAAGGTCTGAAGAAGAGAAAATATGCAGCGAGCAACAGCTCCCTGGATAAAACTGTCTAGTTTATATCAGAGATCAAAGGAGAATTGCCAGATTGCTTTGAGGTGACAGGAAAGCAACAGTAACTGGAATAACCACTTGTTACAATGTATGCAGAAGAACATGACCAACATGTCTAACCTTAAACATGATGGGCTACAAGACCACATCATCTCTTCTTGTGTCAGCCACCAACAGGACATTTATACTAGAGAATAAAAGATTAGAAAAACAATACCTGGTCTTGAGTCGTGATTTGTGTTGTGACGTTCAGATCGTAGGGTCAGAAAGCATGGATCCATCCTACCTTATCAATGGTTCATGCTGGTGGTGATGTAATGGTGGTGGAGATTTTCTTGCCACACATTTGGGGTTGAGCATTGTGTAAACACAGCCTACCTGAGTAATGTTGCTAACCATGTCCATCCTTTTATGACCCCTCTGTACCAACCTCTGATAGCTGCTCCAGGCATGTCACAAAGCTCAAATCAAACTGGTTTCTTGAACCTGACAATGAGTTTACTTTACTCAAACGGCCTCCACAGTTACCAGATCTCAGTCCAATAGAGCATCTTTGGTCTATTCTGCAGCAAGGCTGCGAAACTGTTGTGTCAGTAGGGACCAAAATATATGAGGAATGTTTGCCATAAAGAATTAAAGGAATTCTCAAAGCAAAAAAGGGGTTTGATCAAGTACTAGCAAGGTGTACCTAAATGAAGTAACAGGTGAATGTATATATGTTGATACATAGGATTTAGTAAAGAAAGCTCAGTCAAGTCACTCAAATGTAGCTTGACTTTAGCAGGGCTGAATTAGGGTCATGGCAATAAGTACTAAGATACAAACACAAGACAAGTCAGTGGTAAAGAGGAGTGGGTAAACTCTGATGTAGCTCTGCCTTAGGGTAAACTCTGAAAAATGAATTCTGGTAGCCATCGAATTGCTGCTTCACAGCTAGAAATGACTGCGATGTAGGCACTTTACGCATACACCAGATGTCAGTGCGGCAATTAGAAAGGCTTCTGGTTGGAAGATGGCCTTAAGTAAGAAATTCACAATATGTGCCTGATGAAATGAGTTCATAAAAGCAGGAAATGTCTGTGATATGGCCAATTAAATGAAATTAGATTCAACTTAAATGCTCATTACAGGGAAATGAGTCTACTACATTAGCGATTACAATGCTGTATTATCTGTCAAAATTGTTGTGGCACTAGACAAACGTATTGTCTGATTACCGACTACAGAGTTCTTTGAGCTAAATGGTGAATCAAATGAATTACAGATCTTCATTTCATTAGGAGAAGGATGGAACATGCAAAACATGGGCCTGTATATGCCATGGTTATGCTGAGAGGCAAATCCAGTTTAATAGTTCACATCTCATGGGAGACATGAAGCTGCAACTGTGGCATGAAAGAAAGATGCTTAACTGGGATACTCAAGTACAGTATGAACTCTGTCATGTCTGTTCCTACATTCCTCTTTATTACCTTTCAGCGCTTCAGTTTTCCAGCTCCGTGTTTCTTTCTGTTTACTCTCTGACATGTCACATTGGTGCAGTTCAAACAGGACTATTAGTCAGGAATGTGAACAGGGTAAATCTGTTCACATTATACCTTTAGACTCAATAAATGAAGATAATTCAAAGGACGTTGTTCCCCTTGTCGCTTAAAGGCTGGTTCTTCCTCGTTAACAGAGGTGAGACAAAGTGAGCCTGTCCCTGGGCTTAATGAGTGCAGGGGGTGAAGGGTGATTCCTTAAGCCATTAACAGGAAAAAGTCATTATAGCTGAGGTACCTGAATCAGCAGTGTGGTGTTTTGTGTTTTACAGCAGGTGCGTGCAGACGCAGAGCTGCAGTTGAGCAGGTATTGCAGTGACACTTGTGAACCACAAAGAGGCGCTCAAGCCTAGGTTATGGTGGTTCTCCCTATTGTCTGTATCCCGCCTGCTGCACAAATGAGTTTTGTTTTGTTTTTTTGTTCCTAGGGATGGGTGCCGGCCTCAGAGTGACAGGCACGTGGCATTTCCTAAAAGAAAAAGAGATGTAGCCTGACTGTCCAGACTTGACTGCTTTCTTCTTTTGTTGCTAATGTGTCCTGTTTATAATGAATATCACATCCATGGTCTCTGTGGTTGAGCCCCTTGGACAATTGGCATTTTCTTGGCCCCTGAAGTTGGCATTGCCATGGCAACGCCAGTCGAGTGCCAAGTGGGCACCTGTGCTGGGTCGAGATCAAGCCGTGAGTGAAATTAGCCAAGGCTAAAGCAGGGTCCCAGCAGCTTCCCCTGGTACCAGAGCACTGCCAGGGGAAATCAAAGACTAATTACTCTGTTTGTCTGTGTGTGTGTGTGTGTGCGCGCGAGTGTGTGAACAAGGCCTGTTTGTTGGCATACGTTGAAGACTGTATGGTTGGACTGTCTCTGAGATTCCAGACTTGCACTAAGCTGCATTTATTCTTCTCTTTTTCTGGACATCTTGAGTTTAGCTGATGTTGTGGTTAATTTGACTTGTGTAGTACTTCATGAAAGATTTAAAAATCCACTGAGACCAGTTTGATTTTTGCAGTGGAGCATGATAAAGTTTCCTCTGTCTCTGCTTTAAAAGTAGAGACTAAATGCCCAAACGTGCATGTGGCTTTGGCTCAGTTTGTAGAGAAGGTCGTCTCCCAATTTGAAGTTTGGTTTGGTGGTTCGATCCCCAGCTACTCCATGTCAACGTGTCCTCAGGTCCAAGATGCTGAACCTGAAGTTGCCCCCCCCCCGGTTGGAGTGTGTGCGTGTGAATGTTAGAGGTGGCCGGGTGATGGAGGCTTGTAGTAAAACTTGCTTTGAGTGCTCAGTTACAGAAAAATACAGCTATGTAAGTACCAGTCCAACTTTTTATTGTGATAATGTAATGACTCCACAGAAACCAAACTCGTGTGATGATCAATCTGAGTTTTAGTCACAATGTGTGCTGCATTTATGAGTTCCCTGTGGCTACACTAAGGTTTGTGATCTGCACTGAAACCTGACTCATTTCTGATGTAGTTATGTGTCATCAGTGAGTTGTATCCCAGATGCTGCCCTCTTGTGGCCTAACAGACTATCATCTTTCTTTACAGTTTTTCTGGTTCTCTGTGAACCACCAGGACCGGTTTCTGCTTTGGAAAAACAAAAACCAAATCCATTAAGCTGATACATTTCTCCACAGTGATGTCAAGATTGAGGCAACTAGTAGTTATATACTTTTGCTTTATCTATGTTACTGCTGCTAATGAAACTAGCATCACAGATACGTCTCCTGGCTAGAGTTAAGTCCAAATGTCTTCTTAACCACAAAGACCATAAAGGAGCATTCAATACCAAGTGAGACATCGTGCTCACACAAGAACTCAGGCCCAGAAATAGTCACACATACATCTCGACAGACACACGCCCTGCCGCAGTCAGCTGTAATTAGCCTGTAAGGACCCAAGTCAGCTCTGCGTCTTAAAAGGCTCAGCGCGCTGGCGGATTTTTATCCTCACCTCCGTTGCTCCGCTCGGAGGCTTGTGGGCGGCAGCAAGCAGTTTTTCATTTCATTTTCCTCTGGGGCTTTGGATTTATTGTCTGCTTGTGCTTGTTTATTTGCTTCCTAGTTTTTTAAACTTCACTTACTCAGGAAAGATTTGTCGAGCGCCGTTGTAATTTTTCAGAAACGCCCTCCCTCTGTTATGCCGTCGTATTCCCTCGCTGTGGTGAGATGCCCATTGCAGCCTCGGTCTTTGTGCTTATCGCGTGCAAAAAGACATCCAAAGTGAGGAAACTCTCTGTGTGCGCTGTTACACTCAGGTACATACATTAGTTACAGAAACCAGCAGGTTTACTCGTCTCTTTTGTAGCAAGAAGACTGTTTACTACGTGAGGGCTTTTATGTTTTCATTGCTTATTTTGCAGTGATTAAAGGGCTACGCCGTGTCCTTACTTTCTGACAAGCTTCTCTAGATGAATGATTATAAGAAACTTGAGCTTTTTGGGGGGTTGTTTTTGGAAGGGCAGCTTTTGTCTGGCTGATTGTTATTTGTGTAGTGTGGCATAGGAGACAATCCAGAGCAGTTCTTTGTTTGCAGTGTAATGGAAGAAGTGTTGTTCTTATGTTTTTATAATACTGCAAGTGCCATCACTGCTGTGTATTTTGGCATCTTGTGAGCCCATGTGGGCTAAGTATCTAAAACGTGCAGATTGTTTTCTGTAAAGTAATGCTTTAAGCTGGAAATTGGTCTCGCATCTGTGCAAAATCACAGTAGTGCCCGGCCCAGGTTGTCCTATAAAGTGCAATGCATTTCGAAATGGTAATGCATATGATAAAATTGGGTTTTTCCTTTATGGATTGGATTCTCCAAGTTTTGGGAATTGATTTGCAGTGACCCCTCTCTCTGAGGGCCCAAAAGGAGCCAAAATCATTGAATCCCCTACAGTTTTCAATGGTTCAGGTTTTTCCTTTAATTTGTCATCAGTGTTTTTAGTAGCTTTCTAAGTTGTAGACAGAATGTCATTCCAAGGTTGCGTCTGCTGTACCGAGTCCAGTGTGTGCCAGATGAGATGAAGTCTCTCTGTCTGACGAACCATTTTTATGTATTGATGCGGAACAAAGGTCATGTTGTGGTTATGAAGCTGAGGTAAGATAATACAAGTGCATGAAAGCCCAGGGAATCTGCTGAAGCTGCTATTTTAGACGTGCTGAGCCACCAGTATGGATGGCATTAGTCCATTCTTGTTGACAAAAACACAGCTTCAGATGTACGGCCTATGCAGCGTGACATACACAGCCCTGTGCCTGGGGTAAAAATGTTATTGCTCCATATTGCAAAGCAGCAGGCAACTCCTCCATCTTCCACAGTGGGTTTCTCTAAAACTG
Source organism: Oreochromis niloticus (assembly GCF_001858045.2). Classification (NCBI taxonomy): domain Eukaryota; kingdom Metazoa; phylum Chordata; class Actinopteri; order Cichliformes; family Cichlidae; genus Oreochromis; species Oreochromis niloticus. The sequence continues at coordinate 28,322,951 of NC_031974.2, forward strand.
GTAAAAATGGGTCATGTCACCGAGTCTGTCTCTCAGCTCAGAGGAAATCCAGATAGTCATGTAGGTGTCTTTGATTTCTCCTGCGTGACAGCTCCCCTACAGGAAGAGACTTTTGCCGATGCGCCAAATCGCTCCTGACGTTGCGTCTGCATGCCCGAATACTGTCTGGAAATGCCAGGCCGTTTAACCAAAGCTGTGGATAGGCAGTGCCAAAGCAACCTCTGCTCTTGAACACGCCTGTGTAGAAAAACAATCCTGCACATACACACATGCACGCGCACACTCTCATCCTTGAGCTGTGTATGGTCGTGTGTCATGCAGGAGGATGTTGGTTCTGGTTGACAGCTGTCAGGGCTGCTTTGCTTTCAGTGTCTGGATACTTTGCCAAACAAGCCTATTATCTGCAGCGGCAAAGTCTTGTGGAGGGGCCCAGCATTGCCCCAGGGGGCTGATTTGGGTCAGGCGCCATGAGACAGGCCCTAAACAGAGGTGACAGATACAGGCACCCCCCCTACTGGGATCCTGCAGGCCTCTCAAAGCCCCCTGGAGAGATGTTCCTAGGAGCACTAACATAACAAAGGAGTCGATTTTCTCTGTTATGTGGCGAGCGCTGCACCCGCAAGGCCCACTGGCATCAGCCAGTGTGAGGTATTGGTTTGGTTTCTTTGCTTTTTATCTTTATTGCCTCATTATGTGGCTGTTGTGAGTTTGGTACCATTTCAGAGAAAAGCATTGTCTCCCCACGTGAGCCATTTCCACCTCGCCTCATGGGGGCAATGGTGCATTCTTCGTGGAGCTCTATAGGCTATGATTGCCAGCTTGGAAATGACTTACACAAAGTCAGAACGAGTTCAACAGAAACCACAATCTTAAACAGAAAACTTTAATCTACCATCAGTTGCTTATTTTGAATATAGACCTATTTCCCTCTCACCCCGCTGCTTCTCAAGTCCTTGTTAAACCAAGCGCGTGTCTCCTCTGCATGACAAGTAAGCCTCTGTAGCTTTTGTCTCAAGAGTCTCCAGACCGTGAGTGGCTGTTTTCAACACTTGACTACTTCTCTTCAGAACCATATATAATTAGCCTCACAGATCCAAAGTCACTCCAAGGTTGTGTCTGAAAATTGGCTTTCAAATAGACTCGGGAAGGCAAAGCGCTGTGTCTTAGACTGCATTAATTTATTACAGGGTATATGACATATACCAAGCTACTTGGGATTTTGAGCGCTGTGTGGATTTAAATATTATAGTAATTAGTATAAATGTGCGTGTGGTCTGGGGGCTAATGGAAGAAGGAAGGATTGGTAAAGCACATGTGCAAACACAGCAGCTTTTACCCAGAACCACCGGAAATAGAAACATGGTTGACGTATCTGAATAAGTAAATAAAGGAGCAAAGTATGAAGAGAGAGAGAGATAAAAAATAATGAACAAACGGGAGAGAGACGAGAAAAGCATCCAGAGGGAAAGATACTAAAAAGTGTGGCGCAGGCATCGCCACAAGCTAAGCTGAGTCTGGCGCTGGCGGTTGGCACCACACCGAGCTGAAGTTGACACTGGCACGGAGACGGAGGGAGGCGATGCCAGGGCCGGGAAGCTAAGCCTGGTTTGGAGAGCTTTAGACAGGCATATTGTAGCAGACAGAAAACTGAATCCCCTCTAACACCATGGTTGTGTGCTCTCATTGCCTGTCTTCTCATGAGAAAAGGCTAAAGACCTCTTCAGATTATGTCCCGTTCTGCTAAAATACTGAAGGCTTACAGACATGCTGAAACGCTACGTGCTCGTCTCCTCCACAGCCGCTGGTCAGGGGGATTTGTCTCTTTGCTGTCCCCATTGTCAGAGAGCTTTTAATATCATTAGTTAATAAAAGTCCATTCAAACAGCAACTGCATTGATTAAATTTGTGATATTAGCCTAATCTTTGCACACTTTGGTTCCTTTAACAGATGTATTGCCTTAATTTCGTTATCATTATTGTTATAATGACAATAAAGAATCTTGAATCTTTAAAAAAATTCTACCAACATAAAAGAAAGCTAAAATAAGTTTTTATTTTCTTTGGTAAAGCATAATGCTCAAATTTAGTCAACAAGAGCTGTGAACAGGAGGACAATAAGGACAATAAGTCACCTCAAACTAATCTGGAAATTTCTATGAGAAAATTCCAGATCCATCTTATCTGGAACATTCACAGTTAGCTTTTAAACTATACAGGACCATATAAGATTCGTACATTTGAACATTTTATCATCTGTTTGTCATCATCTCTTTCTCCTCCACCCATCCTCCTTCCTCCTCACCTAGATCTTCATCTCCTGTAACGAAGTCATGGTTCTAACACAGGAAAACATACATAAAGATTCTTATTTATCCCTGATGTTGTTGCAATTGCATTTTTCAGCAGATCAACCCTACCGTGTCCGAACAGCCGTAAAACGAGTCTGCTAAACAACAACAACCTTGGATGCACTGCAACTTTCAGTAATGCTAGCTAACAGCGGCAAAAATAGCAGCGCTTACTGACTGAAAAGTTCTGGAAATCCTCAAAAACTCATCTCAGTGTTGCTGTTATTGACTTATATCAGGCTCCTCTCCACAAAGCTTTACTTCCTCCTCCACAATACTTAGGCCATGTCCACACTAATACGTTTTTGTTTGCTTTTTCTCTCCGTTTTGGCCTTCTGTCCACACTGAAACGGCGTTTTCTGTCAAGGAAAACGCAGCATTTTGAAAACGCTCTCCAAAGCGGATAGATTTGAAAACGCTGTTTTCGCGTCACAGTGTGGACAACGGACAGCTCTTTGAAAATGACTGAAAACGCTAGTGTGGACGCGGAGCGTTTTTACGGATGAAAACGCCATTTTCAAATTTATCCGGGCTAGTGTGGACGTAGCCTTAGTTGTGGACATTCCACACCTGACATTGTGAGTTAAACAGTGATCTACAGCTCAAACACAGGAGATGACGCTGGCCAGATCATTTGAGGTGATTTGGGGGTAAAAATGAAAAATATAACAAATTATTTGTCACACATCAGTTTTTTATTCTTGATTTATTGCTAAGTGTTGGTATTATTAAAATATGTTCAAATATACTGTGTACAGAAGTGTTTTTATATCGTTACGGGGAAACGAGTAAATAACCTTCAGTTCTGACATAATTGAATCTGTTTTAAAATTCTGCGTCTCCAGCTTCCATTAACAACTCAAAGGGCTCTGTCTGGGTTTCAGGGGATTGGAGGTGGTTATTGTTTTATTCATGACCATCATCGTCACCATATTTGTGAAAAGGAAGCTGGCAACACTTCCATTTAAAAATCTTTTCATGTCACCAAAACTTGTTAGACCCGGAGCCAGTTCCTACCTCCCTGGGGCCCCCAAAGCAAGCCCGCGAGCCATGAAAACCATTTGCCACGGGGCTGGTTGTGGCTCACGAGATAAAGCCAGTCATATTGGCTCCTCCAGTCTCCCCTTCTGAGCCGCTTTTTATAAACGCTGTAGCCTAGCTAATAGAAGTATTTCATTCTTACTTTTTGTCAGGCGCAGCATTGGTAAGCAAAGCCGTGGATGAAGTTGGCAAGTGAGCACGACGCAGACAAAGAAATACACTTTCCAAACTGGTTAACCAGAAGGACAGACTGGAGACATATGCACTGCTCCTGTTAGCTTTCTCACACGGCAGTCTTTTTTTATTTCCTCTTCTCATGAGCAGCACTTCATACGTCACTGAAGTTGTAAACATGAGCACTTGTTTTAACACGAAGGGGGTTCGGGGTCCTTGCATAATTTGAAGGTCCAATGCAACTTGTGTAGTCAGTGCAATGGAGTGCTTAGTTGTGAACCCTCGTGTTTGTACATTTTTTTGTACATTTCTGTTCATTTGGCTCAAAATGTATCAACAAAAACATGCAGGTGCTGCAGCTAGGTCTTTTATTTCTTTTATCATACCTCAAATATGGAAAAAAAGAAACACTTCTGTTGTGTGTTGGGTTTGAGATACAATATACAATATAAATTATCTACCCGATACCTAATTATGCCTTGAATAAAACTCTGAGAGAAAAATATCTTAACTTTATTTTTTAATTTTTTTAATTTTTAATTTTTTTTGCCGGTCCCGTTCTGCTCTTTTGCCATCAGAATTATTGTCTAAAGGCGAAGAAAGATGCCCAATGGATTTACTTTACCAAATGGACCATCCCAGCCTTGCCATAATGGTCTATTTGATTCACCTTATCTTAACTTTCGTAAGGCATGAGTTTCTTTTGAACCCTCTTGTATCCAAGAATGTTTCTATCGTATTGATGCATTTTTGTTAGTTTTTTTTTAGCTGTATGGATATAACTTAAACTAAATTTTACTTCAGTAACACTTATTGGCTAAAACTATCAAATATGTGCAGGCTAGATTTACTTATTTTTCTTCAGGCTCTACAAAATGTAATCTAACAATAAAACTATTGAAGAGTTATACGATTGCATACCTATTATGTATGCAATTATACAACTATGCACAACTGAATTGATACACAAGCATTGACACAGACTCTGGAAGTTAATGATGTGCGGCTTGGACTGATTGATTGAGGGGTCAATCCAGTCTATGGCCATCTTTTCTACTTGTATCCGTTTATAGTAAAAACAACACATTAAACAGCATTACAAAGCATGTTGGGAACTGGTTATTGTTTTTTTCTTGCTATCCAACAGGCTGCTGTTGTGTGTGTTAAGTGATCTTTATTTGATGATCTGTATTATGCTACTTTACTCTGTGTTGTATTATTTTATTTTTCTTGTGTTACATCATCCTTTCTCTGCTGTTCCTTATTCCACCAAGACCCTTTTATAGGGATTTAGGGAAGTCACAGAGGGGAAAGAAGAAGAAGAAGAAACCCCTGAACTTAAACACCACAGAAACATAGAAACACTGTGGGTTGACGGAGCAACTTTTGTTCAATAAAACCTTCTGAGCAAACCGTAGATGGCACATTTCAATATTTCATCTTCTGTGTCTCCTCTACCAAATCAGCCATGAAATGCAGGCGGCGAGTGTGTTGTTCCAGTCGGCATAAACGCGGCACACACACACCCTCCCACCGATACGAGCCTCGTTTAAATGGATGAGACGTCATGAGTGTTAAATAACAGAGGCACACTGCCACAGTCTGATATGGTGGGGTTAATCTGCAGAAACACACATATACAGACACAGCGTAGGCTGTATTTTACAAACAAGCCAATACACACCCGATGAGTGCTGTTCACACCCAAACCTATAGCCATGGGAAGGCAAGCATACATCCAGACACACACACACACACACACACACACACACACCAAAAGAGACCACCTGTCAGTGTGAGCTGAACGCCACAGGCAGCATCACCTGCTCGCAGGAATAAGACTCTTTGATATTCATGTCAACCTCCAGCTCCGTGCACAATCAAATACCTCTTACTTTGCTTTTTCTATCTCTTTCTGTCTCTCTCTGCCCGAAATAATAATCACACAACATAAAAGTGCCGCGCTGAAACGCAGCATCAGGAGAAGTGTTTGCGCTAAAGAAAACACAGCAGTTTTTTCTGGAGCTGAGCAAATTGCTATCTGTGGAGGGGGTTGGAGGTGTGGACATGGACATGTTAAAACTATATTGTACCACACATGCAGACACACACAGAGATGTGAGAGGCCATAGAAGGAACATGGTGCCAGGCTATGGGGAGGGCGATAGGCCAGCGACTGTCCTGCCAAACTGCACCCCAGGCAGGCGAGGGCAGTAGACTCTCATGATCCTCATCAACATCACAATTAGAAAGAAAGCAGAACCCAGCTGGTGAAACTGGAATTGCACCGATGAGGTTGACAAAATGGAGAAGAAAACTAAAAAAGAAGTAAAAATGCAGACACACTAGAATGAATAGATATGCTTAAAATGCAAAAGACCGTGTTAACACGATTTTAAAGGGGGAAAAAAGCTGCGTCTTAGCCTCAGATTAAGGGCTCTGCACGCTGCACGTCTCTCCACAGCAAGGAATTGTAGCAAGACAGTAACAGATTATTGAAAAAGCAACAAAAACACACATCACAACGTGGGGAAAAGTGAAATGATCTCATATGCGTCAGCGATAAAGATGCATAGCATCAATCAAAATGTGTCTTGGCGAGCCACTCTTCCCCCTGCTTTGTCCCAGCCTTGTTTAACACAAATATAGTGGAGCTTTCAGAGCGCTACAATATTGTACTTTATTGCACTTTGTGTGTCTCTGCTTTAAATCCTTCTCCTGATATGAAACGCAAGGTAAACGCTTTACTATTCACTTTGCAATTTATTCTGTCTCCCGAGTAGTGTGTGGCTGAATTGTTGCTCTGTATTCCCACTCTGCAGTAAAACTCATTTCCACAGCCACATGACAAAATATTAACATAGTCTTCACAATGAAATGTCACTGTGAGCGCTTTGTCAAACCGAAAAAAAGGGGCTGGTTCTCCTGATGCTCGGTTAAGCGGGGAACTCCCAGTGCTGCTCGCCTGGCCTCAGGTGCCGCACCTCTCGCTGCTAACAGGACTGCTAATTGGAGCGCTGCACCATTAGAGCACACACACATGTACACACATGTACAATAAGGCTAAGCCAAGCCAGACATCCCCCTTCCCTAGAGGATTGGGGAAGCGTGCATCTGTGGAACAAGTGTTTTCACTGTAAAGGTTTTTAAAGTCTGAAATGCACACAAAGGCCAGAGCAAGGACGCTCAACAGGACTAGTTTGGCTTGACAGGAGTGTGAAGGCTTGTGTTTCTTTTCCTCTGTCTCTCCTCATCCTTTTATTCCACTCCTTTTCTTCCTCGTAAGAAACATGCAGGTGACATGCCGAATAAAATATTAACATTAGCACTGTTATTGATGGAGCAACCTGGTTTTTGATGTGAGAAGTAAACCCGATCCTTCCAAATACCGGCACCCACGCAGACTTTCCACAGCTATTCTGTTACAGAGTTGTGAGTCGTGTCTAAAAACGTGGATCCTATTTGCACGCTCCTGCTGTAGAAGTACAGAACACGGTGAATCAAAATATCACAAAGCTGTTTTCTTTTGGTTGTTGTTGAAGGAGATGTGTTACACTCTTGTTGTTCCATGGGCCATGTTTGAATACAGGCAGGTAACGCGTTTGCCGACGATGTTTTCCCCACACATCATGAATTAATAGCATCCCGTCACTGCTGGCAGCACCAGTCATCATTGTTTCACTTATGAATAAAAGTAATGTGCCAGAACTGTGTCTTCTGTCTACCAGTTGTGCCCACGCACTGTTTGTGGTGTTGAATCTTGGAGGTCTTAAAGAGCCGAAGTGGAAACATTAAAAGAAGCACGCTTGAAATTTTTTCCACATGTCTACGTTAGAATAAACTTCAATCAGTGATGCACAGGAGGTGAGCAACGAAATGTTGCTCTGTAATGACTTGTTGGCAAAAGAGAGTCCTGAACTGGGCCTCCTGCTTAAAGAGTAGTGAGCTGGGTCATGACACACAAAATGCTGAATTAAAAAAACATTAAAAAAGTCATAAATGCAAAATTTGATACCGACTTACAACTAAAAACCACTCTGTATGGTCCTATTTTTAAGTGGCGATATTGGTCACGATCGCCATCCTGAGATAACGTTAGCTTGACAAAACTACCCCTTAATTCAGAGCAAGCTCATGTCTCAGTCACACGAGTAAAAATAGGAAAGCAACTTCCTTCCATCTACAAAAACTCGATGGCTGCCTGGTGATTGTATTGAATGTTTTTTCACATTGTGCGACTGATTGCAACTTGTGGTGATTGGTTGACCAGAGCTTGAGCATGTTGCACAGTTATAAGGCAATTGCACTGGTAGGAGGCAACCTTTCTGCAAACAGTTGCAGTCTGACTCAGAGTGACTGGATTCACTCTTTCAGAGTTTGTCGAGGGTTTGCAAATATTGCTGTCTAATTTGTAAACGTAGACATGCTAACATGTTCAGTCTGAATGGGTCTGTGTCAGTGAGCACAACTCGAGAGGCTCGACTCAACAGGCTGCCAGCTGGTTGCATTCTGAGAGGAAATGTAATGGGTAAATGTGAATTTTTCTTCACTGTTTTTAGACAGCAACAGATATCTGATCTTCAATAATTATTCCATATTATCAAAAACAGATTGCATGTAATTACCAACTTGAACCAATTCAATTGCAGACTGATAGCAGACTGACTTTGTCTTATGACAGCACTCATGGCAGATTTTAGTGAGCGTGTTGGTGTGCTTGGCAGCAGTGAAGTGAAGTGAGAGAACTCTGTTTGTTCACATAAGATAAACTATAACTTTGAGGACATCATTTGCATGAAAAAATGTGATAAATCGCAAGATATGTGCATTGCTCAATATATCGCAAATTGTTAAAAATCACAATAATATTGTATCGTGAGTGAAGTATTGTGATTTTATTGTATCGTGAGGTGTATGGTGATTTCCAGCTCTAGCTCTGATACTGTCTGCATGTGGACCAGTTTAATGTTTAGTGCACAGGAAAATAAACCACAACCAGTCTGATCTGTGTGGGCTGCTGAGAATTAATTTCTCTAATGCGAGGCTTGAACTGACTCACTTTTACTTTGGCGGGGTTTCGTACTACCTCACCACTTCACACTTAATATAACTGTCAATTTCTGCACAGTTACAAGCTGGCGTTGGGCAGTTCTTTTTAACACGACTTCTGGTAAATGAGGTAAATGAATGAGTTGGAGTTGGTTGGCCGGTCCGCACTAAATTCATTTTGCTGTCTGATGATCAATATGGGATTGGAGAGTTCTTCCTACTTGTTGGAGAATAAGCAGTGTGATGATGATTTGAAGATTAAGGCCATTGGGGAAGAGTTTTAACAGGAGCTATCAGAATTGGGTCATTACAAAGACACTCGGAGAACAAATGCATTGAGATGAGAAAATGCCATTTCATATGTTCAGCTTTGGATGTTCCCTGGCTTATTAGGTATATTTTCAAAAATCATTTCCTCTTTGTGTTTAGTAATTGTTCATGACATGTTTTTCTGCACATTTTGCCTGATCACATTTGCTCATGTGTGAAAAGTTTATCTTATTCTTTTCAACAGGCTTGAATTTAATTCCAGCTGTCATAACAAAGCATCAGTGCACAAATTGCTCTTTTTTTCAGCTCTCAGTTACACAAGAAGGACATACAGTGGACTGTACACACGGCTATAGAGTGGGCTGTTTGTGTGTCCTTATAGGAGTGTCAACGGTAGGCCACACACAGTGTCAGTGAGTGAATCAGGCCTTTTTACAGTGTAATGGCCTTGAAACAAGAAAGCCAGACAGACTTACTGACATGGAACAGAGTGTCACATGACTCCCTTCCTTGTGTAAAGACCGACATTTACTCTAATGCATGTGTACAGGACAGTGCTTCTGGCATAACAGAGCAATAATATCACAAAACCATCAGATGTGTGTGTGCTCGTGCCTGCGTGTACGCTGATGGATGAGTGTCTTCAGAGATAAATGGGTGCCTATTATTTGTGCCTTTTATAGGAAAACTCCCCGCTGACTTCCGAATGGAAGTAGCATGCAGTCTTACTTCACATGCATGCGCGCACACACACACACACACACACACAATCCTATAACGAGCTACAACTGTGGGGCCTAAGGCTGTGGCACATCTGTTGTAGGAGAAGACATAAGGCTTTCATGCAGGGACTCTCAAGATTCTCCATACAACACCACCACACTGTGCACACACTCACATGTTATACACACCCAGGCATACTTGTGTGATGAATGAGCTTTTTAAAAAAATAAATACAAAGGAAGAAGGATTGTTGAGTGGTGAAGTGATGGGTCTTATGGCAATTTTAAGTAAGAATCCCTTCTGGATAAAGCTGCACACAAAGACACACTGAGACTTATTCTCTCAAATTGGCCCACTGACCTTCAGATACCCTCCATAATGAAGCCATACAGTTTTTACTATTCTTGACTTCAAGTGGGAAGACTAAAGGCAGGATAGAGACAGAGGAGATTTGGATGAATTTTACTGTTGAACCTTTGAATAAAAATGTGCAAACGCACACAAAACACAATGGAAGCTGACTAAAACACATCAAAAATAGGGAAAAAACACAAAGTGGAAGTGTTTTCAGGGAACAATAATGTGACAGACAAGCTATGGAAGTGACAAGCCAACAGTAAGTGGCTGATAGCATATCTGTATCTGCAGCATTGCATGAATCATACAATTAAAACAGTACCTGCATCTTTCGCATCCTGTGCTCATTTTAAGAGTGTCTCTCCTTTGCATGTTTTGGTTTCTGTCCCTTCCGCAGCTGTTCCGTCACATTATTGCATCTCCCAAAACACTTCTGCTGTGTGTTGTGTGATTTAGTTATTTTTTCTATTCAACTTCCATTGTGTATTGTTGGAGTTCCTTGGTGTTTTATCTGCTTGTGTAATGTTTCTCTATTTGCTGGTGTTTTCTTAAGTTGCAGTGCATTTGACCTCTCAGGGCCACCGTACCTTTTAGACATACCCATGATAAGCTGTACGTAAGCATGTCAACCACTTACCTTGAGTCATGCTGACATTATTTTTGCCAAGTTTCTGTCTCACCAAACTTTCTGTGACACATACTCTTACTCGTACGATCGAATCATATTAAAAACTCTGACACAGTTAATATAAGTAAGTGTCATATTTGTCTCGGAGAACATATTTTCTTGGCATGAACGGTGCATTTGCGAGCTGTCTTTACGCTCCCTCATGAGCTCTCCATTACTCTGAAGGGACACCAGGGAATTCTTGAGCTATACCAAATATCTCCTTATTCCTCGCTGACTCGTTCAACTGTGGTAGGATCATGTCATAGATTGCATGCATAAGAAGTATCTTCAGCTCTCCAGGGTATCAGAGTGATCCACTGGCTGAAATGAGAACTACTGTTGCATTAATGATTTGAGTAGCTCCCCTTTGATTGCACCTTTTTCCAGGTGCAGCAGGGGGCACTGTGATGTCACTGTTGGAGCTCTATTACAGAACAGGGTCAGATTCCTCTGTAAGCTGGAACCCTCATACTATACACCGCCAAGTCACTCAGAATGAACTTTAAAAATCCTGCACTTTAAAAGAGGCTTCTTCTGATTATATAATGGGTTGTATCCATTTGGCTGTGGAAGTATTTAGATCACATGCAGCTTCTTTCATCGGTTTTTCCATCACTGTTCCAAGCATTTAGCTCAGGCTGTTATCCTAAAAGGAGTTAAATTAGGATTCCGTCAAGGACACTAGGAATATCACATTACGCTGGTGTTGAAGCACGCCTGCCTATTCAGACACATGTTGAAGAAATGAGGTATTCAACAGTCTGTATCTGTAGATGTCCACAGATTCCTTTTGGAGCTGACCTCTTATCAAGTAGTAGTAGCGCTCTACCCCTTGTCAGAATGTTTGTCTGAAGCTGCAAAGTTAAGAACGTCTGCAATCCTACAAACTTGACGAAGCTCATCTGGGATGCCGAGAGCAAACTCTGTACACAGTGTTACTAAAGTCGTGGAGTTACACGTGTAGTCCTCACGAATAGCTTAACAGGCATGAAGTAGAAACCGGCCACGCTTCCTCTCTCCTGCCATCACGTTGATGTGGAAAGAGAGGAAAGACTGTCTCTCTCCTGAGGCAGATGGGGAAGGAGAACCCCATTTATTATCCTCTGTCCTCCTCCTCAAACTCAGACGGTTGCCATACACCATCCGTGAAATGGCTCCAAATCCTTTGTCTATTGGCAGTGCTGCTGTTATGCTTTACATTAGGCCCGGCCTCTGGGGCTCATAGAAGTTATAAAGAATGTGATTCATCCTGCTTTCTAGCACTCACTCTGTGAAGTATCTAACAGCAGGAGGACACATGCACTCCCAAAAAAAACTCACTTGTTTTTAGCTGTAGTGTGTGTGCACATATGTCGCTTTTCATCCAGAAAAATCTATTCTATGGTCTAAGAAGTATATGTATGTTTGTGTGTGTTCATATATTGGTTGAACTGTCATATTTCTATCTTAAAAAGATAGCCAGGAGCCTGGCTGATCAGAAAGGCCTCTGCAGACTACTTTTCTTCTAATGTGTAAATCTTGTTCATTGACTTTTAGAAGACATGGATGGGAGCACAAATCACTTTTATCAGTCGCACAGATGCTTTGCACATCAGTTCTTCAACTCATCCCTTCTACTGTAAGACCGGTTTCTCCCTCCCTCCGCGAGGAAATCTCTACACAGCGTACTTTAGAAAACTTTCCCCACAACTACAGTACTTTAAAGCCCTAAGCCTTCCATCTCTCCACTCCCACCATACACATCTTTGAAGCATTGCTCATTGGCAGTACTACACAGCTCCGAGAGCTTACGCATTGAAAGCCTAATGGGCCGGCGCTGGTTAACGTTCAGGCTTATGCTCCTGTTGATGAACTCGAGCAGCCATCACCGCTGTCTCTCGTGCCAGCTAAAACCTGCATCGTGCTTGCAGGGTTTAGAGATGAGGAGAGCACGTTGTCAATAGATAAAGGGCGCAAGAGTGAGAGAAGTTGGACTTGGGAGAAACCTGTTAGTAGCTCTTTAAATTTATGCTAGAAACTCTGGAATAATGAACTTTGGAGGATAAAGTACATACACAGCAAATTTCAGAGGCAACGGATTTACCCTGTAAGGTACCTTCACGGTGTCACTCAGGGTTACGTGTAGTCATGTAACCTCAACAGAAGCTGAGTCATGCACCTTAGCATCTTAATGCCACTCAGGGTGACTGAGACTGAGTGGCATCTAGATGTAAAACATTTGGAGAACATCTCTGTGCTGACATGAAAGCAAGATTTTTTTTTTTTAAAAGCTGTCCCGATTAAGGGCAGTCATATAAATCCAACTTGACTCAAAGTACAGCTCTAGTCATGCTGACATCTACTTTAGTCTGATATCAAGTGTGACAGCTGTTCAGCCATAAAGATGACGTTGTACTTAATCTATATCGGCGATGGGGACATGTTTTGTGACTTATTTGGGACCGTTAAACCTAATGGGGCTTAAAATTATCCTGGTGATGTAATGGCTGTAGTCTATGTAGTAACCTATTGACTCTCGTGTGTGTAGCCATACTTCAATGTGAGCGTCCGTATGTGTTGAAATCAGTGGTATTGACAGTTGGTTTCCAGTAGGAAACCAGGGATGCTAAATTGGACTTTAGGGCATATACTAGTCTATAATAAGTGCATCCAAGGAAGGCTGTGTACTCGTGGTAGTCCCTCTTTAAGTCCAGATGACAGGAAGGCCTTTATCACCAATCAGCCCGCTGTCATCTTTTCTAACAGCTGCTTTTAGTACTTCACATCATAGTGACGCTTGGTTCTCATGATGACTCTTTTGTCCAAAATAAGTATTTTTTTTTTTTTGTCGCCCAAACGAAAGAAGTTGGGAGCTACATATTCTTGAAGAGAAGCAGCGATATTTTGCCTGTGGCGGCTGGGTTTTTATTGCCCTCCGTGTGAAGGGCTTATTGGAGGGCTCTTTTGTATGAGGGTGAATTTTACAGCGGACTGCGTGTATCGGCGTAATCGTAAAACTAAGTAGAGGAGACCTGTCTTTTATGGTGTCAGCGGTGGCCTGGTTTACCCCAGAAATAGGATTGCTGCATGTGACTGGTACGCGCAGAAACCAGTTAAAGCTCTGTGGTGTGAGGTAATAGAGCAAGCCTCCTCTGGAAGTAACTATTCGGTGAGCCCGTTGAATAAAACATGGAGCTGCGGGGTTTGTTTTTGTCTCGCTGCAATGTGGTGTTTGAATGGCCTGTTAATTGTACATCACCACAACCATAAAGACCATTGCACTCACCCGTGTGTCAGAACACAAGCCAGACTTTAGTTTGTGAATATTTGTTACTGACAGCATACAGGAAGGAGACTGGAGATGAATCTTTATGACTTCCTAAATACTTTGGAGTTTTATGCATGTAGTCCATGCATAAGCATGCATGCATGCAAGAGAATGGAGGGGATGCCGTTGACCGCACAGGGCCATCAAAAATAAAAAAATTCAGGAGCTGTTGCGGCTGATGAAATCATATCATCAGGTCCTTGGTAAGCTACTTCATCAGACAGATATAGTCTCATCTAAACGGAATGCAGTCATTATCACTAGTATTATTTACTCGTGATGTTCCTGCTGACAAGTCAAAATGTCAGCCGTGTGCTGAATAAACTAGCTTTTACAGTAAATGTGCTCATGATGCCCCAGTGTCTTTCTTACCGTGCTGATGATAATGTGCACTGTGAGCACAATATCTAATGAGTAATCTTTGCAGATATTTTAATGTGGGGAGAAAAAAATGCTTCTTGCCCTTTAAGAATGTTTGTTAGGAAGCATTGACTGTTTGTATTAAGCGCTAGCTAAGAGATACTGGCCTCAAATGTGCACTCTGATGTTACTCAGCCTTGGAAGATCACACCCGATGGTCTTCTCACTAGCCGTGGATTGCTGTCAGCTTATGAGGAACTTTCAGCTTAATGACTGTGTCTGAATTCGGATCAGAAGGTTGTGTGTTCAGCTGATTTTGGGACATAGTCTTTTTGGTGTTATGACCATCCTTTTTTCAGTTTTGTTGTGCAATGGCTAACAAAGAGTGTCTTTTTTGGGGCGTTTCCATGACGAAATAGAAATATGGTGGCACAGACAAGTATACCTGCACGTCAGCTTTAACGATGCGTATTTGGCATTCTTTAACTCTCAGGCGTTCTGCAGTTCATCTCTGCATCAATGGGAAAGTATGCAAGACATGTGAGGAGAAAGTCCTGCGGGTAACTTACAGGTCACAGTCCTCCCTCTTTTTATTCATTCTCTCTTTTGTTTTCATCTGCACACCCACACTGGAGCCTCTGGTACAAAGTGTCTGTTTCATCTTCCCATAAAATCAGTTTCTTTGTGTCTCTCAGGCAGATTATGTGCAGCAGTGTGTAGATGTCCAGAGGTCGTTGATGAGGTTATGGTCAGTGTATTAGCATGGAGCTGAATGGGGAATACTCCACACCTCATCTCTCTGCCCACACAGCCACTGATAGGAGGCTCATTATGCATCAAATGGTCGTAAATGGCCCTCAGACTGCCCGTCTTATCTGGATGAGCAGCTTCCCTCAGGCTCTGTGTAATCTGAGTGTGTGCGTGTGTGTGTTTACAGTAGTAGTATATGTGCTCAATGTATGCACTCTTGTTTGTGTCTTTCATACCTTGATTATTATTATTTTTTTGTTCTTCATGTTGTCATTGTACCTGTGTAGCGTGGCCACAGTTGGTTTGCTTGCTTGCTGGCATAATTCATACATTTTTTGTATTTACGCATGTTTGTGCACGCACAAGCAAACGCTTGTTTACCAGACAGCTTATGTACTTGCCGCCCTGCATATCTAACCTCCCCCCCATCCCCCCTTACCCACTCTCCCCTGCATTAGCTCATGCTATACTGATAGAGAGCTGTGATAACACACCCTATCACATCAAACAAGCAGAGAAAGGGGGCTTGGAGGGAGAACTCCATCCTTCCTTCTACTCCTCACTCCCTCATCCTTCTTTTCCATCCATCCCCATGTTAAACCAATTAACAGTAATTACCAGGCCACCCCAAGCGCAGCTTCGTTCTGCTGGCTCCGCTGTTTTGTCCTCATCACCGCTCCCGACACGAAGGGAGGCTCCAAGATGTGTCTGGAAGCAGGTCATTACTGTTTATTAGCTAAGGGAGGCTGATTTCCCTTGATGGTCCCTGTAGGACCGCGTTAAAGTTTGACTGTTTGGTCACACAGCTGAGTTTACACATCAGTCGAGTTTTATTCATATTGGGGTTTTATTCTCACTTAAAGCACAAGTGATTTCACAAGCTGCTGAGAACGCGCTCTCATTTGATACTGGCTGTGGAGTCTTTGCTTTTTTAGGTGGATATCTCTTTAAAGACTTTCTTTGGCAATGCAAACCTCAGTGTGCCAAATTTGTAGAAGCTGGCAAGTGGCAGCAAGATGTTTCCTTAAAGGTGCAGTCCGTAATCTTTTTAGGTTATTTATGTCTTCCAACAAATTGATCCATTCTCATAAACTTATAATTAATGCATTAAAAACGTAAACTAGTAGGTTTGCGGTTTGCAGAAGCTGCTATGTTCCCCCACCATATTTGAATATAGTGGCCAGGAAGGATATCTACGTTCTGATGAATATGTTTGCTACACATGTAGTACACCAAAGGCAGAGAAGAAGACAAGTTGTAGGTATTCACCTGCTGTGGAGGATTTTTTTAATTTGTGCCCGCACCACCTGCACACTAGTTATACAGCTAGTTATAAGCTAACTTTATGCTAATTTTAGGCTCAAGTATCCTAAAAATCACGTTCCCTCCAACGACCAGTTTGATTACATTATCATATTGTATGCAAGTCCAACAATGACAAAGAAGTAACACTGGTGAAAACACAGGCTAACAGCAGCTAACACATCTACGGAAGCTAACAGCAGCCAAAAAGCAGTGCTCACCAACAGTTTACCATATCAACGACTCACCTCAGCGTTGGTCGGTCAGTAGTGAGCTTCTCTGCCTCAACGACCAATATCAGACACCTTTTCACAAAGTTTCACATCCTCTTTGAGAGTAAAGAAAGGTAAACGCTTCTCATGCAGTTGACTGAGGCTTCCACTCTGGATGGAAACTGCTGTCAGGTTCAGTCTAAAGGGAATGTTTTTGATCTCTCTTGGCTGACTAAAACATTGTCATACAGCAGCCACCGTAGCTAGGAATATGCACTTATACTGGGAGGGGGTGAGAAAACAACTCAGACGACTGGAATCTGAAATTTACTGACATCTAGCAGTGCAAAAACTTTAGACGCTGTAACTTTAAGAAAATGTTGGATTAACGGGATAATAACTGTATGAGGCAATGATATGCCGTTTTCCATCTGTGTGAAGTGACTGACACTACTAGGCTCTAACATAATGTGTACAATGATATAAAAATGCTGAACTCAGCACAGCGAGGTAATGACAAAACAAGCCAAATGCAGACATACTTGTTGGTGATGGATTGACTTGCACTGTACAAGTAGTTTTTCATACAGCAGAAAAATGAATGGGAATTTTTGGCTTCCTCTAAAGATTGCAAAATGAGCTCTGATGTCATAGTCTGTGCTGAAACTCTGCAGACTCGAGATTCCTCTGGACAAAACTAGTTTGTTGTGCCTTCTGTAGAGCGTGTACAATGGTAAAACTGTTAGTTGAGAGATGTAAATTCTGTAATCGTGTCATGCTCAAAGCTGCGCTTATTATGCAGAGCTGATGAGGCAGAATTTACCTGTCACAAAATTAGGAACAATTTAATGTCATTTCATAGTGACACAAGTGGTTGGTAGTTAATATTCAAATGAGCCGGTCCATGCTGTGCGACACAATCATCCGGTCACAGATCACACATTACCCCAACAATGAGACTCAATCAGTCATGCTTAGCAATTTGCCTAACCAGTAATCACTGTATATGCTGATTCCTGAAGTTTACTTGAATACATATGAGTCTCTCCCCTCCTTTTTTTTTCTCTCCATGTGATTAATGGAAGCGGTTTCAGGTTGTGGCGGTGTTGAAATTGGAAGGCGACGAGGTTGCAGCCCTGTCACTTACAACGGTGTCACATCCTGTGATGAACTGGGGCGACTTCTTTTTATTTACTCAAATGATTATGAGCATACATATTCCCACACTACTCGCATAAACGCACAGACGTGCCCCCACCCCCCTCCTCCTTCTGAGGGAGCATGATCTCATCATGTGAGAAATCCCCCACTTCCCCCGTGTGGGGTGGGCACCTCTTTCCTGAATTATTTAAGGCCCTTTTATATTGGGCGTCTTGATATTGGTGGATAATGTCCCCTTGCAATTATGTCACCTTCAATAATAGATGAGTTGGGGGTGGCGGGTGGGGGTATGGGGGGGTTGTTGGTGCCCATTCACCAATTTGGCGATGAGGGCTGGCATGGTAACACGATCCAGATGATGTTAGGGGGGGAAAGGTGCTTTTCACCTCGGTTTTATAAACAGAATGGGGACTTTGTGTGTGTGTTGTGTGTTGTGTGTGTGTGTCTGTGTGTCTGTGTGTCTGTGTGTCTGTGTGTGTGTAGAAGTGCAGAGACAAGCATGTCCTGAGAGCCTTGAGCTTTGCAGATGTGTGTGTGCTCAAGAGATGGTAATTGCAGCTTTCACCTGTCCATATAAAGAAAGCAGCACACATGCACACACACACACAGACACATTCACCTGTCTGACCTCTTGTCTTTTCGTCTATGTTGTGTGTCCGTGTGTGCATTCAATTGTGTAGCTCTAGATGTGTCTAGTTGGTATGCTCTTCTTTTTTTCCCCAAGAAAATCCATCTGTCGACTAGTTGGTCATCTTTTTCCTTTTACCCTTCTTTCCCCTCCCTCTTTCATGCACTCACACATGCACACACACAAACATAGTCAGTCTCAGGTTGAGCTGCAGGTGGCTCAGAGGTCTCATGGCTGCAGGGCTGGAGGGGAGCACTGACCTGTGAAAACCTTCAGCTTTAGACTGCTCACTCAAGTCTAGGGCTAATTCAATAAAGGCCATTGAGACAGAGTCTAGCAACATCTGTGTGCTCTCACGCATCATGGCGGCCTCACTCGGGAGTCACCGGGGCCACGATTTACGCTCAGTTACCGCTTCACTTAAGTTTCAGGCCAGAACAGGCGGCCACTTAGTCACATGCGGTGCCGCTGAGAGACATTTCATTCAGGGGTTAGCTGTAACCGAGCGCTGCAGTATTCCCTCTTTCTTCTATTCACAATTTGTCATTGTTAGAACTTCAAAAAGGGGTTTTATTTTTTTTTCATAAATCTGTCAGTTACCTCTCTGATGAAAAATTAAAAGCTGTGAGGGCCCAATCAAATAAAACAGAGAAACACGGCGAGTGAAATGATTCATCTGTCATAAAAAATCAATGGTACTCCTTAAAATATCTAGTTTTTTTTGGGGGGGGGGGAATAATGGGGAAATATTCCCTTAAAAGGCCACATTAACATTCAGTTTTTACACAGAGCTCCACAGGAAGTGTACCAAAAGCATGGCGTTGCTCATCATCTTGCTTCCTGTATTCTGTCATCTTTCTGAAGGCAGAAAAGATGGTGGGATGTCTTTGTCTGGGGATAGCTAAGGTGTGTGCGGGGTGGGTGGGTCGGAGTGGAGAAAAAGAGGATGTGTGTATGTGTGTAGGAGGTGAAAGGGGTCGGGAGGAGGTATCAAGTTACCCCCCTCCCCCTTTGCCCCTTATGCTGGCTCCTGGTTTTATCAGTCCTCGGCACCTCCAAATTAAATTTGTTCTGAGATGGGGAGACTAGCGGGGGCGGGTGGGTGGATGTTAGATGGAGGGAGGCCAGCCTGCTTTGCTTCATCAGAGCAGCAGGGGCCCCTGAAGAGCCGAGCTGGCTGCTGATGATGACAAGCCAGATGCAATCAGGGACTGGGCCAGGTTTTGAGCAGGCCTGTGTAAGGAAGAGGGGTGGGGGCGATAGAAGCATATCACAGAGATAAACACAGTGTAGCAGCCGCGAGGCCCTCAGGCCGGACCGAGCACACACTTCCTGTCTGCTGTCTTAGAATTGATTCATCTCTCCTGTGCAAGCTGACCCATCAACACAAGCATGTAGCAGTGTAGTTTCCTGACTCAGTGTAAACTGCAGCAGCTGTCAAAGGACTGGATGGGCAGATGATGAAAGCCAAAGCATCCTCTCAGCAAACGCACAGTGAATGTTCTCAAGTCACAACTGACAGGCCTCCCTCAGCAGCCTTAGAGCTCCAAAACTGCAAGGTTTAAAGTCGTGGAAGCACGGAAGTAAAAGTATAAAACTAGGTGTGATTTACCAACAATAAACTGTGATGTGAATATGTGTTTATTTTTCTCATGAATTAATGTTTGCTTGTAATGTTGTTTTTGTTGTTTTTTGAGATGAAACAAACAGTTTTAAGACATCGGCTGGAGATTTGCAATGTTGTGATTTTTAGTCTTGGAAAAAAAAAGTTGACTATGGAGTTAACTCGAAGAGGGAAGGAAAGATGAGATAGATCTACAAATTTTGCCTGAAAAATAAACTCAAAAAAAATGTCTTGTGACTGATGTGAATTTATTAAAGTATCATTCATACGTATTGCAGTTATTTTCTTTTTCTTTAGAGAGGGAAATGCACTCCTACAACTTCTGTTGACTGTTTTAAAGCTTTAGAAACGCTAACCCATTACTGGGTGATCACATGTTTTTAAATCAGATCAAGTAAAGTAGTAAAACGTTGCTTTTTGATAAAGTTTATAGGTAGAGCTGGACCATTTGACCCTGGACACTCCCTTAGTCACACTACAGAGTGTTACTTCTTCACTCACCTATTCTCACTCTCTGTGTATTTTATCATTTAATCATCAGTTATGGCTCGCCTCCATATTTTTCCTGTCTCCCTCCCCTCACCACCAGCCGGTCACAGCAGATTCTTACCCCTCCCTGAACTTGGTTCTGCTGGAGGTTTTTTCCTGGTTAAATGGCGTTTTTTCTTCCCACTGTCGCCAAAGTGCTTGCTCGTAGGGGGTTGCCTGATTGCTGCTCTCTATTATTTTCGGTCTTTAGCTTAGAATATAAAACACCTTGATGCTATATAAATAAACTGAATTGAATATTGTGTGAAGCTTAAGTACTTTCTTCAGGCTTATGAAGCAGCATGTTTATGCGCCTGTTCTCATCTGGTGGGAGGTGCTTTTTCAATTCTTAATGCATTCCTAAAGTGTTTAAAAATCATCATGAATCATAAAAGTACAGACATCAGCCTCCTGCTGACTTGCATCGCCACTCAGCTCAGTATTGTCTGAGTCTGATATACATTGTAATGCTCTTTTAGACCAGTGTGTTTGTATATCAGCTGAGGATTATTCACCATACATGCAGAGCAACATTACATAAAACATCTACTTTAGTGCGCCCCTTTGTAGAGAGGCTTCACCAGCTTCAGTGGGCTGCTGAGGAGCTCTATTGTTTGTGGTCTTTTGGTAGCCTCTCGTCAGACAGTCGCTGTGTGGGTACCGTCAGCTTTGCTTGGCGTTTTATTTTGTTAGCTTTTTTTGTTTACTCGGACATCTTAGTGAAAAGGTCGATTCCCCACTGGGCCCACTGTGAAAAAATAACCCTCGCCGTTTGAACTGCGCATCTGACAGCTACAAGTGCCGTGGCTCCAATTCCTATTGTTGTACATAGTGTAAAAGCAGACAAGATGCTTTTGTGGGGTGTGAATCCTTCAGCATAAAGGTTACTCTTAATTGAGAAAGCATCTATGAGCCCTCTGACAGCTTCAAAGCAGTCTTCTGTTGAGATAAGAGGCTATGGAAGCTGTTTTGAGATACGCACTCAGTTGGTAGAAAGGGGTATAATTAGCTGCTGTTATGCAAACACACAGGCACACAGTACCAAACAAAAAAAAAATGGGTTTAAACTGCACACACAACAATGCAGACAGACGCTAACAAAGTGAAACACATACACGCACGCATATATATTCCCTGGTTGGCCTTGCATTGGTCCTTGGTGATGAATGGAACAAGAGACCCAGAGTGTGAGGTCTGGCCTGGATGGCTGATAGACCCATTGATTCTCTCTCTCTCACTCTTTTTCACGCACACACAGAAACACACACACACACACGCACGCGCTCACTGTCTATCTACGATGTGACAGTGATTCTTTTCAGACCTCTTAATCGGCCTGACATTGACTAATTGAATTCATTAGCTGGCCGGCCACTGGCCGTTCATTGTGCTCCCAGTTATTTACAGGTCCATTTAAAAAGCAACAATACAGAGGAAATGTCAGGTTATAGCTGGAATGACATTATGTGAAAGCACAGAGTCTGCATCTACGTCTGTGTGTGTGTGTGTGTGTGTCTGTGTGTTCAAATTAAAGTGCTACATTTTAAATACAGACATGTAGTGCTTAATAACCATGAATGATTTAGTGTGCAGCCTAAAAGGAGTGGAGGAAAGCCCCCATTTACCCCAGTCGACTGTGTTTTATGAGCAGAAGATGAAAAAGAAAATGAATCATAACCTACTTAGTGTTTAGTGTTTAGTGTGTGTGTGTGTGTGTGTTTAAGTGGGTGTGCATGTCAGGTAGGGTTAACTAGCCTATGGGAGGAGAATAACTCTGGGGAGGACTTTTATTCCAAACCAAATACAATCCTACATCAAGCATGGTTTCAAAAGCAGTCCCCGAGGCCTACTTAAAAAAAATATCAACGCCCAGTATTCCAGCTTGAGGGAGTTCTGGGAACGGCTTTCCCTTCTACGTTCTGTAATTCCACAGACAGACTATTTGGACATGTCATGAAATATGCTTTTCTTTTCTCTGTTGTTAGTTTGCTGTGATTTATTCAATTCATTTTTAGCAGTGTAATATTTTGAATGAGGCGTTTGGGCCTGGCTGTGCAAAACTGCAACACGTATTCATTGTTTTATAATCGCACGACTTTAGTTGTACATACAGACCAACATTAGCTTTAGCCAAAAGCGTGCAAGTCAATCAAGGGGCAATGTTGCAGAAGTTTAATTACTTAGGTTTAATTACAGTGCTTTGATATTTTTATTCATTCGAATCCTGATGGGTTTATTGCTGAGCACACTTGCCCATCTGTGTGTTCTGCCTGCCTCTGTCTCTCACTCCTCATAAACGCACAGTGTTCGGCAACGAGACCTGACCGTGTCACAGCCGTGTGCTTAATTTAGACTTCCCAGCGATGGCGCTCTGTTCGGGACTCGTCACGCTTCTTTGACAGGGCAGTGGTAAATGGGGCCCAGGTGTGTGAATGAGCTCTATCCACACTCTGGTAATGGTTTTTACTGCCAGTTACACACACACCCCCACACAGAGTCCTGTGCAGCAAGCTGAAACCTTAGAAGACAGATAGAAAATGAACCTTCTGTTGAGCTAATTTCTTCGTATTTCCTTACATGTGTTTTAACCAGATTTACTTTGAGCGGACCACAGGAAGTGCTTTTGTGGGTCAGAGGGTCAAATGGTTAACACGCTTGATACGATCACTGCGGGGTCGGGTTGGAGAGGGTCTTGTCTGGGATCTTGGTGCTGAGGAAATGTAAGACTAACAGAGGAAAAGGAGGACTCGGAAAGAAAAGGACTCTCATGTTTCCATCAGTTCTAGATATCGGTTTGTTTAGTATCCAGAAAAAAATGTAATTCGGAAAAGAATTATTTTATGATAAGTGAAAGGGATGAACATAAGTAGCTCCACATTTGAAGTCGAGGCTAACAAGGCATGTCCAAAGGCGCATACATCTAGTCAGGCCTAATTAATTTGCAGGAATGTGAATTGAGCTTTAGGGCTGTGAAAGCAGCCTCTGAAAGGTTCAGCAGAAGACACGTGCATACAAAAGATTTTAGAGGTTAAGGTGTTGTAACTGAATAACCCGTCGATGTGTAGGACATTTGCCTAAAGCAGTAATTTAGATGATGGACTCGGACAGTTGTAGCCATCTGTTATTAGGATTACAGGACAGCAGACACTTCAGTGCCTGGTAGGTACGACTGTGAAAATGATTATCACACACAAAACAGCAGAGATGGTCAGAGAAAAAGGCAGACATCTGTTCTTTCATAGGAAATAATTTCAGCGAGCCGCGATGCTGTTGTGGTATTATACTCTGGATGGATAGATGTTAAATTTACGGGTGGATTTCAACTTCCCAACATGAGGCTTCTCATATGTCTTCAGTGGAAAAAAATTTTCCTCAGTGGGTTTTAATATTTTCTTAACTTTTGATGTCTCAGTCTGAGTTTCAGTTGTTTGGTAAGAATCTCATTTGTGGTGGGCAGTCATTGAAAACTATTTTTTACAAAAGAAGTCGGCGCTGTGAAAAGAGCCGGCCTTGACGTGATTTGAAAACGTAGCCTTCTCATCTGGAGCGAGACACACTCGCATTACATCACAAGGACTTCACAACAAGGTCTCCTTGTTGTGAATTTTAACTGAAAACCGCTCAGCATTGTTTGCATGACAAAAAAAACAGCGGTTGTGGGTCTACATGGGAATGTCAGAGGGCCGGTTAAGCTTTTCATGCAATTAAAAAAAAAGTCTTATTATGTGCTTTATCAGCTGAAAACTTTATTTGTGGTGAAACTCAATATTTTTAAAGAAACGCTAGCCGAAACATTGGAACTTCCGGTTATATTTTTTTTCAAATGCATAAAAAAAGTCATAAAATAATATAATCAAGTGAAATAAATGTTATTGCCCTTGAAGGAAAACATGTCTTGGGCACAGTGCTAGAGTCCATAGTTTTACTTTATGTAAAACCATGAATTGAAAATAAGTCTTTCTCTAAAAAAAGAAAGTCTGTTTTCACAGTGTAGCCCTAAACTTTATTAGGTATCAGGTGTGGTGGTTAACACATTCACTTGGCAAACAAAAGGTCGCTGGGCTGATTCCAGCTGGAGACACAAATCACCTTTGGGGCTGCATCAGAAAGGGCAAAACAAACCCCTGCCAAATCAAACATGCAGCGTTACCTGCTGTGGTGACTCTTTACGGCAAGAGAAAAGTGAAAGTGAGAATGCAAATGACTTTGCAGCATTAACAGTCTCAAATGCGTCAGCTACCTGGGACAAAGTCTGTGTGATGTCTGATTTTACTAGTATAGCACAAGTAACAGTCAGTTGCCTGACTGCCAGGTGTTGTCCTCTTTCTGCATGTTCTATGTGTGAAAGGTGTGAACTCACTGTGCTTTATATTGGAAGTTAAAAGAACCCAACAATCAGATGACCTCTTGTGAGCAAGCACTTGGCAACAGTGGGAAGGAAAAACTCCCTTTTCAACAGGAAGAAACCTCCAGCAGAACCAGGCTCAGGGAGGGGCTTCCATCTGCCACGACTGGTTGGGGGTGAGGGGAGGGAGTCGGGGTGCTGTGGAAGAGAGGCAGAGTTGATTAATACCTGTATAAACACGTAGAAAGTGAAAAGATGCGAGTGAAGATGAAATGCTCAGTGCATCATGGGAACCTGCCTAGGGCTATTGCAGCGTAACTAACTCCAAAGAAACACCCCACTTAACGGCACAAACCCTAATTTCACCAGGCCATCCATCTTCTTAACTAATGATGAGAAAATGGATTGAGTGCATGAAGGAAAATGAGTCGGGGACGGGGAGAATCTGGAATTGTCTTGCTGTGAGGCAACAAGGCTAACCACTACCCCCCGAGTGCTGCCCAAGTCCTGATCAAGCTTCAATAAATCAAAGAAATCAGAATATAATGTTTCTGTCACATACAAACAAATGCATAGCATTTTGTTTTAATATAGCCTATTTTTCAAAAATATTTGGCAAGAGCCTCACTACTTTATGGTTCTTGGGTTTAAGTTGTTTTTGTTTTCATGCCTTCCTTTTCCTTTCCTCAGTCAGTCTCCTTCCTTCCACTCAGACCCCCGTTTTCCATCATCCTCTAAAATTTGTTGTTCTGGGCAAGAAACTGTGAACTCTGCTTTCCCTCCTCTCTCCTTCCCCTCTCTCGTATCATTTGTGTTTACTTTCCATCGTTTCTCTTTTCATCTTGCATAAGTCCTACAGTGGTTTTCTCATCATCATGCTGTAGGACAGAAGAACATGTCTGTGGTCTGCTATTCCATAAACCCTTACATTTGCAGGGCCAACTACCATTTTTTGGCTGCTTCTGGATACTTTTTTTTTTTGCACACGTGCACAGGACATTATGATGTGTTAAATGCATTCACCAGCTGCTGAACTATTACATCCTGCTGCTGTGTGTACAAAGAGCTTAAATGAGGCCTTTGAGATTTGAGCCATGGCTATTGATGGTTATTTGATTGCCACAATAAGCTCCCAATATTGCTTGAAGGCAGAAGATGAATTTGTATTTATAAAATGAGGAATGATACAGTTTCACTTAGATACAGGCACACAGAAGCATTCTTCATAAACACTGTGGCCTTCCACTATGTCCTAATGCAAAATACCACATCACAGGTGAACGGTCCATTCCAGCTGTAACCTTTCCGTCTCTAACAAATAGCTGGTAGCTGGAGGAGAGCTCATATAAATACCAATTAGATGACCCAGTTGTCTTACTGCCAGCTTCGCGATGGCACCCTGGCTAAGAAAATTGAGCCCTGAGTGGCATTCATCAGCATCCATTGTCATTCTTTCTTCCGACTCTCTCAGTAGAGGTAATTGACTGGAGAATAATGCCAGACGATCAGTCCACCTATGGAGAGATGAGCTCTAGATTGATTAGCTCTATGGCAGCGCGGTGAGCCGCGGAGTAACTGAGATATTGTTATTCTCCGGTATGAAACGGCTCTAATGGAGCTGGACAAGGACTGATGATCAGAGGGGATGGAATGGAATAAGAAAAGCGCTTGAAATATTACAGCGACTCGTTTATTTAAGAGGCGCACTCTGCACAATGGAAAGGTTGAACTTCTTAGTGTTGCTCATCATATTTAGGGAGCAGGGAAGCAATAACTGGGGTTATTAGACTGACAGTCTGCCTGGGTGCATTCTTATTGCTGATGGCAGTTTAGTGAGACTATGAAGTAAATGTTAAAGCTGCACCAGACAGTTTTGCAGACACTGACCTGGCAGCAGGGAAAACAGTTCAAAACAGCTAAACTTTGTTATTCAAGTTCTGTGTGTGATTTAAAGAGCAATGAGTTTTCCTTCTTTAGACAGTAATACCATATACCTGTTTAGACTGCCTGTCCTGTCTTCCTCCCCTCAGGTTAAGGCAGACGGCCGCCCCTCCCTGAGCCTGGGACTAACAGAGGTTTCTTCCTGTTAAAAGGGAATTCTTTCTTCCTGGTGTCGCAAAGTGTTTGCTGATGGGGGGTGTTTCTCATTTTTGGGGTTTTCTCTGTAATATTGTAGGATCTTTACCTTACAATGTAAAACACCTTTAGGCAACTGTTTTGTGATGTGGTGCTATATAATAAAACTGAACTGAACTGAAATCTCCAGAAAAATCTGGAGAACCACTAAAGTCGTGCTCACTTTACTGACTGGATTAGCAGCGTTTGCAGTGCGTGACCACCCGCTCCATCTTGTCCTATCATTTGCAGGCATTGAAAGACTGGCGTGTGTCATTTTTCAGTCGGTGACACTAGCAACACCTGGGCCCAGTGTGCTCTATATAAGACCTCAGACCTCAGTTGTGGGATGCTCTCCTATCTGAGACGCCATTCTTGCATTGGTGTCGGAGTCAAGCAATATTATTTACACCATTTTCATTTTTTCGTTCATGCACTCACCCACACCACTGATTCTACTGACTACACATGACATGGCTGCTTTAAATTCCTTTTTTTCTCATTTAAAATAAACAATTCCTCTTAATTGGGATTTTGTGTGTACATCTGTTTTATCAGGGCACATGTGGCCTGGTTTGTGACAAGTGTTCAAAGCAGGTTATGGGTACCACATGTAAATGAAAGCTGCTGGGTATGATTGCTGTAACCAAGAGCTCAGTTTGTCCTCGTCATATGCATTGTATGCGTTGATTATTCACAGATTCCTAATAGGTGCTTCATTTTTCCGTCCCTAAACTTGCCTATCATACATATTGCAGTCTGGATCCGTATGCATGCAAATGGATTGTGAGAGTCTTTTTGTCTTTTAATGTTTTCTCATGGCAGACATACACTCTCGAACTGCAGGATGACAGTTATTCTTGCTCCCCATGAACAGATTTGGAGTATTGCTGGGTTGGTTTTGGACTTGTGTGCGTCCACACAAGCAAGCAGCCAAGAAGAACTGAAGAAATGGAGCTAGAGTGCTCACGCTGTATTTCAACAACAACTCTGAAATGCATTATATTGTTCATATGTATTACAGAGAGACGGGGACACAGACAAAAGTCAAAGTGAGAATGCACTTTGTGGTTTGATGAAAGTGACAGTGACACTGGGCTTATTGCCTAGTCAAACACACACAGTCGCTGCCACACGCAGCCTGACCCAGTAATAGAGGCCAATGAAATCTGCTCATAGGGAGCAAGGGACCCGATTGTCGACGCGGTAACTGAGCCGAAACAGTCTCATTCTGCTGCTGTCATACACAGAAAATGGGCCGACTTCAGTCACAGCCACGTTAGGCCTCGCGAGGTGGCCGCCACTTCTCTGCTCCAGCTGTGGCGCTTTTGACATCACGGATGAGAATTTATGCCTCTCCGCCACAATGCCCGAAAGTATGTGACATGCAATTTTACCTGAAATGAACGCAAACTGTGTTTTTATAGAGTTGTACTTTTTCCAAGCACCCTTAAAGTCAAACCCGCGTTAGGCAGGAAAGGGGGAGGAGCCCAACTTGCGGACCTGCGTCCACCTCATCGACGGAGGATGATATTTTTCATCCTCTTCCTTTGTTTCCACCCTGTAATCAGATTGTCCTGTAATGAGGCTGTAGGGGGAAGAGGAGAACAATTATGTGTTCAAAATGAGCTCAGCTCCTCTGCGGAAAGCCCCCCCCCCTTTACGTGGCTGTGGGAGATGCTGCTTGGAAATAGCTCAGATTGCTCCCCACAGGGTTTTAACACAGCTCTCTGCTGATTGCTCGGTGTGATTGCAGACTGAATCCGGACATGCACGTGACTTTGTGTCATCTTGTCAAACAGCGCTCAAAAAAATAAAAAAGCAGTGGCATACCAAACTCAGAAACCACCTTTGTTTGGAAAGCACTGTCAGCCTTATAGATCCGGGCTTCAAGCAGGTCATCCGTCTCTCCCACTCGCATCATAATAAATATCAAACCCATTATCCTGAATGATACAGTGTGCCAGAGCACCTCATTCATCCCCTTTTCACAGGGGTCTCTCATGTCATTGATTGTGGTGTTTTGGAGATGAGCTACCGTAGCCTTGTCAAATGTCATCATCCAGCTCATCGACCAGTCAGAAGAGCCATGTTTTGTCCTTTAGTACGTGTCTAAAAGGATTTGAAAGTGGTAAATGTGAACAGTTTTGCAAATCAGATTGACAGCAGGCTGATCACTGTACTTAGTGCCTCGCTTATAACGGGCCATATGTCTTTCTATCGAACCGTTACTGTATGTTTACATGTGATGATGGGCCCACTTTATTACCTAACTGTATTTGAGATCATTGGAGAATGAATGATGGGGGGAAAAAGTTAAACTTCATTTTACTGACTGAATTAAAAAGGCAGCCCGGTACAATGCTTCATGGTTCCTCCCACCACCCCCAAAATCTTCTCCTCCTCGTTCTCTGCCATCTAGCTGTGTGTCTTGAGGGGTTTGGAGAGCCGGGGAAAACCCTCTTTTCTGGAACCTTATCTATCGTGCAGCTTGCCGTCATGCAGAAACACCCCACAAATGCCCCGAGACACGAAGAAATTAGCATAATTTCCAATTTTCTATGCATATTTTTTTCAACTTTTCATCTTCTACTTCTACTCTATTTCCAATTTCAATCCATCTGTCTCTTTTTTTTTTAGTTTTCTACTCCTATCTATCTTTTAATACTGTACCTTTTTTGGCATGTTTAGCTAAACCCTTCATTAGACATGTGGGCTGCTTGGTTTTCTCTGCTGTCTTCACTGCTGAACTCGAAGTCTCCCCCTCCATCAGTATCTCTCCTGCTTTTCCTCTGGTTTTGGTCCCTGTTTCTCTGGGTCTCATCTGTATTCGTAGTTCCATCACATTGCGGTTTTTACTCTTCTCCTTTCCTCTCCTCTTCTCCTGTCTCCTCTCCTCTCTCTTGTCTCCTCTCCTCACCCCTCCCAGTAAGAGATGCTGGGTTGCCTGGATACTTAATTTCTCCTCTCCAGGAGTAGGGTGGGCTGGAGGGGGGAAAAAAGGGAGCGATGGAGAGGGGGATGGATGGAGACTGGAAGCGAAGGAGGAGGCCAGCAACAATCACCACAGGGGCACTGAAGGGAGACGGCTGTAGGAGAAATGGGGAGAAAGGGGAAACGGAGCAGGATGGGGGCTGTCACTCCATTTTTTTTTCCCGTTTGTGTTTGGTTTGTTTTAGTGCCGCCATATTTAACCCAGGAAAGAAAGGAAATGGATGTTTTCTCTCCAAACTGTATATTTAGTAGTAAATAGATAAAGTCATCACTGTGTTTGTTCGAATTATTGATTCCT
This sequence comes from Oreochromis niloticus, assembly GCF_001858045.2. Lineage (NCBI taxonomy): Eukaryota > Metazoa > Chordata > Actinopteri > Cichliformes > Cichlidae > Oreochromis > Oreochromis niloticus. Next base: position 28,353,207 of record NC_031974.2, read on the forward strand.
TTTTCTCATTATTAAGGGAATAGAACTTTATCCACAGGTGAATCTACAGTCACCACACACACACACACACACACACACACACACACACACACACCTGTCTCGCTGCAGATCTTTGCATTGTGGCCCTGCCTCACCCGCCACCCCTCCACCCTTCATTTCTTCCTCCATAATAACCCATGCCAGCCTCTGTTTCCAAGACAACCACTCCATCAGCCTCTCATGGCTTTGCTGCCAATAGTATTGCTGATGATTTGTGTGTGTTTGTGTGTGTGTGCCTGATAAGTACTGCAGTACTGTATGTGAGCTATTGAAGATCAAGAGTCAGTCAAGATTGAAAATTGATTTCTGATGTACTGTTTCGAGGTTTGCTCTATACGCAGGTGCATCCAGGGATGTATAAACTCATTAAAACTTTCTAGGCAGATATACAGCTTAGCAACTTTGCAGTGACTTAACTGGTATCAGAGCTGGCTAAATGACATTTTGTTTTTATCTGATAGTACTGGTGTATTTGGTGAGGTCGGGGAGTGTAGTCACTGTTTTATTTACCACGAGCTCAACGGGGAAATCCTGTTTCACATGAGCTGGATTTTTTTTCTTGGTTTTTTTGTGTTTGTTTTGTTTTTTGGCTAGTTGTATTGTATGCACTACACACTCAAACCTTGTATTAACCTGTCTTTGTCTCTCTCTGTTTTTCCTGTGCTGTGCCGCTGCTGTCACCTGCCATGCCTGTGTGTTTCTGATCCACCAGGTAAGTTATTTCATGCTCCTCGGTCTCACAAACTGCTCTCATCACCATGTTCAAACCAGCTGGCCACGAATGTCCCCCCCCTCCCACATGCACACACACACACACGCACACACACACACACTCACTGCACTCACCTTGATCAGTTTCATCCCCCATTTTCTTCTCCATCTTCTCCTTCTCTCCTCGCTGATTCTCACCCTACTCATTGCGTTTCGTACCTTTTCTCCTGGTGGGTGTCTGTTTTTATTATTATGGGGTGTTTGTTCATCCCCCCCACCACCACCACATCTCCTTTTCACAATGAAGAGCCCTGTGTGGTGTTAGACGGTGGTGTTGATGAATGGGATGTCAGTGCTAGATCCAGATGAAGGCAGGCCATGTGTAATAGCATTCCTCAAAAACAGAGATCCCAGTAAGGTGATCGGAAAAGTAGCCTTCCAAAGTAAGGTGGGCTCAGTGATGAAAGAGGGAGGGAGAGGGACTCAGATGAGGTGTGCAATAAATGTAAAGTAGATGTGACTTAGTAGCAGTTTAATAATACAGTGATTAAAAATGACTGATCTGTAGAGTAGGCAGAAGCAGACTGATGCAGTGTCGTACTGTGTGAAGCAACAAAGCACATGCAGTAATGTCTCTGGCTATAATTTGTTAATATCTGAACTGTCATTCTGGGAAAAATCACAGATGTTGCTAACATTAAGTTGGCTTTATCGCAGTTAAGTGTTTTATATAAAGACTGGTACTAACATACCACATGAATATGTTTATTTCCCCATGATTAATGTTATTTTTACACCTGCACTTTTTTCCTACTTGTTCAGATCAGCCTTTTCCATGGTTTGTTGATTATAATCACAGCAGTACCTTAGTGTTACAGTTTATCAACTGCTCTGCTGAATGACAGTTCAACTTGTAAAGTATAGTATAGGAAATACTTTTACTATATTTGGTAACTTGTGCACAACAGAAAGAGCTCCTCACAGCTTTTATATGTTTTTATGATTAAAATACACAAAGATTCTTCTCAGTTGAATAATTTTCCTCTTCAAAATATTTTAGACTTATAGTCAAACTTGTAATTTGGCTTGTGTTTGGCCTAATCTGGTGGGGAAGCCGTAGATATTCAAAACAGGTATTCACGTATTTAATACGATTTTCAACACTAAGTGAGCTTCTGTTGTGTAAAGACTGTGATGATTTTAAAGCACTGAAGCCAGACTGTGACCATGTAGTAATAAAATTATTAATATGGGGAAAAAATCATGGAATACATGGACATTTTAGCTACATGAACAGACATATTATTCCATGTCTTTGAAATTAAAGAGTCAATTTAAAAGGAAGTTATCATTTACTCATTTTCAAACAACAATATATGTTAAAATATTCCCTTAAATAGATGGTGCATACGCCACACTAGCTACCTCGGTTGCTGCCACTGTATTTGCAAACTACAACTCTGGAGTATTATTAGTTAGGATTACATTGTAAGGTTTTGCACATAATATCTCACATAACACGGTTGTATGGGCTAAGATGCTTGATGATAGGGACTTTCAGTGTACCTACTACCCACAGTGACAAAAGCGTAATTTATGACTTCTTAATTACCTGAAAAAGATGACAATGAAGCTAAAAGTTTCATCATCATCATCACCTTCGACAGGTTTAACTTCTTGTTGGTTGTGGAAAGACATGCTAACGTTAGCTGCAGGTCCTTCAGTGAATTTGCTGCTTTAGTCTGTCAGTCAATTAAAATCTAAATAAGTTTCTTTTTCTAGTCACTAGTGAATATAGTGCACTTATTATTATATTATTATAATTATTACACATGAGTAAAAAAGGAGAAAAAAGATATTTAAGAACAAGGTTAAATGAGGCTAAACTAGTGTAGTAAATTCTGATCTTAGCTTCAGCCCAGATTAGCATCTCGTTTTACAATGGTGTTTCTTTTGTAATCTCTGTGCTGTAATTATATGAAGAACAGGATAAACCAGTGAATAGAAAGATGCAAAATTATTGTCGTCTATTGAAAATATGATCGTCACATCAGGTACGTGTCATCAGGTTAGAACAGAGAGAGTTCAGTAAACAATGAGATTCTTTCTTCTGTTCTTTTTTTTTTCTTAACACACTTTATGAAAGCGTCAGTGTCTTTGTTTCATCTCGGTTTATGTCGCAGTCTCTGTTTTCATCTTTCTGTTATGCAGCTGTTTCTCCCTTGCTTATTCCCTTTCCCCGGCTTGTTAGCTGCTACATAAGAAACACTGTCTTAATGCTTGGCATCTATTTAACTTTTTATAACCCTTTTTATCACATGTGCAAGTTTACTTTTTGCAAGACTGTCCCAGAATTGTAGTTCACAATTGTGGGCCCAGAGAGTCTCAAAAACATTCCAGAAATGTCCAAAAAAGGCCTTGAAATTAATTGTTGGTTTATTTTTGTGGTTGTGTACCTGCTGTGAGCAATTCTTTATGAGGAAAGTCTCTTCCTTCCATGTAGCCCCAATCATTGCCACTTTCTAAATGAATTAATGCACTGTATACTACTAAGATTATCTTTAAAAGATAGATTTATAAAAGCACCACTAGAAATAACAATGTGAGCATGCTATTTGTAATACTGCGTAAGTCATAAAGGAGAGGAAGAATTCAAACTAGTTCTTTTGAAATAATGAAAAGGCAGCCAAGGCACATGGCTTTCCTACCCAGGTTAGGATTTCTGGGGCCCCACCATGGAGCCGGGCCTGAAGGGTGCTTGCTGGAGAGCACCTAGTGGCTGGGTCTTAGGCTATTGGGACTTGCTGAGTACAATCCAAAAGCACTATGTAGGCCTGCCCTCCTGTGGACCCATCACTCACAGGAGGGGCTGTAGGTGATTGGTGCTCTGTGAATTGGGTAGCGGTCAGGTCAGCGGTCTTCGCAGTCCTATCCTTGCCTGATAATCTAGCTTTAGGTGCATGGAATGTCACCTCTCTGATGGGGAAGGAGCCTGACATGGAGCAAAGGTGTCAACTGATCATCGGCTGTTTGGGAGTTGGATTGGGTAGCAGTGAAGAATGCTGGATAGACCTGTAGTTCCCAAATGTCTAATAATGGTGCGCCGGGAATGTCTGCTTGGGGCCCTGGTCCATGCGATCTTCCACTCTCACTTCCTGCAGAACTTGGGCAGCATGTTCCATGTACCATGGACCATGTTCCACGCCTGCATTGCTGAAACGGCTGTGCAGAGCTGTGGCGGTAACCCCCGACCCAGAAGGTGTCGTCCTATTGATTTGTATTGAGCTTGGTTGGCTTCTTAGATCAGCCAAACAGATGGCAGACCAAGTGGGTGTGGCCTTGGGAAAAACTTGGGTGTGTAAGGAGTTTGTGATACCATGGAACAAGACGTTCAGTTGGCCCTTAGAATCTATAATTATTGGTTCATATAGACTGGTGTCAGCAGGAGTGCTGGTAGCTGCAATCTCAAGTGCTACTTGCTTTTATGGCATCCATACTGTCATGTGATAGTGAGCAATCTTTTTTTTTTAATTACAAATTTTATTATTTGAATTCATTTATTTTACCCTGATCATGTCCAACAGTACCATTTGTTGGAAAATGAGATCCAGTAACAATACATTTGTATTAAATTTAGGTAGTTCGATTGGATTAGTTTAAGGTTACACTGCTTGTGTTCACCTTTTTCTCTAGTACACACATATAGCCTCTTTGTGCACCTCTCATCCTCCAACTCATTTTCCTCTAATTGATGGATGCTACTCATCCAGCCTCTCTGGCAGCTTTTAAGAAGCTTTTAATAGGAGCTCAGAGGGCAACCAGCGCCATCTTTCTTCCCCTTTCTCCTCCTTCAAACTAGCAGCCTTCAATGGGTCTCTTGAAGACCATTCTATGTGTGTCCATTTGAGAGAAGACGAGAGAGAGATGACCAACTGTGAAGTGTGCTAATAGGCTCGCCCGGCCTGATGTCGACGTTTCATTCGGTCCCTGCTTCCATCTCCTCCTTGCCGCCCTCGTACCCAATTGGGGTTCAAAAAGCCTCCTTAAAGAAAAATAACACTCAGACAACATTAGTTGCAAAAAGAGAGAAACAAGAGGCAGCAGCAGTGGATATGAAGGAAGAATCCCTACACACCTATTGGGATAATATTATTAATATTAATAATAATACGTTTGGATCAAAGTTTTTCTTCCTATTTGTTTTTTTGTTGTTCACTTCAGTTTGTTTTTGCCTGGTCGACTCAAATGTGAAAGTGTATTCCTGTCTGTAGCTATTATATGAACTGCTTCTTAGTACTGCTTGGTTTGAAGTAATTTTACCAGTGTGGAAAACTACTTTTTTTTAACACTACTTAGGTAGCACACTACAAAGGAAACAAGGTCAAAGCACAGCACAAAGGAAGAACAGAAGGAGTGATGGAAGCTTCTTTTTTTTATACGAACACTGTTAGCTGCGCTTTGTCTGTCACCACCAGTTAATTGTGTAGAGTGTGGGATGTGCTTCGTTTGGAGAAGCCAGAGCCCTTCAATGAGCTGATCAAAAGAGGCAGAACCAATAGAGATGAAGAGCTTCAGGTGGGGAGGAAAGACGAGGGGGTATCTCTGTCTCGGTCTTTCTGACAGTCATGACTTAATGATCAGACGTTATAGTTCAGCTGTGCTCGTTTCATTATCTTTATTGGCACAATGGCCAATCAGAAACCACATTACCGAGGCAATTCATTCACAACTAAAAATCTATGTAACCACATTTCCAGTAAAACACTCTTTATGCTGAAATAATAGACTGTTTGGCTTTGACTCACATTCTTAAATCCCAATATATGGACAAATATCTGCCAATTAATTAAAAAAAAAGAATAGGTGCAGCACTCCTCCCAACATCTTTGTCTTTATTACCCTCTCTCTGTCTTTATCTATTATTCCCATGCCCCCCTCTCTGACACTACCAGCCCCCACCACCACCACTCAATATTACAGCACTAATACTGCCACTTCATGTGCAAATATTTGAGTCTGCCGTCAAATCCCTAATCACACCGATCAATCTCCCAGATATTACCCTACAACTGAAGGCCTTTGGACAACTGCATTGATTTTTTGCCATTTTCCTCGGCGTTTTCCTTCCCCATGGATATATCAAATCAAAGCTTTTTTTAAAAATATTTTGTAAATATTCTCTTCATCCAAGCTCGGCGTGACAAGGAAGGCTTGTCTCATAAAGCTGTCGAAATTGGATTTCTATCACAAAACAATAACTAGCAGCGTTTTCTGTTCGCTTCAAAGCGTTTTATGGATTCCTGCTTTCCCTCGATGTTGCTTTGGCCTTTTCACATGCAAATGGCATTAAAACACCAAGAATTCAGAGCACCTTCTAATTGTGCCCTTAAAGTGCACCAAAATAACAAGGTCCGAAATGTTTAAGGGTGGAAAACAAGAAAATCTCTGTAGCCTGCATATTATCTGGCTAATTAGGCAGAGCCAGACATTCGGAATGCATAGCTAATGAGCGCCTTCTCCATCTCTGCTGGGATCACCCAGCACGTCTAATGGTCACATAAATTCTCATTTATAGGTCATAATCTGTCACTTATGTACATGGGTTCCCCCAATTAGAGATATGGGCCCTTCATACTGATGCCTCTCAAGGGGATTCACAGGTCTGGTACACTGGCACTCACAGAGTGACAAACTCTGACCTGGCGTCCCAACTGACCCCAGAGGACTGTGGAGAACCTGGCTCCTAAATGGCGCTGCTACTGGGGAATGGTTCCAGGTGCTTGTCGTGAGTATCCTGTGTGTCTCCGTTGCTATGTCTGTCGGCTGAAATGGCAAGGGACTGGCGGGAAACCTCCACTGAGTGTTTGACAGTAGACAAGGGGACGAGAATAGCAGGAGCTTGGTTCACCTATGTGTCTTGTGCTGCCATTTGCCATTCTTCTGTTGCCATTTTGCCGGACAATTACTATTCTATTATCAGCTGCCAAAATATTTATTTGAAGCCTGTGGACCGCATTAGAATTGTAAATGGATCATAAACCTGGACTGCTTTCTGTTTCACTCTAATTAGAAGAAAAGAATGTGAATTGCCAATGAAAGGGGACATTTTACTCCATCTCAGTGGAATCACCTAAAGGCCAAACACTCACTTTCCCCTGACCCCTGCAGTGCTGTGTGAGTTTGGCCCTGTATGGAGAAATTTTAGGGATCCAGTTAAATGGTGCCATCCCAGAAAGGGGAATGAATTTCAATTAACTTCTCAAAAAAACCCCACACTCTGATAGGGAGGAAAAACCTGGGTTAAACCGAAGCTGCACAATGGCATCGCCCTTATTTGTATGCATGTTTTTGTCTTTAACACATTAGTTTTATTTATAGGAATAACTTAATATTTAAAATTAAGATAATGATGATGGGCGGGAAACATCCATGCTAGTTAGGCTATGAATAGGTAAATTGGCGTGTTGTAGCATGCTTGTAGTGTGCGCTATTGAAGACAGCATTAGGGTATTCTATGCATTGCATTTGATCATTAGTTATTCATCTTTGTCTTCCACAGTTTGTTATGTGTCCTGTCTCCCTCCCCTCATTCCCAACCGGGCGCAGGTTTCTTCCTGTTGAAAGGGAGTTTTTCCTTCCCTCTGTCACCAAGTGCTTGCTCATAGGGGGTATTATTGTAGGGTCTTTGCTTTTTGCAGTATACAGAGCCTTGAGTGAACCGTTGTTGTGATTTGGCACTATATAAATAAAATTGAATTGTTTTGTGTCATATACAACAAAACCTGCACTCCGTAACTCTATATTTCATATTAGTTATATTTATAGTCACATTTGAAATTGCCACAATTTTCTGTAAAGTGTGCAATGAAATGTGAAGGGAGAAAGAACCAGCATGTACAGTGAGTATCAGATAAGTCAGGTTACTTTGAAAGAAAAGGAAGGCCAAACTAAGTTGTGAAAGTTGAACTTTCCACACTGTGACCTCCAGATGAACCTGACTATTTAGCCTCTGTTGAACCAATTCAAAGTTAGCAGGGGGGTACATCGCTGTAGCTGGTTTCCCTTTCTATTAATCTCTCTTCTTAGAAAACAATCCCAAAGAGTCCAAGTACTGTTTTATTGAAAGGGAATGCAAAAAGGGCATCACACTACTGTCATCTCTGTCAAATGGTCAGTGCACATGGTTTACTCTGGAAAGGAAGCGTGTCTGCACCACAGAAAAATAGAAAAAAAGGTTAGAAAAAGTAGGCCAGGCAGCTAGTTCATAACCCCTGCTTGTTATTCATTTAGGCGGCAAGTTCTATTGTGCCTTAATCACATGTTTAAAGTGAAAAAGCAACATTTTCACAGCGTGGCCATTTAAAAAATTTTTTTTAAATCTTTGCTTGCAGGAGAATGCAATGTGAGTGCAACAGTCCAAGCTTTGTTGTCGGTCAGCCAGCTGTGTTGCAACCCAAGACCTCAAAGTCAATCCAGAAAGCCAGTCGGGCCAAAGTCAATATGTGGGTGTTTAGTAAATTGCTTCATGTAAAGAGCTCTCTAGAGATGCTCTTCAGGGTTTCTTTTACCACAAGAAGAGAGGAGACACTGGTGTTTTGGTTCACCTCTAAATCTGTGGGAAAATCTCAGAGTAGATTATTCAATACCTCCCTAAGATGCAAGGCATGTACACTGTAGACACTTATTGGAAAGCCAAAGCTTTGAAGGCCAAGGGTCTATGTGACTAGAGCTGTCAATTTTATGAGCCTAAAAGGGCACAGTATAAAGATGGATAACACAATTGGCTCTAACAGCTTGAAAATAAAAGTGGAATTGGCAAAATGAGAAGCTACAGTTAGGGCTTTGGTTTGCAAACAGGGTAAGTAACAGCTTGCATAAATTCAATTCTTTACTGGTCCCGTGTCATTCATTGACAGATCAAACCTGGCAGTTGAATTACCTCACCTCTCTGCCACAGTTTGTTTATTCACTGAATTGAAATGGTCACCGGGGCTTTGACGTGGCCCCGACTTTGCAATATCAGCTAAAGAATGAATGTCAACAAGAATATCATATCAGTCTTCACTGTTTAGTGGTTAGCACTGAGTAGTGCATGTTAGGTAATGAGCTGCCCAAATGGATCAGTGGACAGTCAGTTAGGGCATGCATAAAGCAATCAATTAGTTGATCAATAGCCCTCATTAGGCCATCATATAGTTAAGTTGTATATTTGGGCCTCTGTTTGGAATGAATAATTTAAAGCCTGCAAAGGGAAGTGGGAATATTCGCCCATTTCAGTGTTGCCACATGTCTGATGAGGCGTTGCTGTTAGATGAAATACAGACATGTATGTAGGATTAAGGGCAGAAGTACTAAGATATCAAACATACCCACACATGCATAACATTCAACAAATAACATTCATTTCAATTCAGTTCAGTTTTTGTGTATAATGCCAAGTCACAACAGCAATTGCCTCAAGGTGCTTTTTATTGTAAGAACTTACAATAACACAGAAAAAAAACCCTCACTTCCTGTGGGCAAGCACTTGGCGACAGTGGGGAGGAAAAACTCCTTTTTAACAGGAAGAAACCTCCGGAAGAACTGTAGGTTAAGGACAAACCATAACTTCTAAGTTTATTGCTACATCTGTTATTGTTACCACTTTATCACTTTGTTTCTGTTTATCAACATTTTACTAGGGTGTCGCACAGTCTTTGAAAAGGAGAGGTCACTTGTAAGAGATGGTGTGACCAGCAGTTAGATTTTAAAAAATTTTGTGGCCTGTAGCACCTGTGCAAGTGCATGTAAAAATATATATAGTTGTTGCTACCTTTTCATGAGGCTAAACTGCGAACACTTGTAACCTATACATTTCTAGCATGTTTAATGTAGTTTAAATAGTTTTTTGTTGTTTTTTTTTTTCCAACATAAACTTTGATCTTGTCGTAACTCTTCCCAATTAGCTGCACTAAAACCTACCAAACGTTACCCAAAAACAAAATATGAGGAATGGTCTAATATGAAACTCGACCCTTGGTCTCCTCAAAAGTTGGCTTGGGTTCTAACATGGACTTTTTCACAGTTTGAAGAGTCCACTCCTGCATTAACTGGGCTGTTTTACACGTGACACAAAAAACCCAACCTACAGGATTGTTAAGTTTGAGAACTGGCAGATGGGATGATTGTAAACCCCTTAGTTTGGTGTTTGATATAATTAAAACATCTTTGATGGGTTACAAAGCTGCACTTAGGGGAATTGCACCACATGCATCTTTTTTGTGATCGCTCTCACCAAACTGTTTCTGGGTGTGGAAAATCCCACCCAATAAGGCAACGTTACCTTACAGATTGGAATATATTTGCGGTAAAAAAAAAAACCAAACTTCCGAGACACACAGGATTTCACCTCGACTTCAAAGTCTTCCGTGCGGAGTCGTGCTGCGTTGACTTCTATATTTTCAAGGCGGATTTTCAGATCTTGGTCGGCGGTCGCGTTATAGACCAGTAGTGGTTGCTGTTTGTTTTTGTGCTAATGAGTACTGTGACATGCGTCTAACAAAACCTCGCCGAAGGGGGCATTGCTTGGAATCCGAGCCATGTCGAAACCACTGGCGCCAGTCCCACATAGCGATAATCTGGATGAGGCGGAGCCTTTGGAGATCACAGTGCAGTGCTGCTTTCGCCATCCTTTCCCATGGGAGTCTTAAAGACGACTTCAAAACAGCATAGATGACCATTATGCCTCGATTTCTTTTTTCTTTTTCTTTTTCTTTTTTTTGGTTACTTTAATATTAATTACTTCATATCAAGGTTTAAAACGAAGACTTTCCAAGGCTTGAAAATGGAGACGAAATTATTATTCGCCTTATCCTTGATTTTCACTCACAATTACCAACAATGACTTCTACCTCCCAATTATTGGGGTAATCAACAGTAGTCTCAATTCCCTCCTCAGCGTCTTAAATCCCCTTCCTGCCTTAAATGTCCATGTTTCCTTCTTCTAATTGCATCCAGACATTTGGAATCAGAGCTGAATGGTTGTCTAGGTGTTAATTGGTTTGAAGGACTGCTAACAGGAGACAGACATGAGAAAGGTGAATTAGGACGGTGCATGTGGTGCATAAATAACGAGGTGTGGCCTGGGTGTTGTCACGGCTTGTTTCGAGGTGTTCTGGCTTATGTTGTCCCCGAGGTGGCCCTAGAGAAAAGTGTAGCATGCAAAAACACATTTTCTTGTTCTGTTTTTGTACCTTTTTAAAATTATTCACTTGGGTTATTAAAGACGGATTTTAACTACTACCTGAACTAAGCTCATAAGCCGTTGTTGAAGGCTAGTGCAGATATAAGCCTTTACTGTTTGTCAGATTTTCCAAGGACAGTTAAAATTAAACACACAGAGCTTAATGAAAGAAAACTGGTTGACAGTAACCCTCATCCACATGTGCAGAATTGATTTTTCAAGTCTTTTATAAAATTTGCTTAATACCTACTGGTGGAGACATTATCGCACAATTGATAAGGACATCACATTTTGCTACTTGTGTTCGTATATTCCATCTACTGATGTGGAAGAAAAAAATCTTGACTCTTAAAACTCAACATTTAGGGAAAAAAGCTCTACATAAATGTATAATTGCTGTGACTTTATGGAGATGTCATTTGAAGGTGCTGTTTTAGAAAATGTTTGAGTAGAAGTAGCTGTTGAATCTTCCAAATAACACATCTTGGAGTACTGACTCTGCAACTGAGGTCAAAATAAAAGATTTTAGAGTCTAAACAGAAGTGAAGCATAGTAGAGGATCAGCCCAATTCAGTGCATTCTCAGTGACTCCTCAAGCAAAGGAATTAAGGAAGGTCAAGGAACTAAGAGCTTGAAATACCTGCACAGGAAAAACAACAACAAGAAAGCGTATTTGGTTAACAGCGTACTTCTAATTTTTTTTCCTAAAAGCCTTATTCTATGTGGCTATAGCAAAGTATGGACAGGTTTACATGTACTTCTTGTAGCACGTATCATGGGGGTGTCACAGGCTGCTGTTTCCCTGCTGAGAAACCTGCTGATACTCTGACTTGAAATCTGCAGCTTACACATCTTTTGAAGGAGCGGCTTAGGCTGTGGAGAGCTTTTTGTTGCATCTCAAGACACTGCTGCCATACCAGCCTGCCAAGGCCTGTTTTCTCTGCAGATCAGCTGTCCACCTGCTAGAAGAACGTACATTTCAGCTCCTGCTGCTGTATGCTTCACTTTCCTAAGTAGGCTTTGAGCAGGGCTGTGGGGGGGTGGGGATGGATCTCCAGCTGGTGTTGGCATGGTGGTGGAACTGAGCAGGCCAGAAACATTTACCTTAGGTGTATGGAGTAGGATGGAGCATGAGTCAACAGTTTTCTTTTTGCCTGAAGCTTTTGCTGTCTTTATTTTTTTCTTCCTTGAGCTACTTTTGCATCAAGCCAGAATCCATGGGAGGTTATTTGCATGAAATTGGAATCAGCTATAAGAGGAGAGATTGGAAATGTTACAGTTAGAGTGTGGCATCATACACACCGATGAAGTGTAACATTATGACCACTGACGGGTGAAGTGAGGAACACTGATTATCTCTTCATTATGGCACCTGTTAGTGGGTGGGATACATTTGGGAGCAAGTGAACCCTTTGTCCTCAGAGTTGATGTGTTGGAAGAAGGAAAAATGAACAAGTTTAAGGATTTGAGCTAGTTTAACTAGGACTACATTGTTAGAGGACTTGGTGAGAAGATCTCCAAAACTGCAGCTCTTGTGGGGTTTTCTGCAGTTGTCATAATCTATCAAAAGTGGTCCAAAGAAGGGACAGTGGTGAACCAGAGACAGGGTCAATGGCAGACAAGGCTCATTGATGCACGTGGGGAGTGAAGGCTGACCTTTGTGGTCTGATCCAACAGATCAAACAAATAAGCTACTGTAGCTCAGATTGCCAAACCAAGCTGGTTCTCATAGAATCGGTTTAGGAATGGTTTGTGGAGCACAACAATGACTTGTAGGTTCTTGATTTGGTTTCCAAATTCCCAGATCTCAATCCAGTCAAGCATCTGTGGGATGTATTGGATAAGCAAGTCCAGTCGATGAAGGCACTCCTCACAACGGAAGGATCTGTTGCTAACATCTTGGTGCAGATACCACAGCACAGCTTCGGGGATCCAGTGGAGTCCATCCCTTGAGTGGTCAGGGCTGTTCTGGCTGCAAAAGGGGGACTGAGACAATATTAGGCAGGTGGTCATAATGTTATGCTTGATCAGTGTATAATAACTACTATTATAATGGAGACAATGGAGAGGTAATATTTCTGGCCTTCCGCTGATTGAACCTGCATCCTTTCTTTTTAATTAAATTAATTTCTCAAATCCACCAATAAGAGAAGAATCACAAAACTTTTTCTCAAAGTTTAAAGTACAAAATAACACACACATACACAAACATAGACTCTCAAATGGCTATAATCACTTTCTCACACCTCTCGCTGTGGTTCTTTACACCGTGTCAGGCTCTGGCTGCCTGGCAATGTCAGTCTAATAGCATTTCAAATGAACTGTAAGGCTTCAGTGGAGAAGCTCATTTATCGCTCCGTATTCATACTATGAAGTTTGCAAAGACTTGCAGGTAAAAAAAAAAAAAAAGATTGGCCAACTGATGTACATCAGTCGAAGTCAGTAGTAGAGAGCAGAGGAAGTGGTTAGAGACAGGTTTTTACTAAGAAAACGAGAATAAATAGAAAAACACAGGTAAAGATAATGATAGGCAGTAAAAGTGAACAAGAGGCAATATTTAAATGAACAAAACATGAAGGAGATAGATGTCATAGAGTTCTGACAGACTTTGAGTGCTGATGCACAATTTATGGACAGGAAAGAGGTGGGGAGCCTTTCCTCTCCACCCCTGAGAGCCAGTGTCTGACAGTGTGATCCACCGGCTCATTTACATTCATGTGCGGGCCCACAACGAGTTCTGCCATCTTGTGAAGTGCAGATCTTTATTTTACCTCTCAATCTATCTCTCCTTATCTCCCTCTTCATCCCATGGCTGAACATCTCTTTGGTGTTTTCTAAAACCCTCTGAGTGCTAGGGGGGCCTGAACTCTGAGAACTCGGCTCCTCTGTTATGCAGTTCTGCCAAAGTAAAGCGTTATGTACTTGTATGAATTCTGCCTGTGGGCTGCAACACTCACAACTTTTTGCTAAGTCTCAAACTGCAAGGCCAAAAGTTGACAGGTGGTATCTGCAATGACCTTTTCTGTTGATATTCAGATGATTTGTGTAATTTTTCGTTGTTATGGGTTTTTGACTAAGTGCAGCAAAGCAGCATCATTTGTCATGACAGATTTCTACTGCCAGTTACTGCAGCAGATATGAGCGCAGCTCAAAACACGGCTCTAACTGAAACATACAAATACAGAAACATCGGCACAACACATAATGCAGATGTGAAACTCACTCTACTCAGGCAGACATGTAGTCATCCGTGTGTGTGGAGCACACTGCTTTGAGTTTGCAGTTAAAAAAAAGAGGAGACAGCAGTAAACAGGCACTGTGGCCGGCCCTACGGCTCGAACTTGTCAACAACACTGCCAATTAAGGGTTGATTAGGAGGTGGAGCTGAATTGCCGACAGCTAAATACACACTGCCAAGACCCCAATCTCACCCCCTGCACCCTTTACCCACCCTCAGCACACCCACAGATTGCCGTGGAGCTTGTGTCAATTGCTGCAACATTCCAGTGCAGCGAGATTACTTTTTCTTTTTTTAATCAGCACATTCAAGCAGTTTTGACTGATTTTACTTAATGTTAAAAGACACATCATTGCTTCTTGTTGCAGTAGCTGTAATCATTCAAGTAAAAGATCGTTTGTGTGTGGATTGTTCTCATTTTGTAAAAGTAAGTGATACATGCAAAAAGAGTCCCAAAACCACTCTGATCAACATTTGTGATCAACCGTTTCGTTGACTTGGCAGAATAATACATGCTTTCTACTTGATCGGAGAAATGTAGGATACTTCTGTGATCAAGTGGAGAGAGGATGTTTATTTACACAAGTACAGCTTCATATTCAAGCAAACTCTTGAGTTGATGCTCTCATAATGTGTCAATTAGATATTTCTAGAATTAAAAAACAAAAAAGTCTGGTTCAACATTAGTACAGTGGCGTCTTTTAAGAGATGCTTGGAAAATGAGATAATTTCTGCAAATGGGATTATGCCATCATGATAGCACTAAGGCTTTTTGAGACATCTACGTCATCTGTGTGAATTTTTAAAATTTATTTTAAAGGTTCAATAAACACTCCAGTTTCCCAAACTTCACATTTTCTGGCATTTATTGCATAGTTCAGGCTTAACCAAGAGAAGGAGTACATTTTTTAAACTGAACACCACATTCAAGTGAGAAGTAATCGACTGCAGCGCACTCTCACCTCCACTCAATCCTCTAAACCCCTCATCCACCTCAGCCTCCTTGAATTAGCGTATGCTCCATCAGGCTCCGGGCCTCAGATTTGGCCCCCCTCCGGTTTTCAACCTTCCAAACCCGCTCAGCCCAGATCAGAGCTGTGCTTAGCCCAGCACAGCTTCTCAAGGTTGGGGCAAGGAGAAACTGCAGAAAGGAACTCTTGCCATCTGTTTTATTTGGAACCTGACCCACGTCCAACCATGCAGCCAGGTACAGAAGAAGACAGACCTACATTTGACCAGGTTTGCAGTAAATGGCCTGTATTTATATAGCGCTTTTATGGTCCCTAAGGACCCCAAAGCGCTTTACATATCCAGTCATTCACCCATTCACACACACATTCATACACTGGTGATGGCAAGCTACGTTGTAGCCACAGCCACCCTGGGGCGCACTGACAGAGGCGAGGCTGCTGGACACTGGCGCCACCGGGCCCTCTGACCACCACCAGTAGGTAACGGGTGAAGTGTCTTGCCCAAGGACACAGTGACTGTGAAGTAGACATTTTTCCTTCTTTTATGGATGTGATGACACATTCCTGGATTGTCAGCTCGTGACTGGTTTTCCCAGCTGATTGTGCTGGTAAGTGTGTGTGTGTAAGTGTGTGTGTGTGTGTGTGTGTGTGTAGGGGGGGGGAAGAAAAACTTGGGCACTGATGACAGATTGAGAAAGTGACTCTTAACACCCCAAGACCCTCAACACCAGTATTAAGACCACAATCTCAAATGGCCTGTTATCCCTTCCATATCTGACAGCCACATGTGTAAATATGGCCAAAGTAAATATTGTTCCTTCTTTAGTAGGAGGCCCAGTCATGGGAACCCTCTGACCTCTAAGCAGTGTCACCCTCTTCCCAAGGTCATCAAGCTGAACTAATCACTCCCCTCGCTTCTCGCAAACTAACTAGCCCATGAGCTGTGGCATCTTCATTTATCACATCCTTGATAAGGGGAATCTTTAATTACACCCCTCCTCTCCTCCCGTGGATCTGTATCTCTTTTCCCTCTTCCCCCTAACAGACTCCCGTCTATCCATCCATTCTTAAAGATCCCTCCAAGGGAAGGGGCTATAGCATGTCACCGTCCCAGCGCTCGGGGACTCAGTAAGTCGATCCAACAGGAAATCAATATTGAGGCCTAATGCTGAATAATTGAGGTTACGGGAGTTCAGCAGCACTCCCCAGACATGCACCCCCACACCCCGTCGCGTAACCTCCCATTATGCACAGGGAGGGGCGCATCATGGCCTCTCATCTCTTCTCTTACACAGAGCGTTCATTTGTTTGACTTACTGACCGTTTTAACACTAAAGTGCTCTCAGAGATCACTAGTAGTGCTCCGGTTATGGGCCGATTGTTCCTTAGTGAGAAGGTTCATTTAGTGGGGCTTGAAACACTGAGTAACTCCGAGCAATGAGCAGATTTATGTCACATCTTGGGGGGGAGTGAGGTATATAACATACCTGATTTCTAGCTGTTAATCCTTGTCATCAACTTTTAAGTCACAGCATATTTCATAACAGCATTTGCCTTCCATTGCCAGTGTGTGCTGAAAAAGTGAGCAGAGGAAAGAGAGTATAATAACTTGTAAGGTTTGGAGTGTGGCATTCACTAGAGGGCACAAGCTGCCTTGCAAAGACTCTAACCTGGAGTTGGGAAGAACAGAGAGGATGAGCTTAGATCTAGAAGTCTGCTCAAAAGGTTATTAGGAGACAAAACAGTGCGAATTGGGGGGACCTGCGGAAAAGTTTCACCTTTGTGATGACGGGCTACAAAATGAAACGGTTTTACTCTTTCATATGTTTGACTCGAGGGTTTGTCTTGAAGCTTGAGCGAATAGATTTGGCATTTGCGAGACAGCTGGATTGTCAGTTCGGCTTGCACGGTGCATGGGTTTTTTCCAAGCAAACATTGATGCAGTGAGTTGATTTTATTCTTAGCTGTCAGGGTTTTTATGTGGCAGTGTTTATGAAACGGCCAAAAGCTGTCAGTATTAGTTTATTTTTGACAAATAGTGTGCTGACCTGTCTTTTGAGAGGAAGCAGATTAGACACACACATCTTTGGCAGTGCATCTGATAGGCTGTTTTTCTACATGTATTTTCTTTCTCTTCAATCTTACAGTCCTCTCATCGTCTCTGCCTTCAAGATTTCTCTTTCAGACTTCTACATAAAATTGACTTCATCGTGCCATAATATACACGCTCGCTTTTTCCACAACCTTCCGTGAAGGTGCAGAGCTCTGTAAAGGCGATGCGCTTGGCCGGAGCCACGGAAACAGCAGGGAAAGGTAGAAGCAGCAGAAAAACAATCTCAAAATCTCAGCAGCCTGTGTCCTTGTTATTCAGTCTGAAGCTTCTGCACTGAGTTTTCTCGCTGGTCTTGAAATCTTCAGATAGCAACCTCTTACATTCTGCATTTCCTGTAGAAGGATTCTACCTTTGCAGAACTCTCGATTATTAATGCACAGCTATTCACACAAACAAGTACAATATTAATAAATGCATAAATGCTTCAGAATTGTATCACGTTAAGGCCATTTTTGGTGAGGTAGACACACGTGATAACCAGCCTTGTAAGCTTCACACACACACATGCAAACACACTCGCGGTGGTGTTTTTTCAGATGCAGTGGTTGTACACAAAAAACAAGACTTGTATGTTCGCTGGTGGGCACAGAGCCATTCCTTTGTTGCCTTCCTGTTTGTCTCGGTGTGTTATTGAGAGTGTGTCTCTTCTCACATTGTGTATTTAGCCCCTCCACCACCACTACCACCACCACCACCACCAAACAGACACACACAAGAACATACACACACGGACAAGCATCCTCTCTCCCTGCTTCATCTCCCTCCTCTTTGCTTCCTCTCCCCTCCAGGCTAAGGCCACTCAGGCCTGCAGATGGCAGATAATGACAGTGCTGTCCCCACTGGCTAGTTGTGTGTCTAAGTGTATGCGTGTGCGGGTGTTGGCTCAATGTCTGTTCAGTTCATTGCCAATAGTGGGTTGTTAAGCTGCACTTGGATACCTCCTTGCTGGCTGCCTGGGCGATTGGGTCACTGGTTGGCTTACTGACTGGCGGGTTCACAGTTCACTGGTATATTTGTTGCTGATTTACTAGATAACACCCCGAATGTTTGGCTTACCTACTTAGTGAATAGTTGGGTTTTGTTGGCTTACTAAACTGCTGAGTGGCTGATGTATTTATGGGCTGAGCATCTGCCATACTGACTGACAAGCTGACTAGCATAGTGTCAGGACACTGGCAGATTCTCAGCTAGGTAGGGCTATGGTAACTATTGTGAGGGAGATGGTAAGTGTGTGTGGTATAAGGTCCTGCAGCGTTCCAGTGTCTCTTCCTGTCTGCCAGTCCTGGCTTGTATTTGTCTTTTTGATAGAGAAATAAATATGAGTCTCCACTAGGGCACTGTCTGGATTCCTTTGCTGTGCTTTATAAAATGTGCATGTGGCTGGCCTCATATTTGAGAGACACGTATTATATTATGAGTGTTTAGAGTGTTTAGTGTTTAGAAGGTGATAGCAGAGGTTTTCTGAAGTAAAAACCTTCATCATATCTTAGAGTTTAGTCTGTACTTTGGGTCACGCTTGGAAAAAACTGAGGTCCTACATTTTCATAATGGACAGCACAACTTGTTAGATCTTCGCACTGGTGAACACAGACGCGAAGTTAGGAATGCAGCCTCACTATATTAGTATCCAAGGCAACTCAATGTAACCCCGATGGCATCACTGAGTTACTTTCTGAGGCTTTAAAAGGCTCCCTTCAGAAGCACAGAAGATATTTCAACAAGTTGATTGATTACCCTTGTGTGGATACTTACACTTGAGTTGTAAGTAACAGTCTATTTTAACGTAGCACCCTGGATATATAAGATTTAATGAGAACGTTTCAGTTTTGCTTTTCTACAAATAATGCAGTTTTACACAGTTTGTCGCACATTTAAACTACAAAGTATCAAATTGATATCCAGTTAGCAATTTTATTGGTTTATTACTAATTTAAACACATGATTTGTGATGACGGATTGGATGTTTGTGTTTTGTGCTTTTCTCTCTGTGTTCCTCTTTTATATCTTCCCTTTCACTGGCCAACTGCCCCTCCCTCAGCATGGTTCTCTTCCTGTTGAAGGGGAGTTTTTCCTACCCAACGTCACCAAGTACTTGCATATAGGGCATTTTCTGATTCTTGGGCTTTTGTCTCCAGTGGGTCAGTTTCTTGCAGTATAAAGTGCCTGGAGGTGACCGTTGTGATTTGGTGCTTTAGAAATTAAATTTAGGTTATTTATTTAGTTAGTTTTTTACTAACCAGTGTCTTGCCTTTTTACAACAATACCTTTCCTTAAATTTCATTATCATTAAATGTGAGTTGAGTGAACAGCTTGGAGAAACAAAGCACATGAAATTATTTTTTGTGTATATAATGCATTCCACGTAATTTCTGCTCTCAGCAGTTAAGCACATTGAGGCATTTGGTTTGAAGTCTACTTTATGTGGGTTCAAAGTGCTTACCTTTGCATGCAAAATAGTCTGTGCACATGCACAGCCTCTGTTGTTGGTCCATGGCCTCAGGGTATTAGGCAGCTCACCTGAGGCCATCCCTGGTGACTGGGTGAAGACCACCCGAGAGCGATGCAAAAACCCTAATTTGAAAACTGTATATAAATCTCAGTCTTCTTGTCATGTTGAATGCTGGCTCACATAGCCACTATACATATGTATGTTCAGACGACGACAGGATTGTTAACGTTCTCTATGAAAATTCAGTTTTTTAAGGATTTCTCAAGTTCTGATAAACAGCAAAGAATGTTTTATACAGCTTTTCCAGGCATCCTAGTTTTTATTTTGGATTCTTATTTTAGTTTGCACACAGAAACAAAAACTTCCAGGGTCAAAATTATTAGCCCCCCTGATGATAATAGTCACTTGTGTGTTCTGTTTGCCTGATAACAGCCTGCAGTCATTTGTTGTAGTTTTCAAGAAGTCTCACACATGTCTCCTGAGCAAGCCCAGCCTATTCTTCTTTGGTGAATCTCTCAAGCTCTTCCAGGTCTACTGGGCCTTGGTCTTCAGTTCACCCCACAGATTTTCAATGGGATTCAATCAGGGTTTTGTGCAGGCTACAAGTGAATAACATTCACTTTGGTTTTCTGAGGGCACCTCTTCACCAAGAACACGGTACATTTTGGGTTGTTGACAGAGGAACTACCAAGACCCATTTTTTTCCTGGATTTTCTTTCACGATCTTTACAAATCCTTCTTTCTTCATGATTCCTTTCACTATGATGAAATTCCCCACCACTGTGTTTCACTGTGGGGACCATCTTCATTGGGTTGTACACGTCTCCCCTCTCTCTCCAAACTTAAGTAGCATCTCTGTGTACAAAGAGCTCTAGTTTCATCTCATATAACCAACAGAAACACTTCCAGTATGCAGAATCTTTCTATAGATCATCCTCTTCTGCAGAAGTGGAGGTTTTCTTGGTCTGCAGCCTCGCAGTCCATTCCCGTGCAGGGATCTAGTCTTCTTTGAGGCTATGATTCCTGACTTGGCTAACTCATGCGCTCGTGTCTTGGAAGTTGTTCAGGTGTCTTTAGACACATCTCTCACTAGTTTTCTTTCCAGAGTCTTTGAAATCTTTTGCTTCCTACTTCTGCCAGACTTGCTCTGTACTGTGTGACTCTCTTTGAATTTCCTAATGATACTTCTCATTCCAGTTCTTGACACTTGGAAACGCTTTGATAACTTTGTATCTCCTCCTTTGTGAGCATCAACAATTCTTTTTCTCAAGTTTAAACTGATTTCTTTAGTTTTCGGCATGATGCTTTTTCCAGTGACAGTTCAAACCCTGATTGAAGTTATTATACTGTGTGTAAACAGGAAGTTAACCTTCCGATTTAGCTTGATTTTGCAAGCTTTGAGCATTACAAAGTTGTAGCACTGTGCAATTAGAAGGTCGGTTGTACAGTGGGCTAATAATGTTGACCCTGGTAATGTTTGATTTTTCTTAAATTATTCTGTTATTGTGCACAAATAGAAATATTGTATGCTTCCGAAAGACAACTAGTATGTTTGGAAATGTGTGTCAGAAGCACCCTGTCCAATCACAATATTTCCTGTGCAGTTACAGTGAAAGCACTGCATCTCTCCAACACATGAGTAACTATTGATGTCATGCTCTGAGAGCCAAAGATTTTAGATGTTTTCATTAATTTGCTGTGACATATAATACCTTAAGCACTTAGGACAAGCGTATATGATATGACAAACCTAAAGTGAAATCTTTCTGATTAATGATTGGTTCTGGCCTCGCTAAAGGTATGACTACCTGATTTCCATCCGCCTTGACTACAGAGGATGTATGGCCTTGTCAAGGATAAGGCCCTCCCTCTCTGTCTGCTCCACTCCACTTTCTACTACTCATTCCTTCCATCTCTTTTCACCAGGGAGGCCTGAAATGTTTGAAGCTTTCCCTTTTTTCTCTTGGTCCTCTCTCTCTCTGTGTGTGCCGAGGTCCCTGGATGTAGAGTTTTTAATTACTCCCTCCTAGCTTTGTGCATAACCAATGAAAGATTGAAGGGCACTTCCCTCTGAAAGGCACTGTTAGACTATGGGTTTTTCTAATGCTTTGGGAGAAGAATACTAATATATAAACTGAGACTTTTGTGCTTTTGTGTATCTGCAGTTTGTTTTGGCAGGTATGTGTGCTCACATAACTCTATCTGTGTGTGTGTGTGTGTGTGTGTGTGTGTGTGTGTGTGTGTGTGTATTTGTGAGTGCACCCCCCAGACAGAGTGTCTGGCTGTTGTTTTGCATGTGAATCAAGGCTGGGGAGGAAAGGCATTATTAGATTGGGCATGTGCACGGAGTGGTGGGGGTGGGCTGGATGAAGACTGTGAGAGCAGCTAGGTTCATTGCATTGATTTGATTTCTTTAAGACCAGTTTGAGGGCGTAACACCTGAAGGTGCCCTCAGCCGCTCTGTTTAGACAGCAAAATGAATACAGTAAGGCAAGAAAATCGATACAGGATACAATAAACAAATGATTAGACTCCACAAACTATTTTTGGGTACAGCGTGTGCTCTGAGTGCAGCCTGCCTAAGTATCTCCTATAAAGGAACAAATGGGAGCCCAAGCAACGGAACAAGAATAGTTGTGCATTTGTGAAGTTTCGGTAAAATAAAGAAAAAAACGTCTCTAAAATGCAAAGATTTCCACTTACCTAGACTGGAATAGGATAATTAATATGATAACATTTAAGAGTGTATCTGGCTGGT
Source organism: Oreochromis niloticus (assembly GCF_001858045.2). Lineage (NCBI taxonomy): Eukaryota > Metazoa > Chordata > Actinopteri > Cichliformes > Cichlidae > Oreochromis > Oreochromis niloticus. The sequence goes on from NC_031974.2 coordinate 28,375,708, forward strand.
GGAACAAGATTAGTTCAGCATTATTTCATGTGTCTGCACAGTGTTAATTAGTGTCAGGTGATTGATGGCAATTCAACCCATAAGATGCTTATCGTGTTTCTTGCTTTCTTATGGACACCCACCCTAATTGCTTTCATGAATATGTCATCACTTTTCCTTCTGTATTGCTCCCTCCTCGCTGCTTCTCTTTTTTCCACTCGCAGAGATGTGCAGCAAAGACCTTTGTGTGTGTGTGTGTGTGTGTGTGTGTGTGTGTGTGTGCGCCTTCAGACAAGTGTTATTTATTTCCCAGACTTGAATGGTGTTGAATTGAAACATGCGACCAGAGGGTTATGAGGTATTAATATACACGGAAGAACGTATCGGGGGTGTCGTAGGAATTTTTCCCTTCAGTCAGCACTGCGTAGGTAGTTCTCACACTCATGGCGGCCCGATATGTGTGAATTCATTTTCCCCAACGCGGAGGAAAACTTCAAAGGCAGGGACGGGAATTTAGCCTTGTGGATTTGAAAAGGGATGAGTCTCTAATCTGGTTAAACTTTGCTTGCTCTGTATATTTTCTCTCTGCCTTTTCGTCCACTTCAACACCCCTCCCACCTTGTGGGGTTTTTTTCCCCCTTCAAGTCATGAATACCTGTCGAGCTACTTTCCTTTAAAAAGTGAAAGAAATGATGACTTAATGTTTTTAGCCAGTATGGCGGCGTAAACCAATCTCGGGGCTTACGTCTGCTTGTTTAGGGATTATTTTTCTTTAAGCCTGTCATCTTCCTGCACACTGGCATACAAACTCGCCCTCGCCTTTCGTTCCCACCACCCTCCTCCTCTGCCCTCACGCGTCACCACTGCGTTAAGTGAGAAAGGATGTTTGTGTTGTGCAGGTCTGCTACTGGAGCAAAATTGACTGTTCTTTTCCCGAAAGCTGATAATCTTGTGTCGTAACATGTAACTTAATGCCCATTGTGGTGAGTCTTGGTGAAGCTTTAATGTTTACTGCAACTGAATAATCTTAAGCCTAACAAGTATTTGAAGTTCATATTTTTATTCAAATTTCAATTGAGGGTGCAAAACATTAAACTGAAGGTGATATTCATCCTTGTGCTGCACCGTCTTTACACGTTACATTCGCTTTGAGGTGTGTGTCATCATTTCAGGTCTTGCCGTAGTCAGCCCTTGGGGAGCTTCTTCCCTTTGTATCAACCCCATGTGACAGCACCTGAAATATGCATATGTTTCTAAAGCGCTGCAGGGTGCCATTTGAGGGTTACTTGGAGTGCTAGTGATGGCAGGCCAGAGTGCTGGAGACTTATTCCCTGAATATTTGATGGTCTTAATAAGCAGGAAAACTACAGGACTAAGCACTTTGTTGGTTTGCTCGACACACGGTGTGTGTGAGAAATAATGGACGGGGGGAAAAGATTAAATATTGAAAGCTGTGTGAGAACTCTGGCATACGAGGAGGAAGGTTTGTGCAAGTACAATGCTGCCTTCAGTCATTCATTAAAAAAAAGTTACAAGTGAAGGTCACACTATGAAGGGGTCCCGATTAAAAGACGCAAATGCAGAAACCAGGAGAAGTGTTAGAAGAAGACAAGCAAACCTCAAAGCAAACGCCCAAGATGGCAAACAAGGTTAGGGGAGAAGACTGTAAACAAAACACACTGCTCAAAAAAGTTAACACTTGAAAACACATCAGATCTCAATCGGAAAAAGTCATGTTGGATATCTTCACTATTATTGACTGGGTAATGTTTTAGGAATAAAAGGAGGCCATTTCATTTGATGGAAATTTTATCAACCTGCAGAGAAATTGGGCCTGAAAATGGGTCCAAGGATTTCATTTTACCTAGCTTATAGAGGTCTGCATGTCTGTCCATGGACATGTATCCCTAGACCGTCACTGACCCACCACCAAATCGGTCACGCTGAACGATGTTGCAGGCAGCATAACGTTCTCCACGGCTTCTTCAGATCCTTTCACGTCTGTCACTTAGGGTGAACCTGCTCCCGTCTGTGAAAAGCACAGGGCTCCAGTGGTGGACATGCTAATTCTGCTATTTTATTGGAAATGCCAATCAGGCTCCATAGTGCCAAACAGTGAGCACTTGGCCCAATAGAGGATATCCGACCCTAAGGACAACCAGATGAAGTGTGTTTCTGTGTTTAGTCAGAGACATCTGCCTCCTGCTGGAGGTCATTTTGTAACTCTGGCAGTTCTCATCCTCTTTCTCCTCACACAAAATAGGTGTCACCTCATGCTACCAGTAGTGACACTGACTGTAATCAAATGCAAACCTAGTAGAAAAACAGTCAGAAGACATGAGGAGGGAAAAAATGTCATAAAACAATTTCTGTTTTGCGGGTTGCATCATTTTTGGGAGTTTGGCACCGGTGCAGTTTTCAGTGCTGTAGCTCAGGAGGTAGAGCAGGTCATCTACTAATTGGAAGGTTGGTGGTTCGATCCCTCGCCTGCCAACCTGTTGCTTTCTGATGCATCGATTGGAGTATGAATGTGGGTGAATGTTAGCTAGGAAGCATAGAAATAAAAGTTCTTGTGAGTGGTCAGGTAGAGTGGAAAAGCGCTAAATAAAAACCAGTTCATTTACCAGTCATAAAACATTTAAAACTATTTTGCATTTTTAATTAGTAATAACTGTATTTTATAATGATATAATAACTAGGTAGCCTGTTTCCATTTATTTTGGGATAGTTTAGTTTCTGTGTTTAGTTTCAGTGTCAGTCAGTGTGTAACCTACAGTAAATTGGCGGTAAGCACCCCCCAGCCCCACAAGCACAGAAAGCACAGAAACAAAAGTATTATACTGCTGTGGACACTGGCAGCAGCAGACAGTAAAACGGATTTTAGCCACTAGAAATCAATAGCGTTTTAAGTGTACGCTCTTTACAAGAAGAAAATGAAGCCATTACCCTCCGCCAGACTCCATTAATAATTTTGCTTAACAAAACATGGGAGTTGTTCATCTAATGCTTCAGCTAATTTGTTTTATTGTGTGTCTTTGGACTTTGAATGGGTTAGCTCAGATCCAAGCCCAAAACCATGACACATGTTCTCTTAGATGAGTACATTAAGGCAAATGAGAAAACGAAGACACCGATTCAGCAGCGAAAGATGCGTCATTGGTGTATTAAGATCTGTGTGCATGCCAATACATGATCAAAAAGTGTACGCTGTGATGGATGCGTGCGGGATTCATGACTGAATGAGCGTGTCAAGTGAGGTGAACGGTAGATGGACAGGTGGATGGATAGATGGTTGGCGCGTGGATGAGGGATGGTGCCTTGTAGCTATTACTCAACAAGTTTCGAGTCCTTGGAGTTTCTGGTGGAGTAAGTGGCTTTCACAGTTTCCACCACTACTGTACCCGTAATAACTTTGCGCCCCTGGTGCCCTTGCAATAAAATGATGATAAATGATAGGGAGGGGAGATGAAACCTGGTCTGTTTGTGTGGGTGTGAGGGTGTGTGGTGTTGTGCTATCAGAGGCAGTATATATGACTTACTGCAGACATTGCATAACAACGCGGCATCCATTCATTTATCATTTTGAATAATGCACTGAGCAAAGTGTTAATCTTTCCCTCGTTCATCTCATAACAAATATGAGAAATTTCCACGGAGCGACATCCACACGCTCACATCCAACTGCAGGAGACAAATGTGCCTATTCTTTAAGCAGTAATCAGTACTTGTTAGACCCACATTGAATTTTACCATTTGGATGTGATGTGAATGGAAGGGGGGGAAAAAGTAAGACAAATGAATAAATAATCTCTCCTCTAAGGGGAGACTTTTTAGCTACAGCAATAAATATTCACAGCAGGTTGCAGGCTGGCATGACTTCAGATGTGCTCTTTAATTGAAGGTGTGGATTGAGCGGACGGGGGGGGGGGCTGTCGCCGGTTGACTCATGTCAGGCGTCCCTTCCACTGGGCTGTAAAAAAGCTGCCGTGGCAGATATGGATTAGCGTCAGAGCATTGCAGTGCAGGTATTACATGTTTTCACTGGCACCGCGAGTGCTGCCCCGTGACTTCTAATAACCTCTGTTGTCTTGACTTTGTGAGCGCTTGGGACGGCTGTTTTGTACCAGTGCCACTCCTAATGCCCGGGCTTTATGACAGATCAGAGGTGCTGGGGTGTGTGGGTGGGTAGAAGGATGTATCTGGGAGTTTTGGGAGGGAGGGGGGGGGTTGGTTGTCAAAACAGCTCCTCGTTCCCTCCTCAGCCGCTTCCTTTCCATCTCTTCTTCTTCTTCTTCTCCACCTTGCTGCCAAAAGCTGGATAGAGATCAAAGGAGGCCAACATGAAAGGCTTCCCTGAGATTCTGTTTTTTTTTCTTTTCTCTGTGCCCTGTCTCCGTGCTCTCTGTGTTACAGATATGGAAATTCTAAATTCCAAATACATCTTCTACCCAGACTGCAGAGAATGCCCGGCTTCATCCGACTCCTCTCTTTTCTTTCCCTTTTCCTATCCTCTGCCTCGTCTCGCCCCCTTCATCATCATCTCTCGCCATCCCCTGCTCTTGCCTCTCTCCAGCAGCCCTCAGGCATCCAGGTAGATAGCGGTTGATTGGCAGCTGCTGTGACAGTCAGTGGAACCAGCTGAGAGTGGATGAGTGTCAGCCTTGCTCCGGGGGCTTAAGGTAGCGGCAGTGTTGCAGCTCCCTACTGGAGAGAGAGAGAGGCCCATGAAATAAGACTCAGTTCAGTTCTTTTCTTTCCCTCGCTTCTGTCAACTGAAGCAGGTAGGAGCTAAATAGGTTTTTCAAATCGCTCCAGAGTTTATCCTGAGACTGGAAACTGGAACATTTCTTCAACTCACATCCTGTAATGTGCTCGCCTTCTCTCGTTCCTCTCTCCCTACCCTTTTGGTTATCATATAAAAGTCTGTTTTATGATAGGTTATAGCATCTTGTTTTTCAGGGGCTTTTTAAAATTCTTCTCCAGCCTCCCTCCTTCTTCCCTCCTATCTGTTCTGAATCCTCAGCCTCAGCTGTCACGCCACTTGACAATTAGCCATGCTGTTCCCGTCTGTGCTTCATCGCTAAAAAAACTTTTTCCTCTTATTTTTTTTGAACTTCTAAATGCAACTCCATGGCCGCTGTACGGCAGCCACAGGGGGGAAAGTGTGAGAATAAAAAAAAAAGAAAAGTGAAACGTGAAATCGTCTCAGTTCTAAAGTGGCTGTGACCAATTCCCAGATGGAGGAAAAGCATTTTTGTGATGGCTTTCAATGCATTGCCGCTTGAGCTCTGTCCCGTCAACAGCAAGAATTGCATCAGCTTTCCCTCTGGCCAAGTGTGTCCCATTCTCCACAGCACAGACAGAGGACACGGTGGCGCTGGAAAGGCCTCGCACAGAGGGAGGAAGGCGAGGAGTCTTTATTGGGTACTCCAAAGACACTTTGTACTGATGATAACCGTGTAAGTCAAACAAAGGCTCAGGTTAGGCCGTTTGCCAGCTCCTTCTTCTACCTTTCGATTGTAGTTTTAACTTTTTTTTTGGTCACAGCTCAAACAGCTGACTATAAGCAATTCTCGACCTTTCTGGAAAAGAAATGGGAGTTGCAGCCTTGCAGGTAAACACAATGCAGAAAGTAGAGTTTAAAAAAAAAAACAATGGTCTTATTGTGATATCATGACCATCGCTGCTAAAGACTGAAACTAAACACAGATGTGCCAGCTGCATCCGTCTGAGGTCAGATAGTTGAAAAAGCCTTTTTTTTAAAGCTGTACTCTACTTACAGAATTAACCTCCTAGGACCTGGCGTCCACATGTGTGGACATCACATTTTGGGTTATTTAGACCAAAATACTAAATTTTGCTCTACAAGGGCCTGATATCCACTTACAAGGACATTATACTGCTACTGTCCTATCGAAATTGTAGACGAATGTCCTCATATGTGGCTCTCATTTTTCTTAGAAACAAAAGTCAGGTAAAAAAAAATCTGGTAATTCTTTGTTTTTACATTCATCGGGTCGCAATCAGCCCAAATATCAAAGAGAAATTAAAAATGCACGCCCTGAAAGAGTTCAGGTCTTAGGAGGTTAATGGAATGTAGTATCATTGAATAGATCAGCTCCACAACGGACACGACAAAAAGCAAACGATGTGTCTGCTAGTTTGGGAATCAGCCAGTTGCTGCATTTTCTTTTTTTCTTATTTTTGGCTTTATAAGTTGGACGACCTACAGTAGTTTGATGCTTCTGCCCTCAGCTTGTGTACAAAAAAGAACTTTACATGTCTTCTCGGGTAGAAGGGAGGAACGAGCACTTTCAAGAGCCCATAAATATTGAATGCGGGATAAATGCGGACCCATTTGATTATGAAACGGAGAGTGTGTGAATGAGTTTAGTTGTACGTGTCTGATACCAGCAGAGTGCTCTAGAGTGTCTGGTGAAAGACTGTGCGTCACTGCAAAGTGGACCTAATTAGGGGGGATTTGGGGTGTATTTAAAAATGAATCATACTTCTCCACAACACCAACAACAGTATTCACCACTTCTCTCAAATGGGCAGCTGGCAGGGAGAAGGCTTGCTGGATCGCTAAATGCTCCCAGAAACATGAATGGGAGGCTTGATTGCTTTGTCGTTAATGAGTCATGCAGTCGCGCATACTGTACGCTGGGGCGGCGCAAATGCCGCTGGAGACGGCCCTTCTACTTTTGTTTGTGTTCACAGCTGCCTCTGGTCCTTCGCATAGCTGGCCTGCTCATCATTAACACTTCAAAAAATGAGCCAGCGGAGCAGAATTTTAAACAATTCATTCAAAGAAGCCCCCCCTAAAAATAGTCTCAGATTGCAGGAATGGCACACTGATCAATATTTATCCTCGTTTTTGCCTATTAACTGTGTTTGCAGTTCAACACAAAGCAAAGCAGCTTTTCTTGCCTGCTTAATAATCACACTTCCCAGTGAGCAAACCTCCACGATATTACCTCCTCAAACTGCCTGATTTGTAATATTGAGGCCTTTTTTCTTTCTTTTTTTCCCCCCTTTCTGATTGCCTCTCTTTTGCACTAAGTAAATTTGTGATAAACCCTTACAACCTGAGGAATGTAATTTCAGCATCGGAATGGAACACGATTAGAGCGAAATGGGAGAAATCCTTCAGTGATGGAGTGTGTCTCAGGAATGGCATTGGGATGCAAGGAAACATTTCAGAGAGAGGGGAAGGGGAAAAAACACCCTAAACAAAACAGTTTGCTTTAATTGTGTGGTGAATTACGGCAACAGTAAACCACATGGGCATACTCACCGAGAGCCATAAATTCAGACACAAACACATGCACGCTTGAGCATCATCCCCTGCATATGAATGAATTAAATCAAAAAGAAGAGCAGGGGCTTCTAAACTTGTTTATATGCAGATTTTCCTGCACTTGGGGTGATGAAAAACAGCAAATACACAGAAAAACGCTTGTGCTATTTTTACCTTCAGACAAATACGATATGGGATACACAGTAGCTGTTTGCTCCCTCCACGTTCACAGCTTTCCATTACACAGACCTGGAGGAAGCACAAAACATAAAAGGGAGTCATCTTATGTCTGTAATATACATGCTATTGTTCCTGTATCGCACGGTCTCTATCGCTCTGCCGCTGCCTGATTGCTCTGTCTCGATGGATTGAGAGGTTAATCTCCCTGAGAGAGGTTTATTAACAGGTTGTGCTGGCAATGAAAGCAACTTGGCATTGGTACCTTCACTTTACGACTGCAGTTTGTGCAGCATTTTGGGCATCTTTCATCTCTTTCATCTCTCTCTCCGTGTGCATCCTTCTCAGTCCACGAGTATTAAGTAGAGCTTTGACACATGTGGTCAGTTGGCAATGGCCAGTCTGATTTTTTTTTTCCCCAGCTGATTGTCTTTTTTACTTTAACCTAAATGAGGTCTTTTTCTTGCTCTTTTGTTGGCTGTAGTAATCAGCGGTGTGTGTTAGACTCAGATAATTATGGGATGCTATGAGGAGTTCTTCCTATCTGGCCTGGGAAATGTGGCAACGTATCACCTATGTTAGAATGGAGCAGCTGCTCGCTGTGGGAGCCTAACTTGGCAACCCTGAGCACCTCATGCTCCATGACTGCAGATGTTGCAAGATTAAACTGTAGAGAAAGTGAGTGTGTGCATATCTGTGAATGGGAAAAAGTAGTAGATTAGCTGAATAAGAAGCATGCTCACATGGTGGCAGTTTGGCAGTTTTATTTACTCTTTTAACTAGATATTTAGACATCTATACATCTATCTATCTAGACATATAGACATCTATCTAGACATGTATTGATCTATCTAGACATGTAGACATCATTTTAGACATCTATCTGGACATCTATCTAGACATACATCCATCTCCACATCTGTCTATCTATCTATCTGTCTGTCTGTCTGCACATCTGCCTAGACATCGGCACCATCTATTTGCTCGTTTTTTTCTTCAAAGCACGTGCTAACATACAAATACTTTCTTCTCCTCTCTGTCTAGCTGGTTGCAATATATGAAGAGCAGGATCCACACAATGGAGGCGACGGTACCAGCGCCAGTTCCACAGGTACACAAAGCCCAGAACCCTTCGCCAGTGAGATTAATTCAGCATCAGCCTTCCAGCCCTACCAGGCGAATAGTGAGATTGAAGTCACCCCATCTGCTCTGCTATCCAGTGAGTCCACCATCAACATTTACATCACCACTCATTGTTATTATCACCTGTCTTTATTATTGATTCATTCATAACTGTTTAAAAAAAATACACAGTTCTCAGGTCTACTTGACCCAATCACATGTCCAGTGAAACGTTCTTGAGCTGTAGACTGGAATATTTGGAAGCGTGAAGTAAATTTTTTGCCTTGAAGCAAAAGGTAGTTGGCATTGTTGAGTGGTACAGTATAAAAAAAGAGAAAGTAGCCTTCTGATGCAAAGAAGAGAAAAATTATCATCAGTATGACTAGTACCTCGAGGCCTGGTGCTGTGCTTTTGTAAGAACGAGCAGGAAATGTATGCCACTAGCAGACATTCAAAATGCAAAGCTTTAAAGGTCAGGCACATGAAAGCTGACGTCTGAAAGCTAAAAGTTACTTGGGAAGCCAAGCATAACAAAAGGTAATAATTTCAGACCGTGGTCTGCACTGATGCTTACATTCAGCTCCTTGGGTATCTGCTTATTTTGTGGTGTGAAATTCAGCTACTAAATTATAGCCCCCAAAAATCTGTGTTGCTTAGGTAATGCTATGCTTTGTTGTTCTGAATCACCTTGGCTGACACAGTGTTGGATAAAGGTGACCACAGGTTGTCAAAACACATCCATTCAGTTCTGGATTGGAGTAATGTGAGTAATGTTATTAATTTGTTTGTAACAGGGCTGTGAGATCCTGACTCAAACAGACGTGAAAAAGTAAACTTTTTCTAACTGACACCAATCTGACCAGAGTGTGATTTACTTGACATGCTCCAGGTGTATTATTCAGAGTTGAGTGTCTGTCGAGACTTCGAAAGGTGTCCTGGGAATGTCATTGCACTAAGTTAGACAGACAGGTAGAAACCGAGACAACGGAAGGAATTGAGACGCAGTGGGTTACTCGGTCACGCATGAGCAAAAGCACACATGCCAGAGCAAGATGGACGTGCACGCACTCACACGTGGCACACACAATCAGGAAATGGCAACGCTCAAGTCGGTGAGTCAGATGTTGCTTGTGTCCACATATTCACATTTTGTGAAGTGGAACCAGCGAGCTTGATGCAGAGCTGTCTTAAACTTCAAAGGACATCTAAGACGTTCAAAGCCAAAGCGCACATATAGGCGCCGGCTGACACACTCATGCACATGAATGAACAGTTGACTTTACTCTTCTGCTTTGACATAAAAGCTCGTTCCAACCTGATAGAATGTGAAGATTTATGGAAATGACGTGAGAATGGTTGCAGTCTGAAAGTGAACCAGAGGCACAGTGTGGAAAAAGCAGGTGCGTGTGATGCTGTCTGACCTGCTGTCAAAAAGCTTCACACAAACCACCACGATTTTCCCCTACTCATTTATAGCTTTGAACACTGTTCGCGTGTTGAAAGAGCGACTTAAAATTAGCACGTTTGGATCAAACTGCTCATTTAAGTGTAATTTAAATCATTTGAATCTGTGAAAGAAAACTAAAGTGAAACGTATCACTTGTTTACATTTTATTTAATAGAAAAAAAAAAATACTGTCCTCATTCATATACATTGATTAGTGTGTCATTACATCTTTAAACAAACTAAAGCATTCCCACAAACTTAAAATGAATCCATTAAAAATTCATGGGAGCAGATGTCTGTTTGTGGAAGCCTCATGTTGCACCGCTATCTTAAATACAGCGACTGAGATGGACATCGCTGTTCTGCCTAATCGTGTTTTATGTCTGACTGAGATAGAGATTATTTTTATTTAATCAACCTTGAGTATCAGTGTAATATATCAATATTTCAGTGGAAACACTATATGAAAAGAAATGGACAAAATTTCAGCGCACCTGTATGTAATTTTAGGTCATCTAATATCTCAAATAATGACTGAAAACGCAGCATTCAGGATGATTGAACATGCATCGAGGCACTTCCAGTTGGTAGCCTAGCCATCAAAGTTCCTGCATTTGAAAAACTATTAACTCCTGAACTTTTTTTAAGAGAAAATACATTTTAGAACTGTATTTAAACTCTCTCAGTGTTGCAGAGTGGTTGTATATTGCTCTGTTTCTTTACAGTAGATACAAACTATAAAATTTGACTGTAACTATACTGTAACATGCAGTCATTATGAAGTATTCATGGTGAAAGGTGGGGTGTGGACCTTATTTCTGCCCTCCAAAGCCTTGCATGTGAATTACACAGAAGACAAAGTGTTTTCTCAGTGTTGTTCTATATCTGATACGGAGTTCTTACCTTCTTTATCTCATGGAAAAACTTTTTAGATATTATTGTTGAACATAATCATAAAGTAATGAATTAAACTGTGAAGACCTGTTTGACCTTCTGGTGATCTTTTTCATAGGTATGAGATGAGTTCGTGAAAGCTTTCTTCGCCTACGCAAACATGCTCTAAAGCATGTTTTTTGCATAATATTGCATAAATAGCTAATCTTAGATTGTGGTTAAGCAGAAAAACTGATTCCTGCACATAACGTCTCCTGAAATGAGCCTTACTTCTATGAAGAGCAGTGTTTGGAGAACATGACAAGATGATGAAGAAGGATGGTAGAAAAGAGGTCATCAGGTTGGTGAAGCAAATGACATGTATTGTTTGTTGCAGCGGTGAGGGGACGCTTCACCAAGAAACTGCAAACAGGGTTCTATTACACAGCCTATTAGTTCCTGGGAGGTTGTATGTAATGCACATCAACTCTTTTTATAAGTTGCTGTCTCAAAACTTGTTTTAAGCGTCAGGCTGACTGGCATCGCATGTACATGGTCAGTCAGATAAACAGACAGCTGATGGTCCCTCCAGAGATGCAGATGAGTGAATTACTGGCAGCATTATTGCAAATCAGGCATCAAAGTGTAGCAGCAGCACCCTTGGCAGCTGTGCTCTGAGGCAGAGAATTATGGCTACTTAAAATCATCATCTTTTAGAGCCATATTGATTGTTTTTTTTCCTTCCTCCATCTCCCACAGTCCCAAAACTCTACCTCTTGCTTCACTTTCCGTTCTCCACCCCTCCTCTTGCCACCGCCTCGGGAGCCCATTTTAGATTTCCATGCTAACATGTGCCATGCAGGTCAAACTGTTAATAATTGGATTGGAGATGAGATGTAAATTACAATAATGAATGTAATTTTCCCGTAATTATACGGATGCCGGAGCTGCCTCTGCCTCTACTTCGCACTAAATTCTAATCTTTCAGAAGTAAGAAACTGTCTGAAACTTTAAATTAACATCGGATCTTAATGGCGCTTGCTTCGAAATTGAATGCTCTGTTCTCTGTTACTCAAAGAGTTTCACTCTACAGTTCAGTGATTTGAACCAGGAGCTGACTTTGTATTGCTGGAAGTTTGTTGGCTTTAGTTTTAAACATGTTTAAAATTATTTTCGAAAGTTTCATATGAATAAACACACATTCCTCAGTGATGCTGGTGTTGCTACAAATTGGGGGCTAGTGTTTTAATAGCTCTTTAAGGCCAAAGATAATGAAAGTGAGCTTTTTTACTAGCAGACAGGTCTTGGTTTCCTCCTGGTGGATGACAATATTCGGCCTCATGTGGTGACAGTATGAAGCCGGTTCATGGAATATGGAAGAATTGATACCATTTACTGGTCCCTGAGCTCGTCTGACCTAAATCCAATAGAAAACCTCTGAAACATTTCTGCTCATCTCATGAAGTTGCACCTCAAACCGTCTCATTAGGAGCATGCCCCGATGTTGCATGCAAGCACGTAGGGGTCATTCAAACTACTCAGTATCATTTTTAGTTGTTGCAATGATGATGTCTGCCACATCAGTTTTTCCCTTTGATTTTTTGGGTGTCTAAATTCAGCCTTTTGTGGCTTTTTGTGGCATTAATTTGTCCCTAACACATTACCCTGTCCATATCAGTATAGATGTCCAGCATGGTGTTTTTCCCCACTGAGAGCAGATGTTTTATGAGCAGTGTGTATCTACAGCTCAAGGAAAACTTACATGTGTGACTGAAGCATGCATTCCTTTGCATTAATCTGACAGCAACTGAATTTTTATCTGAACAGGCAGCTTTGCTGTTTGGGCTTGAGCAACAAGGATGGATCACTTTCAACACGACACGTGTCTGCATGGTTTTTTTTTGATCATTGCAATTCCATTTTGCAATTAGATTAAGACACTTGTCTATGAAGCTATCTCTGAAATCTGAACACACACACTCGGACATCCCGTTCGTGTTTCTTCCTTGACTTGAACTTGACTTTACTGTGTTTTTTATTTTTAGGCTTTTATAGAAAGTCCACAGCACTTGTTTAGGACACACAATCAGGAAATGGGAGAAGCTCAAGTGTTATTGACAGTGGTTAAAAGTACACTGACATTGATGTGGAGTGGCTTTAAAAGGCTAACAAAAAGATCACAGTGATTGCACTGATCCATTACAAGACTGCCCACCCACCCCCACCCCCTACCCACTGGCATTATTTTTTGTTCAGCTCAAAGTGAAAAATCTATGGATAACTTTTTCTTTTCCATTTCCACTGTGACCACTTTACAACTTTCAACCCCCCTGCCAAGTCAGACTTGCAGTGTAATGACAAATTGTCCATTCCTCGACTGACCCGCTCCTCTGCTGAATCTTTTGAATCTCTGCCCGTCTTGGTCCTCGAGGCTCTGCAGTGACAGGGTTGCCTGGATGCCATTAGAGAAATTGCTCGTGGGTGGAGGTGGGGGGTTGACACCTTCAAAGAAGAGTGCTTTCATCTAATCAATTTGGCTTAGTGGCCTGCCATTGAGGAGGCTCCCTGCCACCAGCCAAGGCCATGTAAAAGTCACAGCAGAGAGGGGGACACTCCGTGACACAAAACACTGGATCTCCATCTTAGATTTAAGGCTTAAGAAGTGGCCTGCGCCCTCTGTCACAGGGGCCCTCCCAGTGGGTTTGGGTGAATTCCAAAGGCTGTGATTGCCCATTATAGATAAACTACCAGGTTTAAGTTTGGGACCCTGTGCAGCTCGGTGTGATACGAGGAACAGATATTTATCTCTGTTATCTGCCTTCTTTCTCTCCAACTCTCTCCGCACCACAGCCACCTTCAATCTCTCACCTCAGTGGTGAGCGGGTGACGCAGTGCGATCTTGGGACTTTGATATCAGAAGAATCGCAGCGTGCATCAGCTGACTGCTCCTGTCAGGTGGTTAACCCAGCTCACGTCATCTCCATCTGCTGATTTCAATCCTGCAGAGGAAAATAGAATTGCAGTTCATTCATCGTTTGAGCTTTAGCTTACATGGAGCAAAAACAGGACCTAAATTATGGTTTAGTAGTGACTGATGACAACTTTTTAAAATATTTTAGTTTCATTGAAAAGTGTATTTTGAGATACGGGCAAAAAAAGGGAAAATGTCTTCAAGGACAGTATTCTACAACATGCTAGCTCACCTACGCCTCCCAACTCATGCCACGTTTATTTTCCTTTAAAAAAAACCCCATTAACTTTTAAATCTGAGTCCTTTGAAAAATATTAAACCTAATCCATTCATGCTATATTTGTATGAATGAATGGATTTCTGCTTCTTTGTACAGTATGTGCCTTTATAAATCCCTTTTGTTTTGTTTTTCACTGTAATTGGTTTAAATTGTGCTCAACATCACAGAGACATGAAGGATGTGTATATAACAACTAGTTTACACTTCCAAACCAAAAGTCTGTGTTCTGGTTCTATAGAAGTCATTTGATCCTGCATTTAAAAAAACATAATGCCACTGATTTTGCTAAATAAAGTATAGCATGCTACATGATGATGATGATGATGATGATAATAGCAGGACTTTTTAGATCATTTAAGGTAATTTCACAGTATATTTTCCTAAGGCATATTAGAATACAGGTTGCAAATACATGGAAAACATCACTTTTCATACTTTCCCGTGGCTGTAATGTTAAATTCATTATTTGAACTGTGTTGAAATTGCAGCTCATATGGCATCCATAAGCATGGTTTTCATTGCAAACTCAGATTATGCAATCATCCTCTTTGTCATTTCAGTCAACCTTTGGTGACTCATGATGAGAGGCACCTTCCAACCTCAGACTGCGTGTCATATTACCAGTGCTTGTCAGGGCTTGTGCCACGTTTCTGGTTATAAACAGAACCTGTATGTAGTCATTTCTTATTTAGCAAGCATATAACTACTGAATAACAAAGATGGAGTTAGACAGGGCAGGGCAGTGAGATGAAAACTTCTGATCCTGTGGGTGTTGCAGAGAAAGATGTCTTGTGCACAGCTGGGCATCTCAGTGCCGGTAATGTAATTAGATGAGGGCTACAAGAAAATGGGCTACAAGGTGTTATAGCAACAAAAGAAAGTGCTTATATCCCTCTCCAGCACTTAGTTCTGTAGCTGGTTCCTGCTCAAAGGAAACTGTGGGGTAGAATAAATGTAAGAAACACAGTCAATCCCTCACTGAATTTTATCATTACAGGCAATGAAATTGTTAAGAAACAACCCATAATTTCTCATCCAGAGAGCTCGAATTTTCTGTTTGTTTCTTTTTTTCTCTCTTTTATATATTACTCCTGGAAGAGGTGGTGAAATAGCCTTTTTTTAAGGCTCTCTGTTTCTCTCTCATCCTCTGCAGTGCTATAACATGATCCATCATCATGACATTTGTCATGACAGGCTTATCCTCTCCGCTAACACTGAACAAGAACAACATTTATTCAGCTCTGATTCAACAAAACATTAATACAGCCAGAGCTGTATTCTATGTTGTCCAGCCCCTGCTTTACAAATGTCTGTTTGAGGAAATTACCAGTGTTACAATCGAGTTATCTGTATTAATTTCCCAAATTCCTGCAAAAGAAAGGCATTTATTGATGGGATGGAAGATGTGGTAATATAATCATTTTTCTAAGTTCATGCTGCCAAGTAGATCTATGAAGGCCAGGACTGACAAAAACACTTGGTAGCAAGTCTGAGAACCCTAAATGAGAATGACAGTTTTTTTTTTTTAATTAAGTACAAAAATAAGCAAATATTTTTGGATTTTTTTCCCAACTTCCAGGCTTTGCATGCAAATGTATGTTTGTGTCTGCATCACCTATCATAGATCTACTCAACCTTGCTTTGGCAGCGGTCCACTCCAGCTGTGCATAACACCTCTCAGCATAGATTCTGAGCTGAGTACACACTCAGCAGAGAGGATGTTGGGATAGCAAGCTCATCATTAGCAAGCTGAAAGCACTTTTAAGCCCATTGGTCCTTAGGAGACTCTGAACTGCCTCTCCCTACCTGCGTTAGTGGAGAGGCTATTAGTTATGTCAACTCTTAATCATACTCACGCTCGCAGTGCGGAGAGGGAGAGCGATGGAGCGCCCAAGGTGGGTCTTTAAACTGCTGAGGAGTGGGCGTTCTGTTTCACAGTCGCTGAGAATATTAGTCATAAAAATGCTCATATGTTTCTAATATCATCCAGAGCTTATTATGGCTAATTATTACAACAATTATTGCAACGCTAAATGGTGAAGACAGTGTTTTGGTAATGAAGTGTGAAGTGCTCAGAGTGGTAAAAGTCTCCACTCAGCACTGCTGGGAAGGAGCTACCAGTTTGATTCCTATTATTACTTTTGCTAGGATCCCAATAAAGCCTTAGCTAGACAGCTGAATCATGTGGAGATGTGTGTGTGTCTGTGTGTGTACATGTGTGTGAGTTTGTTGACTGCTTTATTGCTTCCTGAGCTGGGCTGAGAGATGTCCTGCAGGTCACTTGTGTCACACTTAAAGCAACACAGACACGCTGAGGTCTTCACCGAGCAACAAAGTCATTTACACTTTGTGACATGCAAAAATGGATAAAACGGTAAATGTCCGTAACCTCATGACAGACGGCAAGAGGAGGGAGTTTGTTTGCGCTGACCCCGGTGTCGTCTCAGCACCAGAAGGACATTCAGCAGTCTCGTTTCTGCCTGTTGTAGCTGAAATATGGCATCTTCGTGCAGGCTCAATATGCAGTTTGTTTTTTTCTGTTTTCTGAACGCGGACATATTTATGGAGTTTTAAGAAAAACCTGTGATTGATTTCACCCAAGACAAAGGAACTGTGTTCGGAACATCTGTTTTTCACCCTTACTTTATGACCACTGGGATGGCTTCTGTTGCCAAATTACAATCCCACTTTTTAAATGATCAAAATAATTCAATAAACCAAACCAGAGGTTTAGGTCTTCAGTAGTTAGCCTCTGTGCCATTAATTAAAACAGATCTCTTCTTTTTGCTTCCAGATTCTTCAGCTCACTTCTCATTCTTACTCTAAGGAGAACAACTGCGAGCATCTTACTTCAGTTTCCTGGCTCAGCTGTATATGAGAAACAGATTTTCTAAAGTCTTTCAGATTCCATCGAAACACAATGAAACAAACATGGAGTTCATTATTACACATCCTCTTCTTATATGTGGTGGTAAACTTGAAACGTTTCTCTTCATCAGTACAAAAATGTGGAGCATTTAAATGCGGTGGAGCGATGAGTAGCAAGAAGATCCTGGGTTTGAATCCAGTGTCTGGCCGGGTTTGCGTGGGTTCTCTGTGGGTCCTCTGGCTTCCTCCCATGGTTCAAATAATTGCAGTTAGTGGGGTTGGGTTAATTGATGATTTTAAATTGCAGATAAGGGTGAATGATTGCCTGTTTCTCAATGTTAGCCCTGCAATAGATTGGCCAGGGTGTACCCCACCTCTCACCTGATGGCAGCTGGGATAGGCTCCAGCCCCCTGTGACATGTGAAGAATATGAATGGATGGAACATTTAAACAAAGAAAACAAATTAAATAAAAGAAAAAAAATATATTTTTAGTCCTAATCCAAGAACATCACTGCATGGTAATTATAATGATTATACTTCAGAATAATTAGCATAATTACTTGAGCTTTCATTTCTATTCATATTCAAAACATTTCAAAGAATTGCTTTAACTACAAATACAAAATGACACACAGGAAAAAAGAGACTGTTTTGTTCGTTAGTCAGTGAGAACCTGTGGGCTTCATTTACATTGTGTCTGTGCTGTATGTTAAAAAAGGGTCACAGATGGCCAAGAGCAATACCTCCTGCTCCTCTGACTCACTAAGTCACTAAAGGGTTATGGGGTGTTTAGCATCCCTTTGTCTCCCGGCTCTTCGTCCCAGCGGACCTCCCCACAGCTCCTCCACCCAGCTCATTAGCCCTTTTCTAAGAGCCTCCCATCCCTTTCTGTTTCATTGTCTTCCGCAGGGAGGTCACCTGTGAAATGTGTCCGCTTCAAAGCGCACACCAGGGAAGCATTTACATGCATGTGTAGCCACATGTGGGTGGAAAGAAAACATACATGTTTACACACATCTCATACAGACAGACATTCATGAACACATGCTAATGTGTGACACGAGAGCGTTGATGTGTGCTTCAAGGCGGGACGGAATAATTGTTTTGCAGGTTAACGCCATGACAAACGAGCAGACGCACACCCACAGATATTAAACTTCAATTCTAACGAGTCACTTTGTGTCAGTTTTTAAGAGCACGCCTGTCACTGACAAATCTTTTTTCAAATACAGAGAATGTATCACTCTTGGAAAATAGGGCAAGTTAATTTCAACTGATAGCAGCTGAAATGATCTCACCATGAGGCTGTGCTGGATAAATTGAAAGTGCAGAATTTTTTTTTCTTCTTTTTTTGCCGCATACCCCGTCTCACAGAAATAGAGGCTAAGTAACACACAATGCAGTAAAACCCACTCCAGCTAGAGTGTGGCACAATAGCAAGATGTTGTGTGAAGTTTTCCTGGTCCTAGCCTGCTTGTGGGACAGGGATCCATTTCCTTGTCCAGAGTTCAGCCGCTCACTGCTCGCTGTCCTCCCGTTTCTCATCAGGTCCACAAAGATAAGTTAGCCCTTAAAGCAAATCCCAGAACACTCCTCTGCCACGTTCCCATCTCCTTGCAATCCCGATCACTTTCAGAGTGCTGACTTTGGCTCACGTTCACAACTCTGATCAAAGCAGAACATTTGTGCATACCCGTGGTTTCATTTTGAAGCCATTTAAATATTACGGTCAAGTTAATTTGAGAATGTGCAGCAACTACCCATACCGCAGACTCCCTGTGCGGTCCATTCAGTTGTTAAGAAACCACATGCTGATATTTCTGAATGAATTCACGGTCGGGAATGTTTGCATACAAGAATACAGCTGCTTCCTCTCTCATGTTATAGACTTGAACTGTGAATTATTAAAGGTACATTGTGTAAAATCACACAACTAAGTGTCTGTACATTGCAGATTCAGTCAACTGAATTCTGTTTTCTTACTCCGCCCAATTCAAGTACATAATTCTAGCTGCGATGGCCGTTCATCTGTAGTGATTGTTACCTGACAGGCTACAGCTAGGCTGTGAAACCTTATGAAAGGAGTCTTAAATGAGCTGATGAGTCAGTGAAGATTACTTCTGTCCATTGAGAGGAAATTCTGAGGTGAGTTTTTGAGGATGCGCTGAACTTTTCTATTGGTAAGTGGGACTATTTTTATTAGCTGCTGTTAGCCAGCGTTATTGAAATTTTCTTTATAGTGGAACATTTTTGGACTTGGATACTTGGTGAATAAATTCTGATTACATTCTCACATCATATGAACCTGTTTAGGGGGACAAGTGGGATTTTTAGGACACTCGAGCCAACATTAGATGAGTGTTTCCCAACCTTTTGAAGCCATGGTACATATTTCACATTAGAAAAATCACACGGCACGACACCAAACAAAAATGTCAAAAGAAGCATATTGATCATTTTTCAACAGCACCAGGTATAGTGGAATTGGCTCGGTTTGTCCCCAGTATGCCTTTTTGCTTTCTTCTGACCACTACTCATGCTAGGGCCTTCATCTGGGTCAGAATTTTCTCCAGGACTCAGGTCAGACTGAATACTATTTTTTTCTTTTCAAATATTTATCTATTGCTATTACGCGCTGCGTCGTCTCACAGAGTGACTATTATGTAATTTCTTCTTCATCTCCTTCTGTTTTACTAGCAGTTGGGAACCCATTTAATTAGAGCAGTTAGTTGCACTGCCCTCTAGGGGAAGAGAATGTAATTGTTCTGCCCGTTACCCATGGCGATTGCTTGGAGTACTAATCAGGTGGAACCAGATAATCTTCCACGGCACACCTGATCATTTCACAGTGGTTGGGAAACACTGCATTAGATGACATAATATTAGCGTATAACCATCAGCTGTTGGTAGATGGAAGGATCATGTGTTCAATCTGTTGACTTTAAGCAATTGTGACTAATAATATCGACTCGATGGCTATACCCATGTATTTTTAATGTTTATGATGTATCAATTTGTTTATAGTTACACACTAATCAATGTAAGTGTATGAGTACAAAATTCTTTTTTTTCTATTAAATAAACTAAATAACCTTTAAAGTCTCTTTTGATTTTTGCACAGGAGACAGCAGATAGTTATAACTTATAAAAACTTATAGTTTTTTCAGCTGTGTAGGAAAAATCCGGTTTCCTTTGAAACATCTACACATGTTGAGCATAGGAAAAAAAAATCCTGGAACTCGTTTGGTTTTTAGTGTCTTGTTCTAGCAGAGCAGATGCAGGTTGACATGAAGGGCTTGAATTTCCTGCCCACTTCCTAAAGCCTGCTGGCCCAAATTGTCTTTGTCGTGTGCTATTTAGTCAAGTAGCGGAGATGAAACCCACAACTAGCTGACTCACAGCATCTCTGTAGTACAACCTTGGGTTAATCTCAGGGGGTATAGCTCAGGGGCAAAGCAGTTGACTGCAGATCAAGAGGTTCCCTAGTTTAATTCTGGGCACCCTGTCTTTTCGGGACAGGGTGGTGACATGATTCACATTTCAAATGTCAACAGAGTTACAGCTGCCATGTGAGCAAGCTTGTACCTTCTTCAGCAGTTCGGATAAATAACCTTTACCTTGCGACTAATAGAAGCGCCTCCATCTTGTCACCGTTTCTGATGTTTTAAAAAAATGGGATACACGAAGGATGAGCACAATCCCCACAAAATACTCACAGGTGTGGCTAGTTTTACAGGTGATTTACAGTAGTTGCAGCCACAGTTGGTTCATTTCAATATCAAGCATAAAATCTAAGACTTGCTTTTTTGGCATTAAATATCAGGGCTATTATTAATATTGCATATGGAAATGTTAGTAAATCAATTTGAACACTCGATTTAAATTATGTGCAAATAGATATTTTGTGTCTGGACAAAAGAACTCCCAGAAATATAAATGCAACAGGGTCAGTCTGTGGTTTGCACCTAAGTTTGGGATCTTATTTCAGAAGAATTCATCTGTCCGAAGATTCACGGTTGCTGTAAATGTTACAGGCATGAAGCTTGTGCGTTTTGTTTCACTTTACATATTTCCAATCTTTTTTTCATTTGCATTTAGTTTTGTAGAAATGTAATGTTGTTTTGATTCGGTTTTCTATTAACTTAATGAGAAAATGGTAATTAAGGTATCTTCCGTGCCTCTGTTGATTTGTTTTTTTCTCTTATACCCCTGGCCTCGCCAGCTTTGTGCAGCTCCTAATAAGGAAACACGAGGAAAAAAGCTCTGTTTCCAAAGTGTTTGATGAGCTGAAAAAGTACTAAGAACACTTAAATTGCACGATGATGAGAGTTCACTTTAGATGTGGCACTGAGATCATCGTGGACCACGGTCCTCTTGTTGGCGGTTCAAGTTCAAAGGACAGAATCTAAATTTGTCAAGAAATGAAAAAAAGTAAGCAAACTTTCATCTTGACGTGATGTCTCAGTCACAGAGTGTACCCTCTACTTTCTTCAAAAGTTTCTCAAATGGAAATCCGTCTGCCCGGACAACTGTGAAAAAAGACACTCTGGCAAAAAAGTTCACGCTTCTCAGCGCATGATCACGACTTTAGAACTTCAAGTGCTGTTGCAATTGCTCCAATGTTACTTGCATATTTCATCATTCTGAACACCTTACTGAGGGGTCAAAATGTCCCATTGCTGCGAGCACTTTAAACTTTGGACCTATAATGATACCTCTTTCCTGAGATGTAAAGCAATCTTATTTTTGCTCCGTATCAAATTTGGGCTAATTCCCTGTGAAATCCATCCCAGTGGTTTATGATGTAACAAGCAGTATAGAGTGACTAAAGTAAAGATTTATTGACATTTCAGCGCAACTCTACCTTAATGTTACAGCCACACTGTGACTTGCGTGCAATTCTTACAAAAACCTCGACATTTTTGTGCGATAATATCTTTATTAGTGTTATCAGTGAAACTAAAGGAAAGTCTGTGTAATGACTATGCCACCCGGTTGCTCAATTACATGTGTTATTCGTACCGAGGGTAAAACAGTATCTACCCAGAAGAATTTATTTTTTTCTAAACAACTGCCTGCCTCGAATTTCTATGAAATCCTCATGTGCTTTTATAAACCCGCGTGACTGATCAGAGCGATGCTTTGCTAAAACATAGACTCTGCACATCACAATACCATCTGTTTCCAAGCATCTCACGTTCACTTTTTCTAAAAAAAGTATTAGAAGTTCTTCCTGTACTGCAGAGCACTGCTGAGTTCGTAAGAAGCTTTCTTGTTTTTGTCTTGTGCTCTGCTCTGCATTATGGAACGAGTTTTGACTTTACTGACTTCATATATGTTGTTATATGTGTGCTTTATTAAGATTAGCCCATGTGCTCGGTGGCAGCTCCAATTAGGCAGTCTATCCACTGGACCTTGTATTTACTCAGGCCCCATACCTTCTCATCTCATCTCCCACAGCAGATAACTTTTTTGTATTCCCAATAAAAGGAAGGGATCGTTAAAGGATCCAGAAATAGTTGGTGAGTCTGGTGGAAGTTTGTCATCTGTTCTGCAGAGAGCAGCTGGAGTGAGGGTGGGTTTTTTTTTTTTTTTGTTCAGAGCAGAGGAAGAAGTTATTCTCACTGCTGAAATGTTTGCGATATGGATTTTGTGTACGTGCTGTCTGGAATCTGTGGTGGAATGAGCTCCATGCTTTAAAGGCTGTCTGACCTGCCAGAAACTGAAATTCATTCACTCACTCATCAGCCTCCAATTTTGGCTCACACAGTGGCTGTGACAATTAAATTTGTGACAATTTAAGCTTGCTTAGAGATATGAAAAGAAAATCCTTTGTGCCATTAAAATGACACTGAAGAGACACAGTTGCTCACTGTGGAATTAAGGTGTAGAGTCTGATGTGCTATCGGTAATGGTCTTGTCTCTACTGTTGAAAGATGTCCCAGAAGTTAGCTAATATTCATGATGAGATGCTCCGTGATTCTGCACACAGCACTGAGATGCAATAACAATGTTCCCATTGAAGCCAGCATAAGCATGCTATTCTCACCAGTGATGGGGCCAAAAGAGTAAAGTATTTCACATTAATGGTTACTTTTCTTAAAAGTAATGTAGTACATTGCAATTATTTGCTGAAGAAAGTAACTCGTGGCACTACTTGTTACTTTACTTTCTCTTTACGCCGTAAATAGTCCTAAAATGCAATGTAACATAATTACCAGTTAACTATATAGACCTTATCCTATAGTTCCACTCACCAACATAAATCTGTATCTAAATGAAGACATTCCTGCAATGTTTCTTGTAGTTTTTACAATATCAACACAAAGCCGACAACGCGACATGGTTCAGTGTACCCATAGGTTTATCATCATTCTGGGTTCTTAGCTAGCTCTCTGTTAGCATGTTGTCTGTCTAGATGTTTTCAGATGTTGAGTTAGCAGCATAGCTTTGTTTCTGTCCTGAACACAGTTTGTATTTCATTATCGCAAGCTTGTCCTTTCATGCAATAAAAGGACAAGTGTGCGCTTCTTAAAATCCTTAGACTGTTTTCCTTCTAATTCGCTAACTGTAGCGCTAATGTGAAGGACGGGATTTTTTTTCTCTTTACAGCTGCTCGGCGTGCAGATAACTAAAGAACCTTTGTAATGCAAGTAACGACATAACTGTAACTGTAATTACTGAATTTAGTTGTTTTATAGATGACAATAAACAGAGTACCATAACAACTTGTTTTGGAATTAGCAAAGAGTGCATGTTTGCAGATGTTTAAGATCAGCCTAATATATTACTGCTATCACTTGCGCTTACAGGGAGAAAATGTTAGATTAGAAATCTTGCTGGTATGTGTTTGTGATATGAACACAGACACATTAAAGCTCAAAGCCAGCCGAGTTTTCTTTGCAGCTACTTGTAGTGAATGCACTGTGCTAGCCAAAAGCCTCTTGAAGTGCATGCACCCTACATTGAGGAGCAGATTAATAAGACTGTTTAGCTGTGTAGCTTTTTAAAGCGAGCGAATCAGGTAATCTCCAACACTGAATTGACATCTCATAGGCAAGAAGCAGCTTTGATTAGCAAGAAGTCTTTGTTTAGTTCAGCAGCAGCTGCTTCTTTAATATTTCCTGTCAAAGTCCAAATTCGTTTGACTGACCATTCTGAATCCTAGGATCTCGTGCAGGGCTGATAGCTTTGGTCAGTTTGCTACTCCTGGCTCGTGACATTTTCAGAGCAGTGTTTTTAATCATGAGTGACTTGGCCACATATCAGCCTGAGTGAGATTTATGGCCCCTTCTCTTCAGGAGCCTGTTCTTGTGGACCAGCCATAATAGAGAAACACACAAAATGGTGTTTACACGGAAGGTGCTGCCGTGGTTCTGTTT
Source organism: Oreochromis niloticus (assembly GCF_001858045.2). NCBI lineage: Eukaryota > Metazoa > Chordata > Actinopteri > Cichliformes > Cichlidae > Oreochromis > Oreochromis niloticus. The sequence continues at coordinate 28,400,109 of NC_031974.2, forward strand.
CTGGGCTGTCTGAGGGCTGTTTGCTTTGTTGATTAGCAGCTCCCCGGAGGCCTCAGTGTAGAGGGGTCTCTGTGAGTCTGGTCTACACTGGGATAGAGATGAATCCCTGCTCCCACTTGTTTTTCATGGCTTTTGCACTTTTTTTATTTTGGGAAATCGACTCAGATCTTATGAAATGAATATTCTTGTTTTCAGATTTAGTTTTGTCATAAAAATCTGGAGCAAAGCTGGCAAACTATTTCTTGTTTGACATCAAGCTCGAGCTTGATCACCTGACCCTGAATAAAATCAAAATGGCGTCATCATAAACATGACCTGCAAGTCTGTCTTTTTGCGCATACTTACCCTTCTGGAAAACAGGCATATGCAGTTGTTTTGTTGCTGTCGAGGGGTCCCATGTGTGAGTGGAGTCGACCTAAATGAGTCAGGTTTGATTTGGGGAGTGAACTCCACCCCTCCCCTCGTCTCTGAGATCTTCATTGTCTAGGGAAACACCGCACTCTCTCTCTTTCTCTTTCTCTTTGGTGTTATTGTTGTTGAAGTGTCTAGGTGTCTGCTACTGGAGGCCTCATCTCTGAGGGCTCGAGGAAGGCTGGCATCCTCTTCTCTTTCTCTCTAGTAAATTGTCTGTATTGTCTTTCTGTCAGGAGAGAAGAATCAGTCTCAGTCTCTCTCTATTTCTTGTTCAGAATGGGGAAAAACTGGATGGTTGACTCTGCAGCCCTGTGGGGAATACGGCTCTCCCCTGCCTCAGTATTCGTGCTCAGGCAGGGTGATTAGACATCATGCCAAACTCTAAAACTAATATGATTGACATATGAAGTTTTTCACCGAGCGCAAGAGGCATTCTGAACTTTCTGGGTACGTGATAACATCCTTTATTAAACAGCAAAGTAATCGTCTTGATCAAATCATGGCCTGCGCTCAGTGCCAGCGCAGATAAAAAAGATGGAAATGATCACTGTAGAAAATCGGGCAGACGCTTGAACTCTTAACTTAAGATAACATGAATACACAGAAATGGCACGGCTAGAACAGTGGAATATGTTTCCTGTAAAAGCTACTCAGTCAAGTGAAATTATATTTTAGGCTAGTTGCAAGAATGTGCCATTCAAAGAGCTTTAGAAGTAGAAAAAGAAGGACAGTGTTATAATTCTCTACCAAGATGACCTTTTGTGCCCTAAAGATTAGGTAGACGTTGAATGGTGAATTCTTTGTGTTTAATGTTCTTGCGTGGATGTGTTTGTGTAATTCTGCCTGTAAACACAATAGATAGAATTTTTTAAAATGAATTCTGTGAACATTGTGTAGAGTGGGGTTATGTTAACAACCTATTAAAATTTGGCTTATATCAACTAAAGTCTTCAAGGTCAACTTAATGTTTTATTGTTTGAAAATTGACAGAACGCCTTAGAAATGAGAAACTATGATTCTCACAAGTGTGCTCCGTATTGTCAACATATGCTGTACAAAGCACACATTTGACCTCTGACCTTTAAGGTCAATAAACTGATCACTTTGAAGGTCAAACTGGTAATAATGCTTTATAGAGCTGTATAAAAGATTGCCACTGTTTGTATTGCATAAGGATATAGGGACTGTTATATGGGGATTCTAAATATCACATTATAGTTTGCATCCAACTATTGTCTCACGTTTGATCTTTATCCTCCAAGCTCGGGTCGTCTACCAGAGGCCTGGGAGCTTGAGGGTCCTGCACAGTATCTTAGCTGTTCCCAGGACTGCGCTCTTCTGGACAGAGATCTCAGATGTTGTTCCCGGGATCTGCTGGAGCCACTTGCCTAGCTTGGGAGTCACTGCACCTAGTGCTCCGATTACCACTGGGACCACTGTTACCTTCACCCTACACATCTTCTCGAGTTCTTCTCTGAGCCCTTCATTCTTCTCTAGCTTCTTCTGTTCCTTCTTCCTGATTTTGCTGTCATTCAGTATTGCTACATCTATGGACGTCTTCCTCTGCTTGTCCACCATTGCTATGTCTGACTCGTTAGCCTTCGCCATTTTGTCCGTCTGGAAGTCCCACAGGATCTTAGCTCTGTCATTCTCGACCACCCTAGTGAGCATCTCCCATTTTGACCTCGGGACCTTCCAGCCCATACTCGGTACAGATGTTTCTGTATTCTATGCCGGTCACTTAGTTATGGCGCTCCATGTATGCCCTGCCTGCTAGCATTTTGCACCCTGCTGTTATGTGCTGGATTGTCTCGGAGCATAAACATACTTGTGCTTAAAACTGTGTAGACTTAAAACACAGTGTGCAGTCAACAGAGCAATTAGCATTAAAGCCAAAAACGGGGTTTTGTTTTCATAAATGCCATTTAGCATCTAAGTATTTTTCCACCCATCCATCTAGTGGATTACATCTTCTGCTCTTTGTAAAGGTCAGCAGTTGATGTTTATTCGGAGTTTGTCTCGTCTCACTCTCTGGCGTTACATCAGATTAGTTTGCCAAACATTTCACAGACGTGCACTTGAGTGGTACTCTCGACCTTGTTTGGCCTTGGGTCGTCCAGCAGCCTATTTAAGTCTAATGTATACTTCATCCCCTCTGCCACAGTCGTGGTTCCCACCACTCAGAACTGTCTTTCTCCTCCCCCCCAAAAAAGAAACCTTTTGTCCCTCTGCGCATGATTCAGGTCAGGGTGTTTTCAGTGGAAATCTCCCCTCACTGCACACAGGGGACATCAATATGTAGTCGGTGGTTGCAGAGGGGGGGTGAAAATGGCTCAGTGCCATAATTTATTCAGACATTGAACTGGCCCAGGCTTGAAGTATTCAAAGTAGCCTACGAAAAAAAAAGCTTTTAGACATTTCATGAAGCCATGGTCGCTTGGCATTTATATTTAAATCAGCCTGAAGTAAAAGCAAAGAGTCAAGAGTACGGCACAGCTACAGGTCCACGAGAGAAAATACCAAATTCACCCCGCACATTGTCTTCATCCCTGATTTGCCAGAAGTGTCTGCATGCTTGCAGTGTGCACACATTTCGATTTAAATAATAGTAAAGGTCTGACTTCATTTATTCCATAACCTCTAACCCACATCTTACTGTAAAGGAAAATGGAAACCTCTGATACAGCATCGCATTTCATCTTCTGTAATACGTGCTACGCTGCAGAGTTTATGATGTCATTTAAAAATACTTTTTTTTTTAAGTGCACCTGCTTTTCCTAAAACCACCTCAAATATTCAGGTTAAAGGATGAATCTGCTTCAAAGCAAATTGCTGTCACTCTGGTCAACACTTGAAAACTTGTGAGTTTCAGCTCTTAACACTTCCAGTTTTGAGCCTTGTGACCGTTCCCTGCAGTGGCACAGCAACAGGAGAACACACTTCGGGTTGATGCTTTCAGGTGGCAATGAAATCACTAATATTAGATTAAATAGTCTAGACTCTCAGCACTTCCAAATATTGAGTCTGAGGAGGAATATACTGTAACTTACTCATCTTTTGTGGGTGTAAACAGTATAAAAGTAATTTATTTAGAAGAATTTGATTCTGTTTTTAACCTATGTTGGGTAAATGGTGATTATGAGTAACAGAAGAACACAAGCACAGAAACAGCCTATCCTCCTCACCGTGTCCTTTCTCTAACCTTATCAGTATGCTGAAGCTCTAGCTCCATTACCTTGAATTGGCAGCCAGTCAGGAGGGAAGGGCTTCTCCCTGCTTCCCAGGTATTGTGAGGACTCTTTATTTCATGCTATTTCGGTGATTGCAAACTTCCACAGCTAATACATTAGAGCTGACCCCCATTTCCTTCACAACTAAGCTGGAAGTACATTTTTTTGCTGTGTTATTACAGAAGAAAAAGTACTGCTGCTGGTTTATGTTGTTTATGTCCAGTGTGACTGGTGACTAAGTAGAAAAGTGTGTAGCGATGTAGTGAACTGAGCTGATGAGTTTAGGGACGTTTTAAAGAAGTCACCTCTTACAACAACACAGACACTGTCATTCTATGGTTTGAAAGTCAAAACTCAAGGACAAAGGGGAAGACAGGACAATGCACACACCCACACACAGGGGGGTTGATGGGTGACTAGGCACAGGTGGGAGGGAAACAGGTAAAGCCAATGTTGATAAAGCAGGTAGTCATGAAAGGAAGGAAATGAATGACAACCAGGAAGTAAAAACAAAACAAGACAAAGAAAGAGCTTTACTGACAAAGTAAAATAGGGCATAAAAAAAGAGACATGAAAACTAACACGAAACTTGATGACAGAGACGGGGGTCAAAGATAACAGAAGAAACTAAAAGCACAATGAAACAGCAATAACAAAACAGATACATACAGATACACATCAGGTGTTCGAACACGGCCCACTGGATGGCTTTGAAAAATGAGGAGGGCGGGGATTTTGAACTTTTAAATGTATTTATAAGTTTTACAGCTTGTCCTACTGAGAAAGATCATAGCTATTCATACCACACGGATGTAAGTTATCAATAAATAGTTAAATGACATAAATAATTTGCTTCATTATTTGCAGAAGAAATTTGTTTATTTCTTACAGTTTTAGCTCAAAGGGTCGTGCTGACAGATTTCTTTCATGAACTGCAGCAGCTTGATGCAGTGGTTGTTGGTCAATGGTCATGAGAATTTGCATATCAATGATCAATGAACTGACCTCCCAGCCCATTGTTCCTTTAGTGGTGCTAGCTTCAGTCATTATGCAAATGTGCTGTTTATAAGATTGGGGAAACCTGCAGTCAGCTGAGACTGAAGAAGTCACTTGGATGAGTGACGAAACATTTCTCCCATTGAAAACACTACGTCAAGATGAACAGAATCAACTTTTGGGGAACTACAGCAGCATTTCTTCATCCTGTAACAAAACTGACATGTACTATTAAAACACTCCTGATCTACACGGGATGGCTGTAGCTCAGGAACTACAGCAGGACAACAACTAATCGGAAGGTTGGCGGTTTTGTCCCTGGCTGCTCCAGTCTGTGTGCCAAACGTCTTTGGGCAAGAGATTAACCCCAAGTTGCTGCCTCCATTGGAGTATGAATGTACATGAATGTTAGATAGACAGCACTTATCTCGAAAAAGCATAGAAAAGTGAGAATGGGTGTAAATGGGTGAATGAGGGAAGTTGTATTAAGCGCTTTGAGTGCTCAGGTGAAGTAGAAAAGCGCTATATAAGAACCAGTCTATAAATTACACTTCTTTTCTAATATTAGGATATAAAATGATGTAAAGCAAGTTAGAAATTCCTGCTTTATACTAACCTGTGGCCATTATACAGTTATATTATTTATTATTTGTACAGTGAACATTCTCAAAAGTACTACTAATCTCAAGACTATTTTGCTCTTTTCCATTAGAGTTAGTATTTCTATCCACATAGTTTATATAAATGAATATATTTCTTCTCCAAACAAAGTGAAAGGTAAATAAAGGACGATACGGCATGAGATAATTGCCCCTGGAGAGGCTTACGTCTCTATGGTGAACTGTGATGTGTGTACATCACTATGACCCTGTGCCCTGACCATAATCCCTCACTGCAGGGGCTGGATTAGGGCCTCGTTTTATTAGCCAGCCTCACCATCCCCCCCTGAGTGGTTTTGCTCCCGCTTCAGTGTGGATCGATTGCTGGCTCGGTCTGAAGTGGCAGTGCTAGTTATTAAACATGGGAGTAACCAAACCCTTCGGACTGCTGGGATAATCCCATCACAAATTAAGTAGAGGAAAATTGGTCAGGGAGAGCCGGGACTGGAGAGAATCTTCATATTGTGAACTTCGTAACACAAACGAGCACAAACTCCTTTATTTGTTAGAAGCTGATCCGTAAGGATTTCAACCCACGGTGGATCAACACTTTAGCAAGCTGTCACTAAACTGAAACTAAAGTTTTGACATTCGACTGAAACTGTGAAACAGCCAGAGTATTATTATTTAGTGTGTAAGAATCGATCCAAAAGAGTGTTGTGTTTTTTATACCCTTAATGCTTGAATGTTGAAGTTGTCGTGGTTTCTAAGGGGCCGCAAACATCCATCTATCAACTGAGCCTTGAGGTATTATGGCAAATATAACAAGGCTTTTAATCCATACCAAGTATCTTGTGCAAGCCCCAACTACACACAGATCTATGAAAACACAGAAGAGGTTCCCTTTAAAAGAAATACAAATATTTAATAATAATACTTTGAGAATTTTAATATGCTTTCTAACCCTTTTCTGTGCCCTTTCTCTGTCTTTCTTTCTTTCTTTCTTTCTTTTTTATAGTTTTGTTGTATGCAGCTTACTCCCTGTCGTCCTCAATTTGCGTGCTATCTCAAAGCCATCGTGTGGAATAATACTGGATGTTAATTACCCCTGCTGTCTGAAGTGAATATCATTAGAGCTTGAACTGGACATGAACCAGCCATTACTGAAAGGGGCAAAAGTTTATTAAATGCCATTAGTAGGTCTTCAACCTAATTTAAAAGCAAACAAACAATGACTGGCTGGCTGCTAGATGTGATTTCCAGGCTGCTCTGACGTAGCCTCAGGCAGTGGGCAAAAAAAATGAAACACATTTGAAACAAAGGAATAATAGTATAAGCTGCCGGTGAGGGTTTTTTCCCCCCTCTTATTTGGGGTGGAGGTTTTTGTATCAGAGTTATGGTTTAGCAGTGAGTGAGAAAGTAGGTTTTATAAGTTACCTGTTTCTGCAGAAGAACTCGAGTTGCACCGATGATTTCCTCCTGAGAAATGGCGCTTTATAAACTTGAGTTACTCAAAAAAAAAACGCAGTTTGAAAACCCTGTCATCATCTCTACTTTCTTGCTGCTGAGAAAGTTCCTGGAAGTTTCCAGATGTCATCATAAATTTATTTGCATACGAAGCCTTTCTACTGGAGTTACCTTGCTCAGAGACAAAGGAGGAGGGAGAGAACTTTTGTAATGAAATCTCACTGAAAACTTGGCAACAATAAGAGTTTTTTGTAACACAAAAATTAGAATTTTTTTTGCAGCGCTTTACGTTTATATTACCCTGAATTGACAATACACTGCCGTAATGTCAGTGAGTCCTGACTATGGATTGGGAATCTGTGTCTATGTCATAATTATTCATTTCACCAAGTGTGGGAAAAACAAGACCGAGGATGTTATTGGGTGACAGCTAAAGATGTAATGTTTGCTTTTGTCTTCAAGGTCAGTGGTTACTAACAGTGATGACAAATTTGACTTGGTCATTTCATCCATATTACAAACCTTATCAGTATTTTATTATTATTGTTATTGGATATAGATTATGAGGTGCTAAGAGATCTAAACACTAAAAAGGACAAGCTTGTCTTTTTAGCACCTAATAGCAGCACTTACATCGAGAACAACACTAGACTAAGCTCCACTTCTTAGACCATCAGCATCTCTAGAAAAGAGAACAACAGTTCCGGGCCTCTGAGCCCTGATTATAATATTGAGACCACGGATTTATCAGGTAGAGAAGGATTAAATGAAAGCAGTTGGCGCCAAGTAAACACTAAGTAGAGGGGATGCTTTATCAGGATATTAGCACAAGTTCAAGTAAGTGAGATAGTACAAAGGATGTGAGTGAATAAAGATGAACTGGGATGCTTTAATAAAGCAGAGGTGTTTAGTTAGTGTACTAGGTGCAGAAACATGTGTATTTCACTGTTATTTGCAGGATTCAGTCACAGAACTCCTTCTGCCTCGACACAGGTGGTCGCAAGAAACACTTACAGTTGTTCTTGAATCTCCTTAGTCTTGTCACGGTGTTAAATACAGACGAGTTGGCGCACAGCGTAATCCGTGATTAGAATGCGTCGCTCCCACCACTAAGACGTGTCTCGGTTGTATCAGATGGAAGCTTAACACTGGCATATGCTCAGTGCAATGATCTGTCTATGGATGACAGGTGGTTACCCAACTATTTGCATAATTATGGGTGTAACACACAGGCTGCTAGGACGTCATAAACAAATCCATATGGCCTTTTGGGAAAATCCAGATGATTTACACTACAGCTAACGGATATACTCACCGTCTTGACTTTGTAGCAGACATCGGTGGGATTTCTCACTGAATGTTTTAACCGGAGTGTGAAATATGGAGCAACTTCATCCCCTCTACTTGTTTTGGCAGCTCTAATCAAATGTGGGAACTTTATACCAAGTTTTCATGACAGATCGGTTAATGTGGCAGCTGAAACATGGGCCAGTGTTTCCTGTGTAGTTTTCTGTTAGACGTTTGATGGAAAGAATAAATGTTGGCTCTGAGACTGTATTTCAGTCCCCTGGAAACTTCCTAGAATCAACTTCAGTTGGGTAGCACAGTGTGTAAGAATGACCTTTATCGCAATAGTCAGATCATGATATATGAGCAAGTTTCCTGCAATTATTATTGTACTTGTTATTTTTAGAGTGGTTCGACCAAGCAAGGGGTTAGATAATCACATCTATTTTTTTTTCTCATATGTACTTTTATATATATATATTTTTTTATCGCTGTCTGGGTAATTTCCCCAGCCAAAACTGTGTGTATAATATATCTACAGTAAATGTATTTCAGCACAGATGGAATTAGGCCAAGCTAAACTTTCCATCGTGGAGTTGTGCAGTGTTTTGTTTTGGGCTTAATAGACCTTTTATAAAAACACGAGTACTTGTAATCACCACTTCCCATGTCTCAGCTGACATTTCATGGAGTGCGGTTAAGGAGGTATAGCAGGGGACGCAGCAGCACCCCCCAAAAAATGGGCAACTTTTTGACGACCAAGGTGAAAAGCGAGCTGCTTAATAAATGGATAAAGCGGCAAGTGGTTTGATTTTGCTATAATTCCTTTTCCTTTTCTTTGTCTTTTGTAATCCCCTCCACAGACATGTCTCTCAATGTCCGTCGCAGCAGTGATCCTGCACTGGCTGACTTTCCTCCAGGCGAGGCCCCGGTTGCTCCAGAAGAACCGTCCAGAAAAAATCCAGCTCGCTGGTCCACAACCGCTGGTTTCCAGAAGCCCAACCATAAACGAAACCCCAGCAATGAAACGGGGAGCCTTGAACGAAAGGTAACTACACCTCCTGTGGTAATGTAGCCGATAAACTGTGCGCGAATGCCTCAATGATACCTGGTATGATAAATTAAGTCGTTAAGATCATTTATTGGAATCTGAATGGTGTCAAAATGCAATAGATCAATAAAGTCTATTTTTTAAACCACTGTGAACTATTACATACTTATTCCAGCAGCACCTTGCCCAGAACATAGGGCTGCTGATGTACGGGTGCTGCATCAATTATAATGCCTGAGATATGTGCTCTGAAATCTTCCCAACCTCCAGTCTCTGTTTTCAACTTACTTACTCCTTTCTTCCCTCATTTTCATTCCTTGTCTCCTCTGCACCCCAAATCAAAGAAATAAGTGTTAGATATGAAAGTTGTGCTGCCCTGCTTGCAGATATCCAGCAGTGGCATAGATAGTGTTTATCTGAAACTAGTTCCATCTGATAACACCTCTTCTTGTCATCCAAAACGATTAGCGGGGATTCTTAAACACATTCCCTTTATTACAAATTCACCTTCTTGGTGCTTTTAAGCCTCTGATTATTAGTCAGAAAAAAATAAAATAAAATAAAACACACCTCAGGTACTCAGGTGCATCCTCCCTGCTGCTTCTGAAAGTAAAAGAAAGCCAATTAACTTCTCACTGCTGCTGTGCTGACAGCCCTTTACTTCTCACTGAGGGAGAGGTATGTTCCCATCAAACTGGGATGTTAAAAATGGGGAAATTATTGAGTGTTCGAAATGTGAAACATCAGCTCTGCGTGTGATTAGCGTGTCTGGGAGAAGGGGCTGATAGAGACACTTTAGTTGTCACGGCCCACAGAATGTAAAAGCAAGAGTGTGGGCTGAAATGGTTATCAGAGCTCTCATTTTGTTAGTGGGAATTCTGTTCTGAACTACTGAACTGAGCAACTATGTATGTTTGTGTGCTTGTACTGAATATAACAATGGGAAAGCAGAGGACCAGGAGTGTTGAAATATGACTCTGAATTTCATTGACTGTATATGGATTGCATGTCTTTAGCCCTTCTGTGACATCCTATCATGCACGGAGGATTCCACATCCACAGCGGTGTTTGTCAGTTGTGGATCGTGGATAAATATTATTATGTTGATGTAAAATAAGGGGATTCCAGATTGTGTACACCGCCACACACTAAACAGACGGATACGGTAGTTTGCAAAATAGAAGTTTCTATTAGTTTACTTGAGTCATACATAAAACAATGGTTTAACCCTTTATAGGGCTCTCATTAAAATACGTAGACAATAAAATTTTCAACCCTGGCGTGTTATTGGGGGATATTACAGGACTTTTTTACATTTGTGATTTAAAATTCAAATCAAGATTCCTTTCCCGTTTATGGTATATGTATTTACCAAAAAAGAAAAAAAAATCTGTATATAGGAACTGTAGGATAAACACAAATATGTTTATAAAGACATGTTTTTTATGAACATTGTTTTTTTTATTCACACTGGCAATTTTCGTAAATATAACATACATATCAAATAATTTCTGAATAAATTTTAGTAATAAGTAATAAGATGTACGGTAAAAATAATCACCAATGATATACCATTAACTGATATAATAGAAAACTGCAATAAGGTCATGAAACAAACCGAGTTACACAATCAGTTTTGATGTTATGACCACAAGCATGAGTGTAGGTAGGGAAAAAATGAAAAGCTTAAAATGCTCCAGGCTGTTACTGACTGGTCAGATACAATAATGTCACTATCTGTCACATAACCTGATCTTTTCTGATTGGCTGGGAGAAATTCCTCACAGTTAGTCGTGGGGAGGACAATTGTTTTGTCCACTAAAGTTACCAAATATGGCTCCTTGTCCAAATCTCTCCTGGCAAAGCAACATTTTACCTGCCAAGTTCAAAGTTATTATGACCAAGCCACGATAAATCTATAATTCCCTTACTAATGTTTAGCTGCCCAACTTGTAATGTTCAAGTGTCCCATTTAGTTCTTGACTCCCATCTGCAGCAGTTCAAATGTTATCTGAATGTAGTGCATTTTAAGATCTCATCCTGTCGCAGACGCTTGAAATGGCATGGTATGAAAAGTGACGAGCTAACAGCAGGATGCTGTCGTTTTTATTCAGCTGACAGAACCAGACTTTTTTCAGCTACAAAGGGAGTCTTAGTCCTCGTAACCCTTAATCTCTTTCTTGCACCAACTGCCATATATTCATTTCAAGTCTGTTTTTATGAAATTAACAGCATATGTTGTAAGAATGTGTTAGTCAGCATGTGTAGTATTTGTTCTTGGCACCATATTTTTGAAAAGGAACATCCTTCAGCATTGCCAAAAGCAACTTACTCATTACAGAGTCTCATCACTGTCTAGGATCATTTCCTTTTACAGACTAAAGCCAGCCACGTTGTGTTCAATTCCCCAACTAGTCTAAATACGGCTGAGTCAGGCTCAGTTTTTCTGCAAAACCTCAACAATACAAGTCAGTGAGAGTCCTCAGTCATCGGCTAGCACTGTAAACTCATCACATCTGCCAGTGACTTTACAGTACTTGGAATTCAGGGTTATCTGCACTTAGCAAAGTCATCCATAGGGATTGGACAGTCAGTATGAGCCTCTCTGGTATCTGGCTTTCTCTACATTTTATGATCTGATGTGTCGTAAAACTCTGTGGAGGGTTTTTTTTTGTCGCGCCGTGTCTGGGGCTGTGATGGCTATCAGGGCTGTTTCAATACAGAGGCCAGTTGTGCAGCTGAGTTGCTTCATCAGGCCAATTCTTGATCAGGCCCCTTGCATGTCACATTCAACTGTAGCCAAACACTGCTGGCTCCCCCTCACATTCTTTTAAGCTCCCTTCGTTTTGATATATTTGCGATTTTGTGATTTGCTAAGCAACTATTTGGGGTTTTTTGCACTCTGTTCTTCATTTTGACTGACTTTCATTCCTTCTCTTGTTCTGAAACAACTCCCTTTGGAGTTTTTCCTGCTATAGTTAGTCTCTGTGTTCTCTTTCAAGTGTGATGTCTCATTAAAAATCCCAAAAATGTTTTTTTTTTTCGCTCTTACTCTTTATTTGCTGTTTTTGTGACTAATCAGACCATATATGGTTGGTTTTCTACTTGTTTGTCTTGGCGAATCACTTTGCTTTGATTTTAATTATATTTAGATTTGCTTTCTCTTCTATTAAAAAAACTTCACTCTTGACCTTCAGCTGCTGAGATTCCTAAGCCAAGGCTAGCATGTGTGGAATATTATCTTTTGTGCCTGGGTGTGTTTTTGTGCTTGTGGCCAGTGTAATATTTTATGCTCAAGTATGCTGATGTATGACATTACCTTGGCAGGAGCTGTTTTGGTTTTTTTCTGTAAAAATAAATCCTAGTTGGTGCTGTCTTGTTATTAAAAAGAAGGTCCTAAAGCATCTCAGGTGTGGCTGTAATGAAATATCAGGAGTAAGGGTGGAGCAAGGGTGAGAGTTAACTGAACCACACAGATGGTTCAATCTTCAAAAAATCAGGTTCGTCCTGCATTTTAGATAATTATGGACCAAACTTCTTTCTTCTTTTTTTTTTAGAAAGAGTATTTATACGAGTGCATTGAAGGCTATCTTCTGATAGCAGGACCACAGTGGTGTACAATTTTTAATGTCTCTGCCTTTTCCTCTGTCTTTGCAGGGCAGAGGAGCCCATGCCTACCGTAGTCTTCCTCGTGATGCGAGTGGCTGGTCCACTCAGTTCCAAAGAGAGATGACTCGATCTTCCCTTAGTGCCAACCATCCAATGGTAGATCGATGGCTCGATCGACAAGAACAGGTTTGTTGGTGGACAATTAAGAAAACTGGAGACTCTATGGTTTATTTGTGGTTTGAAGATAAACTTTAATCCTTGACCAGTGCATAACAGCTTGTATTTTTCACCACAGCCACCACTGATTGGTCTCAAATAAAACAAAACAAAACAAGTTGTTTTCACTTGGTGATGTGTTGATACAAAAGTAATCCGGCTTGGTACACGAGGATCTGCAGATTCAGATATTTAGTGTATGTGCTTAGCAATCAGTAGTGTTGAGCAATCAATAGTGTTGAGCAATGAGGAGTGTTGAGCAATCAGTAGTGTTGAGCAATCAGGAGTGTTGAGCAATCAGGAGTGTTGAGCAAAAATCTCGATATCTCTACTTGAATATTGCTTAGAGGCAATGACTTGGACGGGTTTTTGAACTTTGATTGGTCCTGGATAGTGGGCTCTCTTGCTGTAAATTGATCAATGGATACAAAATGTGTTGGTCTAGAAATAAGGCGGGCATACAATTGTTCTATATAGCCTTTGGGCTTTTCAAAATGAAATTTGTTAAGGTTTAGTTACACTACAGTAAAAATAAGTTAGTGACCTCATTGCAACTCAGAAAAAAACAGCATTTGCCCTGTGATTGCAATGATTTTTTTCATATAAATATACCTTATGGGAGGCAACCTGTCTCCGAGGAGCCACGGTCCAACTCAGTCTGACTGCAATCACTCTCGTACAAATTGGCAAAGATTTACAAATAAATGCCATCTTATTTATAGACCCAAACAGATCAAACTCTGAGTGAGTCTGTGCTGATGACCACAACTTGTCTGCGACACATCCATTTGTAATAGAGGACTTGACTCAATTGGTTGCTAGCTATTCTGACTATATTTCTATTTAGAAGCAAGTGCGTGTCAGAAAAGATTCAGAATTCCTGCTTTAGATCTGTGAGTTTTGTGGAACTAGACTGCAATAGATCTCCAACAGAGAGCAACAAATTTGTAATTTTCACGGATTTATCACAATTAATGACTGTATTATCACCGTCAGATTGCATGAAATTGCCCCGATTCAGTCACAAACTGGTAGCAGACAAACTCATTTTCATTGATGTTTTATCTCTGTCTTGACTCACCAGAGTCATAGTATCTTTTTGTTAGTTCTTGCGTATGAACACAATTCTACTGTAGAAACGTATACAGACAGAAATGGAAACTCCTCACCAATTTCTTTGAGGCTGCACTTGTTTGAAGTGCGGGCTCTGGCTGCTGGGCTGGGGTCAGCATAAACACAGCTTTAACGTCACTGGGTTGTTGGCTAGCTTTGGGCTAACTGCCCATCATGCAGATAAGTGACAAACCTCTGTAATGCCATTAACAAAATAGCTGTGACATAATTTCTGAATTTTGTATTGTAATGTGTTACATTACTGCGTTACAGAAAAGTGTAATGTGATTACAGTAATATGGGGATTTGTTTTGTGGAGAGGAGAAGTTGAGGCTGTGTATCTCTGTAAAAAGGTAGCGGTACTCTAGTTTTCATCTCTACTTTGAAATCCCACTGCTCTAATTATACAGCAGATTATACACTAGTTATATATCCTATTAAGTAGGAGTATTATTTAATAATACTGTTTTGTTGAGGCATAACTTGGCAGCAATTACACAGCATTTCTTGATCATAGTTTACCCATGTGTTTTCACATTATGCATCATTGCATACAGTTCATTATATCTGACCATAGTGTAATGGCAGTCACAGTTGCGACTGATAACAGAGTTATTACAGTGACAGCGACTGCTCACTGCCCAATCCAATTTAGAACCAGGTCAATGACTGACATCAGACTTCTGTCCAATACTTTTTCATGAAGTAACAGTGTACAATGTTAGTCCTTGCAGGCTTGTCTCCTCGCCTCACACCCTCTTCGCTCTGTCGGCACTTTGTGATTGACTCACCCTGTGACTGGTCCCTCAACTCCTCAGTCTGTCAGAGGCGAAAAAATATTCTCCCTTTAAAAGTTATTAAAAGTGACAGAGGCTCTCTGCAGGGAGGGCGGAAATGACCTTGGGAAGTGTCGAACACGCTGAGCTTGATGTGAAGAGGATTTCTCCCAGTTTGTCTGCCAGTCTGTACCTCAACTACCTGCTTTGATTCATGCAGATGCTGTTTAATCGGCCCATTAAAGAATAAAAAAGAGCCGAGAAAGGGTGAGGAAAAAAAGAGCGAGATGGTCGAATGACGATGAAGTCTTTCGTTCTTTCTCTATAGTCTCATTATGGTTGTGTCTGGAATTCTTTCTCTTACTAACCATTATGAGCACCTATTGAAAGCAGGGATGCTACAATCAAGCTATTGTAAAAATAGCTGTAGTTGAAAACATACTGTTTGCCAAGAGGGCACACATACATGCAAACACTTCAAGAACAGGATTTTGTTCAAAATATGAAGCCTCCTAAATCCAAGATTAAGCTTTCAAGTTAACAGTTATCAACCAAGTATAGTGTAAATATAAAAAAAGAGATTATTATTTAAGAACATGAGCTATACCGGTGAGGTCGTGTAAATATTTCATGATTAACGGCAGGAGCACCATGACACCATCACCGTGGCTAATCCTCGGTGCCACCTGAGTGTTTATAATCTGACAGCCGTGCGACTAAGTTGAGTCACAAAGCGCAAATCCTCTCATTAGGGGTGACACGGTATAAGTTTCAAAGTCGCACCTTGTCGCCCAGTTGTTCCTTCCCTGCACTCGCTGTATCACAGTCTTGATCGCTGCCTTCCCTCCCACACGTGACGGTTCAATATTTTGTCTTCTTTATGCGGCGGGCGAGCAAAACAGCAGCATTGGATCGCGAGATAAAAATACACAGCGTGGGTTAATTAAAAAGAACTGTGATCAGTGCTAAAGCGTCGGCAGCGATAATGAGTGTACACACACACGCACATAAAAACACACAAACACGTACAGATATGCCAAGGTTTTTTGGTAAAAACACACCAATTAGCTGTTGTTTATCGTGGATTATTTATCTGCTGTGTTTTTATCGTTCTATTTTATGAGTTAAGATAAAAGTAAAAACAAAGAAACCTAAGAGCGGGTGTCATCCTCATTTCTTTCTTTTCACTGGAACAAAATACACACACGCAACTACTTTGTGTATTTATTTGCGCATAGGTGCTCTAGCGGCGTCATTTCTTAACTA
Organism: Oreochromis niloticus; assembly: GCF_001858045.2. Classification (NCBI taxonomy): domain Eukaryota; kingdom Metazoa; phylum Chordata; class Actinopteri; order Cichliformes; family Cichlidae; genus Oreochromis; species Oreochromis niloticus. Next base: position 28,416,133 of record NC_031974.2, read on the forward strand.
TACAATAGCTTCATTTTTAAGTACTTATCTTTTAGTTCCATGGTCGATGTGTGTGAAGCAGATCTAAAATATCCTGCCTTAACATGGCATGCTCTGGATAGTGCGTTCGCTTCAACATTCATATTTAAGCAAGCCTTCCCAGCCCATGCTATAAATTAAAAATGTAAAGTCAGGCTGAATAAAATAACACATTGACTCCTGTGCTTAAAATGCCAAGGAGGTGCACGGGGGAGTTAACAACACGCTTAACTAGACAATCTGTGACTCTGGTATTCTCAGGCTGGATGAGTTTGAAGTTTAGCCGCAGGGGGATCAAATATGGATTCAGGGTTGAATTCTCTTAAGATTTTATTTTACATCACTTCTCCCAGGTGCATTGGTAAAATGTATTGATTTGTGCTCGTTTTGGTGCTTTTGTGCAGACTTTCAGCCTACGTACTAAGAACAAGGACGGCTGGCCCATAGTTACATCAGGCAGTTGTCCTATGTTTATCTAACGAGTCAATAAATTCACGTCAGTATCAAACGGTTCAATCTAAGACATCAGTAGCGTCTACTCCTAAATCTCTCACCACCCACACACACACCTACACACACACACACACACACCCACACACACACACACACACACACACACACACACACACACACACACACACACAAACACACACACACACACACACGCACACTCTGCCAAATGCGGCGTGGAGAAAAGCACGCTTTATCAGCCCATATACACCAAGGCCTTATGAGTTATTCTTCATATAAACAGCTGACATTAATGCTGGCCTATTATCCCACTGATGAATGTTAATGGGCTTTCCCGCTTAGCATCGCACGCACGCACACGCTCCCCCACATACACATTTTGATCTGGTTGAGTGGTTCTCCACTGTATTATTTTGCGGCCTTGATGATGGACCAGGGGCCATTATCATGAGCTGTAGCAGAGGCAGGACTGACATCAGCTGTCGATCACTGAAGGATTTAACCCAATCAAGGCTAACGTGAAGAGAAGCAGATGTGTTTGAGCTATATTGGTAAAGCTTACAGTTTGGGATTTCAGAGATAGTATTAGACAGAAGCATTCTATGTATAAATATTAAATATAGTGTTATTTAATCTACATATAAAAACACAAACAGCAAAACAATAAGCCTTATACACAGATCAGGCACAACATTATGACCACCTGCCAAATATTGTGTTGGTTCCCCTTTTGCTGGTATAACAGCCCTGACCGATCGAGGCATGGACTCCACTAGACCCCTAAAGGTGTGCTTGGGTATCTGCACCAAGATGTTAGCAACAGATCCTTTAAGTCCTGCAAGTTGTGAGGTGGGGCCTCTGTGGATTGGACTTGTTTGTCCAGCAGAACCCACACATTCTTGATTGAATTGAGATCTGGGGAACTTGGAGGCCAAGTCAACAGGGTGCATTATCCTGCTGAAAGAGGCTACAGCCATCAGGCAGTACCATTTCCATGAAAGGGTGTACATGGTCTGCACAAATGCTAGATAGGTGGCACGTGTCAAAGTAACATCCACATGGATGGCAGGACCCAAGGTTTCCCAGCAGAACATTGCCCAAAGCATAACCCTGGCTTCGTCAATTCCGTCAGTTGCTTTCTTCCCATAGTGCATCCTGGTGCCAGGTGTTTCCCAGGTAAGGGACTCAGACATACCTGGCCATCCAAATGATGTAAAAGAAAACATGATCCATCAGACCAGGCCACCTTCTTTCATTGTGCCATCATCCAGTTCTGATTCTCATATGCACATTGCTGGCAATTTCTTCAGTGTACAGGGGTCAGCATAGACGACACCCTGACTGGTCTGCAGCTATGCAGCTCCATACTCAACTAACTGAGATGCTCTATGTATTCTGACACCTTTCTATGAGAACCAGCATTAAACTTTTCTCTAATCTGAGCTACAGTAGCTTTACAGTCACACAGACCAGTCTTCGGTCCCCACATGCATCACTGAGCTTTGGCCACCCATGACCCTTTCTCTGGTTCACCACTGTTCCTTCCTTAAGCAACTTTTAACAGATACTGACTACTGCAGACCGGAAACACCCCACAAGAACTGAAGTTTTGGAGATGTCCTGACCCAGTTGTCTGGTCACCACAATGTGGTTTCTCACCAATTTGCTCAAATCCTCACACTTGCCCATTTTTCCTTCTTCTAACATGAACTTTGATGACAAAATGTCCACTTTCTCATTAACATATCCCACCCACTAACAGGTGCCATGATCACCTGTCAGTGATCATAATGTTATGCCTGTCCAGTGTATATTTGAAAATCATATTTTGATTTATTTGTTAGTGTACATGCTCTAAAAATACTGTTTCAATCTGTAAAGTCCATAACATATTGAAGACAGACAGACTCGGAGAAAGGCAACCCCAAACCCCTAAAACATTACATAACAGCTTCCAAAGCATGTCTGGGTGAAAACAGTTCTGATCAGACATCTTTGATCAAGCCTCCAACAGTCAGGCTCCCTCTCTCTCTCTCTGTTGTCTAAATGAGGCACCTTGTTTGGCGAGTTTTAAAGGAAACGCAAAGTGGCGAGGCGCCCAGCTAAATCCTCGAGCCAGCGCGTTGAAAGGAGATGAGTCTGTTCAACTTCAAGGTGGAAGTAGAGAGCGAGCAGCAGCGCGAAGCCTCTCTTTTTTCCCTTTAATATTGTCACATCAAAGATCCCTCTCTAAACAAACATAGATTGGCATTTGCGAAGTGACTCGATTGTTGTTTTTGCTCTTCTTTTCCAGCTCTGTCACTAGTAGTTGTTGGTCGCTGAAAATAAGGCTCGGCGAACGCGCTTATTTGAACGAGTCTCCTGAGTAGCTTAAAAGAGATTCTCAGAGGTCTGCTTTCTGTTTTAGATTTAAAGTGTTTGAGGTGATCTCTGTTAGAGTCAAGTGCTTTACAAAGCTGTGGTAGGATTATTGTTCTTGCCCCACTCGCCATGATGCCACGATGGCAGTTAACACGCCATTGTAAGAGACAAAACTGATACTTCACTCTAAATGCTAATTATTTGTTTAGCTTGTTGATTTTTTCACTATACTGGAATGATACACCTTTATATAACATCTATAATGAATCCCTGATTTATTCAATCAAAGGATATTTCATTTCTTCCATTAAAAATATAATAAACACAGCAGTGAAGGTTCTGAAATGGCGGGTCTAAAATTCAGAAAAACCCTTGGGCACGTCAGTATGAAAGTTAGCATTTAATTTTTAGGGACTGCTGTTGGTGAGTGAACTTGGTAAGTTCTCCTGACTAGCTTCTTGGTAAAGCCTACACAGTCTGCAGACCCCGAGGCAAGCCACAGGCAATGTTAGAGCAGCTGAGCATGGAAAGAAAACACAGCAATAACCCCCAAACCCAGCCGGCCTAACACAGTCTTGCTGCCTGTGCCACCGTCTACCTCCACTGCTATCTGGTGGCTGTAGCGTGTATTTGTGCTATGTTCATTATGTTCAGTTAATCTTTCAATGATGTTTGAGATGCAGCAGGGCATGTTTTCAATATAAAACTGTGAAGAAAAAACTCGCCCAAAAAAACCCACATTCCAGAACAGTGCAGGAAACCTGGAAGAGTGTGTTCCTGGATTTGCCTCTTGAAAGACCAAAGGTAGATGTAGACGGGATGAACCATGGTGTGTGTGAAGTCTGTAGACATGCACACATGCAACATGAACTCAGGATGTTTTGAACTAATTGCTGACCGGTGGGTCTGACCAGTAGGTGCAGCTGTTTGTTTAGCTTTGGCTCCTAGCTCATTGAATCCCCTGGAAAAAAAGAGTTTTTGTGGCTCTTATTTGTTCCTCTATTTAATATTTTCCACACTTCCCTCGTTCTCTACAATGTTTTCTTTAATTTTCTCCTGTATTTTTTTTTTAATAAGTCATTTTGGCTGTTAGTGTAATTATGTCACCTAAATTAAAGAATTATTTTAAGAAAAGACTTCATTCTGCCACTGATTACTTAAAATTCACATTATTTACATGGCGGGCTAATTTTTCTTCTCTCCTTTGGGAGTCCTGTGTAAATGGCAGCTCACCAGAGATGCTTCAGTCCAACTGAGGACCCGAGTGAGAACAATGCAGAGTCTCACAAAGGCCTCTCCACTCTTAATTAGCCATTGCCGCTGAGCTGCTGTTAGAACGTCACAAACCCCTGACAAACCAGAAGGGACTTCTGCTTTGCACTGACTGGGGGCTTTTTGTTAGACGTATTTGTCTTGTACACTTCTTTACTAAGTCCTTCTGTCGGTTTAATCTCTTGCTTATTGTTTTTAAATAATATTAATGTATATCAATAATTTTAGTATGGGTCCAAAACTTTTAAAGGTCCTAAATAGAAGTCTTTACACACCGAAAAAAACAGCACAAAGTTAAAGAATTTTTCACATGCAAATTTATCGTATAACATACATACAGACTGAAAGTGTTGTGATTTTGGGAAAAATTCTTGTACAGTGATGATGAGCCGGTCCTGAGGTTTCTAATAAACAAACGGAGATTAAAAATCGAGACCTTATGATGTCACCCACTGGCCAATGAGGTCTTTTATTGAAGTGTCAACCTGAGCATTGTGGCCATTTCTATCTTGGTGTTTTGAAATTGGATGTAACAAACGACGGGTGGATGTTCCTGAGCAAACAAGAAAAGTCATTCCTGCCTTGCCTTTGTCTCAATATCACTTCTGTCACTTTAAAAATTTATAGTTATCCAATCCCCTAAAAATTCATGAGATTTTTAGGACTAAACACAATTGGGCGAAAAAGTCTAATTAATAATAAAGTCTAAAATGGATAACTTCACTGCTCAAAAAACTTACACTCCATTGTGTTTTAGCCTCCAGCCATGTGTACAGAAACCTGCAGACAGCCTGCAGCAATGAAATGCATACAGACTCTATGTATTCTGTCATCAAGTCAGTGTACGTGTGAGCTCACCTTCAGAGGGGAGGATGGGAGCAGGTGAAATGCTGTCAGTAGTGTCATTTAGTTCATTGGCTCCACAGCAGGGGAAATAGCAGAGCAATTATGAAAATAATGCTACCTAATATCTCATTAAAAAATCACAATGAGTCTTAATGTTGGTTTATTTAAACGTGTGTGTCCACAACACTTAACTACAGGTAACCAGCTTTTTGTCCCGAAGCTATGTTACTTTCTTTGTGCCGTTTCTATGTGCAGCAAAAAAAGTTTATTCATCTCGTTCTTCATTATTATTTATTATTTAACTTTTTAAATATTTGTGCAATCGTCTTCAATTATCGTGTTTGAACAGGAAACAAGACTGTGGGCGTTGTTTTGGACGCTGGACGTTGCCAGCACTCTTCTCTGTCAGCTGTACTGTAAATGTTTAACCTGTCTCATTGCGACACGTGTGAAGACGTGTGTGCTACTGGACAGTTGAGATTAAAGTTTCACTCACTGAAGCTTGAAACGCATAAAATTCATAAGAATATTTCTTGTTTTGAAAATTTTTTGTAATCATTTATTCCTAATGTGACCATTCCACACCATTCCTTCACTTCCTGCCAACTTCATTTTTGTCAAATTGCATTTTTTTAGGATTAGTTTTTTTTTTGTGCACAGGCCTCTCTGAGCTACTCGGATGTTGTTCTCTTGCACAGCCCTTCAATGTGGTTGCCTGCTTTTATTCAGCCTCACCCCCCACTTCAAAGTGCTAAGTGTGAGTGGATGTACCATAACAGCATTATTCAGGGACAGGCGAGAAATCTGTTTACCTTAGTCACTAGTTCATCCTTCTACCCTCCTCTTCTCTGGGTCCCTCTCATTTCTGTCCACAGTACCTCAGCTGCATCAAGGTGGCTATCCCTCTCTGCACTACTAGCTGTGAACGTGTTAATTCTTGATTAGAGTTCATGCATTCGCTTTCTACGATTTGCTCCGTGGAGTGAGAAATCACTTTCTCAATGAGAATAATTGAACACGGGCAGGGGGGTGCCAGCTCATTACCCACAAATCACAGGGAGCAGGGGCACCTTAACTGAAGACAATAATGACTTTGGGGAATAAAACGAGGTCCGCCAGCGTGGAGCCAATCCACTGCGGGCAGCAGAGAACAAAGCTAGGCGAGGAAGATGTACACCGTTTCTTAAGAAGTCATTTTTTTGCTGCATTTTTTGCTACATATTCAGTAGAGTCCGAATTTATTTTTTCCAAGGGGGGTATGAGTTTAAGGCTTTGGAGCAAAGTGTCGTGTTGGAGAAGCAAAGCTAGTATTTTGGCAAGGTGGCGTTATACCAGTGCTGACTGTGGCCCGGGCAAAAGATGATCTCTTTAGGAAGACATTCTAAGATGATCATCACTAAAATCTGACTAAAGGCAAGATAGAAATAAAGATGTGGAACAGCTTAAGGAAAATGCAAAGCTTTTTGTAGTGCTTGACACTGGGGCACAAGGTGAACTTTGGTGATTGACATCGCATATTTTCCCACAGTGCAAAGTCATTTACTTCAGTTTATTTGATTTCTCTCTCCTTCCTCAACCTTTCCCTCCTTCACACCATCTTTTTTTATATGCCACACATTTCCACTCTGCACAGAGTGCCAAATGAATCCACTCTGGCACAATGAGGTCCATTGTCACAATAGGCTTTTCTCACTGTTTTATAGGTCCCATTAGGGGGACCGAGGCTTTTAAGTTGCTGAAGGAATGCAATAACACCCGGCCAACAGTAAACATCCACATCTCGGGTCCACAGAGAAACACGAGATGGAGCTTCTCCCCCATCTTACCCTAAGTGACTTGTTTTATTTGCATCAGGCCGAGAACAAAGTAGTCACACTTGGATAAAAACTGAGAGAAATGGGAAGGTTTCATTTTAGGACTCAGGAGATGGACACACTGAAAGCCTCTAAAATGAGTGTGTGAAGAGGGAGGAGGCAGTCTGGGGCCATTTCTGTTTCTTACATACTGATGTAGCCAGGTATTACTGTGCTGTTGATTGTGCATATTTTTATCCAGCATTACGTGAACGTTCAATAGAGAACCTGAACTTGATGACGAACATCATGGGCTGATTACTGCTTATGATGCGTTACCTAGCAAAACTTTGATGGCGACCTATGAACTATGTTGGGCTTCATTCAAATTGTGCTATTCGATGGATTTTCAGCCAACAATCCAACATTGTTATATTGTTAGAGATGGTAAGGTAGGTAAAAGAGTCCTATGACAAAAAAAGTGAAACTTATGGGACCAATAACAGGTGAAGGCAATGAAGAACCAGCAATAACAGTGAGAAATGGAAAGCGGGAACAGGCTAATGGAAAGAGAAGACAACCAGGAAATGGTACGAAACAATGATGGCATCATAGCATCCACAACACCAGTGAAACATGCAAAACTGCTGGCAGTATTCTATGACTTTCTTAAGGTTGGATGCCTAGGATTGAATTTGAAATAGCCCGCATACCATAAATAGTGTCAGTGTAACAAGAGTACCTCTGTAATGGGATACGGCTTTCCCTGCAGAGCAGTTTTCCCCCGGAATTTTTCCTCTTTATGTTTTTGATATACAGGCCATGGGAGCTGTTGTGAAGAATAGCACCCCTGCCGAGCTCCATCACAGCATTCTCTGATATTCCCACATGAATTCGTGATTTCAACTAGAAGCATGCTGACGCTGTTTTCCATTTAGAAAACGGTAGAGTGGAGAAATGTGTGTCGTGTTTCTCGCCGGGGTCTCCCTGTTTCTGTTGAGTTGGAAGGTGCGAGTCCTGCTGATGTCGCTCTGTGATTGGCTGCCGCAGATATCTTCATACAATATGTAAGAATGATGGTGGCCACCCTCTGTGCCGCTCAGTTCGTGTGTTTCGGATGCGTATCTACATGTGTACAATGTTTACATGCAGCAAATTGACTATCCAGGCTATGATCGGTCTTGTTTGTTGAGACACTGATGATTTCCCCGTGCTCTTATCTCATCAGCGATTGCAATCACTTGTTGTGTTTAGCAAGTTAATTATCATCCAGTCTAACTAGAACACTCCTTTGATAAATCGATACCTTGTCTAATCTTGTGCTCATTGCATTCAGAGAATAAATACACACACAAAAATTGGCATTTTTGTAGTACTCGGCACTCTGTACAGGTTATTTTCTTTGTGTTTTTCTTCCCTTTCCTTCATCTTTCCTCTCGCTTTCTGTATTTCTTCTTCCTTCTTCTCCACCCATATCCAACCAAGTCCCCCCCCACCAGATTACTGGGGCTGTGCTGGAGTCTTTTGGGACCTCTCTTCATTACTGGCCCTCCACAGGCCCCTCATCTCCACACGGCCCCTCTTCATTTAGCCCTGGCTGAGAGCGAGGACTAAACCAAATGGCTTTCTGTATCCCTCTTATCCAAGAATTTCAGCTTCCAATTAAAACTAAATGGAAAGCTCCCCCCTCCACCACTGCCTCCGACTCACCCTGCGCTGTTCCCATGACGCTACAGATGAGGCCCCACTCCACACCCACTCCACCTGCTCAAATACAGCAGCAAACAATGGCTGATCTGTAGAATGGACCGTTCATCCCCTGTAATAATTCGCTGCTGTGTGTACCAAAGCTTTGCTCTCTACTAAGTTATTCATTGTTCAACAGCTTTCATCCTTATTTCCTACTTCATATTTGGTATATTTAAGATGTGAGGTCACTCTAGGTTATATAAATAGCGTGGACAATGGATATGGGTCTCTCACTCTCTCTCACTCTCTCGATATAGAGATATATAGATTTATAGATGTATATTATTTCTTCAGTGATAAAACATTGGTGCCACTGTAACTGCTGAATTAATTGGTTGTGATGGCAGTTTAGCGGAGCAGCAAGTGTAGTTTATTGGCAGCTACTGTGCAACTCAATAAGTAACTGTAGTTCTGACTTAATTGCAGGAACACCAACTAAGAGTAATTTAAAAACAAAACAAAAAAATTACAGTCCAAACTATGGGTGCTCTCATTGAAATTCAAGCAGCTGATATTATTTCAATGAGGGCAACATTCACTCACTGACCTTCACAGTTTGAGAGATGGATTAAATGTTCTGAGCAGTGGAAAGCAGACTGTCCTCCCACTTAATAAGCTCAAAACGATGATTAATCTGTGAAAAGCACCACAGTTCCCCTTTTAATGCATGTATAAAGGCCCGGGATTCAGCTGGGACCGTCCGCTCAGCAGGGCTGCACACTCAGCCCTGAGGATTATCTGTTCAGAATCACCTCCTTTCACCTAAGCCAGGTGTCTAGCAAGTCATCATATACTTTTTGAACCGTTGTTTTTAATGCATCGGAAATCCCAGATATGCTTTAACCACGTCTTTGAAGTTCGGTGTAAAATGTTGTGCATTCCAACTCTTTGAAATCCTTATTCTGTATACAAAAACTTTTTCTTTTTTTTTGCAGAGCTTAAGAGTAAGAAGCGCTCTGGACAATAACCGATGACGATAACTTAATTTGCAGTAATTCCTACCCGGTTTGAACCTCCGGCTCTCCGGCACAGGAGAGATCTACTCCAGTTGCAGCTGTTATTGATGAGGCTTGGAAAAAGTCTTGGGCCTCTCCGTCCGCTTTGGGCCTTGGTTATTGACCTGGTGATTGATTTAGGTCCTCATAATTAGCAGGCCTAATTTAATTAAAGTGCAATTTAACGATACAGTAGGCAAAGGCAGTTGTGTCATTGATAGATCAGCTCAGGCCTAATATCAAACAGGGCCTGGCAAAATGATGTATTCCACACAGCAGGGTTCCCAGTGACAGAAGAAGGCGTAAGCGAAGAGACAAAGAGGGAGAAAAAGAAGACTAAAAAGATAGACAGGCCTTTGTTTTTCAAATGTCAGCCTACAAACTGCACTGCCTCACCTCTTCCCCTCCGCATCTCGCTGCTCCATTCTGATATGGACAAATGCACACTCACATCTCTGATCTAATTTGCTAAACAGCATTAGGAAACTGTCTATCCCTTTCATTTGCTTCAAGTAAATTGACATCAGAGCCCTTTTATGAGCTAGAAGCCATGTCTTTCTAAAGCAAAACTAAAAGAGACAGATTTTGTTAATTAAAAAGAAGTGTAGGCTTTTAGGAAGTTATATTAAACTTGGCCAGCTGGGGATAAAACGTACTGCCCATTTAATTGCTAAGAAAATATATAATGAGGAAAATTTAAATTCATATTCTAATTTTCCGCGCTAGTCATATCCCTTGTTTAAAGGTACAGTAAGTACAAAAGAATGTTTTACTCATAAATGTAGGTTGATTAGAGTGTAATTATGTCCTCTGACAAATTGATAGATACTCACAAACTCATAAATCAATTAAAAATGGATAGGAGCAGGTTTGTGGAAGCCACCATCGTCTTGAACATTGATGGTCATCGCCAATGACTAGAGACTGTCCACATATATAGTATGCATTATCACTTTTAATGAAAAAAGTCTTTCAGACTATATTTGACCATTTAACATTTGCATATGTATGTTTTCATCATTTCTTTCTGATTTCTTTCTGTTTTCTCTCCTCTCACCTCATTTCCACCTAAACCTCTTCCTCCTCACCCCCAGCTTCTTCTCCTAAACTGAAGTCAGGAGTGGCGTAAAAATCACACTTTCACTCTGATAAGCAGTTTAATTACAGTCATATGAAAGTATATTCGCTAAGTGTCCGAGTTCAACAGTGTTAGAGCCACTTCAAAGAGAGTTTCACTAATCCCAGCTAACGGAAGCTAATGCCAGCTAACAGAGGCTAACGGGCAAAAACAGCAGCACTTACTGACGGAAAAGTTTCGGCTGTCCTCGTTGGTCAGCAGTGAGCTTTTTTTACCATCTCGTATTGGAGTCCTTTCACAAAGTTTTATAGCACCCCCCAGAGTAAATAACAGAGGACTGACAGATGAACTGCTGATGAACAATGGCCAGAGTCTGTTTACAGTGGCCATCATAGCTACGATTATGCACTTGAAATGGGAGGGGTAAGAAACAGAAGTCAGGTTACTTGCAATCTGCAACCTACTGACCCCTAGTGGTGAGGTTTTATACTTTGTACCTTTAAGGAAAACTGTTTTAAGAGCATTTACAAAAAGCATGATAATGGCTTAGATATTATGCAATAGCTTGTGCTTTTTTTAAGGCAAGGTGAAAAAAAAACCACAAAACGATTACATTTTATTTTTGTCTTGACATCCAAAAGAGTTTTTTTTTAAACTAATCTATACAGTAAAGTACTAGCATACACTGATAATTAGGTCTTATTGGTTTTGAGGATACTACAAAAAATAATGTATTCATATTTGGTTGCATGAATAATGACAGTGTGGGGCAGGTTCCCTATACTCCCCACTGTATTTTCCTAGCACAACAACAACACAACTCTCCGTCTTCATTATCAAAAGGAATAGTACATCTAATCTGAAATGCGAGTCCTCTGCTTTGAACAAGGCTGTGCTCATGGGTGCAGGGCGTGAAATATGAAAGAAAACACATGTCCTCATCAGAGGACGGGCGCCGCCTTGGCTTCTACCCTTGGCACACAAACACAGGACTCAAGAATCATAACCTTCCTCTATATTTTTTCTCTAACAGTCACATAAAAAAGCGAGAGATGGCAGACATGAGGATCACACTGCTTTGATTTTCTTCCAGATCTGAACTTTCCAGTCCTGCAGGGAAGCTAATAGTTTTCTAAACAAAGGAAGCAGTCAGAGAAATAAAAAAGAATCAACACAGTGGTGTGGGTTTAAATTCTTTTTATACTTCATTTCTGAACATTGAAATCACTATTAGCTTCCATCATCTTTCTTAAGGTCACAATCATAATAGAAATAATCTAAGAAAGTATGCAGAAAATTTTCCTCTCTGCTGACAGACATTAAGTGCTATTTGGGGAGCTTGTGGGTAAGATGATTGGGAGGGGGGGTCATTATGACCCTTTCATCATCCCCCTAACCAGTTTAACTCCTCACCCAGTCTTTTATAATGCCCCTGTATCCTCAACATAAATATAAATAAGTGTCTTGCAACCTCAGTCAGTGTGATGAATTGGTTGTTTTAATGGTGACAGAGCCTGATGGACCGATGGGGAATAAATGGTTAAGGATGGAGGGAAGACTAGGGCTGGATTGTCATGTCCAAGGATTAAGAGAGCAGAACATTTTGTGGTAATAAAAGATTTTTTAATGTTTTTTTTTATTCATGTGGAGAGTAAATCCTCACACAGCAGCTACCAGGTCGTCCTACATGCTAGTAGCTGCTACACGCTATTACTCTGTTTATAAAAGTACAACCGTTGCGATCATCTGAGGTTCAGATTGAGGTGAGCAATCACTGTATCCAGCACCATAAAGTTTCTTTTTAAGTGCTGGTTGAAAACAGCAAGGTTTTTCGAGTTATTATGGAAAAGTATTGGTAATTGCTTCTCAAGGTCATAGAACCTTTAATAGGACTATTAGGAGTTATTACCAGCAGCCTGTCTTTCTATGTCAGTGCCATTGTGCGATGCAGCGGTACTACGAAGTCCTATTTGGTCTTGTGTGTTGTACAGTGTTTAGCTGAACTGCATTAACTGGAGCTAATGAGGGTACAATTATGGCTCCTTAACCTTTTTGCGAGGAAAAGGAAAAGCCTCCGCCCTTGCTGCCCCCACCATACATCGAGCCAGTTCTTTTCACATGTTGCCATGGTATGTTACCTTTGGCTGGTTTAATGTTTCCATAAGGGGCATATGTCACCTTGCGCAATTACCGTTTCATATTTTTAGCTGGTCAAAATCAGGAGGGAGGATCAGCCTTTGTAAATATTTCAACAGGCCTTTATTTTTCTTTTTTCTAAACACTCCAGCTAAATTGCTTGTTTCCTTTACTCTAAATACACTGAACACAACACATTCTTCATTTGGAAGCTGCTTTTATATCCTGTTCCCTGGCACCCATTGTTCTCCTGAGCACAGACGGCCCATTGTAAGGGGGAATGTGTGACAATGTCTGGGAAGGGGGGAGCTTGTTCCACACATGAAGCTGTCACACAGATGTGGAGCTCAGCCCCCTAAAGGACGAGCGGTGGCCAGAAACACACCATTTGCTGTGACCTTTGAACCTGTCCTTGTTAAACCCTCGATGCCAAAGATGGACTCAGGAGGGAGCCCCCCCACCCTTTTCTCTAACAGCTACATCTTGTACTTCCCCACGGCTAACAGCATGACACACACACACACACACACTTACAGTAGGTCTGCTTTAGCACACCAGTTGATGGAGGATGACAGCTCCTCAACATGCCGCCTTTTGCCCTAACCCTCGAGAAGTAATGTGTGTGAGTGTGTATGTTTGTGTGTTTGCGTGTGGGTAGACTTCCCCCTCCTGATCAAACAGCTGCTACCTCCATCCTTCCCAGTCTGCTTTCCCTTCGGACCTCCAACCAGTGTCCAAGCAGCACGTCTATTTGATGGTAACAAGGCTATGCACTTTGCATGCGTGTCTCTTCCACCTCGCTGTCTTCTTCTTTCTCCTCCTCTTATACGATTTTCGATAATCTAATGCTGCAGCTGTCCGATAGCCAAGCCTGTAACCTTAGTTTTTGCTCCCTTTATTGTCAGAGGCTGGCAGACTTTTTTGGCCACACATCAGGGCTCTGAGCCATCCCTATTACATGTGAGGAAGGGAGAGAAATAGGGGAAGGAGCGATGCAAGCAGCCACAGGAGAAAAAAAGGAGAGAGGGCAAGCTAGAGAGTTGAAAAGCCTTGTTGCATCCTCACTCTACTGGTTACCAAGGGATCAACAGGGTGCTAAAAGCACTCGGGGGGGAGAAATGGATGTTTTTCAGAGAAAGGGGAAAAGGAGAGAGAAAAAGAATAGAGATGGAGAATGATGGGGCAGGAAGCTGTGGATGTATATTTAGGCTGTGTCTCTCCTCTGCTGTCACTCAGTGCTCATCTTTACAGCTGACACAAGGACAGACAATGAACAAGCTGGCAGCGAATATAAAGAGAAATGGCTTCTGCATCTGCCTCCGGTCACTAGGAAACTGGCCCCTGTGATACCGGCGTAACCACACGCTCCGTTGGAAAGTGTGGAGCTATACTTGAGGACTTGAGTGCATAAATGTCACTTTTAACAAGCCATTATTTGTGATGTTCAGTCTCAGAAGTGGTATTTGTTAGTCTTTCTAAAACTTAGACTTTGTCTGGGGAGATAATGAAGAGGCTTTGCTGTTGTTGGCTAAAAAAACCCCCGACTTACTTTTGAAACATGTGGTGTCTTCAAATGCACGGGAAACATTTTTATCACTTAAAAACACTAGTGCCGGCTGTTGCTGTGGTTTGTCGTTATTTGGTGCTGATGAATGCGACATCTAGTGTGCAGGATGGTCAGAGCTGTGTGGGGATTTACTATACATGTGTTATTTGTCAGCGTAAACATCACCTCAGAGGAAACTCTCATTACAACCAGATTATACCAGAAACATGTCCTCTTTGATTACTAACCGATGTGACACGCCCACAGCATGGTGGCACACTGGTTAGCACCGCAAGAAGGTCTTTGGTTCACATCCACTGTCTTGTCAAGGCCTTTCTTTGTGGAGTTCTTTGTGGAGATGTTCTCCCCAGGCTTCCTCCCACAGCCCAAAGACATGCAGTTAGTGGGGTTAGGTTAGTTGGTGATTCTAACAGTGGATGTGGTTGTCTTTCTCTCCGTGTTAGCCCTGTGTCAGGCTGGGTGTACCCTGCCTCTTGCCTTATGGTAGCTGGGATAGACTCCAGCCCCCCTGTGACCCTGAGAAGGATGAGCAGAAGAGGATGGATGGACAAAATTCAAATAGTTTTGGAAAGAAGAGAAGACAAGCTTTACGGAGATATTCTGTATTATCACAGTAGAGGAAAACAAGTTACTGCTGTTTGAACACAGATTTTTTATTTTTTATCCATGTGTGCTTCATATTACTGTAAGAAGTCCAAGCAGCCTGTACGATACTTGGGTGATAAAGGGTTAACCTCTTTCTTTGTCTTAGCTTTTTCTCTCCTACATCCCTCACTTAGGGCTTTGCTCAATCTTGTGACTCTTGTACATTTTTTTATCACCGAGTTCCTTTTTTAGTGTCAATTTCACAGCTTCACACCTGAATAGACATATCACCTTGCTCTGGCGCTGCTCTGATATCTACTTGTGCCACTTTATGGTAATTTTGACTTGTCACATTCGCACACCGCACTTGATTGCACTGCGATTTTTGGCCTGGTGGAAGTGAAGAAGCCCTTTGCCTTTCTCCCCTGAAGGGAATGATCACAGATACAGTGTCGTCTTTCTTTTTCTTTGTTCGCTCCCTTAATTCAAAAGATCTCTCTAGTCTTTCCTTTGCATAGTCTTACGTAGTCTCACCATAACGGTTTGCAACTTATAAGATCAAACGAACAGGCAGGGGATTGTCGCTAACAGCTTTTTTAATACAAATTAATTACACGTTAGCGATGATACACTTGCGACTCAGGTTAGCAACGCAAACTTGTTGAGCACTGTCACCTCGCACACTCATCTGCTCACCGAGTGTGAAAACTGTCTTTTTCTGAAAGGCCACACGTTTCTTTGCCTTTCCATCAGTCTTGCCTTGTAGCAGAGATCTAAACCTGTATTTATTCTTGTCCAATTTCAGCCACCCGCTCCACTCCATGGCCTCCCATCTTTATTTATAGTTTGCCACAGGTGGCCAGGTCCTTTGTGCAGAGTATACGTCAAAAAGAAAAAAAAATCTAGCCATCCACCTGGGGAAGGACGGGTGGGGGGTGGGCTTGAGTTCATAAAAAAGCTTTATGAATAAAAGGCCCCGTGAGACACCCGGCACCTCGGCTGACGTGCAATTAAAGGCGTGGAGGGTGGTGGTGGGGGGCGGTGACTGATTCATTTTCATAGAAAAGGGGGAAATAGACAGGTAGGGTGTGACAAGGTCTTTAAAGGTAGGCTGCTGAT
Organism: Oreochromis niloticus; assembly: GCF_001858045.2. Taxonomy (NCBI): domain Eukaryota; kingdom Metazoa; phylum Chordata; class Actinopteri; order Cichliformes; family Cichlidae; genus Oreochromis; species Oreochromis niloticus. The sequence continues at coordinate 28,432,123 of NC_031974.2, forward strand.
GAAATTTTCATGCCCCTATCCACCTTAACCCTCCCCCAGAGTCTAACAAATAAATAGGCGACGGGGCCTCTGTATAGCAGAGTGAGTGCTGCCAAAGATATCCCTGTCCCTGAGAGGGGTTGAATCAATTTCCATAAAGAAACCAAGAAGGCGCAAGACCTATTTGGATGTGCTTGACATTTTAGTAAAAAAGAGAGAAAGAGGAAGGTGAAGGGTGAGGGCGGGGAAATAGCAGTGGCTAACAAAGCATTTCGGCAGAACCTCCCAAGGAGCCGATGCGCTGTCTTGATGCTGACAAGCTCACTCCTCGCGCACATGCACGAGGACCAGCCGTTAATAACGGGACTGAAAAAGAAAGTCCCGTTATTTAAAACAACCAAACAAAAGACTTCACTGTGCTCAGCACTTGGTGACGAGCCCTCCAACTAATCTTGGGTTGACAATTACATGAAAATCAACACTGTGTTATTAGATATTTCTCCCCCCTGTTCTACATGCGTGATGTAATCACTGTGCTGAATGTGTACCATTCACATAAAGACAGCCCAAATGAAGATTTTATCCTCCACTGAGGAGAGCATGAAGCTGCTGCCTCTTTCCCAGAGCTTAGTTAAGTCCTCGAATGTCTGGCCTTCCCATTAAAGGCACTGCCTCTCCTGCCCCGCTGCCTAACAGCACTGAAGGAAGACGAGCAAATGAAACGAGGAGAGTGAAAGACGCAGATGGAGCGCAGACGGGAGCAACCCTGTTTCTTTAGCTCTAAACCTTGATCCCATCACCTCACGGGCCTAGCAGCAGTGCCACGCCCCAGGTCAGGCAAAACTGATGGAGCCACTGCATTTAATCACAACACCACTGAACATGTTTTTGGCTGGAGAGGGATGGTTTCTGCAGCAGCATCAGGGACACGGTACCTCCTGTGCTCAAGAGTCTTTGATTTAAAACAGGCTGTTACATTTTTTTTCAGGTAATTAAATTAAAAGCTGGAGAAGAGAGATATAAGCAGGGGAGGGCAAGATGCAAGCACAGCTAAAGCAATAATGACAGAATGTGAGGGTTTTTTCTTTTTTGCTGTTGAAGCACTCATCCCATTCATCCTGTCTTTCTTTTCTTTGTCTCTCTTTCTATTAGGAGGAGGATGAGGATGAGGAAGAGGAGCAAAGGAGACACGAGAGGAGAATCGAGCGGACGGAGCCAGTAGGAAGGGCCGATTCCTCACTGGAACATTCACCAGTGTTTCATATAGAGTGAGTGGCGTACCGCAAACGCCCCAACCCCACCCATACACCATGCTAAGAGCAAAATTGTACAATTACAGTTAATCACGATTATTGTAACGGCTGCGTACCGCTTTCTTGTTTCGCTGCCCACTTTACGAGCATGTGCCAGTAACAACCCAAACATCGAGACCAAGGCCTCAGTCTGTAAACATCGTCACGCACATCTGGGTCGTGTTCATTTGTCTTCACGTCCTTATCGGAACAAATGAACCTTCCTCCCTTCCCTCCCCTGCCCCCGTTCTCTTATATGTTTTCAATTAATTTGTTCTTTTAGCACAACAGCAGTCTGATCTTAATCACTTAATTGGAGCCTCCATTTGGATCCTTAATCGACCCTGAGGTCCACCAGTCGCGCTTTGTAATGGATGACTTAGCACAGGCAACTCAGCGAGGCCTCCCACCAATAAGGATCCCACTCCCTCAGGCCCCCACTCCTGCGCATCCCGCTGACCTCATGTTGTTGACTGTGCTGTCTGTTTACATTCTGCATTTTTACATGTTGTTTTCACTTCTGTTATTTTTTTATTATCGTTATTATTCATACACCTCTCTCCTACTCCCATCTTCTCTCCTTTCTGGCTTCATCCATCACCATCCCGCAGAAGCATGCTCAAGCCCGTCGAGGTGTCCAATGAAGGTGGGCCCCTGGGGATCCACGTAGTGCCTTTCAGTTCACATGATATCAGGTAAAAAACAAAACAGACACAAGCTGAAATTCAGTGCATCTCAGTTTCACCATCCAGTGTTGCTTTCTTTTTGCTCTCACTCATTATTTCACTCATTTTTTCTTACTTTCTCTGTCCTTTGTTCTGTTTTATATATCTCTTTTTATGTGTTGCTCAAGGCTGTTCTTCTTCTTCTTTTTTTTTTACTGCCTCTGATTCTTGCAGTCATCTTTTTTTATTATTGTGAGCCTCGCTGTTGAAACACCACACCCATACTCAGCACCGCTCACACCCCACAGCTTTGAAGCTCCCAGTGGTGAGGCGAATGGATGAAAGTAGTTTTTGCTCTCGACTGCACAGTTTTCTCCAGGTCTTGCAAATACTTTTTATAACTGGGTTCTCGGTCATCGTTGTGCATGCGCCGTCTTGAAACTTGCTTTGGACTTCCTCTCGCTTTTTTTTCTGTCTTTTTAACTGGTAGGAGTGTCGATGACAAGGGAACGAAAGGCGTCTGAGTTTGTTTTTTTTCCTAAAAAAAAAAAAAGGGAAAAAAAAGAAAAAAAGGGGGGACAGAGGAAGCGGTTAGATGTAATCAAACTAAAAGCTTGTGTATAACACAGATCCCTGCTGCACGCCAAAAGGAACTGGCTCGCCACCAAGGTGAATGTGACTACTCAGCACTGGGGAAGGAAGGTCGGGGATGAGGTGGAAAGACGGAATGAGGAGATCAAACGGAATGACATTTGAAGGGGGAGAGGAGGAGGAAGGGGAGTGTCACTGAAGGTGGCTCAGACACTAATCTCATTGCTGTTTATAAGCAAGTGTCAGGAAACTATATTTAGCTCTGACCTCGTGCTAACTCCATCTTGACACCCTGAGTCAGAGCTGGAAAATAGTGATTCAGGATGAGGCGGGCCTAACGGAGGGAACGATTTCTAAAGGAACTAAAGAAGTTCAGCTCTCATTAGATGCACTGCTGTCCTTAAGCTCCCCTGTAATGCCCCTAAATCAGACAGCATCTTGGAGGAAACAGCATTAACGCTGCGCCGGCAGTAAATTTCTTCCCCATCAGCTAAGGTCGGCACTAATAGCTATCAGAGCCTTCAATTAACTTCAGCCATGATAAAACTTATTGTCTGGTCAGTGGGATGATGCTAATGGCCTGTCCGAGCTCTTTCTGTGCGTTGTGCGCTGGGACAGGAGGCATTAGGCTCAGCGGGCTGTCATTAGTGTCTAGACCAGGGCCAAAGGGGTCAGACTGCCAGCAAAACCAGACAGCAAACAAGGAACTGCAGGCACTCCAGCATCGGGCTGCCCCCGTATTCTGCTCCACTGCACTGACATCAAGTCACATCCAAGCAGGAGGGGAAGACAACTGTAGGAGAGAGCATAGAGACTCTGTCACTCTAGCAGGAAGACTCTTTCCCTGCCACACACACACACACACTGAAATGCACAGATACTTACCTGAAAATGACCTCACACTAATGCAGTTTGTGAGCAGGTGGGACCGACCTAGAGAAGTATGTTCCCTCTCAGACTCAGGCCGTCTCCTTTTACAAGCAAAAACAGTTCTCGGAGCAGCGTCGCTTACCTACCTTGAGAGCAACGTGCACACATAAATATCCCGTACATCTACACATGCACACACGCCCCCTTCCAGATGTGTTCCTAGCTTAATGAACTTCTCATTCCATGACCATCTTCAATTGTAAACAAACTGCGGACATAATTGCCATGCATAAATGGATCCTGATTGGATTATTATTTGATTAAAGGCAGTAGATGAGAGCAGGTGGCCTCCTCCAAATCAGCACTGCTACCCAGCCACAAGATGGAGTAAAGCCATATGGTGCGGTAAGATGCTGATTCCTGTTTTCGAGGAGAAGCGAGACTTAAAGAGTCTTTCTTTTTCCCCCCCAGAGGCTGCAGAGAATCCACAAACTACAAATCCCTTTTTGCTTACATCTGCCACCTAATGAATTGCAGCCTTTGAGAATGACTTTTAGATTTTGCTTTAGTTCTTTACGAATAACTGACAAGTATCTCTAAAAAAAACAAGAAGAAGCAAACTTCCATCAGTTTGAGAGGATGGGATTACAGCCAACACAATAATAGTGCTTTTCACGAAATCATCATCTTCTTTAAATCTCTAAACGACGCCGCTTTATCCCCAGTCCGCTCTGCCGCCGCTTGAATACTGATCAGGGATCAACCAAAAACTCCTTTATCTACTGTACCGTCTCCAGTCTGCTAGCAAATCAGAAGTCATTAGCGTGTGTTCGTGATGTAATCTCCGTGCGCAATACTTTGTTTTCAAGCTGCCAACACTTATGGAGATAAAGCACAATCATGTCTGCTTCCACGCTGGCCGCAATTACTCTCTGCTTAACACACTTAACCTGACCTGGCAACTCAGATACCAAGAAAGAGGGAAGGGCCTTTTGTGATCTTTAATTTCAACTTAATGCCGACCCATTTACCCCCACTGAGTGGCTGAGATGAGTCTTCGGCGCGAGCGTGAATGTCCACATTATGCAGCCAATTAAAGCAATGTTCTGAGAGTGGCCCTGTTTGGCTGAAATGCTAAAGAGCTGTGCGAGCCTGCCCTTGACGTCTGCAGTAAACAGGGTCACAACAGTTTTGAATGTGCTGCTGTTTATGCGTCCAGGAAAAGAGACAGGAAGGGAGAATTATGAGAAGCATGACACTTATGTCCTTGACACCAATAAGGTGTAGCTTAGGGTCTAATTTATAAGCCCTGTCCGGTACATCTTTGTTTGTTGATGGTTTTTGCTCTGGTAGGTTTCATAATTTCTTCAAAATAAGCCTCCAAACTTTTTTGTCATTTTATGCAAGGACACCAAACATTTAAAGTCAGTTTACCTGCTACCTCACAGGCATCCTGCACCTTGTACACTGTAGCCAGAGTTTATAGCTCTGCTGTGTGAGCATCCATCAGATCGCTTTGCATGTGGTTATCCTCGAGGCCTAACTAAAGCCCCCAAGGAGCTCACTGATGTATTTATTTAGAGGGGGATGGAGGGCGGAGGGATATTTGAAGGTAAAGGTTGGCGTTTTTTTAAAGGATTACTGAGATGGCACAGCTGTGGAACTCCTTGGGTTTTCTTTTCCTTAAACACCGCAGCCGGCTCTAGTCTTAAGCTCCAATGAAGGCGACTGTAGCACTTCCCTGGCAGCCAAAAGATGATCTCTTAGCTGTTGGTCTGGATTATTTCAACCCACCCTGTCATTCTTTCAGACCTGCCCACAGGAAGAAAAAGAGGAAAGGAGGACAGAAGGACAGACGGAGGCTTAAAATGAGTGCAGGGAAATTCAGGACTCTATCCAAACCTAGTCTGCAAAGTTAACTTTTGTTGACTGAGTGCATTACAATGGGCTAAACTCATTTTGTAATCTTATTTACTTCCCCAACTCTGTTGGAGACTTGAATATTTTAGGCACTCTGTTGATGCAAAAGTTATAAATCTCCAGGCCATAAAATGACAACCAATGTCAATGCTGTACTACAAAAAGCTTCACTTCATACAGATGAGGACAGACTCATTAGCCCCCTCCTCTATGAAAATGTCTTTTCTCAAGTGCTTCAAAACAGAGCAAGAGATTTTAGCACAGCTTTTCTAAAACATCCTAGTTTTAGGATAATGGAAATGGTCAATTTTGTATCCGGTTTGATGGATAACAGCCTGCAGTCATTTGTTGTAGTCTTTAGGAAGTCTCAAACATGTCTCCCAAGCAATCCAAGCCCATTCTTCTTTGGAAAAATTGGCCAGATTTGATGGTCTTCTGGCATGTACATAGGTCTTCAGTTCACCCCACAGATTTTCAGTGGGATTCAAGTCAGGGTTTTGTGCAGGCGAGTCATCAGCGGTCACTTTGGTCTTCTGGAGGTAGATCTTCAGCAGGAGTGAGGCATTATTTGGGTTGTTGTCATGTTGAAAGATGTTGGCTGTAGCTCAGGAGGTAGGTCACCTGCTGATCGGAAGGTTGGTGGTTCGATCCCCGGCTCCTCCAGTCTGCATGCCAAGTATCCTTGGGCAAGATACCAACCCCAAGTTGCTCTCCGATGCATCCATCAGAGTGTGAATGTCTTTAGAAAAGCACTCAGTTTAGGGTCAGTGCTTGTGTGATTGGGTGAATATGGCATGTTGTATACAGCGCTTTGAGTACTCCGGGAGAGTAGAAAAGCGCTATATAAGAATCAATCAATTTACCATTTAAAGAGGTGACCCAGATGCACTTTTGATGCTGACTGCTTGAGGTTTTCTTTCAAGGTCTTCATGTCCTTCTTTCTTCATGACTTTGTTCTTCATGACTTCGTTCATCGTGACAAGATTCACAGTTCCAGATGCACTGAAGCATCTCCACAGCATAATACTCCCACCACCAAGCTTCACTGTGGGGATGATGTTCTTTGGGTTCTACACTTCTCATTTCTTTTTCTAAACATAGCAATAACATTTATTTTCAGCATGATTTTTTCTGAAGTGATACCTCAAACCCTAAATGTGTCCTTATCGGTACCTTCTTCTACACTCTCTTCTTGTCTCCACTCCATCCATTCTGATTAGGCTTCTCTACCTTTTCATTAACTTTTCAAAGTACACCTGCAAATTCATTGTGACAGTAGTTGCCTAAGTTGTGTGCTATCACTTACCTGTTGCATGAACCTTTGCAGGACACAGGGCTTGCTAGTGAAGCGTTTGGAGCCCGGAGGCAAAGCAGAGCAGGAGCGTCTCTTCCAGGAGAACGACTGCATCGTCAGAATTAATCAGGGAGACATTCGCAACCTGCGCTTTGAACAGTAAGCTTTCCATAGTGACGCTTGGAACATTTTCTTTTGCATGCAGTATTATTCTGAACACAGCTATTTTTGTCAGCTGACATTTTCTCCTTTTGGTAACCTCTCTTCATGTCACGCTGATGCCATGCTGATTTTAATTTCCTTTCCTTTTGCTCCGATAGTAGGAAAGCACTGTCTGCCGAGTGATGCAGTTCACACCGAAAGCACTGTGTTGGACATTAAGCGCAGCGACAGTAAATAGTGTTGCTGTTGATAAGCGTAATCCAAACTGCGGGGAGACGTGACACCCACACAGCCGCACAATAAAACAGAAATATGACCGACTCGTTGGCCTTCCTGTAATAGGTCTCAGTGACCTGCAGTCCTTCACTGCTGTGCCGCTTTCTGATCCCAAACTATCCACACTCTTCTCTTCATTCATTTCTGCCAACGCGTCGTAACCTTTGTCTCTTTAAACACTCGTAAACATAAGCGTGAATGTGTGGTATCTCACGCTGCACGGACGTGGACACACATATATGTCATACAAAGGCATTTCTGCACTTGTGTATGTGTGTGTGTGCACCAGTATTAAATGGATTGCTTCTCCTCGAGGCTGAAAAATCGAGGCACTATATAAAGTGGTCTGTTCAGCTCTCCACAGAAAGAAATAGCCCAGATTTCTGCTACCAAAATCCCAGACAACAGTCACACTAGGCCTGCGCATCTAAAAACAGTGGGCTTTGAACCACAACGCCGCATAAATGACAGAAAGTTTAGCCTTCAAAAGTGAAGTCAGTAGCTATGAATTATCTCTGAACAACTGTATCACTGTAGGAATGTTTCTTAAGAAAGGCGTGATAGCAAAAGCTCTCCAGCATCTTGTTAAATGGAAGCAGTTGGAGACACCTAATCTGTTTATCACCCTGCATATAAACCCACTAAGGTTTCAGAATCCTTTAAAACGAAGCTATTGTCATTAGTAAACATCGCAGTTTCTTTCACAGCTTTTTTTTCCTTTTCTACTGTGAAAGAAGCTTACCCGCCAAATCCACAAGGGAGTGATGTTTTGTAGCGTTCCACGCTTACCCTCCCCTTCCAAACACACCCTCCTCACCGGCATCTGCACACTTATGATGTTTGTGATGGTTTTTCGGGAGGGGGGTTTGCATAAAAATGAGGCGAAGGAGCAAAACTTTAACCCCACCCCCACCCATCCTTGATTGTGTGCCACAGAGAGTGACAATTTAAAGTGATAGTCTAATCTTCTTGGATTGTTTTGCATGGGTAAATATTTTGAAGCGCTTAATCTAACTGAATGTAATGATGCATTGATGGGGGTAATTTATTATTCAATCAGGCTCGCGCGGAGGCTGATTGCTGGAGTGATGGCAGCACGTATGTGCACGGGAACATTTGCGTACGCATGCATGCACACAAACTTCGCCCCAGCCTGTCATCACCCTGCAGTGCGCATATGCAAGTGATTCTCGCAAATTACCATAAGAATGAAAACGGGAGAGAGCAAATCTCGCAGAAGTGGCTTGGTGCGCGTTCGCCTCTGCGACGCGGCTTGCGTGGAGTGCTGTCTGTTTGCGGCGGAAGCGGCTTAGCGGTTGTCATTGGGACAGAATCAGCATGGTATTGCTGGTAATGGGGAGGGGGCTGGAAAAAGAACATGGGATTGCTGGAATCCAGACATCCACTGTGCCTCTGGCCCCCTTATGCTGCAGTGTGCCTCACTCCTGGCCAGCCTATCTATATGCTAAGTGCTGCTGGCAAACCAGACTAAACAATTCTTGTGTCTGGGAATGATGGCGAGCTCTTGTCTCGGCATATTTGGCCTCCCCCAAACTCATACGAGACTCTGTGTGTTTGTGTGTTCCCGCCCCATTTTGTGTTTAAGGAATGAATTCTGTGTGTGTGTGTCTGCTTACTTGGGACCTCATCGTCTGGAAAGCTTCCCTGGTGCATGATTCATCACCTCTGTTCTGATTGTTGAGTCAACTCATGACCATTTATCTCCAACCACGAACAGACTCACACAAACACACAAATGACTGCATTGTATAGAGATTTAACCTATATCACACGCAGTAATATTTTATGACTGATGCACCACTTACTGTCCTTATCTCTTACCCGTCTTGATGCTTGTAATTATAGATAATGTAATTTCTGCCCCATAATGCATTGCAGGAAGTAGTCCTGCGATTACCCGCACAGGCCTCAACCCTCTGTATCTCGTTTCAACATACAGTGCATCATGGCGTTCCTTATCCTTTTGTATCTGCCAAGCTTTGGTGCTACATCATTGTACATGTATCTCTTATCATGTTTAAAGCTAATTCATTTCTGTCTGTGTGACCTTACCGCTCTCTCCCTCGCTCTATGTTGTTTCACCTTCAGAGCACAGAACATTTTCAAGCAGGCAATGCGTTCCCCGGTTATCCTTTTCCACGTGGTCCCTGCAGCCATGAAGAAGCAATATGAGCTGCTGTCGGCACAGAATGAGCTGAGCAGCCCACCTCAGCTGAACAGGGTTCGCTTCAGCCAGGAGTCTCAACAGCCAGCAGACAGGTCCAGTCTGACTGGGGGGCTGACGCCCAGATCGGGACAACAATCGGGCCTCAATCACAAGTGGGTTTCACCTCCCTTTTATTTTGTTTAACGGTTACTGAATCATTTTTTTTCTACCCAAGATACATTCACACTGTTCTCATACATGAAACAAAGAAAAATCAATAAATCAAAGAAAAAAGAAAAATTAAAAGGCTGCCACAGATTTGATGTGTGTGAAAGGGAGTGCTGTTGTAATTGCAGCAGTCAAAGACTTTCACTGGAAATCCATCAGAGTTTAAAAGCTATGCAAAAAAAAGGACAAGAAGGCAGCCTAACTGTAATTTGTACCTTAGACCTCTGAGTCTGCATCGGTGATCATCTTGTCAAAAGCCTGTTTTATCTGCCTGTGGTTTCTGTTAATTGTTGTAAAAACTCTGGCCTAGTTCCAGAAAGACAAAGATGTGGGTTTGTATTTGTGGTCATAATGTCAGTTATACAGAACGATCAATCCTCCGTCTGTGCCAGTGAAAAGGTTCTTGCTACAAATACTGTTATTATTTAATGGTGAAAAGTCATTACTGTGCGTTATACATTACATTACAGGAGCCTGACGATGAATATATATTTCATGTAACGACTCTGAACCCTTGTCTCTGTAGCCACCATGGCTCACTGGCAGGGAGCACCCCAGACTCGAGTAGACGCTTTGCCACTCCACCCCACATTTTGGTCTCCAGGACCCCGTCAGCCCCTTCCCCCAACCTGCAGCGCAGGATAAGCACAAACGCCCCCAGCACCACCTACCTAAAGAACAAAGGTCGCAGGTTCAACGTCCAACTGAAGAAAGGTAAGAGAGATAGTAGAGAAACGAGGTCAGTGCTGTAGGAGTGAAAACCAGCAGAATCACCTTTGCAATTTGTGTGTGCTGACATCATAAGGTGACATGAACCCGCCATGTTTGATCGGCTTTTTAGACACTTCTGTGTTATTAAGGGAGATATGTGTGATAATCATATTAATAAAGTATGTTTCACAGCAGGTAGTGGAAAAATTCTTGGAGAAGGCTTAACAGTGGGTCGACCTTGCCTGTAACCATGGGAAAATTTTAAAAAGTGGCTTTTTTTCCTCTTAGAGTTCAGAATTGCTTCTGCCAAAATTTCTGTCAGCCTGTCCGCTGGCAGATTACATTGGCCTCCGCTCTTTATCAGCAGAAAGCCGGGGAAGACCGCTGTAAATCTGATAAAACTCCAGCATCAAAGAGTATATTCTTCACAAGACAGACTTCTGCATTTAAACATTTAAATGCACTGAAAGTTTGCTGTTAGACACGAAAGACGCTGATCCTAAAGCAGCTCAAGTGACATCGTTAAAGTGGTTCATTAGTTTGACCAATAATCTCGTTGTTTGTTTCTATGTCAGCCCTGTTACTAAGCACGATAAAGGTGATATCTTGTCTCCTTCTAGCATTTAAAATTTCCAGAGTAAACAAAAGGTCAAAGGGCTCTTAATGCAACTGAAATCCTTCTGGAAATAAAACGAAATCTCCTCTTGCTTTTGCACTTTGTTTAACCGAGAAGGCAGAAAACAAACACAGATCAGCCCCGTCTTGAAAACAGTTTGTGGTGTCATCCGTTCATGCTACAGTACATCACCGCGGTCTTGTGGTTAAGCTTCAGCAATCCATCTGCTTCCAGCTGAGCTGGGTTTATTTGTGGACTTGGACAGACCTTTGATACCGGAGCAGTACTATTTCTTTGTGGTGGCTTCGCTGCCAAGCCGTGTCATTTCCACCGGTTAGCCATCTTCATGTGAATTAGTGAGCAGCAGGAAGCAGAGTGAAGCAGTTCTAAGGCGATGTCCTGACTCCGTCGATTTCTTTTTTGCTCCTTTTTTTTTTCGGTTGCCGGAGCAGATGTTTAGTTGAAAGTTGGCACCGAGGCCTTAGCGATGAGCTTCAGGGAAGCATGCGGGAAAAAGTGAGGGCTGCGGCGCGGGATAAACGTGACCCACTCTGGGGACATGCAGTCACAAGCTGCTCTAACATGTTTGGCAAAGTTTCCCAGTGCTGCCGGCAGAGTTCTTTGACACTGTGGAGCTGAAGTGTAACGTATATTTATTTGTTTATAACGTGATAAAGTTTCCCCACACGACTCTCATTTCCAGAAAGATGTTGGTAGAACTCCAGCACCAGGCTGATGCCTTCAGTTTAGTTTATATCCACCAGCTGCATGGCTTCATAGTCACTATGAAATATTTCAGTATAACCCGAGTGACAGAAATGGTTTCAAAGATCACTGCTTGATTTCAGCAGGAGTTTACCGGCACATAACTTCGAAGCCGTTTGTGAACTCCAGATGGAGATGTCCAAATGTTGTTAAACTGGGAATTTAACGGAGCACTAGGAAACAGCTGAGTCGAGGGAAACGCGCCTCTGAAATCCATTTTGACGGTTCCGTTTGATTGCCATCACGCTAATGCACTTCTAGAAGGGCTTCGGCGGTTTTGTTGTCTGGTCGTTGTAATTGTTGTGATTCAGCCTAAGTGGCTCAGAGTTCCAAGTGGCAGGAGCAGATCCTGAATGGCAAATTAACAAGAGTGCCTTAATCAAATACTGCTGTCGAAAAGGACATACGCACCCCATTAAGTCATTCTAATGTGCCTCAGCCTCTCTTCATGTTTGCTGCTTAATTGGCTTATTGGAGCCAGGATTTCAGCTAATCCAGAAAGGGACACAATTACTTTTACCCCGGTCTGGTCTGGTACCTAAAATAAATACATCAGTGGTTAATTAGCGCAGGAATATTTAGAGATTGCATTCTCCTAATTGCCTGATTGTAGACTTTGAACAGTGGGATCTTATAATGGGCCGGAGTTGGATTTGGGATGCGTGTTGGGTGGCAGTTTGTGAAAAGGGTCAGAGGGGACGGGGAATCCCAACCGCCATGGCGAGGATTTGAAAAAAGGCAGGATATAATCAAAAGCTGTGATACATTTGTGTTAAATGCCATCTGCATTTGTTTACCCCTCTTATTTTTAGTCATTTGAGGACAGACTAGCATCTGCACTAAGTGGAGAACCTTCCACAGCAACTGTGGGATCTGGTATTTAAAAGTTTGGCAGTCAAACTGCGCATTTAATATTCAACATAAACGATGACAGCTATTTTTGTCTGCTCACTTCTCGCTCAGCAGTGACGGACAGATCATAGAACATCGTTATCCTTAGCAGCTCAACTTTCTGGCTTCAAAGTGATCTCTTCATCACCTTTCCGCAAGTTTATTTGTGCATGGAAGCCAGGAGAAAGTTGCCAGCCACGCTCCTCACTCTTAATGCCCCTTGTTCATCAGCGGCATCACTGTCAGCGAGACGACAGACTGCTAAATAGACATACAGGGAAAAGTAGGTCATGATGAACCATCAGAGGTGCTGACAGCTCTGTGAAATGAGCAGCTACTTTGACACGAATACTAATCACCGCTGTTAGCGTCAGAAAAGCCTCGACTGAAACCGCAGAACACGACTTTCCAACTTGACTGCTGGAAATGCCTACAGCTAGGTTATGCATGGTGGAATCTTAACTGCCGCTCTGAAAGACGTTCTTAATAACTCATCTAGTTTAATCTGACACGCAGCATTTGCACGGTTTATCACATGTAGCTGACATTTGAACTACGTCATGCTTTTATCTGAAAAATACGGCTCTGGTCAGCAGAAAAGGTTAGACCGGAGATCTTCTTATTTACCTGTTATTGTATTTGCCCGATTCCTCGTAGACTATCAATTCATATTCGTTTGAGCAACCTTAAAGGTCAACCCTTAAACTTAAAGCAAATGGCTTTGCATAGCTGATGCCCGCAGTGTTTTTATCACATGTGGTTGTTGAAGTTCACTGCACTTGGAAGAGACAGAGGATTTTCCTTTAAATATACAAAGCTAAGAAGCAAATTTGAGTCCACACACAGTGATCACTGCTTTCTCCATTAGGCTAACCTCAAGCTCCCTATATATCATCCAAGACTGCTTTGACCCAGACATGATTTTTACACAGCCTTTGTGGCCTGCCTTTGCACCAAAACTCTGGAGGTTTTTTTTTTTTGGTTTAAAATCTGGCACACGGTGTAGTGTGGGAAGATTCAGAAATAAGCACTTTAACTATTTAGGTGTCCTGCACTTTAGTTTAAGAGGATATTGAACAGAGTTTTAATGCATTTCCCAATCCATAATGATTCATTTGTCTCTGCTTATTCTTAACTGGTCTTTAATCTGACCGTGACTTCCACGATTGGCTTTAAAGTCCATGCACATTGATTTAAAACACTCAATTTTGGTTGATAGAACTGATACTATGTTTAGAGTTCAAGACACACCCAATCATGGAAATATGAAAAAATGCCAGCATGGAAGCAAGAATGTCTGTATTACCTCGTGGAGGTTCAGGACATGATGGAAGGCCATCATTTGATTCCTGCTTAGTGGATTAAAAGTTACTTTATTTAGTGATTGGGAAAAAAGCTGTATGCCCTTAGCAGTATTTATTCACAGAATACACTTTTGTATGTTTCTGTACTTTTGAAATGAAACCCAGAAATTGAATATGTCGCTGTCATAAATAAATTGCTCTTTAGTGACATTTAAAGCTTTTGCAGAGTTTCTGGGATTCTTCACTAAACACAAACATTTGCATTATTTGTCCTTCAGATCTTTAATATCAGTGTTATTCACAGCTCAAAAAAATTAAATGCTGAAAAAACATCAGATCTCAAAGAGAAAGAAAAAAATCATGCTTGATGTCTATGCTGATTTGGACAGGGTAATGTGTTAGGAACGACTGGATGCCGCATTGCTTGATGGAAATAAAATGAAAATCTAAGTTAAAAAAAATGATGCAGCCTAGACAATTTTACTGAAATTTCATCGCAGTATTTCAGGATGGTACTCAGTAGTTCGTGTGGACCCCATGTGCTTACATATATGCCTGACAATGTTGACGTGACGGATCGTGTCCGAGGGAGGTCGCCTCCCAGATTTGACCAGGGCATCACTGAGCATGGACCAAAACATAATGTCGCAGAGGTGTCCTATTGGATTTAGATCAGGTGGGGATTAGGGCCAGTCGGTGGAACTGGCTGCATACTCTCAGCACATGAGGCCGGACATTGTCGTGCACAAGGAGGAAACCAGGACTCACTGCATCAGTGTAGCATCTGACGGTGGGTCCAAGGATGCCATCCTGATACTTAATGGCCGTCAGGGTGCTGTTGCCTAGACTGTAGAAGGTTTCATGTCCCTCCATGGACATGCCTCCTCAGACCATCACTGACCCACCACCAAACCCGTTATGCTGAACGATATTACAGGCAGCTTAACGTTTCACGTCTGTCACATGTCCTCAGGGTGAACCTGCTCCCATCTGTGAAAATCACAGGGCACCAGTGGTGGAGCTCCTCATTCTGGCGTTCTATGGCAAGCGTTAATCGAGCTCCACGGTGCCGGGCAGTGAGCACAGGCTCCCGTAGTGGACATCGGACCCTCAGGCCTCATGAAGTTTATTTCCGTGTTTGATACGACACATTCACACCAGTGTCCTGCTGGAGGTCTTTTGTAGCTCTGGCAGTGCTCATCATGTTCCTCCTTACACAAAGGAGCAGATCATGGGTTAAGGACCTTCTACAGCCCTGTCCCGCTTTACTACAGTAACTAACTGTCTCCTGGAACCTCTTCTATGCTCCTGCGACTGTGCTGGGACACACAGCAAAGATTCTGGCAATGACAAGTATTAATGTGCCATCCTGGAGGAGTTGGACTACCTGTGCGACCTCCAATGGGTCCAGCTATCACATCATCCTACCAGTAGTGACACTGACTCTAGCCAAATGCAAAACTAATGAGGAGGGAAACATGTGAGTGGCCTCCACCTGTATAACCATTCTTGCTTTGGGGGCTGTCTCATCGTTGCCCCTTTAGTGCACCTGTTCCTTTCTTACACCAAAGCAGCTGAAGCTGATTAACAACCCCCTCTGCTACTTAACTGAACAAATCAATATCCCACAAGTTTAACTGACTTGATGCTTTGCTCTGATTAGAAAGGGTTCCTTTAAATTTTATTGAGCAGTCTGTTTTAGGGGTAATAGAAAATGACAACAGACAGACAAACAGTTTTTCAGTTTACTGCCGATCATGAGCACCCTGCTGGCAAGCTTACCAAATGACAACATCACAGCATGGCATGTTTGCGCCAGGAAAGAAAAGTGATGAGCTGTGCTTTGTAAAATGTCACAATACCTTTCTAAGTGTCTTTAATTGTTAACTAGGTCCGGAGGGTCTCGGATTCAGCATCACATCCAGAGATGTCCCGATTGGCGGCAGCGCTCCAATTTATGTTAAAAACATCCTTCCTCAAGGCGCCGCCATCCAAGACGGTCGACTTAAAGCTGGAGACCGGCTGCTGGAGGTGAGGCAGCACTGTCAAACATCCTCTAACCATGACACAGTGTTCAGCGAGTGTGTTCTGTGAGATTGCGTGTTATTTCAGAGACGAATTACTCGTTTCCTGATGTGACTTTGTTCCTAAATTCAGTCTTACTGAGCCTTTGTTGGAGCGAGTCGAATAAGCTGCGTTCCCTTTGGCTACAACAATTCAGCTGCAGTTTTGAATTTCTAAGAAAATGTGGTTAGATGGAACAATATTTTGATTATACTTCAGTCAGACTGACATGGAAATCAGCGAGTGCTCCCTTTAGGGGGAAATAACCCATATTTAATTCCAGTTCCAACCAGCTCACAGGGTAATCTGCATAAAGGTTATGTGGAGGCCATAGTCCCCCCTTTTAAAAGTGAGTTTAGTTTCGCCTCCGACTGTGTATCTGTTGTACGTTTATTTTTGTAAGTCTGGGTTTCTTTTACGCTTCGTGACTCCATGTATGTGTATATGTACGTGCAGGTTAGTGGAGTGGACCTAAATGGTAAAAGCCAGGAAGAGGTGGTAGCCCTGCTCCGAGCTACACCCATGGGTGGAACCGTGAACCTGCTGGTGATTCGCCCAGAGGACTCCCTGCTGCCCCGAGAAGTGGTCAGTGCCCAGCCAGCACCTCATAAGAGTTTTCTAGATTTCAGCTGTTTGGTAAATGTTGATATTTATGGAGAGTTTGAGAGGACTTGTACAGGAAAAGCTGTGATTTTCTCAGCCTATTTGCAATTATAGTTTTATAGCTGTAATAAAAAATAAGAATTTGACACATGAATGGGAGAACAAGAAACTAGTTGAGACAGTGTAGGATTTCTCTTACTCGTTGCCATTATTACTTCTCAGTGGATATCAGCCAAACTCCCATTGTCAGTTTGATAAAGCATATCCTACTTGATTCAATGAAGTCTCTCAAGGAATCTGGTAAATGTCACTAAATGTCTAACATCCTGTACAGAGCATGGATTTGTCATGGTGCCTGCACTAATATTCCCTTAACTGCTCCTCCAATCCATCAGCTTCTCCATCTTTCTGTCATTTTTTAAAATTATGTTGTCTGCGCTGATTTTAATTTAACATTCATTTGTTTATTGTGTAACTCTGTCAGTGCTCTCATTATTAATGCTAGTGGATGGCTGCTGTCCACTTAAGGATTTCTTCTCTCTAAAATATGAGCCTCTGAGCTCTGAGTTGACTCAGAGTCGCCGGTTTAGGACAAATATTCGACTTTCCATGTACAGATCTCCTCTTTAATTGTGGCTCGTGCTTTTTTTTTTTCTCTCCACACACAGATGGTCATTTTAGCACATACAGACATGCAGACACACAGACCCATTAAATGCACACACAGGCACTCTGAAATGATGTGCCTAAGTGTGTCTAAGTGCACACAAAATCAGCTTTGGACATATTCAAACGCACACCCTCCCAGTGAGCCACACAGTCTACATACAGGGTGACTTTGGCTGTCGCGCAACAGATGGCGAGGCTACTGCCCCCGTCCAGCCTGCGCTCTGTGTCTGTGACAGCAGGCTTAGTCGTCACAGCACCTTGGCAGGCCAGGGGCTCCTGATGCCAGCCTCACTCCTTACCACAGCACTCAGCCCGGCACCCTGGCTGTTAACCCCGCAATAGGAGCTGTTCAACCTGTGGAATAATGGCCCTGTGAAGCAGTAGCAAGCTCTTTTAATGTGCTATTTCTTCATCCAGACACCAGCTATACTTTCATTTTTTTTTCTCACTGTAATTTTCAGATTTAGGAAGTTGGCACAAGAGCATGTGTTAAAGTTCTCTTGCTATTAAGGAAGTCCCCAAAAAGTCTTGTACCGTCTTAAAATGCGTCACACATGTTTATAAAGTATGCTGCATTTTTGATGCTGCTTCATAGCTCATGTACGGTGGCCCTGAGAGGTCAAACTCAATAACTCAATAACTCAAGAACGTGACAATGACGAGATGCTTAAAGAACTGGAGAATTGATCGATGTCTGGAGGGACAAAAAGATGTGGTTTCCTGCATTTTTAAAAAAAATTGTGTTTTCGTGATTGACGTAATACTGTAGATACATGTTTGCTGTTAGCCGTTTACTGTTAGCTCTTCACTGTTGTTCCGTCACATTATTGTCTCCCTGAAAACACTCCTGTTGTTTTCTCAGGGTTCTTTTTTTGTGAGCTTTTGCAGCATTTTTTCTCTTTCTCTTGTGTTTTATTTGTTTTTCTAGTTGCTGGTGTTTTTTTTAAAGTTGCAGTGCGTTTCACCTCTCCGGACCACCTAGGAGCCACTGCTAGCATCAAACCTGTAACCTTGACATTATTCAACTGGACTCTTTAAGAACGCGCGCACACACACACACACACACACACACACACACACACACAAAATAAACTAAATACTTAAAACTAACTGGAGGTAGAGGCCAAACTGATCCACGCTGCCTTGACAGCAGCTGAGTGACGCTGTGAGGGCTTTTTAAAAAATGCACGCCTGCCCCTGGCTCGTCTGCTTATGAGTGTTGTGGAATGAGAGGTTGACGGCTACGCTCTCTCAGCTACTCAGGCGTGATGCGATTAGAAAAAAAAATCCATCATGCAAAACCTGTCTAATAATCTCCTTTTTCTTTTTTGTTTTTGATTTCTCCGTCTCTTGACCAACACGCTGTGCAAAGACTGCTGGTTAATATTTCATCACTTTCCGTAGCAGATTAACTCTCTCGCTTACTTTTCCTTTTTTTTAAAAATTCTCACTCTCTCTCTCACACACAGTTTCACATTTCCCAGCAGTGCTTTCACAAATCTCAATAATCCCTACAAGTATGTTCATAAAAATCAGATAAGGAGGCCAAGGCTCTGCCGGTGACAGTTATTGCAAATAAAGCATGGTAGAAAATTGTGGCTGGTAATTGCCTCCTCTGTCACACACTGTGGATAGGTGGGTGATGGGTGCGTGCATATATTTCTGCTACACACTCCACTGGTAGGGCACACATAACGGCGCACCTATAGACGAGCGTTTGTGGGCTGTCATTCCTGTCTTTCTTTGAATGACAAGGCGGCAGCAATTTTTAAATTTCAGCATGAGTGACACACACACACACACACACACACACACACACACACACACACACACACACACACAGCCATATAGATGAAAACAAAACAAAACAACAAAAAAAACCCAGACCTTTTTGTCTAGTTGACATTTGCCTGCTGACGTTTAATGTCAGCATCGGAAATCCCTTCGTGCCTCCTTTTGTTTAGATGTTTGCTCGTGTGCTACCCGTGCTGCTTGCGCCCCCAGAGGAATTAATTTACTCTCCCAGCATGCTCGCATTGCATCTTTAATTACCACGGTCAGGGTGTGTTTTGACATGCTTTCAGTAGCAGTAGCGGGAGCTCTCAATAGCTTTCAATAAATATGTAATTGCAGGAAGGAGAAAAGGTTAAATGGTAATAGAGGAAAAATGGGGCAATGTGGCTACGACTGCTGCTTATTTCCACCCATCTCCTCCTGCCCCTCCTCCTCTCCAGGGATGTCAGTAAATATATTCAGACAGAGACAATACATTTTATCAAAGAAGGTGCTTCAACCTTCACTAAACTCTGGGCTCATCGATAACAAGTTTGTTTGTAGACACCAAGTTCTTCTCTACAAAGCCTCCTTCATCCTTAAGCATGTCTTAGAGGGTAGTGGATCTGTTCGCATTTTGTTTTGTTGTCATGTTTTTTTTGCCTCTTTGCTTTTGAACCTCATGGCCTTTAAGTGTAGAGGAAAGAAATGCTGAAACAGAGAGAAAAGTTCACCTCAAACTCTAGATGCAGTAGCAGGCTCTGATCAGTGACTAGGTGGAGGTAGAAGAAAAAAAAGCCTTGACAGCTCTGGGAGTTTGAGTCAGTGATTTCAAGGCAAGAGATTAAAGGCTGGAAGTCAGATGAATTAGTGCCCCCTATGCGTTTGGAGGTAGAAAGGCTTTATGAATTATTTGTGAGCGCTCGTGTCTTCACAACTTTTTCTGATTGTTTCGTATTAGGGGTGAAAGGAAGTGGAGAAAGTTTGTGTCTTGGATAAAGAAACTAAGAAATGGAGTAAGAGAATGAGATGCGAAGAAGCACAAATTAAAAAAAACCAAAAGCAGCACCATTAAATGCATTTTGAAGACACATCTACACTACACGCAGCCTACACATAGCACAGTAGATGTTATTTGTTGTAGCCCTTTTTCTCCTGGCGTGCGGCCCCGTTTGTGCTTATAGCTGCGAGGAGTGCTTTGCCTTCATAGTGGATATTGTAATTCTGGCTTCCGCTTTTTATTTATTTATTTATTTATTTCCTCCTATAATAATGAGTCAAATGTCATGCTTCGTTGTGCAACAAGCAACGGTGGCAGTCGAAAAACGAGGCACTGCCTAAAGACATCCGTCCACGCCCTGTCACCTGTGGCGGAGCTTGTTCACGTGTCGCCTGCGTGTCGCTTCGAGCAGACACCGCAAAGTAAAAGCAGAGGAATATACTCTTCAACATTTTATTATTACATAAATAAGGAGTTGGGAGGACATTTAAAACAGGGGGCGTCTGTGTTTAGTGACAAATCACTTTCATTTGTTTGAAACCAGCCTGCCTCAAGTTAAGTGAATTAGCCTGTTGCTATTGCTGCCAGAAAGTGATCCATGCACTAAATATATGTTAACTCTTTCCCGCATAAAGACATTTGACGGCCTTTCCTGTGTCCTTGATGACGAGTTTTGACACCTCAGTATATATCAATAAAAACACAGTTTGAAGACCAGTAGAATAGTTCCTGGGCTTTTCCAAGAATTTCCGAAATCTCCAACTTCTGATGCAAACCAGCTCATTTCGTCCTATAAGCCTGAAATATGACAGAAACCTCTCAGTTCAGAAAAGAGCTTCAAAGGTTATGCCTAGCACGCTTTCAAGGGGTAAAGTGTTAAACAATGCCACAAACTCCTGAGTCACACACAGTGCATTCAAGCACCATAATAACGGTGCCCGTTCCTGCTCTTACATCGTTGCGTGACCCTTCAACAGCAGCACATTTTTCCTTCCAAGATAGCAGTGCGGACTGCGGAGAACAAATGGGCTTGTGTAGCCTCTGTTGTAACACTGCCGACCACATAAGAGCAATTAAACAGTGCATTAAAAACCCCTCTTTATGATCATATCGCACTTGTCACTGATCCATTAGTGGCTATATCTGCCAAGCAATGAGAATCTTAATTGCACGATTAATTCTGGCCTCAGATTGATGTGACAGCCGAATTTATGGCTCATGTGAATACTGAGGACGCGCAGACAAATGCGTGACACTGCTGCTTACAATTATAGCAGACTAATGACCTGTTTCATAAGTGCCCACCCCGGTGGCCTGGTTTCAAATTCTGCCTGCTATGTTTTTGACCACTGGGCTGTAATCGAGGCAGTCAGAACTACTCCATTTAAACAGTGTGTTATATTAAACAGGGGTCTCTGAAAACAGTTGCATGGATGAAATAATAAAAGCATGGTTGCATTAAAATAGATGGATACAAGGTTCCGAATTGTTTTTTTGCTCCAAAAATCAAGCGGTCATCATCGATACTCGTTCACAGTTGGGTTTTGTTGCAGTGCCTGCAGTACAGTAAGGTTACCATTCATGATTTGCCCGTGTTAAAGTTGGAAGGCAAGAACAGACGTATGAAGCTGTATTGATTTCCCTGCTGCAGAGATCCATTTACCGAGTCGGTAGAGGGAGAAATGAATTGATATCAGGCAAACAAAACACAACCCCCTGTCTTTGGAGGCAACTAAATTATACACAGATCTGCTCTGTCTGAGCCAAGCTCAATCCCTCCTCATTCATTTATACACTCCTCAACACAGAACGAACCTTTGTCATTTTTAACAGGTTACACGGACGTTAAAATGCCAGAACAGAACAGTAATCCTTCTGTCTTTGGCCACGGATGCATCTAAAACATAACAGCGAATCAGCTGCTTGCGTTTGGCAGAGATGGTCAGGATGAAATTGTTTTGATATTGTATGAAAAATGTTTCAACCTTCATCTCTGGCTCATGTCTTTCAGCGCTTTAACAGAGCAGCTTTTAGATAAACCATTTGGCATATTCCACTGAAGCGGTGATAAACAGCTATGTGCTTATCTTAAGCTATGTGCTACCCACAGCCATGCCAAAACATGACAAACATCTTTGGTGCTAATATAATTAGATGTCTCTTAAAGTAATGTGTGTGTTTTTTTATTTTTATTTTGAGTGACTGTAAGGGTGAAGTAATTCACTGAAACTTTTGATAATAAAGTGTCAGAGAATTGTTCTTGCGCGTCTCTTCAGCGGCTTATTTATATCACAGCAGGTGACAGAGCCAGAGCTATTTTACCTAAGTGAAACTTGGCGAAGGACTCGTGATGATTAATCATTCCTTAGTGGAGTTGATAATTTAAGGTGTTGCAACCTTTTTTGCCGGTATTCACAATTTTGTAATGAATTCCCGGTCTCCTTTTATCATATGACTTCAAAACAGTCCCAGCTGCTCGAAGGTAAATGGACGTAATCCTGCATATTGCTCTAATAATACTAATGTGAAGATCTCGGGTGAAATCCGATTACAGGAACCACTCAAAAGACCTTTGGATGGAGCATTTGCAATGCCGCGGTTTGGCAGTGTGCAATCAGAGTTCTTCAGAACAGTTTGGCAGTTTTAGTTGCATCTCAGAGGTTGCTTTGGCTTTCACTTTATGCATAAAAATGTCTCTGACATGACAGACCACAGTGATTTTAGTGGATAAGGCCTCAAGCGTGTGTACCATGGCACTACGAACCTCATCAGGACACTTTCTCCGACTTTTCCCTCACTCTCTGATGTTTATCACATCACACTTTCCTCTTCTTCCTTCTTCTTCTTCTTCTCCTCTTCCCTTGTGTTTCTCTCATTAATCACCAACACCGTCTCCCAGCGTAGTCCTTTGCCGTATTAATTTGCCTCCTATAGAAACGCTTTCCGATCAAAGTGCACAGTTTTGGAAGCGTGCGCTGTCATAAATAAGGCTAATAATGCCAAGCATGGTTGAAGACAATGCCAGCCCGGTTAACAGTCTCTGAGTCGAGTCTCGTCGAAGCCACCTGTTTTCGTTTAGCACTTTTGAGCAGCTGTTCCCATAATTATGCTTGCTGTCAGTGCAGAGAAGAGGGAGGGTGCACCACAGCATTGTGCTACGCCGATAAACAAGGTAGTTAAAGGCCACTTATGGCGACACAGTTACTCTCCCGAAGGGGATTCAGCGTCTGTTTCCAGAACGCATAATGGGCTGAAGTGTGTGTGTGCAGTTGGACATAGCAAAGCGCTTTTTATCCACCATTAGCTTAAAATGAGAGACATCTGCTTCGTGATGTGCGTCTGCGCTTTGGTTCAACCGAAACGCCTTTGCAAACATTCCCGGCTGCCAGCTACACTTAGAAAGTAGCCTTTTATTTTTAATGTTCCATCTGATGAGATGAAATCGCTTCCCGAATCGCCTGCAGAAACACCTCGTGTCAAGTCAGGCCCGGCGTATGAGTCTGTTTTTTTTTTCCCCTGTCTTTGGGTCGCTCACAGTGAGAGTCAGTCAGCACCCCTCACTGAGAGCCACTTGCCGTAATGCATTCGCCATGATGTAGATAGATCTGGCCTCAGATGCCCTCATGGAAACAGACTTTGTTAAGTCTGTTAATGAGCTTTCTCATTAGAAAACTCCCTAAAGGGGAATAGTCCCAGTGCGTCAGCTCTGGGTCAAAATGTGCTGGATTGCTGAGTGAAGAACATATAACATCAGTTCACAGACACTTACAACCTGCCACTGCCAGCTGTGCCGTATCATGCTTTTTGGTGTTGTGTAACAGCTCGCCTCTCCGCCCCTCGCCCAGCCTCCTCATTGTACCTGAATTTGTTTCCTCGACTTTGAGATATTTAATATTCAGCCTCTTTGTCTGTAAATGTTGCAAGGAGAAGCACCGCCAGAAGAAATTTGTGTTACAATACTTATCACTCGTGCAGCACTTTTGCAATTACACCCATGGCTGATTTCTTTTAGCCCTTTTAAATTCATTTCCATTGACCTTTATGTCACCAAATTGGGCCAAGTGTGGAAAGAAGTTTCCAGGAGTGTTAATTGTTTTAGGCAGTGATGTGCAGAGAACTCAGAGTTATGTGTGAACAGAAGTGATTGTAATTCATTTGCGCTCTGCCTTTTGCATCTCTCTCCGGCTTCTTCTGACGCTCTGTTTCTCTGCCACGCACTTGCGCGCAACCGGCGAATGCTCCTTGTTAGCATGTGACAAGTTAAGCAAGGTAGAAACAAAACAAAAAGGCCTAATAGGCAGGCTGGAGCTCCTTTGCTAGCAAATGCTTTCCTTTCTGTGCCCACTTTTATTCACCTATTTGTGAACTTGGTGAAAAGCTGCCTCTAAAGCACTTCCCTGCTGGTAATGTTAATTAATAAAGGATTTAATGGTATAATAGGCTGTCGCTCCATGGCTGAGTCAGAGGGGACCTTACAAAAAAACAAAAAAATCTCCATGGGCTCCTTTTGTGATGAATTGGTCAAGTGGCTGGTCACTTGAGCTAAGGGGATAATGATAACAATGTTATTACAGCCACTCCGCTTTGCATATTTTCTGCTAGGCTTGCATGATTATGGCCAAAATGATTATCATTGGAATTAATTGGTTCCGTACTGAGGTCACAAGTATTTTTCCCGGGTATTCTCTGATTTTTAGTGATGAAAACATTTCAAGTGCACTTTCATATGAACATGACACTGCAAATCTTTGCATCAAAATAAAATTGGTCCTGCTTATTCACTTAAATTTAGTCCATCTCTTAGAAGGAAAAAAAACTAGTGTAACAAAACCCAACAAAAAACTAAATCAACTTTGCACTACTTTCACTTTTACCTTGTGTTAATTAGTCTTTATACATGCATCTTTGCAAACTAATAATATAAAGTCTCTCACTCCATTCATTCTCCCTGCATGATGGATGTTAATAAAATTCATAGCAGAATACCTGACAGCTCTGAGATCCCGCTCTGCTTCCCCTGTTGTGTTTTGCATACAATGCAGATACTGCCAGTTTAGTAAAATAAAATATCTTTTTTTGAGCACCTGTTGCATAGATTCATTGCAGAAGCTAAATCAGCTGTTACTTGTTCAGACTAATCCAGGAAACGTCAAGCTGTGCAGTCCAGGAAACAGCTATGATTGGCACATACAGGTTCTCAATTACGGAGCACTTGAATTATTTTGCTTTGAGGTGTAAAGGTAGATAAACAGCCGAGTGACAGCCTACACTCACTAAAGATGAATGGTGGCCAGTTGTTTGTCCTACAGCAGCCACCATAGCTAGGATTATGCACTTGAATTGTGAGAAGTAACCCCCCCCACCCCCCAGTAAATTCAATCTGCAATATAGTGACATCTAGTGGTGAGATTTTCCATGCTGCACCTTTAAATCCTGGAGCATGCATTTTCATTTGATTATGCTCGTTTAATTGTGGAAGCCAAATCGAGTTAGAGATAAAAATTTGATTAATTGCGCTGTCCTATTTTCTGCCTATTTTCTATTTTGAAAAGGTCGTGAAAATATTGGAATGGGAATAAACAGGCCCAAACTGATTGAAACTTTAATTTCTTTCAGAAGGCTGAGATAAATTTTTAATAAACTGATGATACAAAACATATTTATCATGTAAAGCTGCATATGCACCTTTTTTGGTTGCACGTGCCTCTCAGCGTTGTCACGAATTTGCGGGGACAACCACTACTTTCCACAAAAAATAGGCAGCTCCTGAGATGAGCTGATGCCGACAGTTTGCTAAGCTATTTAAAAACTGAAGAGATGAGAGCAACACAGTAACAGCCGCAGCTGCACCTAAGAGACGATATCCATCTCTAGGCAACTGATCTAACACATGTGAAAGGCAAAGATGAATGCATGATATATGACAGATTCATCACTTTTATGTATGTTACATTGTTTTGATTAAATGCCCTGGCACATATACTGTACACTCCAGGCTGTGCTAAATCACATCACATCTATACTGTTAACAGTAAATCTTCAAGTTTAGTCATTTAAGCCCAATCAGTGGTCCAACCACACCGGACTCCTGGGACAGCCACGGTGTGTGTGTAGTTGCTAAAATATCAGTAATATCTTAAACAAACCTTTATTTGTCACATGTACATTAAGCACAGTGAAACTGTTTCCACATATCCCTGCATGTTAGGAGGCTGGGGTCAGAGGATTGGGGTCAGTCATGGAGCAGATATGCTGGAGTAGACAGGATTAAGGGCTCAGCTTGACAGCGCTACAATTCCCCATCTTCTGCTCAGTAACCCAGAGTCTTGACTGTTGAAGCGCAGCTTCCCCACAGAGTTAAGAGTACACTGTAGCACATTTGTTTTGGGTTTTACTTTTCAGATCGGACGAATATGAAGGTGATCTTATTGTTCAAATAACAGAAAACTAACAGGAAACAACAGTCACCCAAAAAAAGAGGTGTTGGTTGTGGCACGCTCAAGGCAATACGTCTTTACATTGGAGAATAGTTTGTTGCCGGCGATTTTTTTTTTTTCTTTTTGTTGTTCAGAAGAGAGCTTGACTCTGTCGGTCTACATCAGCATAATTTATTACCTTTTATGGAGACCATACCTGAGGAAAAAAAACAACGATGGGAGAAAACAGATGTGTTATGCATACAACTTTTTTCCTGGTGCTTTTTCAAGTTTAGTTAAGCACGTAACCTTTTCCCTGTCTTTACATCATTTCACAGATTGTCAGTACCTTTGTGCTGTCTGTCCCAGGTGCATCCACGGGGCTGTGCTTGGAACAATGAGCTGACTTTCTTTTTTCTCTTGTTCGGAGATAGCTGAATCCAGCTCTGCCTGAGTTGAATTGGTGCAACAAGGCCTGTCAAGCAGCCTGACAAACTCATTCTTGGCTAGCGGCGCTTGTTCCTGTCTGATGAAAATGTTACACTGCTCTCTCATTCTCTGCCTCGGCCCTCTATTCCCGGAACACAGCTCTGAGTGGGTGGTTATTCTGTCATCATTTTGGAAGACGGGCGCACACACGTGCACGTACAAAGACGCACAAAGACTCAGAGACTGTCCATCCAAAGTAATTTTTTCAACAGTATATTGCCATCGTCAGTCGCTGGGCTTAAAAGCCTCAGAGAGGATATAACTCAAAGCCACAAGATGTTTTATCAATTTATTTTGATAAAACATTGTGATTAAAGTAAAAGTTAAACCACGCCAGTGACGCACAAGACCACGCATTCACAAATGTTCTTTTCGGAGTGTATGTCTGTGCCGTATTTTGCAAACCAACTGATCTCAGCTCACACACTGAGGTAAAGCAACTCCACTACAGCAGCTGTCAAAGTTTATAGAAATTCCAAAATTATATTTTCAAGCTCCATACAAGAATGGTTGTTTAAACAGCGTCGATGCCTTATATTTACCCCTGCCCTGGATAACAAATTGTTTTTCAACGGTACACTTTTTCTTTTCCTTTCCCCTATCCGCTTCATTCAGCAGTCTGAGGAAAAGCAAAAGGTCATTTCCTGGCAGCAACCGGTGATTTCTGTAATAGAACCTGCATTTGAAAACCAGGTGTTGAAACGTGGTGCGATTAAATGGATTCCAGTGGTCTGAATTTACCAAGGGTCCAGTCAGAGACAAAGCCCAGTTGGTGAGTTGTACAGACAGGTGTACTGCCGTTTTAAAAGTTGGAAAAGAGAGAGAGAAAAAACAAAAGCTCAGAGAAAGAAAAGGAGGCAGATAGGAGGGCCGCCTGGAGAATAGGGGCTCCGTCAGATTGTGTTGAAAAGAGCTTTCACCTGAACGCACCGCTGCATCCTAATAACTCTTCAGCCGCTGGAAAAAAAAACACCTTGTGCTCTACCTTTCCCCTCTTTCCTCTGTTTCACTCTTTTATCCGAGCAGCTGTGAAGGGCACCTGGCTGCTATCCATCTGGCTGTTTGTGTGCACGGTTGATGTGAGTCTATGTAAAGAGAGGTCTTGCGGTTGGTCTTCGGGGTTGATTGCTCTAGTCTTGTTAATGTAGATTTGGGTGCTGTGGCAATAACAGCCCATGCACAGTTGAATCTGAGCAATGGCAGTATCACAGCGGTGCTCTCGAGTTTCTTGTGGAACAGTCTCATCGTGCTTGATTCTTGCTAACGCTTAATCTGCTGTGTATACAGTAATGGGAGGAGAAAGTGAACTGCTGTTAATGTAACCGGGTGACAAGAGGCTAACACTTGCGAGCGACTATGGACCGAATCCTCAGGTGTCAGCACGATAGGTTAGCTACAGGATGCTGGCTACAGCTATAGAATAAGTGGCAGGGCCTGAGCAACTAAATGGACGTTATTTTAACCTGTCCTTAAATCTTTATCAGATTTTCCACGAGTTAAAAGCCAGAATCTTTCAGCTTCTTGATGCCTTTGTTGTTTTCTCCGTGCAATTAGCTTTCTCTCACACCCTTTTCCCCCCATTTGTTTCCCTGAAAGTGAAAAATAAAATACACAAACACTATCCCTTTCATTATTATTTATTTCTTTTACGGATGCTCTTTGTTAGACATCAATGATGCCAGAAAGCTGTCAGAAAAGCAACCGGAGTGGCTGGTTGACGGTTGATGGACTATTTTTCGGCTGAATTGATTTTGCTGGCTGATAGAAACTCATCGCGACCCTCTCACACCTCTCCTGCAGTTGAAATGAACCATTTCTCGTTAACCATGCATGAAGAGTATTGCAGTACTGGGCCTGCAATAAAACTCTTGCTTTCCATTTTCCTGTCATTCATGAACCTGGTTCTTGTTTTTTTTCTTTTGATATTCCCTTTTATCCTTTTTTTTAAAACCATTTGGATAGCTCATAGTGACACTGCAGTGAGACGCAACAACAGTTTACCAACTTTAGAAAATAAGTTGAGTCATCACAACCCAAAGAGATTTATTGCTTACTGTGCCAGTGACAGAGCTATGACAAATATTCCGTTTTTTTAACTCTTTTCTGCTGAATGCTGACTGAAGTCAAAGAAAAGAGATCTTAAAGATACATCTCACCCTCTGTCTTCAATCTTTTTCTTTTCTTTAACTTTAGCAAGAGAAAGATGACATCGTGTTAACCCCTGACGGTACACAAGAGTTCATGACCTTTGAGATCCCTCTGAATGACTCGGGTTCAGCAGGCTTGGGGGTCAGCGTCAAAGGAAACCGGTCCAAGGAGAACCACGCCGACTTGGGCATCTTCGTCAAATCCATTATTAATGGAGGTGCTGCTAGCAAGGCAAGTAACGACTCCTTTACTCTGGCATTTCCTTGATGGATTTCATTCATGGGTGACAGTGTGGGAAACAACAGTCAGTGTAACTGTGACTTTCAAGTTGTAGCAGAAGGTGCGAGTGGCATAAAATTCTTTCCTCGGGGCAGCAATACTTTTGTTATTTGTTTGAAAAATGAGAAATTAATTTGTGTTCATTAACACTAGTGCCATGCAGTGGTTTTACATCTAACAACTTTTTCCCTGTCTCCCTCCCTGAGCCTGGTTTTTGCTGGAGGTTTCTTCCTGTTAAAAGGGAGTTTTTCCTTTCCACCGTCGCCAGGTGCTTGGTCATATGAAAGTCATATAATTGCTGGGGTTTTCCCTGTATTTTTATTGTACTGTATTGTGTTGTAAATAAAACTTAATTGGAATTTACAT
The DNA here is from genome assembly GCF_001858045.2 of Oreochromis niloticus. Lineage (NCBI taxonomy): Eukaryota > Metazoa > Chordata > Actinopteri > Cichliformes > Cichlidae > Oreochromis > Oreochromis niloticus. The sequence continues at coordinate 28,461,661 of NC_031974.2, forward strand.
CATTTACTAATCACAATATGAGAAAATGAATTCTGAAACAACATTATCTTCTTACACTTTTATTTTTGGGGGGATTTGTGAGAAGGGTACATGCTAACCATGGAAACGCAACCTCAGGAGCAGCTTCTGTTTTATTTTATGAACCGCACTTTCTTATGGTTCTTGTCTGCAGGATGGCCGTCTGCATGTTAACGACCAGCTTATTGCAGTCAATGGGGAGTCGCTGCTCGAGAAGACAAATCAGGAGGCCATGGAAACGCTGCGCAAATCAATGTCTGTAGAGGGTAACAAGCGAGGGATGATCCAGCTCATCGTGGCCCGGCGGGTGGCCAAGAGCAGCGAGGTAACCCAGCAGTCAGGGAAGAGTCACACTGATGTGACTAATTGGCACCACAAGGAGTCTGATTTAATTGGTCTCCCTTTGTTATGTTTTTAAAATCAGGTATCATTATTAGTGCTCTAATCATGACCTGCCATAACATTAAGATGGACTATATAACATGATGTAATTTTTTTCAACAATCACATCCCTGTTTTGAGTCAGTAAGGTGGAATAAGACACTGGAATGAAGATGAGGGATAGCTACATATCAACCTGACTGATAGATGATATTGATTTTCCTCTACCTTTCCAGTGCTGCTAATCTAAGCCCCGTAGGTTTTGGGAACTTTGAGATAGCTAGAGAAGGACCTTTATGAAGCGACCACACCACCATGCAAATCTTCAAACATTCCCATTTCCTGTGTGAGATATAGTGATAGCATCTCCCATTTTCCCCTCTCTCTGCGTGATTTTTTTTTTCTTTGCTCACGGTGGGCCTTGATATGATATCTAAGAAGTACTTCACCGAGTTGTGATTGACAGCTCTGCAGAATAACACTGTAGGATTGGGAGATAAAGGAATATGCATTATGGTTAGGGTGGATATTTGTCACGAAGCAACAGTCAAGAATATTAAAGTGCTGGGATTTCACCTTCGTGAAACGTCCATTGTGATGCAAAACTTAACCTTGCCTACCTTTTTTATTTTTTTTCAAGAAAACTGTCATTCACATACTGTGGTGAAAGGGGAAAAAATGCAATGCATGGTGTGACTGTATCCCAGCGTAGTGGAATGATGTGTGAATGCATTCACAGCCTCGTGCACGCTCACTCGCCCTGTAGCCAGAGGTTGTAGATCAGTTTTGATTAGTGTTGCTGTGACTCTAATTGGAGACTCTGTCCTGTGGCTGTGTGTCAGTTTGGAGTCTCACGCTGAGGCCCCCCTCCCCTTCCCCTGTCCTTCAGCCTCTCTGGTAACCCCTCATCCTCTAAGCATTTCCTAGCAGCCCCTGCTACCCCATGTAGTTGTTTTCCTCTCGTTTCCATGTTCAGTTTTCGCCTCCCTTCCTCCAGCCTGTGGTTCTCCATAGTCTAACAGGTGGAAATTTTTAGACATTTCAGGGAAAACTGCAGCTGAATTTATTGGAATGACGCCGCATTTGTTTTACTGCAGCGTTACAGTGCATGCCACTGTCCAATATACACAGCCTGCTCTTTGCCTGGCTTTACTTCTCCTCACCACCACACCCCCCATCTGTCGCCCCTCCTTCTCCCTGCTCTTTCTCCACCCTGCCTCCTGACCGAGACCGAGAGAAAGGACACATGTCCCTCCTGGGAAACCTCAGCCCCAAGGTTCAGTGAGTTCTATCGCTTCGGTCCAGTCACTCTCCTGTCGTCTTTAATCTCTCACCAGCAGGCAGACAGGTAGATAGACTGACAGTAAGCAGACAGCTGGGCTGCTGTCATTAGAAATGGCTATATATATATGTGTGTATGTGTGTGTTTACACTTTTTATTATTAAAATAGCACTCTGTAGGCAGAAAGATGAAAAATGCTATTTGTACATTAATCTATTTAGAGAGAAGTTACGTGTTTGTATATCGCTTGGTATTTATTTCAAACATTAGTTGCTATGAGACAACACGGTGACAGCATTGCAAAGAAGCAAAGAGTGTCTGAAAACTAAACCAGAAGGAGATATAATGGTACATTTTAGATTCCATCTATCAAAGTCTCATTACTGGCAACCATACGCTGCAGTGTTTTCTGGGAGCTTCATGGTTTGAATAGATGCCTTAAAGCCACTGGAGGGTTATTTTAATGTACTCTGAGTGGAGAAAAGATAAGCTTGTAAAGTGTAAGAATTTCAACCTCAAGTGAGAGAAGCGCAAGTTAAATGTTGACTCAGGCTCCCAGCTGCAGCCCGGTCCCTGCCCCCCCCATGTTCAGCCGTATCGGCCCAGCAGATATGCGGGGAGCCCACACCAGTTTGCCACTGTCACCCAGCCCGAATGGGAGTGAGCACTGGAGGCCACCATTGAAATGAATCAGATCCATCACTGTCTGCAGGGGAGAGGAGCTGAACAGCGCAGCCTAATGCATCAGAGCAGTGGTTGAGGCGGCGGGGGGCTTCAGTGGGTGCACTATATCCAAGCCACCCCAGTCTGTGAAAATTGCATTGATTTCATCACCACCTTGCTTTGTCCACTGGCCTGAAGTGAGGGAAGTTTTTGGTGAAACACAGCAGTGTCTTAGGAGCTCAAGCGTGTTTGGATTGCTGTTTGGGGGGCCAAAAAAACTACACCAGACACATTTTCCTTCACGTAATGTAGCCTAAAATCTTCTAACTGATGAAGACCCGAACATGAAGCACCTTAATGGAAATATGAAACACAGTGTGGCAGTTGCAGATCTAAAACACGCACAGAATAATATTGCCCAAGGTCTTCCAGTAATAATTTTTTTCTTTTGGTAGAGCTTGGAGCTTGTTCCATCCAAAAAACATTCTTTCAAAGACAAAGACGAGTGTTTCAGCAGGCGGGTTCATGCTGCTGATGGCCCATGATTAATCCCATGTCTGAGGAGAACCTGGTCTATTCTTACCGCCATTAAAGCAGCAGCGATGGTTAGCCTGTGCCTTGGGTTAAATTAGATTTTTTTTCCCCCCTAACCTTGGAATAGAGGAAAAAAAACCTTCAGCATGATTAAGGTCATATTCATGTCTAACAAAGCAGTGGGCTGCTCTGTGTGGGGGCTATTTTTAATGTAGCACAAACCCGGAAGGTCTCCATTTGCCTGATTCAAAATATGACAAGTGTCGACACTTTACTGCACTCATCCAAGTTTTAAAGCACCAATCTCAATTTGCCCGGGAACACTCAGTCAGCCAGGTCACAGAACAGCAGTGACTCAACAAAGCGGAAAGTCGGACGTAAAAAGGTCGACGTTAGAAGAGTTGATGAAAGTTTTCAGAAGAGTGGCGTGTCTTGAAAATGAATCCTAATGCCAGCAGATAATGAATTTTACAAGGGACCAGACAGAAGAGACAGGTAGGAAGAAAATGTGTTATTTATAATATATTCACTGCAGTACACACACAAACACAAGCGCCTCCAAACACACAGACACACACACACTATGCACCGCCACTCTGATCCAGAACAATTAATCCTTCTGTTCTGGCTTCACAGATAGCCTCTGTTTGAAAAACCACCATTCTGCCCCAGATAGTCAAGCAGTAAGATTGGTCACAGCCAATATGTTTGAAACATTGTAATTGCATCTCTGCTTCAGACTGTTTAATTTCTCTTTCTATATCTGAGTTCTATTAATATATCGTCACATGTGTTTAAGCAATTAAATTTTCGAAAAGTCATTTCAGTTCCATTATTTTTATTCAGCCACTCTTGCCGAGTGCTCTCTGTCTTTAAGCGCGCAGACTGATGCCCGAGTGGCAAACCTCAGTCTCGTGTGCTAATTTCTTTCCCCGCGATCACTGTTTGCTCTCTTTCTTTGACTGAGCGATTTCAACTTTCCGTCAGTCTGATTCAAACGCTGTCCCGTTGTCTCATTACGACCCGCCATCGCCACGTTTGTCTGACGCACAATCAAGCGTGCGCTTTTTAAATTAGTTGTTCGCCGTAGAAACGTTAATGATACCGCAATTATACACTAGATAGGAGAAACCTGCAATTACAGTTTTCTATTTGCATGGAGGTTATTTCCCTGACGGAAATGAGGAAAGCCGAGTGTTGTTCAGCACGAATGTAGAAACGTGAAGAAGACTTAGTTGAGAAGTGTGCCTCATACATAGAACAAATGGAAATAGAAATAAATGGAGTATGAAAAGTACCATGTGTAGCTGTCACACAGCTAACATACAGACCTACCATAGTTTGTTTGAATGTGATATTGAATGTCATGTTAAGTTCCTCAGTTTATCAGCTGCCCTCCTCTTGAAAGAAACTGATTAATATATCTCAACTAATGTGTGGAGATTTCATATAATGCCAGTGAATTAATCAGGCCCCATCTTATCTTAAAGACCTCATAGTACCATATCACCCCAGTAGAGCTCTTATCCCTGCTGGTTTACTTGGGGTTGCTACGAATTGAAAGTAGAATGGGAGGTAGAGCCTTCAGCCTTCAGGCCCCTCTTCTGTGGAACCAGCTCCCATATTGGATTCAGGAGACAGACACCCTCTCTGCTTGTAAGATTAGACTTAAAACTTTTATTTTTGATAAAGCTTAGAGTTAGGGCTGGATCAGGAATCCTCCCTTAGTTATGTTGCAAAAGATCTAAGGCGCTGGGGACTTCCCATGATGCAATGAGTGTTTCTTCTTTAACCTCTGGCTCTCTTCCATAGTGTGCCTTCTGTCCTTTCTCCCTGACTGAGCCTGGGTCTGCCAGAGGCTTCTTCCTGTTAAAAGGGGTTTTTTCCTTCCCACTGTCCCCAAGGTGCTTGCTCATAGGTTCTCGCCTGATGGTTGGGGTTTTCTATGTATATGTTGTGTTTTTATGTTACAAAATAAAGCACCTTGAGGCGACTGTTGTTGTAGTTTAGTGCCATATGAATAAGATTGAACTGAAGTGAACTAAATTAAGCTGGACTTGGCATGTCCAACATGCACAAACCCAAATATTGTGTTTAAGAAAGTTAACTTAGTGGTAAATGTCTGTTTCTGTGTTGCAACAGCCTTTGCACATCATGATATTTCTAAGATATTTATCACACAGGTGTCTAAAAGCTGACAGGCTGATGATAAGCATGCTTGCGGTTTGGTTTAGTTTCACTGATTTGTAATTCATCACATGACATATTATGCCTCTCTGTGCATTTGTGATGTTATTTATGACGGAGATCTCCTGCAGACATAGGCTTTTTTTTTTTTGACAGACTGGCAGTCACGTTGTTTTGTTTTTTCCACCAATCCTTCTTGACAGGTCTATGACAATTTGCTGGTAAAGCGCTGCATTAATCAGGGCAACAAAAACATCCTTCCACCAAGATACTTCACTACAAAATCATTTGTGCCTTTGTTTTCTATGTTTGCCGGGTAAGACTTTGCTCGTTCTTTCCATCTACAGGCTGAGTTGAAAATCAGAATGTGCTATTTTTACATTGTGGAGCTCGATCATAGAATTCAGGAGACATAATAAAAATCTTTCTAGCTGTCTTTAGTGCCTTTCTGTCAACACTACCTAGATATAAATATAAAGGTTTATGTAAAGCATTCCCTCTATTTTGACCTCTTGATACACTTTCCAGTCTTGCACCTGGAAAGTGTATCCACACATACGACGTGGGACAATCGCTGCAGTGTCTGGCCTAGTGCATTTAGGTACCTGAGAAATGCTTCTCTGGTTTCCCGTTTTCTCGGTTTCTTGAGCCATTAACATTTCACCTCGTATACAGCAACGTTCTGCTTTTCGCTGTTCCTCGACAAATGAACCATGAGTAATCCCAACATTTACTACACTGACATCCTGACATGCATGACAGCTAATCAACATCAGCGCTTAAATGGAAGAAATGTGGCAGGCTGCAGCAGAATGATGCGTAATGATGAAAGGGCAATGCGAGGAGTGTGGGGAGGGGTGGGTGGGAGTGTGGGGGTTAAAACACATTTTTCCACCAGACGTGATTAATACAATACAACTGGCAACCACCGTATTAAACGTGCTATATTAAACAGAACAGGCATGTGGGTTTTTATTTTTCAGATATTCTATTATGTTTAGAAATGTAATAAAATGGAAATGGCATGAGTGAAATGGGAACGTTGTTGTAGAAACGGAGCTGAGGTGTGACTAAAAAGCTAAAATTTGGCTTCGTCAGTCCAAACAACATTTTCCTGGACTTGTCAACATTCATTTAGACAAACTCCACTTGGGTTTTTTCTTTATGTTTCGTTTTTACATCATGAGTGCTCATCATGAGTTATCCTCTATTGGCATACTTTCATATTATGCAACCATTGCATACTAATCTTGGAAGTCAGATTGTGTTTATGCTCTATTGATCAGCCCTTCTGTTCAAATAGGGCCCAGGTTTTGTCTTGCAGCTACACCTACAGAGGTCGCTTAGAGTCTTTGACCTCAAACATGCTAATAATGTCGGTAGTTTAAGGGCATGTTATTAGGCTGCTTGTATTCTTGTAAAAGATCTTTATTATTTGCACTAATTTGGATCTTTTCACAACTTCTTTTATTCAGTTGTATCCAAAGAAGGGAAGCATGCATGGCAAATACACAAAAGAGGCAGTATATTCAGCCATTGTCTGTTTGACGCACATTGGTTTGAATCCAATTAATGCAATTTTCTCATGAAAGGGTTCTGCTGAGCAACAGCAAGAATGACCTCACCTCTTCATAAATTGGTTTGTTTGCTATGACTCTTTTCTTTATTTGGAGAATGTGGTCAGAGACAGTAATGGGCTAGCTAAAAACACTGTTTTATTATTGATAAGAGACGGAAGACGGCACAGAAGTAAGATGAATGCAGCGCAGACTTTACTTCATGCTTTCACCTTAACATTGTTGCGTCATAAGGACTCATAGCCATAATAACTCAATTAACTCTGTGAAGAGACTACATATAACAGCTGATTCTGTAAGTGAAAGAGCACCAAAGCAATGTCCTCAGCATGCCAATAGGCCTGTTTGTAATCCATTCCAATAGTATTGCTGTTAGTCACTAAGAGACGGTTTATGCAAAGAGACAAGGGGGAAGGAAGTGGCTGGTCCTAACAAAAGACGCTCAGTCGGATGAGAGAAGGGCTGATCGATAGAGCCTTGAGAGAGCTATCAATCAGAGCCCCAGCCTAGTAAATTATGGTTTTATTAGTATTGAGCTGACCACTGCTGGGAGAGACCTTAAGACAATGAGATGCTGGCCCCGCGAAAGAGGCAAGAGTAAGGGAGGGAAATTTGTGTTGACCAGCCCTCTGGCCAACTTCGTATGGACTGATTGAATTCAAGTTAGATAGTGACATGTAGGAACTAGAGCTCCCCTGTTGTCATAGCAAATAGGAGTGATTCATGGGAAGGGATAAAGTGAGGGCACAGAGCAGTGCACTCTGGGAGATGGAGTTTGCAATGACACAGTGACTAAATTGAGAAAAGCGGATCACAGAGCAGCAGAAATGCAATTCCAGCGCTGCCGGGCCCTCATTCCCGGCCTGCTCTCTAAGGACTAACTCATTTAGGAGCGGCAGGGGAAACTCAATAGGACCAATTGAGAGAATAATATATTGAATCTAGTGGTTGAGTGGGCTGCTTGGGCATGGCTGAGGACTGTGGAGGTGAAGTGTGTGCTTAGTTTCTGAAAACTCAAGTATTGTTGAGCAACATATGCAAATACATATACACAGATGCACGCCTTTAACTTCACAGTATAGTATTTGGGTAAGAGCTATGTATGAGATTCTTGAAATGTTATTGAACTTGACTAATATAAATAGAACCTCATCCTATACAGACCGGTTGTGACCCGCAATTATCAATCCTGTTGAATAAAAGAAAAGTCAATGGAAGCCTGTTTGCTTGGTATGTGTAATCATGTGGTTTTCAGTGTAGAGCTACAAAAAAGTTATTAATGTGTGTGGGGAGAATGTTAAGTGTAAATACAGTATGTAAAAGCTTTGATCATTTAAAAAACTCAATGTAAAACAACAAAGATGTCATTTTTAAAAGACTCTGAAACTGTTTTCAGTATTTAAAATGGCAAAAGAGCTATTACAAATGAAGAAATGCTAACATCTTAATATCTATAACAATGAATCAGTTTGTTGGGTATTATTTTGAATGTTTAATGTTTCTAGGGATCTTTGTTGTTTTCTTTAGTTATTTTAAAAGGTTCTCATACTGGAGAATTTGCCATCCATGCCTGGATGCCCAGGAAGAAGAGTCAAACTGGACATTCTGTGTATGATTGTGATTTAAGCTCTTATTCCAGCGAGTCTCAGAGATTTGGCTTGCTGAAAGTTTCATGTCAACTAAACTCAGAATGTTTTTTCATTTCCGTTGGACTGTGAGTGAGCTAGAGATCTTTAGTTTCATCTAACCCTACCCTTTTCTTGTAACAGATGAGTTGATGGCAGCTAAGTTATTTTATCAGTTCATTTCTTACCTTCACTCATATAGGGTTAGTGTTAGCATAGCATTATGACCACCTGCCTAATATCCCCCTTTCGCTGTCGAAACAGCCCTGGCCCATCGAGGCACGGACTGGTTTCTTCACCAAGATGTTAGCAACAGATCATTTAAGTTGTGAGGTGGGCCCTCCATAGACTAGTTTTCCATGGGGAATTGGCGAATTTATAGGCCAGGTCAACACCTTAAACTCGTTGTCAAACCATTTTTGTTTTGTGACAGCGTGCAATATCCTGCTGAAAGAGGCCACAGCTGTCAGGGGATATTGGTTGCATGAACGGGTGTACACAGTCTGCATAGGTAGGTGGTACGTGTCAAAGTAACATCCAAATGAATAGTAGGACCTACAGTTTCCCAGCAGAATATTGCCCAAAACATCACAGAACATGTTTTGGGCACTGGCTTTACGAATAAGCAACACGCACACCTGAGTTTGCACATGATATAAAAGAAAGCATGATTTATCAGATCAGGCCCCCACCTTCTATTGCTCCATGATCCAGATCTTGTGACCATTGTTGTCACTTTCAGTGGTAGACAGGGCTCAGCATGGACACCCGTATGCAACACATTGCAATGCATTGTGTATTCTGACACCTTTCAATCAGAAAGATTGTGTTCAGGCTAATTGTTAAATTTAAGTATGTGAACACTTGTTGCCTGTACTTTAAGTAGTATAAACACAATGCTAAAAACCTCCATGTACAAACAGTGTAGCTGTACACTTCTACACTTCTACATTTACTTGCTGACATGTAGTAGGCAGTCTTAGCATCTGATAAACATATACAATATGCTGAACGTGCAATTTATGTTTTCATCATCGGCCGCACTGACAGCTTATTATGACACATTTTTATTTTCTGCCATAGCTACTGTATTACAATTTAAAAAAAAAAAATTACTAATTTGCTGGTTCACTGAAGGACCATTCTGACACGTCCTAACACGGTAAACATTAATGTAAACAATCCAGTTAATTACCGCTCTGTTTTATTTATTGTTTCCTAACCATTCCAGTGAGCCATCACAGCACCGGGGCCTTGGCCTCTTCCGATCTAATTAATGTTAATAATTACACCTGTGTTTACCCTCCAATGACTGCATGACAAAACAGCTAATGTGAAAAGGTCCTATTTGTTTTTCAAGTACAGAACTACTTTTTTGTTTTACTATGAAACTTTTTCTGTAACTGCTTTTATACAGCATTGAAGTTGACAGCACTCAGAGGCGGTGTGAAGTGCAGAACTTCCATATATGCTTGAAATGATTCCGGTGCACAACAGAAAACCACGAGATGTAAAACAAGTATGATCGGCGCTTGCGACCTCGATGCTTGCATTACGTCAGAATACACAAAAGCATAATGTGTGTATTCTCCTGTATTCTTGCTGCAACCAGTGTGAGAGGAAAGAGCTTTAAGCTCTCACAGTATTTGCGTGCAGCCTGTAGGTGGAGTTTATGGTGATAGATGGTTCGCTAGGCAACAAGACAAGACCTTTATTATGTTGCAGTTGGAGACAGAGCAGTGGTTTAACAGTTAAACCCGAGCAGGTGTTATTCTCACATATCTCACTGCTGTGCTGGTTTTCTATCTGTGTCATACTTTGGTGAAATTGAAGTTTTGCTAAGAAGTCCTAAAAGACTTGCGAGTCCACTTTGGGAGGCACAGGCATTAGGTTAAGGCTCTAGGTGGATGTGAGAAGCTAATGAAAGTGGGGTATATCTAGCCAGCAGAGAGGTGAGTTGTGCCTGGAGCAGGATGCAGCAGCTTAAGAATTGTAATTACAGCATTATGGTGGAGGTTGACTGGATTAGGGCCCCGGCAACAGGCTGAGACCAGGATAGAAGGCCAGGAAATGGCCATGGACTAGACATTATTAGCCTTGGTTGACAGCTTAAGACCATGCCTGTCAACACACTGCTTCTTCTCCCTTACTGACTACTCAAGGTCAGGGAGATGCTGACGTGCAGGCAAAAAAACAACATTTGTGCACAAGTCTGCACTTCCCATAGATGTATTTAGAACACACAGACACACACACATGCAGATATGCAATCGCACTGCACATTAAAGCATTGCCTTGAACACACAAACCCACATGCATGTTTAGCAAGTCCAGCGGGAGGGGAGCAGCTGCCGATCTCGACTGGGCTCGGTGTAAGTCGCAGAGCTCTGCCCTCTCCCTCAGTCAACACGATAATCCACTCTGAAAATGACTAGATTAGAACACATTAAAGACGTGATAATATGATGAGACCCGGTAGTAAGAAAGGGCTAAACATCACTGAAAGACTTAAAGGAGCAAGCACACTTTTAGAAAAAACAAACCCCTCAAAAATTAAAATAAAGAAATAGGCGTCTTCGCCAAGTTAGAATAAATCAGCTTGCTGTGATATCACAACGCAGTTTTCTTTCTCCATTTCATTATCAGAATGTTTCCAGAATTGCCCATCAGAACAGGATATCTTGACAACTGAATATTAGTTGGTGGCAAATTGTGCATGAACGTGTCACAGCTTTTCGTAGAAACCTGCACCACTAAATATTCACAAGTGTGTTAGCAGAGGCAGCCGGGGCTAAAGCATTAGCATGCACAGAAGCGGATTTAATTAATACTGAATACACAAAGATTAAATTGCTGCAATTTTGACTTTGTATTATGTTTATTCCAATGTCTGTTTGCCATAGAAGCCAGTAAATACATTTCACATAAACCTGTCCGGCTCTTAGAGATAGAGGGGACTTAGTATTCCTTCTGAGATCTATTCCACTCAGTGCCTTCTGTACATAGTTTTCATATCACTTTGGTCCTAAGCTGCTCTCTCTGTTCCAGTCTTTCCACATATTTCCACCTACCTCTTACCCAAAACCTTCCATCTTAATTCTGTCGAGCTCATGACAAGTCTCTGGCTGATCTGAGACAGATTAAAAAGTGCAGAGTGGCTGAATAAAGGAGAGAAAAGCGAGTTAAATAAATCTTCATTTCAACAATTTGAACCTTATTGAGTCTGAATCATCTAGGGACGTGCTTTTTATTAAAAGGCTGGCAGTGGCCGCGGCTCTGATTGTAATTGCGTTGACCCAGCCCCCCCCGTTTCACGCGCACACGTGCACGCCTCTCTCCGACATCTTCTCTTATCAACACGCTGTCCCGATAAAGTCTTGTGCTTTCAACCTCATTAAACCTCACATTTATATTAAACAGCCGATAAGTCCTTCTACCCCGGTATGTATCTCCCAGGGCGCACAGCTCCCGCAAGGATGCGATTTTTACTGCACCCACAATTCACCGGGGCCTCAGCTCCCACACCCAATAATTCTCCCCCTTTTTTTTTTGTAAATCCTGTCATTTGTTCACAGAAGCCTCAGCAGCACATCCTGTTCTTTTCTCTCCTCCTCGTCTCCATCCTTCTCCTCTGTCTCCCTGCTGCTCTTGTTGTTACATTTTTACTCCCCTTTTTCTTGGCCGGGAGCCAGCAGAGTGTTGTGAGACATCAATATTAGCCGGGGCCTCCTGGTTTAAAGCGTGCTTTAGAGTATAGAGTTGAGCCACGCTGGACTGTCTAGCTGCAAGGGAGCTATCTGTAATAGGTCCTGTACAGGGAGTTCTTTTCCAGTGGATTCCCCTGGCTGCCCACAAGGTGCTATAAAGAACTGTGAGAAATTAGGATAATACCCAGGTTTTATTTTCTTCTATCTGCTTTTTATTTTTCCCTATCTACTCCCAAACTCTTGGTTTGGTTGTTTCTTTCCAAAATACCACGTTTGACAGGCTATTGGCTCTTGAAGACTCAAGACTATCTGTGCACACTGGTCCCAGACGAGCCACTAACCATGTTCAGCTGTCAAGACTGACATACACTGACTGTGAGTGGGCTCAATAACCACCAGTGCAGCACATTGACCATGTGGCAAATGCCACTGGCCCATTTACTAGGGCTCATTGTTAGAGAGAGCTATCTATTGGCCTATGGGAAATCCATCGAGCTTTATCCAGCTCTGACTACTGCACGACCCGTTTCACACTGCTGAAGCAGAAAATACTGAGATGTAAGCTGAGATTGATACTGAAGCTCCAGTTCTATGTTTTTGGTATATTGGTGGCAGAAGCACTGGGATCCATTTGACTGACCCATTTTTGTGTGAACACCATCATGTGTGTATCACCTTGTAATCCTGTATTCGTAGACTGCAATAGAAGAATAGAAGGAATACTTGCACTTTCTTCGGTAGTTAAAAAAAATGACCCTTAGCTTTATTGAAATGTATTGTTTCAAAGTATAATTTGTTCCTTCTGACTGTTTTTTAACGAATGAAATATATATATCTGTAATAAATGTGAGCGGACATCCTAGCATCAATATCAAGTAAAAAATTTTGTTTAGAGTATTTATCAGAGTTTGCTATTGACAAAATACCTGCAGAAGTATTACATAGCTACATAGCACTTTGTGTTTAGTGCTAGTGCTAGTTAGCAAACACTGATATGCTAAGAGGCTAAAACCAGTGTTGAGGTTATTACTCAAAAAAAGTAACATTTTACACATTATCTGTTGCTTTTCTTAAAAGTTATCCAGTAGAGTATTTATTTACTTGCTGGAAAGAGTACTTTGTTAAATCACTTTACTTTTTAAAGATTACTTTAGCGTTACTCTGCAAGATGAATTGAAACATGTCATGTAACATAAACCTATATGTTACGCTATAGTTCCACATGCAAACACAAGACCCTAGGCTAATTTTGGCAAAAACAACAGCCTAAAGAGGCTTTAAAGCTGTAGTGTACAGTACAATGCTACCAGCCTGTCAGCTCATCACTGTTTTTGTTACATGTGTAAGTCCAGGCTCTGGCTGTAGGGCTGTCTGCATTTACTTAGCTATCAATGTTACTCTGGATTCTGGGTTAGCTGAGCGTTAGCATGCTGTCTGCACAGATGATTTCAAAGTGCTGAAGTTGTGTTAGCTGATTGTAGCATAAGTGCGCAGGAAGAAAAATGTTTTCTTTCTTTCTATTTGTGGTGTACAGATAACCGAAGAACCTTTCTAACTCAAGTAATGACATAATTGTAACTACTATGATGAATTTAATTACTCAGTTCAGTACAGTAACATGTTACATTACAGTTAAGTGTTACTTTGAATGTGTTACAACCAAAACCGGTTAAAACTAAGATGCTGATTGTTAGCTCCTTCTCTATCACATCGTAGCATTGCAGCATTTGATTGTTCACGCTTGTTAGCATGTTGTCCAGTATTTGATGAGAAAAAGCAAAAAAAAAAAACCCAAAACAAAATACTAATTAGATTCAGTTTCTTTTTTCAGTTTACGAATACTGTAAATACAATACATGAACCAAAAAAGTCACAGATTTGGAATGTATTTGAAACCTAAATCTGCACGTTACTGGTTTAGATTAGGCAGTGTGATTGTTTGTCTGTCTGATGAGTTGTAAACAAGTCTTTTTTTCCCGGTCCATGTAGGAAGTCCCTGGCAGCCCTTCATTTTTAGAGCATCCTCTCAACTCTATTCTGGAGAGCCATGAACGACGGATCTCCAACTCTCTCTATGAAACCACTGAGGGCCCAGACAGCGTCTCCACTCCACGAGCTAATACGATCGGACGCATTGGTGAGTGTAACATGTCAACACTTTTATTTCATTTTCCCTTTCTTCACCTTTATGTCTCTTTCACCTTCTGCTAGATAGAAATTACTCCACAAATTGAATTTATTTTTTGGCCAAGCTCTCCTGATTTACCCTGATGGGAACTCGGGTTGAGTTGTTAACCTCATCTACACTGAATGTATTTTCTGACATGGCCAGATCAATTTTAACATTAGCCAAAGCACCTCTGAAATGCATCGACTTCACACCCTCACCCCCCACGTCACATTCCAAGGTGCGCTGTTTCACTCTTTAAAGCTCCCAGGGATTAATGTCAGCCTCAATCCTCCCCACCTTCACTTCACTCCTGACTGGTTTCACTTGGGTCAATTTCCATTCTGCCCAGATGACATCATCAGGCCGAAATCTCGGCTCTTCAGATGTATTAGAATTGGCAATTCAATCCTCGAGTAATCACTGCTGTCATCTCAGCATCAGCGGACCTTTCTCATATGCATGCGTGCAGAAGCTGAAGGTGACTGCATCAGTGTGGGGAGGGCGTTATTCTGGGAAATGATGAAGTTTAGACAAATGTATCTACACCATTTTTCATCTTTCATTCCTTTTCACTCTTCTTTTTTACTCTCAGCTTCCTCAACTCTCTCTTTCCTCACATTATCTTCTTTATCCATATTATGCTTCTTGCCCTTTTGTCTCCTCTCCTTCCCCAATCAACTGTCTCCTGATGATCTCTTTGTCTTTAGTCTTTCTCCTTTGTCACCTATCACCCCGTCATCCTTCTGTACACTCTGCAAAGTGATTTTGTAATCTATCAGTGATCTACTCTTTCTTCCTCTCTGCCCTTCTCTCAGTCATTCTCCCGTTTCTTTTCTATAACCTCCCCACCATCCCCACCCCAAGAGTGGTGCCACACTGCCACTGATCATAGAAGATCAGAGACTGTGTCAGAAGCATCTGATGGTTAATTAAGCTTTCAGATCAATAGGGCTTTCCCCTGACACTCTCTCTCCCTCTGTCTCCTCTTCTCTCTTTTTTTCCACTCTTTCATCATGCTTTTCTCCTCCAGCCCCAATCAGATGTTTTCAAATCGGTTGGGTTTTTCTCTTACTTTGACTTATTTATTCCACTGGCTTTTCTGGTGCAGGTTTTTCAGAACACTGCTCTGATCATGAGAAGCAAAACTGTGGGGGCACTGATGGAAATGGGGTTTTTTTGGGCGATTGAAACCTCAAGGGTGTGTAGCTCTCATCTCATTCTGAAGAGTGGGAGTCAAATGAGCCAAGTGGAAAAGTTTTCGAGGTGGGGGCGGAGTAGGTGCTAAAGCAGTAAGTTATCACAGCTAAAGCTCAGCTGAGTCTCAGATCTTTGACTCGGCTTGTCTCGCTGCAAAATATGCCATTTCCTTTTCTTCTGTGTCTTCAGGCTGTCTCTGAGTCACGTCCTCGTTAACCCATGTCTACTTTCTCTGACATGTCTTCATCTTTTAAACTGACAAAATTCTGTTATTTAAGTCTACTGCGCAGTAACATTTATTCCTATTTATTTTTGCAACACAACACAGCTGCTGTGAAAAGAAATGTAGCTCCTAAGAAGTGCTACAATAAATATGGTACACCATCATAGAGTTCAATTCAGTTCAATTTTATTTTATTTATACAGCGCCAAATCACAACAACAGTCACCTCAAGGCGCTTTATATTGTAAGGTAGACCCTACAATAATACATTCAGAGAAAACCAACAATCATATGACCCCCATATGAGCAAGAACTTTGGCGACAGTGAGAAGGAAAAACTCCCTTTTAACAGGAACAAACCTCGGGTAGAACCAGGCTCAGGGAGGGGCGGGGCCATCTGCTGGTTGGGGTGAGAGAAGGAAGACAGGATGAAAGACATGCTGTGGAAGAGAGACAGAGATTAATAACAAGTGTGATTCAATGCAGAGAGGTCTATTAACACCTAGTGAGTGAGAAAGGTGACTGAAAAGGAAATGCTCAATGCATCATGGGAATCCCCCGGCAGCCTACACCTATTGCAGCATAACTAAGAGAGGATTCAGGGTCACCTGGTCCAGCCCTAACTATATGCTTTAGCAAAAAGGAAAGTTTTAAGCCTAATCTTAAAAGTAGAGATAGTGTCTGTCTCCCGAATCCAAACTGGAAGCTGTTTCCACAGAAGAGGGGCCTGAAAACTGAAAACTGTTCTACTTTTAAATACTCTAGGAACAACAAGTAAACCTGCAGTGCAAGAGCGAAGTGCTGTAATAGGGTGATATGGTACTACAAGGTCATTAAGATAAGATGGGGCCTGATTATTTAAGACCTTGTATGTGAGGAGCAGGATTTTGAATTCAATTCTGGATTTAACAGGAAGCCAGTGAAGGGATGCCAAAACAGGAGAAATATGCTCTCTCTTTCTAGTCCTTGTCAGGACTCTTGCTGCAGCATTTTGGATTAACTGAAGACTTTTCAGCGAGTTTTTAGGACATCCTGATAATAATGAATTACAGTCACACATTTTCCTAGAGCTACACCTTATATTGTATGTTGAACCATATCGCATACTTAAAACCTACAGCATACAGCATATGGACAAAAGTATTAGGCCACGGCTCTTTGAATTCAGGTGTTTTCTGTTCCATTGCTACAGCTTTATAAAATCAGATATTCCCCAGTCACCCTGTAACTCTGCCACAAATTTGCAGACCTGGTAAAGTTAGAGAGCAGGGTCACTAGGTGCTGAAGTTCATGG
The DNA here is from genome assembly GCF_001858045.2 of Oreochromis niloticus. Lineage (NCBI taxonomy): Eukaryota > Metazoa > Chordata > Actinopteri > Cichliformes > Cichlidae > Oreochromis > Oreochromis niloticus. The sequence goes on from NC_031974.2 coordinate 28,478,519, forward strand.
TGCATAAAAGTTGCCAGTTCCAAACCTCCTCTGGCCTTATCATCAGCACAAAAGTGTGCTGGGAGCTTCAAGGTATGTGTTTCTATGGTAGAGCAGCTTCTGTAGGTGCAATGTGTAGGTGGCCCTGTGCCTTTGTCTATATAGTGCATCTTCTTAGATTATTTATTTTATTTATATTAATAATGATTAAAAAAATAGAATACAAAACAAAAAAAGTTCCCTGGAATATCTGTCATACGCAAGCTGAAAATGGGTTTTTTTCTGAGCATTTCTTCTTGGACAAGTCTCCCGTCTTTACACTGGAGAAATCCCAATTCCCTCTTGACTTTGAAACTTGTTGTTATGCTGAAGACATGTTGATAGATAATGCATTTATCTTCTTCTTCTTTTTTTCATTTGCCCCGACAGCCCCATGAATATTATTTTAGAGTTGTGAGTAGGCGTCGTAATTGGAAACTGTTCCTGATTGCTCACTCTGTCGCTGAGGAACTGAGTGCGTTGGTTCATGTTTAAACGTCTGTCAGTCTGCGGCCACTTTTGTCAAAACAATAACGTCACAACTGTGAACTATAGTGTTGAGTGCTCATGTAATCATGTAGAAATGACTACTTTGTACTGATGGCTTAGAAGGTCAACTTGTTAACATTCATCACAGCTGATGGGATCCCAGTGCAAAACGGTGTCTAGTTTTCTCCTTATACATGCTGATTTTGTAGGGGGGTTAACGCCTGAGGTGTAGTCAGGTAGTCAGATCCTGGATGGCAAAAAAACAGGATAAGACTGACGTCATACTCTAATCACAATCCATAAAAATGCGTGTGCATCTGTAAGAATGCAAAAAGCCCAGGTAGAGATTTCATGTCATTTTGATGCTGTTTAAAATGTGAGAAATCTCCAAATCTCTTTTTGCACTACTATCTAAAAAAAGATATAAAAAGAAGTGATGCTTCTCTGTCCTCACTGATTTGTCCATAAATATGTGGCAATGACCTGCTGTTATTCACGGCCCTTCATGACCCTGGCAATGATTTAATGTCAGCAGTGTCAGTGTTTACTTTGGAGGCAAATAGCATAAATATTCCTGACATAATCTTACACAAGTAAATTCATCTGCCATGCGGACAACAGCTACTTACTTTAGTTTAAATGAAGGCAAGGCATAGTGTTGTGAAAACACGTGTGAAGCTGTCACAGTGAAGTGCATTTATCGGTGTTGATGGTAAATGTCTGCGGGTTAGACAGAGAATAGCTGTTTTTGCTCCATCTTCTTCTGCGTGTTATTTCATACGGGGCTCAGACATATTGCCTGGTGCGTGAGATGTGACAGTTGTGGTTAGGGGACAGATATTGAGATTGGCTCAGCAAGGTCAGCAAGCATACAGCCGCCAGGGCTTGACTGACAGCTTGATTTTGAGTGCATCTAACCTGCTAAATTTCTGAATCATGAAGGCCAGAGGTGTGGAGTTTGGGATATGGTGCGGCGCACTTAGTGCATTACCTACAAACTAAAAAGAACTGCACGCTCACGTAGAACCTCTGCAGCTGGTTCTACCCACTGATGTGAGCTGTGTATTCCCCTTTGGAGCAAACGGTGATTACAGACACAACTCTGAGGCATTCCATCTCTTAAAAGACAAACAAAGGAACTCTCTAACCAAATCAAGCACTCTCCTCTGATGCTCCACTGCATTACACTGCCTGCGCCTCTATAAATGAATCGAGACACAGAGGTAAATGGGATGGAATGGTTTTGCTGCTCAAGAATTAAGACCTGACTGTGATTGCGAGTTATTGCAGATGGCAGCAAGTCAATTCAGTGAAATTGTAAACTCCATATTTCTGCCAAGCCATGATTGTTGTTGTCATGCTCTCTGTGTACTGTTAAAAAAAGAGCAAATAGCTGCAATGCTCCTCAGATGCCTTATCTCACCTTACCTTAAGTATTGATCAGAAACCTGGCTGTCTAGTCTACACCCAATATTCACAGGCTGCCTTTCTTCTGAAACACGAGGAAAAGGCCTTGAGTCTCTGGGGTAATTGGTGCAATTGAATGAAATTATAGGAATCATAATCATGGCAACAGCAGAGACATGCTCACATAGGAGACAGGTGCTATTAAGCTAGTATAGTGCCATTACATTGATCATGTGGACACTTTTGCTGTGATCTTGCCTGTAGTATTTTGGGCTGTCATTCAGGACTGTCTGCTTGGTGTGCAATTCAGTTGATCAATAGTTCCAGGTAGTCCCATTCTTGGATTGTTTCAGTAAGCCGTGCAGCTCTGTGATGCTGTCAGCGTTAGCTTCACACATGCATGAACGCATCATGGCCCAAAAGCTGTATCTGCAGTCAGCAGGTGGTGAACATACAGCGCTCTGCTTGACTCCATGCTCAAATTAGATGAGTTCTTCACTCTACTTTTTGCTTTCTTTTCATGCTATCCTTCCATCCATGCCCATGTTATGCCCTCTAAAGGTGAAGGGATAAAGAACTACCAAGTAAAGGAATAGAGAACTATCAAAGAAGCCATTTATTTAAGAAAAAGTAGGAAAGAAAGAAGAAAAGCTGAAATATACAAGAAGGAAATATGGAGCTGAGTAAAATCTCCTGCATGTGCATACTGTGACAGCGACAGTCAGGATTTTGCCGCAAAGGTCGTTAGCATCACACCCAGTTTTTGCCTTTCCGTTCTGTCTAATTGAAAAGTGCCACCGGGTGTGGGATCCACACGCTGGGGTGAAAATTAAGGCTCGTGCACCAATGCTTTCTGTGCGTGTGGCTTTTTGACCCAAACTGAGTGCATGCCTAGCAGCGAGGGACAGGTAGCGGAGTTAGACTGGAGGTGGGAACCAGGCGAGCAGAGTCCTGCTGTTGTCACACAGGAAAGAAGGTGTTTGCAGGATATAATGTGTGCGATGCAGGCAAGGGTGTAAAATCCTGCAGGCACATTGACCCAAATTAAAAAAACAAACAACAAAAGGTACTTGTAGAAGTTTATTTTACCCTTTAGTGACTTAAAATCCTATAAAGAACTCATCCTTTCTTTATGCTCATGTGTCAGAAGAATAGCGAGCTCTTTTTAAAATCAGTGCATGTGTATATAGTGTTACCCTGAAATTTGACCCTTTTCTCTGCTTTTATGTGCTTATTCTTTTGAAGTGGCATGAGCGTAAGTTTAGCAGCAATTATTTTAATGTATTCTGTAAAAAATAAATAAATAAATAAAATAAATAAAAGGCAGCAGTATTTGCAAGATGCACTTTATTTGAAGATGTTTTTCCAAAGAAAGTTTTGCGTGATAAGGCACCTTTAAGTTATGTAAAAACATGAGCGTGGTAATTGGCGACAATTATGAGGGTGAAGGAAGTTTTACTTTTAGAAACACTTGTGCATATCAGCAGTGTTGTATTTAAAGTATAATTTGTGTGATATTGTGGGAAAGTTAGACTATAATCATATAAAGTACCACACAGTAACTCTAATTTGTGCATAAAGTACAAACTAATGTTATAAACCAACCCGTTACAAATGAATCAAGTGAGAGTACTTTTTTTTTTCTTTAACATACTGCTCCTGGATATTGAGCTACTCTGGCTGCTGTTTGTGTGAAAAAATATCGATGTGATTATGATGCTGTTCCCTGAAATGCCATCTGCAGGCTAAATAAAAGCCTTGGATGTGAGTGCTGTTCCTCATTCAACACCATCGATGGCTTGACCTCTAGAAAAGAAAAACCTTTTAGTCGCTTCGTGGTAATACGTCGCAGAGTGGTGGTCTGACGATGTATTGAAGACGGTCTTTGCCTGTAGCAATGACTTCCATAAATTGCGTGGAGATGTTTTAGCATTAAGCTGTCATCACCTTAGTTTTCCAAGCATACGCGTATAATAGACCCACTTTTGCCAGTATGTGTTTATAGGGACCTTCAGCCAGGGTTCTAAATATATAAGAAATTGACTGGATGTTAAATGTTCTGTTCTTGTGTCCATGGGAGGAATTGATCAACTCCATGTGTCTCTATAAGTCTCACACTTTAGTAGCTGCTGTTCATATCCCAGACGTCTTGATGCCGTGTTTCCCTACAAGGAAGAGATTGTCATAAAGCCAATCTACTAAATGCGCTGATCAATAGCATTAATGAAGGAATCCCTCGTGGAACATGGTGGAACACTGCTGAAAAACAGCACCGATGTCCCTTGGTGTACATAAAGGCTTTCGGCTTCTGCTGGTATGTACTTAGGGTGATTACCTGCTGCTATCCGTGTATGGGTCTGATAGCTGTGACAGCATGGATCAACTAATGACCTCTCCTCCATCCACATCAATAGGCCAAAGTGTCACAGGAGGAGGAAAAGGAGGAGGGAGAACATAGAGGAAAGAAAGTGCGTGATGGGACAGAGATGGAGGAAATCGAGCAGGAGAGGGAAGATGGAGTGAGGCTATTAGTGTGACCTCTCACCTCACAGCTCAGTGTTTCAACAGGTAATGCTTGGTCAGAGGGCAGAAAGAAGAGAAAAGCGATACTCTGATCTGTTTGGATGGATGCAGCCAGGTGGCCTCTGGAGCCAGGGAGCTCATTCGTCTTCGTCTGCACTCTCTGTTAGAGGGAGCGAGAACATCTTTGCTTCAGTATTGTGTCATCGGTATCACCTCATAGGAAACGTGCAGAGAGATTGGCGTGGCTTTAGTAATGTAAAAGTGAATATGCAAACTGTTTAATTACCTTTCGCCTTGGAGGTTATGTTTTTGGTAGTGTGTGCATGCGTCTCATCTTTCTGTCTGTAAACAAGATAGCTCGGTAGGGGTGTAGAGTGGGGTTAATAATGCTTTAAATTTTGGCTTACATCCACCAAGGCCTACAAGGTCAACTTAATTATTTATTGGTCAGAAATGGACAAAAACCTTAAAACTATGATTTTTGGAAGTGTGGTGTATATTGTAAACATGCAGAAGGTAGTGTATAAAGATTTTAAAAGTGATAATAATACTATATAGGGCTGTTTAAAGCTATATTTTACTGCTATTATATGTTTTGACAATATATACGCATATAGAGAATGATACATCAGGATTTTAAATATCACATTACTTTGGACCTCTGACATTTTCTTCAAGGTTAAATAAGGTCAAACTTTCATAAAATTTATTTTATCTTTAAAACTTTGCTTAAAATTCTGGCGCCTTAGTTTGTATCACCAACATTTACTAAATGATACTGGTATGTGGAGGCTAATCTAAATATCACATTATAGTTTACATCCAAATATCACATCACATCTGACCTCTGACCTAACCTTCACATTTCTCGAGTTGACCCCAAAATGTGTTATATCTTTATAGAAAGAATGAGAATGAGCTGCTTAGTTTGTTAGAAATCTACAGTCATAATAATAAACAATGAACTCAAGTTATTCATATCCAGTTATTTCCAAATCAGTGGCTATTATCCATGACCTACTCCTACATAATGTTGCATAATAAAAGTAAACATCTGTCATGCTGCCCTTATCTGCACTACAAATTTCTTAAAGTACATTTAAAATTGAATGTATACAAAATAAAATACTGTTTCCTTTAAAATGACCAGAATGTGAGCTGCCTTGGCTGAGGCAACACTGAAAAGTCATTTTCTAACATTACAATTAACAGCCAGGGTGAACATGTTAGACTTCAATAGGTTTCAGCGATCCTGTTAAACCTTCACAATGCACTATTATTGCTAGATGGCAAACCACACCAAACAACCTGTTTTTATTTTTAGCAGAACAGAAAATGTAATGAGAGGGGTCCCAGGGTGTTGTCTTCTGTGAGCCTGCTTCTGTCAGTGTGACTCACATGAGGCTTTAATCACAGTGTGAGAAAGGTCATAGTGACATCATCATATTGCCACAGGTCTCTTTCCTTAACCCCATAGATGGTAAGCATCTATGTAACAATTACCTAATAGCCCCTTTGTAAAACATTAGCCTGCTGTGAACAATTACTCATTATCAGAGTAAAAATAGTCCCTTCACGACTCAGCATATGTATTTCTCAGATAAGTGTGTTGAAGTCCAGATAACTGCGTGAAAAATTCCAGAGTTTCAGTCGTTTTTTTCTTTTTTACGTCATCACCCCAGGGTGTTTAATAATGTAAGGTAGTGACCAAACAATAATACAGAGATAAACCCCAACAATCAAACAACCCGCTTTGAGCAAGCACTTGGCAACAGTAGGAAGGAAAAACTCCCTTTTAACAGGAAGAAACGCTCAACAATTACAAAAGAAAGCCTTAAGAATATTCTTGCTCATTATTTCATCAGCACTTGTTTGCATTTAGAATCATTTCTCCATAACGAACAGAAGTGACTTTCAAAATGCCTCCATCACTAGTTAGTCCGAGTTCCAACACACATGACTGTTCACTGTGTCGATCTGGCTGGCAAAAGGAAGTGAAATGTCTCGGCTGGTTTTGTCACCTGGCCTTTTTTTCCCCCTCTCGTCAGCTACTGTGAGGAGCTGATAAAAGACAATGGTGTTAAAGCAGTGAGTGAGCAGCTCCATCTGAGCCTCACTGTTCCAAGTTGCTGAAAAGCGTCTGCCTCTATTCCCACTCCGCCCTTTGCTCAGCCAAGTTTTATGAACCACAGTGTGATTTAACTCGTATCAACATATTGTTCCCTGTGAGCCATTTTCTCTTTGTCTTCTCCAGCCAACCTTAGTCTCGTCTGTTTCATTGTCCCGGTTAGTCATGTTCAGAGTCAAGTATCATGAGTAGGCGGGCTGTGATTTCCCTCTATGCTGATTATGCTGACAACTGCAGAAAAGCATTCGCTGCAGTTTCTAATTATTTTTTCACCTTTGAAAGCATCGGCACGGCCCTAGTTTTTCCTGCGCACTCTTCATACAGTGCAGTAGTGCATGTGCACGTAGGCACGGAAGCGGGGTAACTGTAACGACTTTTCATCTGCAGTGCTGGTCACTTGTGTCAAGGGGTCCTGACTGGAAATATTTCATGAAGCTGGGAGAAAAGCCTGCAGACTTTCTAATTAAAGCAGTGTCCTCTAGCAAAGTGGACCGTGACACAAGTGTATGTAAGGTGATTATAGATGGTGTGTTGTCTTAAAGAGAGCATATTGTAAGTTTGAGCAAATGTTCCATCCGTGTATGGTGTAAGTGAACATGCACTAAAAGTTTTAAAGTTTTATTTTGGGTGGGTTTTTTTTTTTTTTTTTTTAGAAAGACATAGTTAATACTCTGTGTCTGTTCCAGGTTGCTGCTGCAGTCAAAGTCTCTGTTGCTGATGCAACCGAGAAGCAATTCCGTCTACCTACTAAGGGAATGTAAAGGCGGGTATAAGAAAAGCCCCTGTGGAAACACAACCGCAGGGCATCTTTTATTGACACTGTCGCACTTTTGCTAAACTGACTGTAAAGCATGATATTTGAAATTTTGAAGGGAAAATGACTTAGTAGTGCTGTCATGACAGAAAAGGCTCAGAAAATAGGGTCAGAATTAGAATTGTACACGTATATTACTTATACAGATATACAGAAGTAAAACCATAATTATATATTCTCACTTTAATAGACTGCAGATTTTACTTACCTTCATGTCCCTTGAACCTAGACATTATTGAAAGAAACTATCATAATAACTTGAGAAATTACTTCAACCACTTTGATTAATAATCAAAATTCAACTATACAATAACTGGTATCTTCTTGGTGTGTCTACTGTGAGAATGATACATTTAGCTTAGCCTAATTGACTTCCTGGACTTATCACTGCCATTACTCCAATACTCCTGATTTACAGTACGGGGGGAATTCAATTACCTGTGGTTCTCTGTCAAGCTGTCTGAGTGAGAAATGGCCTTCATTTCACCTGTACAGTGTTGGTAGCCATCTTAACTGCTATAGATTAGCAATCTAAAGACAAAAGGACTAGTCCTTCAGTAGAATCGGTTAACAGATACAAAAGTACGGTCATGTGAAAAAGAAGGTTTCACATGACTTTGCCGTCAAGGGTGTAGTTAGTAAAAAAATTAGGTACCTCTATAAAAGCCTTTGCAAGGAGCATTCAGTTTGCTGGTATGGAGCACTCAGATGTCTGTTAACACAATGCCGCAATCTTCCCAGGAGTGGACATCCATGCAAATTCCCCCCAAGGTTTGACTGTGACTCTGCAGGTCTCAGTTAGAATGTTAAATTTTAAAGTTTAAGTTGATAGATTAGAAAATGACTGAACAAGTATGGCTTGTTTGGAAGTGTTCCCCCTTATCTCTTAAAAACAGCGGCACGGCTGTTCAGTTGCATTTGAACGAATCAATAAATAGAGTTGTTTGTTATGTAGTGTTACAACACAGCACAGCACAAACACTTCATACCACATCTGAAGGACAGTGATGGAGGGGTCATGATTTGGGATTGTATTGGAGCTACAGGACCTGGCCAGCTTTCTGTCATCAAGTCGATCGTGAAGTCCTCTGGAGACAAATGTTGGGCCAGCTGTCTGTCGGCTAAGGTTTGGCTGAAAATAGTTCATGCAACAGAACAAGCATCAGAATAGCTAAAGAAGAGTCAAAGTTGCAACAACCCAGAGTCCTGACCTGAAACTGACTGAAATGCTGTGGCCAGACCTTAAGAGAGCCGTCCATTTAAGACTTCCCACAAACCCCAATGAAATGAAACAAGACTTTTTTAAAGAACACTCCATGATTCCTCCACAACAACACAAGAGACTGAAACCTGTGCAGAAAACAATTACTTCAAGTTAAAGCTGTTAAAGCTGCAGTTACCAAACCTGACAGTTTCTTTTAATGACCACTTGAGCCTTGCTACACAAGCCAGTCAGTCCCCATAGACTTTCAAAGTAAAATGTCAGCCTTCACAGCAATACGGTGGTACTACAAAAACTCTTTGGCTTCCATAGATAATTTCCCAGTTATAAGAACTGTATGACGGAAAGATTTTTTTGTGCTTCACTGGTTTGGATTTTTTCAGGGCCAAGCCACTTGGATTGGCAGGTGAGCTGATATAGTCCGCCATAGCCAGCAGCTGTCTGCTAGGCCTAAAGTGAGCTAACTTAAGGCATCACAAATCTCCTCTGTCACACGTCAACATGGCAAGTCACCTAAAAAACGCAACTTTCCACATTGATTTTTGTTTGACTTTCATTGGCGCTATGTGTGCTGGATAAGCGCGCCTTTATTTCTGTCCTCTCCCACGCAGATGTTCTGTTTTGTTTCTTTGGTTTTTTTCTTCCCTTTTTTTAATCTCCAAGTACCGAAACTAAGCTATACCACTCGCTGCTGCATTGATTGGTGCTGAGATTTACTTCCACAACGTGCATTTATCATTCGTCGGGCCCCAGTGAAATTAAATGACTCTCAGATTCACGTTGGGATCCTGCCAGGGTAAATATTGTTGTCTGCTGCTAGTGATTACACACAATTGTTCCTAAGCTATTAAATTTGCAAAATAGTTCTGTGATAATGGAAACAAAAGCAACGACCACAGGAAGTCCAGAATCTCTGAAAGACTTTGTCTAATGGCAAGCAGGTGTGTGGCTGAATTCACATCTCATCACTTGTCTCACGTTTGGATCGGCGCACGACTTCTTCGTGCGCCGATCGGCTTTCAGAATGAAGCTTCCGCCTCTTCATTGTAATGCCACTTCTCATGCTGTTGAACAACCCTTCTGTTGCCCTTGGCGCTGAGTGCCAGCACATTCCCCATTGACTTTGACTCCTGAGGAGCAGCAAAAGAGCGATTCAAAGAAGTCCTCAGCGGGGAGGGTCAGGCGGGACAGAATACAGATCAGGGGGAGGCCTTTTTCTGCTCGTATTTGTCCTTGGAGGAGAGTGAAGGAGAATGGCTAAAACTACCCGGGTCCAGAACTTTTGCCTGTGACATTAAGAGACTGGATAGAAGACATTAGAGCACTTTGTGTTTGTCTTATGAGTCCTCATGGCCACTTAGACTTTCCATGAGTGAACTGTGCTATCATTTAGAAGATGTTAGTTATTTCCATTCAGTACTGCTACTCCAGATAAGAACAGAAATCCACTAGTTTTGCAAAATAACGTCCTCAGCATTATCTGTTTGCAATGTCATGCTGTTAATTAGGAACGCAAGATAAAATTATATTTACACAAATATGTCTGCACATGGGGTGTGTGCGTTTTTAAAAAAAAAGTTTAATAAATGGGTCTTGACGCAGTTTTGAATGTTATAATTGAAATGAAGCTCAAATATACGCGGTCACACTCCATTTGCTAATCAGTCTCTCCTTGTCCTGGTTTTTCTCAGGTCGCTTCCAGCTCTCTCCGACTGTGAACATGCCACAGGACGACATAGTAATGATCGAAGACGACAGGCCACCGCTGCTCCCTCCCCACCTGTCTGACCAGTCGTCATCCAGCTCCCATGATGACATGGGTTTTGTGGGAGAAAACCCAGTTCCCTGGATTCATGAGCTGCCCGGACAGAATGAATGGTAAGCTGCAGGTTGTTCTCACTTTGCGCAGAGTCGGCTGAATTATTTATGGCTTGATGGACTTCAGACGGCCCCCTGTGTGGGAGAGAGTAGGACAGAGTTTATATGAGGTGTAGGCTGGCTAGTTTGTTAGCGCAGCCAAAGTCTCCACCGCTGAGGCAGGAGATTACGTTTACCCAGAACTGGTCCAGAAAAGGAAGAGCATCACAGTTTTTGGATTGAATATTTTACAGAATGTCATACCAGTTAATTATGATTATTCATTTATTTTTTGCCAGAATGTGCATGCATTTTCAGATATTGCAAAATATTTCCCACAATTTTTAGATAGTGTAATAATTTTTCCTTAGTAGAAACTGGTAAACGGGACAGTCTTACTGTCGTAACAAACCAGGAAATAAAGTTTTCATATCGTACAGAGAGTTCACTGTGGGACAGTAATGACATTCTGCTTTAGGGCTCTGCTTGGAATCCCAAAATATGAGTCTGGGTATAGGTACGTGTGTGTGTGTGTGTGTGTGTGTGTGTGTGTGTGTGTGTGTGTGTGTGAGAGGAGAGAGAGAAACTGTAATGGGATCAGCAGCAGTAGTCACACAGCAACACTCTTGGGGACCCATATTCTACTTCCAGCACTCTCACCCTCACCACCTGTGGGATTTCGGCACCCCACTCAGGCTGCAGCCCGACTGGTGCCACCCTGCTGACACATTTCGACATGTAAATGAAACTTGGATACTTCAGCATTTTCAGAAGAACAAGCTCTTTAAAGAGCTTAGCTAGATAAGAAGAGGAACCAGTAGACACAAAGGAAAGAAAAGGGATGAGGGTGTAGAAAAAAGAATGGCATTTCAACACTTATATCTGCTTTAAAATAGCCAGTAGTTATTCTAAAATTTCAGCTGACATTTCCTGAATTGATTGTATTGTTCAGTTACCGGAAATATATTGGCAAGACATCCAATCATCTTGTAATTCTTGTCTGAATAACAGAGACAAAAGAAATCAGCAAGTGCATTTCCACTAACCACTCATTGTTTCTAATTTTTGCATTCTTTCTTTGTTGTTGTTGTTTTGTTTTTTTTTGATGATTGGCTGTTTGAGGTCACATGGATGCATGCAACAAGTGGCAGCAAGTGGCTTGAAGATGATGTTTTTGGCTGCCACAGATAGAGCATCTCTATCTCTTTCTCTCCTTTTTATTATTATTATTTTTATACCGTTTTCCCTGGAGACTCTCTACCCTCTCACTCTTCCTTTTCTCTCTCTCTGTCTCATTCATTATAAATGACTGGATTTGCTCAGCATGCCTGTTGTGCACGTGATGTCAGAGGTTTGTCATAGTGGATTAGGTCCACAGTGCATGGCTGAAATGCACTCAGGTTTCCTCACACGCTCCCCGTCTATAAACTCACACAAATGCACAACCGCACGCATGCACACGCACATGCATGATGTAAGCACATAAGGCAGGAGTGCGCTATATAGCACTGCCTAGGGTTATTCTGAATAATTCATGTCTCTCTCACACACACACACACACACACACACACACACATCATGCACACATTTTTTTATGCAAATGCTTACAGCTGCTTAAACGCATCAAGTGTGTATCATCATTCTGACTGACTTACACCCATTCTCATTTCCCTTTTCAAGTGCCCCCAATATCCCACCAAACACACACACGCACACACTTATACACAGAGTTAACAGGCATATTGAGCCAGCAGGGGATGTGGGTCAGTCAGACTCCAATGTACCGGAACTGTTACTTTTTAATTAAGCTCTGCAACAGTGGTGCCAGGGGTCTATATGCACTGAATATGTATTGTACAGAGCTGTGAAAGTCTCACCTTTGGCTTTCAGTATTATTCAGCCTTGCATCGTCTTGGGAGATGCCTTGCAAGGGGCCATACACCTACAGTGAATGCACAAAGTGCAAAAAAAGCTGGTTGGCTGATAAAATCATTGTAATTCATGATCTTTCTGTTATTGGTCTTCACTTTTTTCACTTACTGGAATTAAACAAATTCACATTTGGTGTTTTCTGCTATTTAATTCCCTTTATTCATTTGTTCTTGGGTTTTTTTTTTATCACTTGCACTCTATGTGACTCTGTTCACACACACTAATACACAATACATACCAGCTGCTTGTGAGATTCATTCAAGCTTAGTTTATCTCTGTCGTTTCTGTTGCTGATTTTAGTCTCTAGGATTTTATAAAAGTACATTCTCTGCTTTCAATTCGATTACATTCAGCTCAATTTAATTCAGCTGTATACATGTTGTCTACATAGCACCCTGACAATCAGATGGCCCCCTTATAAACAAGCATTTGGTGACAGTGGGAAGGCAGAACTCCCTTTTAAGAGGAAGAAACCTCCGGCAGAACAAGGGCCAGCGCTGTGGCCCTCAAGCAATGTTCCCTCTAATTTTTCACGTGTCTGAGCGAACACACAAACTCCCTGAGCGATCTCGTGGACCACTGTGAGCGACATTAGACGTGTGCACTGTGGTCACACCAGCGTTGAATCCATCCAAGTTACATGGTTTATTAAAATAATAAAATTACAGCATTTACATTTCTGTTAGACTATGTTTAATTAACTGCTTTAGCCCACTTACAATGAAAATTTAAAAAAAAAAAATCTTGTTAATGACCTGTGTAGTATTTTAACACTATTGGAAGTAAAAATAACTCGAACTCCAATTTGGAAAACACAACTTTCTTCTTTTTTTTAAAAAATAAAACTCTGACTTGTATTATGAGTCTGTGGTCTGGGAGAGAGTCCTGTAACTCTCTGTCTGCAAAATACAGCATATAATGACCAATGCTGGGCAATTAATTATATAGTTACTACTTCAAAAAAGTTACTGAGTTTTGGAAACAACAAAGTTTTTTGCAGCTCTTTACCTAAAAATGCAGCCAAGGCGGTTTTTTAAACAAACATTTCAAACTATTTACAGAACAATCAGCTGTTCTGCATGAAATCTGATGCCACACAAATTATTTGTGCCACTCCAAAAAATCATTTCTGTCCAGATAAAGGAGAACAACAGCCTGATACCTGCAGGCCTGACAACAGGAGATGTATCACTCCTGTAACACCTGTAACATTCAGCAGTCGCCTCATTGTTCTGACACACACAACAAAACTATTGACTACACTACACACTAACTACACAAGATTTGCGCTAAACGTCTCAAATCTCTCACATCTCAGAGCACCGCCGTCACTCCTAAAACTTCCTCCCGTTTCTTAACAACTAAATGCCATGTTTTGATTGGTCGACATGGTACATTTTTCGACCAATAGGGAAGGGTGGGGGGTGTTTTGGTTTCGTCTTTGCTCACAGGTGGAGAGTGCTTTCGAGCGTTTTCCTTATAAAACGCCGTTTTTACCGTTTCTTCCCGCAGTAAATATGAACAACAATAGTATTCAGGAAGAAAACCAAACATTGCATATTTTTTATCATAACTCTGGTTTTACGTGGCCTATCAACACAATTTAAAAACTGGTATAAAGTCCACACTTTTTCCGTTAATTCTTCCGTCTGTCCTGCTCACATCTCCAAAGGTTGTACACGTTGTCATTAAGGTGGCTTCACTCCACATCAGCCACGCCGCTTTGCTAGCTAAAACACCGGTGTCGGCACATATTTACTCTAATTTCAATTCAGGTTAGAAGTTTTTTTGTGTGCGCAATGCAGATTTTCTCTGCGCAGAGACTGCGCCAACAGTGCACAATTGCGCACGTGCGCAGCTTAGAGGGAACATTGCCCTCAAGATAAATGGTTGGTCTAGAGGAAGATCTCATATACAGTATATTGTGATGAAATATTAGAACAGCCTACTATTTTTTTATTCTTAAAATCACTTGCTACTATATCTCCATGGTGCATGTTTTGAGAATGTGTGCAAGTCTTTGTTCATATTTTACTGAGTGAAAACGTAAGCCTGTGTTTCCCTCCCTTCATACTTAGTGCTCCCTCAGTGTTTCATCACTTTTACAGGCCTGAAATGAACATAAAATGAGTTGTAAATATTACAACTCTGCGCTTGTAGATCTTAAAATGGTAATGCAACTTTTATGTGTTGTTGCTGTATTATAGACCGTTTTATTGCTATGATTGTTACTACTGGCAGTGACGTGTTGCGCTTAGTCAAACTAGATTGGGACTTGAAGTCAGTCACTAGTTAAAGTCTGCCCCAAAGTCTAGATAGTCTCCTGTAAAAGTTCCTTAGAAATGCACTTGACTGAACCTGCAGCCAGCTGTAGAGATCAGTGTTTGCGTTGCTTAAGTCCAAGATGTCAGTGAGCAGGGTTAAAGAGTGTGTGAGAATGATTCAAAGCAGTGATGGAAGCCAGCACGTCTGTCAGGTTCCACTGGGTAAACAGGGGGTTGTAAATTATTACTTTGAATATCTTTGGTCCTGACCTGAAGCAATAACTCCCTAAGCTGTGCCTCCTCCTTCCTTCATTAGTTTGAATCCAAAGCCAAACAGGAAAGGCCATGTCCAAATGATTTACAGTACAACAGATACAAAGAGGGGTTTGATATTACAGCTTTGCACAATAATTTGGATCAGTGCAAAGATGAAAGGTTTTTTTCTCCCAAACATGGAACAGTGTCAGAGAAATTTAAAAAAAGAAAATGTATTTTAACATCAGGCTCTTTTAAAGATGCAAATGAATGTTTCTAGTTTCCACCTGGTTTTCATCCCAGAAGTTGACAAAGTGCAGTTGCAGGGTGTGTCTGTATCAGTTCACAAGAGAAACAGTCCACTTCTAGTTGTTTTTAAGGGTGCCTTTATAGTCCAAATAATGAGCTTGTTGTTGTATAACTCAAGAACTCTGAAATAAGATATCCAAATTTGCAAAAAATCACATTTTAAGATGTTTACTTACTGAAGAAACTTTTCAGTCAGTTTCAAAACTAAATGCTGTCTAAAGTGGCCCAGAAAGGTCAAATGCATTGCAGCAAAGCCCCAGGAAATAGAAAAAATGCTGCAAAAGCTCACAAAAAAAACAAAAATGAAAAACCTTCCGGGGAGACAATAATGTGACGGAACAGCTAACAGTAAGAGACAAACTAACGGCTAAACGGCTAATAGCAACATGTATCTACAGTATTACATGACCCATGTGATTAAAACACACATTACCTGCATCTTTTTCTCCCTCACAGCACAGATGAATCCTCTGCTTCTTTTAAGTCTTAGTGCAATCCTTTGCATGTTTTGGTTTCTATCTCTTCAGAAGCTGTTCCCTAAAAACATTACCATTGTGGGGTTTTTGCAAGATTTTTTTTTACTTCCTTTGTGTTTCATCCAGTTTCTGTTGAGTTTTATGTGCTTTTGCAGTGTTTTTCTTTATTGCTGGTGTTTCTTATATTGCATCATTGTATTTGACCTCTTAGGACCACTGTAGCTCAGAGACAAAGTTTTAATTTTACCTTTGATTCTGTCTGCTCAGCACCATGGGCTACATCTGTATAAATACTGCTCCTTCGCAGCAATCCTTCCCCTCGGTCCTTCGTGAAGTCCTCACTGAGGATGCGTTCAGCTGCGTCCTTCAGAAGCAAAAATACCAGTTCTTAAAAGCACTCACATGTTCATATTGCAGTGTAGCATGGGAAGAAAACAAAATAAAAGACTGTGCTTGGGAGACAACAAGTGCTCAAATCATCTTCTTGAAGATGAGTCTCTGTGAGAGAATGCAAATTTCTCTCCTAACAACAAAAGCTTCCCGTTTCCACAGTGATTTGGTTTTTAGTTATTTAGCTCCTCATTAACCCACCTCTGTTTCTCATGCTAAATGTAACTGACTCTAATAATAAATCAAAGTATAATAAAGTATTCATGACAAGTATTCAACTTGTCATGAAATGTAACAGCTGGCAAAAGTAATGCTCGTAACAGCTTATCAACACCTTTGCCTTTGATTACAAGATATTGTAGCATATACTGCATTTTATATTTATGATATAATATGAGCAGAAGTTTTCCCCATAAACGCCGTTGTGTGTTAAATGACCAACTTTAAACGATGACCATTTTTACAAAAAGAGTACAAAGAGTGTTTTGGTCTCCGTGGCTTGTTCCACTTGGTTACCCTGTAACTGGGTTCAGTTCTGCTACTTTAAACTGTTGAACTGTAACCCTTGACAGAGTTTACAGTTTAAGAGCTGTTATAATATTATAATTGCCTGGGAAAAAATATGACCAACTGTTTGTTATAGTTTGTCCAAGAAGTTCATGCAGCAGTTTTTACCACTCAACCTCAAAGGCTTGGGGTGTTGTCATCACCCCAGCGGGTGGGTGGCTAGGTGGGCGATGTGGGCACCAAAATTCATGAATATGACAACTCGAGAACTAAGTGATGTATAATTTTCAAAGTGACACCAGAATTGCGTCTCCTTGCATCTTTTTTATTTGAATACCGATGATATTACACATTATAAGGTCAGAGGTCAAATTTTCTGAACATCTTGCAAACACCTTAACTCAAGAAGGTCACCAGCACAAGTCACGTAGGATTTTCAAATTTATAGGTGTACCTACTAAGAGCTGCTGAGCTACTAAGTGGTGGCACAGGCAGCCAACAGTTTTTGGCAATTGAAATCTTAGCATTTAAATATGTATGTTACTAATAATCTGATATCTCTGTCTCTTCATTGCCCCCGTTTCACTCCACTCTACTTAACCTTCTTATCTAAATAACATAATTTTGGCTCCACAAACAGATGCCAGTAAAGATTCAACATAAAGCTACTGGAGTTCAAAAACTAATGACTAATGTTACAGTGCCTATGTCCATTTTCTATATACAATTTGGAATTAAATATTAAACCCTGGGTTTCATGGAACACCAATTTGTGGGGCTACCTCCCAATACAAGTTATTTTAAAATAATAATAACTGGTATCAAAGATGCAGACTTATTCAAAGTTACCTGCCATTTTCTCACTTGGTCCGTTAGGGGCACTGTCACAACACTAATCTACACAAGACTACCGTGTCTGCCCTCATCCTGCTTTGGACCTCAGCCTGGGTAAGGCTGACAGAGGGGAAGATGGGTGTCAATTCTCATTAAGTGGAGAGAGAAGAGAAATGGACAGCAAGAGCAACGGAGAGCAAGCAAGAGAGAGAGAGCGAGAGAGACAACTAGACTGTGTCCTTCTCTGTCTTTGTGAGATGTCACAGGTGGAAACATCATTTCCCAGGCAGCTCCGAAACACTCTGTCAAGCAGCAAGGATGGAGACAAGCGTACCCACACATCCATTTTTCACACCCGCAAATACACACAGCCGTGCCGGTGCTCTCAGTCTCACGAGTGTTTAGATACACATTGGCTGGTAAACAATTTCGCAAATTAACATATAAAGTGGAAATGGTTCGCGCGGACACGAACAAACAAACTTTGCAGGGGGACTACCTACTTCGGTTGACTCCCTAATAGTCTCTGTCATCAGCAGTGTAACTAAGGATCACAAGTGCTCTGTTAAGCACATGTTTTTCCCATCAAACTATCAGCATAACTACATATAAATGCAAACAGCTCTGCTGCACAGGCGTGGATGGGTTCACACACAATTTCACTAATCTCAAATTTCCATTTAAGGTGGTAGTGACTTAAATGCCAGACAGCTCACACACTCACACGGTTTCACAGCATATTTGGACCTTTTTTTTTCTTTTAATGCTATCATTCCCTTCTAGGTTTATGGATATGGTGAATATGTCTCATTTCTGTGCCCTCCCTTCACCGACTTCCTGCATCGCACACTCTGTGTCTGTGCGACCTGCTCTGTGTCACTGTGACAGGGGTGCAGCTAACCTAGCCTGCACACACACCAAAATATATCTTTGCCCGGTCCTTGTCAGTCGTTGTCGTGTACGAGCAGACCGGAGCAGTCCATCTAGCCAAACTCAATTAAAGGCTTCGTAAACCAGGCAGGGAAAGAATGAGAGGGTCGGCACAGGAGGGAGCAGACGGACAAAGAGGTCTTAATTGATCTTGTTCTCTCTCTCTCTGCCTCTCTCGGCAACTTCATCACAATTAAAAGGGAATTACGGCAAATCGCAGGTGCAGCTGCTCCGCTGTGTGGTACTGATCGAACCGCGCTGTCTTACAGTTTTTATATCCGCGTTTAAAGTTTGATGATTTATGTGTGCAATTAAGCGAGTGAAGCAAAAGCAGCTATATGAGACATCCCTTGTTAAAATCTGCTTGCGTTTAAGAAATAAACAAAATAAAAGTAATCTCGTATTTCACCTTTCTTTTCTACTAGCCAGTATTTGGACTGTCTGGTGTCCACTGGTGCACATGCTAGCAAAACAAACCACTGCACCAACTTCTCATGCAGGACTTCATACAGTGATTGAAGGCAGCTTCAAGCTCCCCGACTCAGCTATGCATCCAAGCAGTCAACTGAATCGCCCTCCTCAAACCTCAGAATAACCATTTCAGAAGCACCTTGCTGGGCATTGCTCTCCACCCCTTGCCCCCTCTCCAAGGCACTGAAACTAATATAAAGAACCCCACCCGGTCAGACTTAGCTGCACTAAGAAGTAGGAGAGACTTAACTCTTTGGGGTCACTTTTAAACACAAGTGAAAAAGGTTTGAGCAAAAGACAGAGAGGAAGTTTGAAAAGAAACAGTATCACCAGGGTAATTGTGAGCGCAGAGGGCTTTTAACACACGCCGCTTAGCAACGAGGCCAATGTGCAGTTTGACACGTTCAACTTCCTGCGAGGAAGTAAGGAGTGAGGAACAAGTGATGTAAAATGTAAGTTAAAGCTGTGGATTTGCCTGTGAGCAATCCTCAGCGCTGTTTAATTTTAGATGATGGGAGCACTTTGAATGGGGAGGAAAGCATCTGTTCAGAATGGGGGAGACATAGAAACAGTGTTTGAAAGAAGTAAGAGGTAGAGTTGCAGTAATGATCTTACTATAGTGATCATAGCATGTATATGCATATAATTCTGTATGTACCCTATTTCCTCCATTAACAGATGGACCAAATGAAACAAATATTGACAGACAAAAAAACATTCATTATGGATCCCAATTTTTTTAAATTCTGTGAATGGAATTTTGTTTGAGTCACTGCTAAATACAAAATAAAGAATCTGAAAAACCACTAATGTATTCTAAACATCTGTCTAAATACAGTCCAGAGACGTGGGCAGGCTCGATGGCCCGAAGAAGGAAGTTTGCCATTCTTTAGATGACCAAATTCGTCTTCTAATTGGCCACGCTGTATTTTTCACTGTTAAATCCTGTTTAATATTGAATATGTAAGGTAGCTTTTCCAGGGGGAATGCTGTATGGGTCTCAGCTTCACAGGCTCAACCAGTCAGAGCTGACTAAACTAGAGTTTTGAGCTTAAGAAGCATCTTAAACATGGACAGAGGTTTTGAAAGCCACATCTGATTGATGACCACTCAGCAGAAGCTCTGTAATTGATATATGTACAGATGAGGACTGATTAGCCTCCCTATAAAAACCTTATTCTTAAAAGCATTTCCAAAGTGCTCTTAACCAAAGCAAGGAGTCTGAAACACAGCTTTGGTTCTTCATCAGGTGCGACGTGTGTTTTAGATCGTTATCAGGTTGGAAGACAAAACGATGACCCAGACCCAGTTTTACTGCGGACTACTTTGATTTCTTTCAAAATCTTCACATATCCATCTTTTATCATAATTCCTTCTACCTTGACAAGATTTCCATTTACAGACACACTGAAGCGTTCCCCCAGCATAATCCTCCCACCGCCGTGTTTCGCTATGGGGACGATGTCAGGGCCAGTTTTTCAGGGTTGATAATAATATTGACAGTTGTCATTTTTGTTTTTTTTATGAAACAGTTCTGTTATTGTGTGCAAAGATAAATAATTTAGGCTTTCTAAAGAAAGACATATATATAATTCACTCGCTTACTGCACATAATGTCCTCTTTGTATATATTCACCTACTGTATATAATGTTCTCTCTCTTTTTGCACAGTCGAGGAGTGTATTAGGACACATTTCACTGCGTGTTGTACTCGTATAACTATGCACGTGACAAATAAAGGATCTGGAATCTTGAAATGCTATGTGGAAAATCCCCATTCTGTTTTAAAAAAAAAAACCCATGTGGGATAATTTTGAAAAAAACAAAATTTCATAAGGGGCGGTTAATAATTTTGTCCCCATCTTCATACTTTCATCAGCAGCTGTAAAACTTTGTGTTAGTTTACAGTTAAAAAAAGAAAGAACATGTCCTGGCGAGAATGACGCATGAGGTTTTTGTGCTGCTTTAATTGGCTCTGAATAGAGTATATATAAAAAGATGTGAAGTCCACACACGTCTTCAGCCCAAGATAGTTTCAGGAACTGCTTGGCCGCTGGTCATCACCACCTCTTTAAATAGTTATGGCTTCTGAGACCTGAGGTGCAGGTTTCAACAGCAGGTACCTTTAGCTTAAAAAGCAGTTCAGAGCAGCACAGTTGCCGCTTCTCTTCAGGTTACCCTAGATCCACATGCTAGGCATTTAGTCATTGCTCCGTATGTGCCAAAGTAAATCAGAGATGGTGCTAAAATGGGCAGCAGCTTAAACCAACAGCTCTGACCCCCAGCTAAGTGAATTTACACCACCCGCTCAGCTGCTCCCTCTCAGCTTCGCTCTTTCTTTGTGTGGATTTCTCACTATTTTTGCTCAAAAAAAGCTGCATGCCCTTTTTGTCCCAGCTGCTAATCTCTTTAATTACTCTCACAAATCTTAGCGTGGTCGTCAGCTCTCTGTACCTGAGTGACGGCCCCTGTGTGATTCCCACCTGCTGGTTTCTTGCTTTCACCTATATTGCCTCCATTTGCAACTCAGCTCCATAACACAATACCAGTGAGAGTAAATGAAATCTAAATTCAGGCTGAAAATGCACAGCCTCAGTCACGCTCCGACACATGACATTTGCAGAGACAGAAAAATACAGGCCATGCTCGCCTTTATTTTTTTTTTTTTTTGCGGGGCTCAGAATGATGAGAGGAGAAAAAAAAGCGAGGGATGATGTATAAATGAATAATACATCTGTGCTGTCATTCCTCTGTTCCTGCTCCACCTCCCTCTCTTCCTGTGTCATCTGGAGATGGTCCTGCGAGACAGTCTGATCTTAGTTGGGATTGTCAGGTACGGTTGACAGTAAAGCAACACGTTGACGCCAGCCCCCTCTGCGACACATTGAAGCAGCTCTCTTGTTAAGTGGGGTTGACGACCTAAATAAGAATTGTTTACATGGAAACGAATGCCGGCACGCCTGCAGTTAACTGATATTCCAAATGCTGAGGGGTGCTTGAAGTAGCATCTGCTCCAAGAGGATACATTTACAAATATCCACTTCCTCACTACTCCTGAAGTTACATAGTTGCAGTTATGGCTTTTGACTTGGCATAAAAGCTCCACAAATCTGGAGAAATGTGAATATTTGATTAAAAAAAATTCTGCTGTTATTTAAACGTTCATGTACGAGCACCATGTGAACAAAAGAAACGGCTGCATTTAGCATATATTAGATTTCTTCTTTTTTTTTCTTTTTCTTTTTTTGTCTGTCCCGTTTGGTTGTTTTGTCATCACAATTATTGTCTAAAGGCGAAGAAAGATGCCCAACAGATTTACTTTACCAAATGGACCATTTGGTAAAGATTTCACTGATGCTGCATCCCTACCTTCCATCTGCCCTGAAATTGCAAAGATCCTCTCACCTAATTGTAAATGCACGTTTCTACATGCAAATGCCAGTGTCCGCCTCTCCCGACCTCCTTTCCCTGCTCCCATCCGATTTTCAATTAAGATCCAGACAAAGATAGAGGATCTCAAACGGAGTGTGCTACAGTGGGATGGGCCTTGCTGCCGCTCCAGATGTACTGGAGGAGGGCGTTATTTGAGTGGCCGTGACCCCAGAGAACCCTCACCCTACCTGGGGTATTATACACATCTAGGCCAAGGCCCTGTCTCCCACTTGTGGTGTGTCCTGAACCCACTAAGCAGACGTGTAGGTGTCCTTGATGAGGAAAGGCTTTGAAATGAAATGTGTGTGTGTGTGTGTGTGTGTGTGTGTGTGTGTGTGTATTGAATGCCGATGGTCATTATCTGATAGCAAAGGGGTATTTTAGGCTGAGGTCTGGGGTTGTGTGAATATTAATAGGATGATTTTATTCCTCAGTCTTATCATCAGGATGTCTCCTGGCCATGCAAGTGTGACTTAATGCACTGTGTAGATGACTGAAAAAAATATGTCTTCAATAGAATTATCTCCAGATGAAAAGAGTGACTCTACACTTGCCAGTATCTAATACTTCTACTTCTTTTTGTCCCTCTGTCTTTTCTTCCTATCAAACTGTAGCTCGCTCAGTCCGGACGCAGACCCTGACACTTCATTCCAGAGGGAGGGGTTTGGTCGCCAGAGTATGTCGGAAAAGCGCACGAAGCAGTACGAGAATCCTGCACAGCTGGAGATCATCAAGTCTCGCAAGTCCAAGAGCATGGATTTAGGCAAGTGCTACGCCCGAACCATCACACAAACGCACATCTACAGGGAAAAGTTTGACAATTTGGGGAATGGACCACACTTACTGTATTTCCTGCCTTCTTGTCTTAGCAGTTTCCCTTTTTGCACATCTTCTTTCTCTCTCTCTCACACACACACACACACACACACACCAGGGCCACCAGAGCTGACTTGCATCATGTTTCAAATTTATTGTCTTGCCCATGGACTCTTTGGCAAAAGGACAGGAGAAAGCAGGACTGCTGTGTTGATGTACAAAGGGCCGATTTGTCCATCACCAGGAACCTGTATTTTCCTGAGCCTGTGGCGGTTACCTGTCAGTGTCCTGCTAAATGACAAAATATTATTTCTCTTTCTTTTGCATGAATTAGTCCAACAGCATGCATGTCAGTATATGCCAGAAAATACTGGCAGCTTAATAGTTAGTGTGCAGATATGATCATACGTTCAATCTTGTCTCTGCAACAAGTTAATGGATTTTTTTCTAAGCCTAATTTCAGGCAGATTACTATTATTACACAAAAGTAAATTCACCTCACGTACTACTTTTTTCTTTTGAGCAAGAAGTGTTTTTCTGGTTTGGCCTCCTAAGCTTGGCCGTACAAAGAAAACGATCCTCTACTTTGTGATGACTGCGTGTCTCCTTTCAGTTTTTTTTCCACCCAGCACGGCTAATCTGGAGGTTTGTTTGCAGTAAACAAACCTCCAGATAGTTCATTGTCACTCAGTGCTCCTTTCACCTGCTGGACACCTAGACTTAGACTAAAGGACAGCTTTTACAACAGGGCAATAGCCCTGATCAACGCAAATAGCTGACCTGACTGGCTACCTACCTGGACTTACCGTTAACAACGGTAAAAACAGTAATAATAATAATATTTATATTTATAACAAGGTGCAATAATAATTAATGTGCAATAATAACAGTGTGCAATACAAATACACTTATTCTTCTTTTTTATTACTAAGTTATTATACTGTGTTGTGTTGTTTGTGTTGTGTTGTGATGTGTCGTATCGTGTCGTGTTGTGTTACATGTAGTGCCGACGTAGGACAGTTTTCCAATTTCATTGTACTATTGTACTATGTATGACTGTGCAATGACAATAAAGAGTTATCTTATCTTATCTTATCTTACCTCAAACGCATCTTGAACTTGTGACTCCTCAAACACTTAGTGCTGCTTACCTTATCCAGCTTACCTCAATAAAGGCACTTTCAAAAACAGTAATACACACACAGTCACTTCAGTCCTGTCCAGCCACCACCTCTCCTCTTTTGGCCTCCATTTCCCATGGCCCTTTGTCCAGTGGACCATGGATAAAAACACAAGAGCAAGTGCACAATGCTTAGTGATGGGAAAGCCAGTCAGATGCAGGCCTACACAAACACACACTGGGCAAGCACACTCTCAAACAGACAAACTGTATCCAGGGAAGAAGATGGTGTGAACTCCAAGCCTCTCCCACTGAGACTGAAGCAGACGCTGCCTTCTCTCGGATCACTGACTAATCACAACAGATAACAGCCAACTCTTTTCCACATGGAGCCCAGAGACCTGTAGAAATCTTTGACTCGCCCACAGACTGGTGCAGGTCTGGGCCACTGCACCGAGCTCTGTGGGGTCTAGATCCTTTGTAATACCTTCTGTCCACCATTGAAACTTTTCTACAAACACAAAGTTTGGGAGAAGAAAACCGTCAGCCATCGGATGGGTTTTGTTCGGCAATTAGTTGGCCTGAAATGGTTTCCATTAAGTTCTCAGTGTTTAAAATATAATTGGATATTACTGAGGACAGGAAACGAGTAGAATGGAAGGGATGCTGAGATAAGCCTTTGATGGTGTTCTCGTCATTGCAAATGCACATTTTATCAATGAGTTTAATCAAAAAAGCTTCTTAATTGTTTCAAAGTGGAGTCTTTGCGTGTTTGTTTGTGCATTGGATTAGCTGTAAACTACAGCTTTTCTTTCTTTCTTTCTTTCTTTTTTTTTTTTTTACAAAGATCCTGATTAATGTACTCATAAGACGGCGCCTCACACATTCGAGATAACCAGTGTAATTGATCTTTTACAAATCTCTGTTACTGCTGTATTATTTCTTTATCAAGATCCCTCTGTGTCTGTGCGCGGGCGTGCGTGTGCTTTTTATTACATGAAATTTTTAAAAAACTACCCGAAAAAAAAAAACATCCCCTTCCCCTTTCACTGGGCCCAACTGAGTTTGTGAAATATCCAGCTGACAGAAATCCTCGCCAATACAAAATCATAATCCATCAATGAGAATATCACAGTGTTCAGATGGTTCAGGGAAATAACAAACTTATTCCTGTCATAATAACTCTTGTAGCTGACATGGTTTCCTCACAAGAAAAATTCAGTCCTATTTCAGTCAATAGATGAAACACAAGCGCTAGACTTAACGTTTGAAATGAAATACACATGATTTGTGATTTGGCATGTGCCCAGTGTCACCGCACTTCCATTTATCTCAGAGGAAGACACTGCTATGCTATCATGCTTATTCTTTTTCTGAAATAATTACATGAAAGCTGCCCAATGCAAAAACAACCTCTGCGTATTGTGCGAGTAGATCTGAAAATGAAGTGAGCCAAAGAAAGTAGGGCCAGCGCTCACCCTTAAGCCGTGCCTTCGCCACACAGCTGGACATTAGAACTTAGCTCAACTAGCAGGTGTAAGAATACCGCTCTGCTTTTCCAATAGCGCACTAATAAAGCTGCTCTCTGCTTTCAAATTACTCTGAGGAATAAAAAAAAAAGTAGTTAACACGCTCAAGAACGCTATTCCCTACTGACTTACATTTTATTCCGTCACTAGGTATTTTGTCCCTCCTTTTAATCATGTTCCAGCTGCTCCCAAATCTCATCAGCAGATGGATTTCATGACTTTGAAACCCATCATTGTTGAAATATGCTAAACGGGTCGGACACCCTGCAGTTCAATCCCATTTAAATGGGGAATAAAATTGAGTGAGAGAAGAAAAGGGAAGAAAGCGACGTGAGGTGTCGGCGCTGGCAGTGAGACGTTAGCACATGCCGGACACTTTGCTTCGTGATGGACAGGCTCCTTCATGAGGTGTAAGACCTGCTCCTCTTGCTTTGTGTCTGCGCTTCACTTTCTTACTTCTTTGTGTGCGTTTCATGACGTTGTACAGACTGCACTAATGTTTGTTTGGTCCTTTTAAGAGTAGCACAGTGCGACAAGAACTTGAGCAGAAATAAGCTCTGTGCCCTGCCGCCGCTAATGAGGTCAACCGATATGATGTTCGGTTCCATCCACGGGTCAGTAATAGAGATCGGAAGAGCAGTCCCACTCTTATTCCATAACTAGCTCATAACCAGCCATTATTGGATTTGTGATCTCAGCCCCCTTCAGATGCATATAACCGAGAGTGCTGTTTGAGCTAATTTCAGTGTGATCAAAAGAGGTTTTTTTCTCGTGCTGAAAGGGAGTTGAATGGCAGTGAATAGAGGCTTGGTAACTAATTTGGGAACCTGTGCCATTGTGCTCGTTCTGCAGTGCAAATGACTGAAGAAAACGCTCATTACTCCATGAGGTGTGGAGGGCTGCCTGGCAATGCAGTAGCATTTGCAATAGAAAGATATTCATTGGCAGGTTGGCCTCTTCAGCTTCTGCAATTGATCCATCACAGCCAGGTTGGTTTGAATTAGGCTGAATAAAACAGAGTGCAATCACTCCATTAAATTAACACATGATGAAATGATGACTGAATCTTGAGCACTAATTAATATAGCTGTTGATTTTAGGGAATATTTGAACAAAACATGAATCTAATTGGTATTTCAGTGTAGAAATGAAATGAAATTCAGTTTTATTTATTTGCAGTAGCACAAATCCCAACAATAGTTACTTCAAGGTGCTCTATGTTGTAAGGTAAAGACCTTACAGTAATACAGAGAAAACCCCAACAATCAGAGAACCACCCTTGAGGAAGCATTTTGGTGACAGTGGGAAGGAAAAACTCCCTTTTAATAGAAAGAAACCTCTAACAGAACCAGGCTTAGGAAGGGGCAGCCATCTGCTGTGAGTTGTTGGAGGGCGACATGACAGAAGACACACTGTGTAAGAGAGCGTGAGATGAATCATAATTAATTATTAAATGCAGAGTCGTGTATAAACATACAGAGACTAAAAACCATTGAGTGAAGGAGAAACATGGGAATCATGGGAAGCCCCGAGCAGCGGATGGAACTAAGGGAGGATTCTGGGTCACCTGATCCAGCCCTAACTATAAACTTTATCAGAAAGGAAATACTTTAAGTCTTTAAAGTAGAGAGGGTGTCTGTCTGTGTCCTGAATCCTAATTTGGAGCTGGTTCCATAGTAGAGGAGCCTGAAAGCTGAAGGTCACTGCCTCCCATTCTACTTTTAAATACCCAAGGAACCACAAGTAAACCAGCAGTCTGAGAGCAAAGCACTCTCGATAAGCCACATCTCATAGACTACCAAACACATGAGTGGAGACTTTCCTTATAGAAAGCTGGCAGCCGATCCAGTCACAGATAGGCCAGTGGTAGTAAATGAGAACCTGGCAGATGTTTTTAATGCTTACGGTAATTGTGAATGTCTGTTCCAGCCAAGTCTACCACTAATCCGGTGAATTTCCAGTCCAGTCTTTCCAGTAGAGTTGTCAGCTTCTTTAAATGAAGAGCTTTCATGTAGGAAAAGTACTCTATACTGAACGATGATAAACAAACCAAAAAAAAATTCACTGGACTTCTTTGAAGCCTGAAAAGTGTGCAGCAAAATATCCAGCATCCTTAATTGAAATGTTAACCAAGTCCGGCTTATAATGATTTCTTGTGACATATGCTGAGCATGTGGAGGACGTCCTCTGTCGGGCTAATGGTCCACAACTGGCAGAGACATAATAGCGCAGCTGACCCAGTGACGCCTCACTTCCACTGGGATACCTGGACGTGGCCTTCCTCCGACCATCTTGGAGGTTATTTTTAACATAATTACCCTTTTACCACCCTGCTTAAAGCCCCGACACTCTGAATAAATTATGTGTAATGGAGCCCCTGTCTGTACACAGATCTTTACATGCAGGGGCCCGTAGTGAATAATGGCTGCAAAGCATAGTTTTTAGCTGCTCTAATTATACTATGGGCTTCTGTCCCTGTAATAAGCACCACTGATTTATTCATGAAGTTTGCCACACTGCCCCTTTAACGCTTAATGGCAATGGATCTTCTCCAATTAACTGTCCTTGCCCTTAATCTGGCTAAAGTACGCAGCACGCGGGCCAGGTTTGTTTGCAACCAGGTGCACTTTCACCCCATTTAGTCTGATTGTCTTTCTCTTTGTGTATTTCATTTTGATGATTTTCATTTCTCCTCCAGACGTGCAGGGAGTGGCAAACTCGTGTCTATATGCGGTTGGGGAAATATGTATTTTCATTCCTCTGAATAAGAAGGAGATGAGGAGCAGAGCACCGAGGTTTCTGTTGTGTGATAGGAATCACATAATAGATTGGCACACAGAGAGCTGTCCGTCAAACCCTCCCAGGAGAGAGCCGGGGCTGCTTCTGATGAAAACAAAGGCAGGTTTGAGGCAGTTGGGTCGGTGGGCAAAAACCGTCTCTTTGCCTCGCTCTCCCGTTCTCTTTGTCTCGCCGCTTTTCTCAGTCATCTGCTGCGCCGACGAGAAACAATGGCGAGCAGGACTGCAGCGCGGAATACCAAGCAGGAGGATAATTCCCTGTTTCCGAGTACAGCAGATGTCATTTGTGTTCTCTTGAACTGTTGCATCCCGTGCAGCTCTAACTTGCAATCCCATTGTGTCAGCCATGCACCCTGGCATCTGTGTGTCCGTCGTTGGCAGGCTTTAATGCTTAAGCCTCAAAAAAAGAAAAAAAATCCAACTTTACATGGCATTTGTACTGGATTGATTGAGTTTTATCCTCAAAGGATGAAACACTCCATCATTTTCCTGTCATGCTGTTTCTGTGCCTATGCTTTCTTATAATGAATTTTTTACTTCAGGCCGTCCTCTCTTGTCCTTTGCAGGATGAAATTGCTTCTTCAAACGAATTAGATGATTTTTTTTTTTTACTTGCATTCAGTTGGTCTTGTAAGTCTGTTTATGCTTTCCTGGCATTGATATTTGTCATGCTAATAAAATGGACCCACCTCCACTGAGAAACTAAAAAGTAAAATGAATCTTTGGCTGCTGCAACCAGAGAACTTTTGACCTCCTAGGCATTTGTAGCGCGCAGTAAAGTTTCATTTTACTGTCCTATTAGAGCTGGGCGATATAAGATTTTTTCATATCACGATATATTTTTTTCATTTCAGGCGATAACGATATATATCACGATATAAGCCAAATAACTATATTTGTAAGATTTAAATGTGCCGTTGCTCAAAAGTAAAATGTGAAATAATCAGCAGCTTGTTTTGATTTAAATATTTATTTCCCATAATAAGTTCAACAGGGCAGATGTACTTAAGGAACATGAGACTTCAGTTTCAGATAAATAAAGGCAAATATTGCAAACTACACAAAAGGCAGCCGCTAAAGCGTTTAAGTTTCAAAATAGAACAAACAAAACAGACTACTAAATTGTCAATTCCACTTAGAAAACAAAATTTTAATTCTAAAAATAAATCTTAGTTTGTTTTACAGAAGAACAGACAAAATTGACTAACTTTTGTCAATATCAAATAAACTCAGAACTAAAAGGAAATTCTCAATCTCTCCTTGTTGTATAGCTTAGCTTTTCAAACAGTTTTAACAGTTACTTTAGTCTGAGAAAAGCCGAATGACGAATTAGCGCTTTCAGTCAGAGATTGAGCATGCACCGCTTTATTGTATTTCCAGACTTGCTTTCGCCACAATTTACAGTGCGCGCTACTCTGTTTTTTGTCAGACTTGAAATAGCCGAAATACCTTCACACTACGGAACTTCTGTGGCCCTTCCGTTCGACAAGCTCTCCGGCATTGGAACCATCATCGTTTTTTTCTTCGGTAACCTTCGGTCACTTTCTCGGTTGATTTTTCTCTAGTTGGCACACTCATTTCCTCCATTACCTGGGCAGCCCGGCTGGCTGCTTCCCAAACAAATACACATGTGCGCCTTGACACTTGTGCTGTACGTAACAAGTCACGTGACGTGACGCTGCGGCTGTGATTGGTTCGGCTCTGCGCTACTTAATTTTGATTTGCTGTTCTTTGTTTTTTTTTAAGAGGACAAGAGAGATGAGGCCTATCGCAATAGTTTAATTTTTCTATCGAGAAAAAAGTTATTTCGCAATACATATCGTTATCGTTCTATCGCCCAGCTCTATGTCCTATGCAGCATAAAAGACAGGCATATGAGATCTCCTCACAAAGCAGGATGCAAAATTATATGATTGATGCTTGAGTGAGTGTAGGCTCTCGTGGGACTGAGCACTTTCATTAAATTTGGCAAGGACAGAGGAGAAATGGTATGGTCACTGGTCTGGAAGCCACCATTGGCAAACAGATGAGCTTTTAGCCTGTGTGTCTTGTCTGACTTGAGATCTATAGTTGCTACAGATGAGGGGGAAGCACTCATACTCTCACTAAGGGTTCATTGGTAGCAAATGCAGCAGAAACAGGGATGACCCTTTGACCCGAACGATACCACATGTAACATAACTTACTCCTTTTAAAACAAGTCCCATGCAACTAGTACGCTATACTAACAAAAGTATTCACTTGTCTGCCTTCGCATGGATATGAACTTCAGTGACCTCCCATTATTAATCCATTGGGTTTAATGTAATATTGATCCACCCTTTACAGTTATAACAACCTCAAGTCTTCTGGGAACAACTTCCAAAAGGTTTTGGAGTGTTTATGGGAACTTTTGACCACTCTTCCAGAAGGGCATTTTTGAGGTCTGTAACTAATGTTGGATTTTAAGGCCTGGCTCAGAGTCTCCTCTCAAATGCTTCTCAAAGGTGTTCTATCTTGTTGAGATCAGGAGTATGTGCAGGCCAGTCAAGTTCTTCCACACCAGGCTCGCTCATCCATGTCTTTATGGAGCTTTCTTTGTGCACTGGTGCACAGTCATGCTGGAGCATGAAGGGGCCATCCCCAAACTGTTCCCCCAAAATTGGGACCATGAAATTGTCCAAAATATCTTGGTATGCTGAAGCATTAATAGTTCCTTTCACCTTTAAACAGCCGAGCCCAATTCCTGAAACAACCCCACACTTAACTTCACACTGTTCTCATGGCAACCTCCAAACCCAGACTCATCCATCGGATTGCCAGGCAGAGAAACGTGATTCTTCACTGCAGAGAATATGTCTCCACTCTTCCCCACTGGACTCCTGGAGTCCAGTAGGGAAGAGTGCATCCAACACTTTGCATTGCACTTGGTGATATAAGGCTTGGATGCAGCTGCATGGCCATGGAAACCCATTTCATGAAATTCTCTACACACTGTTTTCTGTCTTGAGCAAATCTGAAGGTCACATAAAGTTTTGGAAGTCTGTAGTGACAGAAAGTGGGCGACCTCTGCACAGTATGTGCCTCAGTACACCCTGCTCTATGATTTTTACTTTGTAGCTGAGTTGTTGTCATTCCCAGTTGCTTCCACTTTGTTATGATACCACTAACAGAATATTTAGTAGTGAGGAAATTTCACAACTGGACTTGCTGCACAAGTCGCATCCTATCACAGTACCATACTGGAATTCACTGAACACCCAGAGCGACTTATTCTTTCCCGAATGCTTGTAGAAGCAGTCTGCATGCGTAGGTGCTTGATTTTTTACACCTGTGCCAGTGGAAGTGACTGGAACACCTGAATTCAATGATTTGGATGGGTGAGTGAATTCTTCTTTAGTTGTTTAGCTTAAATTGCATGTACTAGTAATAGTAGTTGATAGTAGAGATGGACCGATCCGATATTACGTATCGGTATCGGTCCGATACTGACCTAAATTACTGGATCGGATATCGGCGAGAAATAAAAAATGTAATCCGATCCATTAAATATCAAAAAAGCAGCTCACAAAACTTGCGACAAGGTGTAACTCGGCTCATAACCGTAGCACGTTGCAGCAGTATGCGTCATGTGATAGAGCGGCTGTGTGTATTTGTAGCCTCGCTACCAAACCAGCATTTAATCTCCAAGGAAGTTATCCCAGAGAGAAGTAAAGCAAGTGTGCAAGTTCATCTCTGAATGTTTGTAAAGCGTTCCCGCATTAAGCTTAACAACCAATATATGGAGCGACTGCCTCTCTCTCTCTCTCTCCCTCTCCTGCCGCTACTTCAATCACGAAACTGCTTAACGATCAGCTGATCGGCTTTTTTGTCGCGAGTCTGTCTCTCTTCTTTGTTTTTGGCCCACTTTGCACCAGAAAGAGGAAACCAGCGGCTGAACAACAGCAGCACGTTTAAGCTTGATAAGCTGTTGTTAGAATTTATTTAATATTACTTTCTACACCAGGATCGTTTTCTACGTAGCTGACGGCTGGTAACTGTGCAGGGGCGGATCTAGCAAAGTTTAGCCAGGGGGGCCGATAGGGCATGAACAGGGAAAAGGGGGCACAAAGACATACTTTTCTTTCTTATTCTCATTTAAAATGTCTAGCTTTTAATAAATAATTATCTGAATCTTACACCCAAAGTTTTAATCTGATATAAAATGTATAGAAGTCCATTACTGTATATAGTAACTGTTAAGTCTAATATACCCTAGTAAGCTATAGTACTTTTCCTTTGGGAAGATACCATCTGTGAATTCTGCAATTCTGTTGAAGAAAGATGTTGAATCTATTTAATTATTCTTGAAAAATAATTTATTTCTGTGCATTTTTTTTCCGCCCTGCATCAAATTAAAGTTGATTACGTCGATTAAGCATCATGAGGTGGAGGGTGGGGGGTGGTTCCCTATTTTTTTTTTGCTGGGAATTTGCAACCCTATTATTTAGGTTGCTTAATATTTCTGCTAAGTACTCTTTAAAATACCAGAATAGGGAGGATGGAGTAGGTTTAAGTTTATTAGATTGATCAGTGTTGCTGAACTATGAAATATTTTGGGCGCAGTGTATTTTTTACATACAGGTATAACAGAATAGCTTTAGTGTCGTTGTTTATTTAAACTTGAGTATGAACTTATACAAAATGCAGCAAGATATTAAAAAAACAGTTTTATTGATTAAAAAACACACTATATCGGATTCATATCGGTATCGGCAGATATCCAAATTTATGATATCGGTATCGGTATCGGACATAAAAAAGTGGTATCGTGCCATCTCTAGTTGATAGTTGTTGTAGGTTTGTAATATGATTGGTACAATGATTGTAACAGTAGCCGCAGGGTGTGCATTTTTCCACTGCAGGGAAAGTGTTCCCTTTTTCCTAAGCTCTTATTTGTTCTTCTGCAACTTTTGTGCAGTAACACAACTCCATGTGTTCTCTCATCCTGTCTTGAGGTTGCATGGGGGGGGGAAGTGTTAAAGGGATTTATTTTCTTTGCCTAAAGATCCACTGGGATCACCCAGCAGCAGTGGGATATGCCTCATTTAGGCCACTTTAAACATGTCGAAGATCCTTGATTGTATAGACGCGCGAGTTGGTGAATTTTGTTTCTGTGCTTGTTAGGGAGTGGAACCATGGAACCCACACATGCAAATAAACTCGGGGTGTTCTGTTCAGTGGGGCGGATGACAGAACAACATGTGCTGTTGAAAACCAACAGGAAGAGCTGCAGAAGACATTTATTTACACCACCTGAAGCCACAGAGGAAACACTATTTGTGACATGTGTGGTCTATGGGGAGTCGTAAAGACACAATGCCACTCTGTCCCCGAGTCCACAGACATTTGCTACACCCTCAGAGAGCCTTTGAGGCTAATAAATTAATTGAATTAACAGCTTAACCCTTATTACTGATCGCTTCCTCTGCATAGCCTCACAACACTGGCACATAGTCAGAAATCCACCTTGTTAAGTTTGACAGCGTCTTGCTGTATTCTGAATCGAAGCACAACAAAGGGGACGGGAAAAGTCAACCGGGTTGCTTGTTTACCAACTGGTGGGTGAGGTAAGAGCTCCAGGGACCTGATGGACGCTCCCCAGCAAAATGAAATACCAATACCTGAGTCGCGCTCCACTTACATACCCTAAACAAACCCCCGGCAAGCATTGGAAAAATAATTACAGATGTATGGGCCTGGCTCAAATATCGGAGAGAGTGACTGTTTAACATTTGCTCTGCTTACCACACAGTATCAATCAGCTCTATGCCCTTTTAAGGAGGTATTTTGTCTTAAGTTTGATACCATTTACATTAGCATCTCTGATCATTTCAAAACTCTAGCTAATGTCCCTGCGTTTGTATCATGTGTTGCAGTTAAAACTGCGTTTCTTGCTGTATAGTTTGTAAATAATATATAGGGAATGGCCTCACTTTTACATCTTACATCTGCCAAAGAAAGTATCGTGAAGATACGTGCCTGGTTATTTAGAAATATACTGTTATTCATGTCAAGTTATTTACAAATCAGCACCTATTATCCATGACCTCCTGCTAGATAATGTTTGTCTGATCAAAGCAAACATCCATCATACTTTTCTTATCTGATTTTGTTGATGATGTCACAGTTAGACATTAGCAGTATAGTTAAAGGTATTTAAGTGCTTGGGCAGCTACTGTCCATACCTACAGTCTTTCTAAGGCACTTTTGAACTGTGCTACAAACTTCTTCAAGTAAAATTTCAAGAGAATAAAGAAGAGAAAATTAATATGTAGAAAATCCAGTACTATCCTTTTAAAAGTAAATAACCGCCCAGAGAGTGAGCTGCCTTGGCGGAGGTCTGCGCTCTCTGAGTGTCTCTTGTTAAACTTATGTACCCTTTATGATATTACTCTCCGTCACTGCACAGAAAGCCTTAGATATGAAGCCGAGTACTACAGTTGTGCGATGTTGTTTGGGTTTCTGAACATTGCAATACGACCTGCACTGAAGATTAATGGATGTAAAATCTTTTCAACCTACATGTCCTCGTCTTTTTTCCCTCACCTTGTTTTATCTAATCTCTCTTGGAGAAATTGAGTTAAAAAAGAAAATTAAGTGAGAACCGCTGATGGAAAATCTTTTCTTTTTTTTTAGAGGTACAGTTCATCTCAGCAATTTGTGAATATGCTGTATTAGAAATTTCTTATATTTTAACATTACTCTATAATCACTCCGCTGCTCTGCTACATTTCTGTCTTTGATAGCGGCCCCATTTATATGCATTATGTTTCAGCCTCTTAATTTAACTGTGCAGACACAAAGACAAAGGTTGAATTATAATTCCCAACAGGAAAATGTCTCGCTTGAGATATAATACTCTGTTCTCATTTCACACACTTCATTGGCCGGGCAATGGCATCATTTGTTTTTCATGTTAATTGCCAGACTCGCACCTTCTCGTAACTCACCATAATGACAGCTTTTAGGGTTTTTTTCTTTTTCAGAGGAGTTCTAATCATAAGCCAGGTCTAAGTGACTTTATTTAATCTTTCCATAGGTTCTGCAGAACAGCAGTTCGGGCCTTCACTGGGCCTGAAAAAATCCAGCTCCTTGGAAAGCCTCCAGACGGCTGTTGCTGGGACAGTGCAGAATGGCGAGATCAACGTTCGCAGGTCGCGCTCGAGGATCGTCAGGAGCCGAGGCTGCAATGAGAGTTTCCGTGCTGCGATTGACAAATCGTACGAGAAACCTGCTGTTACTGCGCCAGAAGAGGAGAACAGTGTGGACACATGTGAGTGTTTAAAAGGCCGTTTAGGTAGAGTTTAAGTGTTGATCCAGAATACTGTGCCCAAGTTTGTGGTGCTAAAATAATGAACAATATAAGATATTAGTTGGTTATTACAAAGCATTTCAGATTCACACATAAATGTAGGCCAGTTCAGTGATACTTCCACAGATCCACTGCAGTTAACTGGGTTAAAATCCCCACTTACCACATGCATCACAAAGCACATCAGCAATAGGTGTCTGTGTTATGGACTTATGAATATTCACATAGTGTGGAATTGCTTTGGACTCTTCCAACATGTTAATGTTGGTTCTGATAGAAAGGTGTCAGGATACACAGTGCATCACACTTTGTTGCGTATGGGGCTGCATAGGTGCAGACCAGTGTGGGTGCCCATGCTGATACCTGTCTGCCAACGAAAGCACCAACAACAGGGACATATATGTATCAGAATATATCAGATCTGGACCACATAGAAATAGAAGAGGGTGCCCTGGTCTGATGAGTCAAATTTTCTTTTAAATCACGTAGATAGCCATGTGTGTGCATTGCTTATCATGCACTGTGCGAAAACTACAAGTCGGCAGAAACAGGATGATGCTTTGGGCAATGTTCTGCTGGGAAACCTTGGGTCCTGCCATCTATGTGGATGTTACTTTGACACGTACCACCTACCTAAACATTGTTGCAGGCCATGTAACCCTTTCATGGAAATACAGTTTGGATATGCGGGGTAACGCACTCTGCCTCAAAGCAAAAAAGATTCAGGAATGGTTTGAGGAGCACAACGAGTTTGAGGTGTTGACTTGGCCTCCAAATTCTCCAGATCTCAATCCAGTCAAGCATCTGTGGGATGTGCTGGACAAACAAGTGTGAGTTGTGAGGCCCAACCTCACAACTCACAGCTAACATCTTGGTGCAAATACCACAGCATACCTTTAGGGGTCTACTGGAGTCCATGCCTCGATGGCTCATGGCTGTATTAACAGCAAAAGGGGGACCAACAACAATATTAGGCAGGTGGTCATAATGTTATATGTATATGTCTGCTCCTCTTGGTTTTGGCACATATACGACAGAACTTTGTCCTGCATTCCTTTCATCTGTTTGTTTACTTGTGTACCTGACTGTGCCTAAAAACCACAATTACTTTAATTCATGTAAAATATGAAGAGAGAAAAAGAAGAACTGGAAAGACATCCTACCTTCTCTTTTAAGGCATGTATCCTTCACTACTTAGTGTTTGATAACAAAAAGACATGCAGGGGATACGGAGAGACAGCCGTCTTACGTTTTCCGACAGGTAATAACACCGCAACACCACAAGAGTAATCACTCGATATAAATTTCCATTCACCATTAAAGGATTCCATTAAACGAGCTGGGGGGACATTTGAAAAAAGAAGGAATTATTTGCCTGAAATGCTTTGTTCTCATAAGCTCTGTCGGCAAGCCACTAAATACAGTCTTATCTCGGCAAAGAAAAATGGGGAAAGCAGCCGATTTCCCCTGCCGCTGTATATTGCATTCTCCCCATGATATTCAAATAACTCTGTTTTTCAATTTAGATAAAAGCAGCCAGTCTGTGCTCGTCACCGAGGTTAATAGTCAAAGTTGACAGATAAGCCTCTGCCTTCCCCTGCTCCCAGACTTTTATTTACATAAAATAAGAATGTGGCATCACCTAAAGAAAATGTGTCCCCACAAGATATCCTGCTGGGCAAAAATGCACTTTCCCTTGTGCTACTTTGTGTTGCGTGGTTCGAGCAAAGAAAAAAAAAGAAACTGGAAAAAAAATCATCTGTGCTGTGCAAAAATCCCTTCTTTCATTTTTTTTTTCAGAATAAGACTGGCAATTTTACTTACGTCTGTCATAACCTTTGCTGACAGACCGGCTTAGACGTCCTTGATTATTAAAGCAAGAAAGTTCACTTGTAGACTTTCATGAAGGTGACGAAATGTTTCTTGTGCTCGTCTGTCTCTGCAAAATGATCCTTCGCTGTCCCGACGCTTTCATCAGAACCTCTGACGTCAGCCTTTTGCTTCTGAGCTCCATTAAATTGCTGCAGACGGCCTCACCTTTTGATAACCAGTATTAACCTCATAAGACCCGAACTCTTCCATGGCATGCATTTTGAATTTCTTTTTGATATTTGGGCATATTGGGGCCCGAGGAATGTAAAAACAAAGAATTACCAGATTTTTTTTTTTTTACCTTATTTTTGTTTTTATGAAAAATGAGAGCCACACATGAGAATATTTGTTTAAAATTTTGATAGAACAGTAGCAGTATAATGTCCTCGTAAGTGGATATCAGGCCCTTGTGGAGCAAAATTGAGTATTTTGGTCTAAATAACCCAAAATGTGATGTCCACATATGTGGACGCCAGGTCCTAGGAGGTTAAAGGCTTTTGTGTATTTCTCGCTTCTTTCTCTCGACTTTGTAATATTTAAAATTGATTACCTTTTTTTCTTTTTAAATCAGCCTTCACTTTCCCTTTAAATGAGTCTTTCTGCGAAGTCAATAAGACAAATTAACCTTGGTGCAAAAGCATGCAGATATATCTACATTCACACATGGATGCCTTTGCACACATGCGTAGGCACTCGTGGCTGTAGCTGCTCTCTGGGAGGCTCTGGATTACATTGTTTTGGGTGTTATCTGCAGCTTGGCATCACTAAGCAGTAGCAGCATTAGCACCACTGCTAATCTCTGTCATTTAAATAGCCAGATACAGCTCACAGCTGCTATTCACTCTTAAGTGGATGATAAGCGGGCCACCAGATTGAGCGATAGAATCGGCGCCCATCCAGAGCCCGAGACTGAATTTGCAGAGGTGGGGAGGGAGGGGCTCCGTGCAGAGATGAATTGTAAGAGTGTGCAGGTTTAATCTGCCCCGCTTCGTTCTCTTGTTTCGGCTATATACAGTGGCTCGTGCTCAGATTCCATTTCAGTAATTTCCTCCGAGATGACAGCTGAAAGAAATAGCTGATAGCTCCTCAGATCGCAAGAGAAAACAAACCCCACTGTTCATCCTTGAAATGTGAATCCAGCCGCTCCTCCTTCCCCTCAGTCTGCCTCATCCCGTATTCCAAAAATCCATCACGCACCTCCCCTCCACCCCCTTCCCCTTCTCTCCCTGCGATAAGCGCTTTTCGCTCCTCCATCAAAGGAAGAAGTTGGACAACGACGCGCGAGACTGTAATAAGTTGTAATCTGAAGGACATCTACCTCATGTCTCCGAGCCAGAGATGGAGCGCTGACAGGAGCGACGCTGACTGCGGAGCACACCGTATTTGCAATTAAGATCCCCGGGAGCCTTTTTCGAGATGATTTAAATGTATAATTACTGACAGATTAATTACATTTTTGCACATCGGTTCTGATTAGATGTGATGGAAACTTTGAGTTTAATCAACCTTGCATCACCTAAGGAGTGTGGTTTCAGTTTGATGTCTGGGCTGAAATGAGTTCAAATGTAATTAAGAAGCAGATTCATGAGACATCGCAGCGCGCTCTGTTTTCACAAGTTTTTTTTGGGGGGGGGGAAAATGAAGTTCTCTTGTGATCTTTGAGAAATGTACACAGACGAAATAACTTGAGGCTTTCAGCTAAAGTAAAAATGTGTTCAGCCCCAACACTAGTCCCAACGAGTCTACAATGTAAATATATTCTGCTCTAATGAGGCAAATGTATTCAGTGTGTTTTATTCAAAGCTGTTATACCTTGTGGGACACAGTTTTAGTTTTTTTTATAGTTCCTCTGATGTTACTAAGAGGAAAAAAACCCAAAGTGATGCTTTTTCACAATAAAAGAAAAAGCGGTGTTGTTGAGTACTTATTTCAATTATGACGCCGGTGATCTGTGGGGGATCAAGTCAAAGTTTAATAACTTTTTATTTTTATTTGTCTTTCTCTTTCTGTGTTTGCATGAATGTTTCCGGCATTTAACTCCCGCTCCTTGTTGCTTTTATCTTTTCACTCCAGTGGATGATGACACAAGCTCCCGATCGGGTCAAGAGTCCATGTCCACCAGTGGTGACCTCACTTTGGGCCCCGGGCTGAATGGCAGAGACGACAGACAGAAAGATCAGGAGAAGTCTGGGATGAAGGAGAAAAAGAAGCCAGAAAGGGAGAAAGACAAAGACAAGGACAAAAATAAATCCAAGAAAGGCGTGCTGAAGGGCTTGTTCAGGTAGGAACCAGACGCTCAGCTCAAACCCATAAACAGCTCCACCGTCCACTGCCACGAGCATTAATCACTATCTGCTTTATTTAATTCCACTCACCACATCCGCCACTGGATCATACGGAATTTGAATGCATTCTGTGGATGTTGCCGGCGCTAATCAGGGACCCCTCTCCTTGAACCCTGCAAGGGGAGGAGAGTTATCGACCTCAAGGGCCTCTGGCACTTTTGAGCCAGATTATTTTTAATAAGGGCGCCATGTTTTATTCATAATCCCGTGCGCGTGTGCCTCCTATCCAAACACACTCATCATTTGTGAACCAGAGGAAAATGTTCTGTGCTCATGCCGGAGCTAACGGGGGGGGGGAATTTGGCTTTGAGAATAAAAGACGATAAAATCGACTGCAGGTCGGAGTTAGTTGTTGCCTGTGGCTGGTGTTCTCAGCGGCCGCCTCATCATGCAGTAGCGAGATTTCAGGAGCAGGCTGTCTGGGGAGACCGATAGCAGGTGGTATGATTTTGTTCTTAACATCTTACAGATATTCATCGGTGTAAAAAACCCCCCCAAAACTATTTGAAGCAAAAGTAATTTAATTAGCGCTCATCACAACTGCTGTAGGTCCTTCAGTGTTGTCATTACCACATCATGCCGCCTAAAAACGTTCCTCTCCCAGTCTGGGAAATAGTTTACATGCCAGAGTTCTTCATTCTCAGAAGACAGTCACTTTGAACTGTGGACAATGCAGTTGGGCAATGTGAGGAGAAACATGCAAAGGGAAGTTGATGGAAAATAAACATCCTGGGGTGGTTTCTACCGAGCATGTCTGTCTGCCACGAGCAAAATTAGGAGTCACGTTAATTATTTCAACTCCACGCACATTTAAATATGGCATAAATTAACAGCGGAGGCGGTGCGGGCCGTTATCGTGCCGTGAGTCGTTTTCATGTGGATTGCTTTAATGGGATTAGTTAGCATATCGCGGCGCACGCCTCAGTAATGAACAATAAAGATGACAAGTGTGTTTTGAGGTCATGATTGAGGAATGTAGGAAGCTGTCTTATCTCCCATTATTTCTACTTTTCTGATTTATTTATTTACCAGCCTCTCATTGCGTAATGTAGTGTGAAATGCACAAAAGCTCGCGCGTCCCAGTGTCGTGGATGGGTAAGTCTTCGTGGGAGGACCGAGAAAAGAAGCGTACTGCAATCCAAATTGACAGGTAAAATTTGAGCCACGCGTTTGACACCGTGACATGCAATCAGCACCGTTGGCAAACCTTTATAAGTGGATGTGTGCTTGGCCTGATAGGTGTCTTCTGGGTGATTTTTTTATTTTTTTTTTGAAGTGCATGTGGGCCCTCGGCATGCCCTCCTTGGCCTCATCATCGTTCTTCATTATCTTTGAGTGCCACAGCCACTTAAGAGTTGGCACGCAGCAGGCCTTGCTGACACTCCCCCCATGCTATGTGCATTTAACGCCAGCCCCCGTGCCTCCTGAATACTAAAACCATGACTCTGTGACTCCGAAACCTCGTCGTCTATTTGCTACTTCTCTACCTCGAACCTGCCTTTTCTATTTAAAGCTCTCAGACCTGCACATCAACAATGTCCTTTTCTATCCAATTCCTGTTCTTCCTCGTTCGAAAACATCACTGTTTCAGAAAGTTAGAAATGACAAAGAGTTGAGGTGAGTATGAACGAGTCCCACTGGATACAACAGCAAACTCTTTCTATAAAGAACAGTCTGGAGTGATGTGAAATGCCTAGCAGTCAAAAGGGAGGAGAGGGAAAGAAAGCGAAAACGATGTAACTGTTGTGTGTCTCACTTTTAGCAGTTCCAAAAGTTTTCCCTGATTTCAGAGTGAAAAGTTTAACTTTGCATGACAAAAAGGTTCGGCTGACAGTTACTCGAACACCCGGGCTTGCACGCCACAGATAGAATTTATATTAGCGAGCTTCACGTGCGAGTGTCTCGCCATTAAATCACTGCATCGTGGAGACATCCTCGTTGGGTTAATCCTTTGCGCTGCTTGTCTCGGCGGTTTTCATCTGCATAAAATGGATAGCCAGGCAGCCACTTTTTCCTGCATTTCTCACAGATGCATGTCTTAACACTCCCTCTAAGGAGATTTCAAGGAGTTTGCAGTGCGATGCAATTTGAGCTCATTTGCATGCAGGACTTTGGACGGCCTGATGAACGTGTAGCGCACGTCCACTTAATGGACAGCCTGATTGGAAGTGCATTAACATCGGAGCCAGGGGGAAGGAAGATGGCCTAATATAGGGTGGGAGAGGAGGGGGAAGAGTGAGAGATAAATACAGTGCAAGAATGACTGAACGTGTGCAAGAGTGTGATGGAAAGAAAATTGACTGCCTAAAGCTCAAAGCAGGGAAAAAAAAACACTGCAGTCCACAGCCTTGGCTTCCAAGCCCTTCATACTGTACAGACTGTAGGCTGGGAGGCTGCCTGGTATACGGTCCTGTAACATCCAGTGATGGATACCCCATAATCTCATGAATGGATAGCAGTGAGCATCTATGCATGCTTCCACAAAACAAAAAACAAGCCCGAGGCAGTTTGACATCGCTGTTATTTCTTGAATGTCTGCTGGACGCATGCA
Organism: Oreochromis niloticus; assembly: GCF_001858045.2. NCBI lineage: Eukaryota > Metazoa > Chordata > Actinopteri > Cichliformes > Cichlidae > Oreochromis > Oreochromis niloticus. The sequence goes on from NC_031974.2 coordinate 28,521,141, forward strand.
TAGCTTGTCAACTGATGCATCATATAGGGAAGTGCACAGGGGAACGCATCATCCACCCCCCAAAACCATTGTATGTGATTATTCATGTCCTTTCTAGTGGATAACATGTGATCATTACTTTCCACTCCTATCAGTTTTGTTTAGATGTTGGAAGCGTTGCCCAGGGCTCTGTTAGCATGCTAGCAGACAATGATGTCTGGGCCAGCCTGGGAGATTCCCCTCGATGTACCTAATGAGGTGCTGTTTATCTGCCGTGTGACTGAGTGACCTCCTCCATCAAAGCCCCATCTCCATTACTGTGGTGGAAAGGAGGGAAAAAAGGAAGAAATCAAACCTGAGGCACGAGGGTTTTATTATATATGTATATTAATTTAGACAGTAGGCATTATTAGTGTGTGGGTGTGCCTGTGAAAATGTATTTCTGTGTATTCAACCCTCTCTTATTGCAATTCAGTTAACAGTTTTTTGTTGTTTTGAAATGCAACAGACTCTAAAAAAAGTAGGCTAGCATTATCAAGGAGACACGGGGGTGAGGGGTGCAAAAAACAAAAAAAGCTGGGATGGGAAATGGGGAGCAGAAAAAGGTGGGGGTGGGGTGGGTTAGGCTGGAATGAGAGAAGGAGCGTGTGCACTGGAGTGAACTGGGGCACCAAAGAAGAGTGGGAAAGACGGATGAAAAGGAAACGGGAGAGGCGGAATGAGGGAATGAGGGAGCACTTCAGAGCGACAGTCACGGCATCGTGCTACTGTCCGCCTGCGGGGGGAGACCGGGGATCTTTGGCGATGCATGCCTGCGCTCATGCACGTGTGCACGTGTGCATGCTCAAGCTTCTTCAAGGTGCATGTAAGATTTGCACGTTTGGATGTGTGTAATGTGCGTTTGCCTTGTGCATGTTAGATGAAAAGACTCTGTTAATAGGATGTGGCATCGCCCCTCACCCTTCCTCCCCAGAGCTCCCTCAGCCATGCACACTTACTCCTTTTTTTTTTTCTTTCTTTTCCCTCCACCCATCCTCCCCACCGATCCACCAATCTGATCAGTGGCATGCCTCTCGCTAAGCCATCCGACACTGGAGCTCAGTATGACAGCCGTGCACCCTCCACCCCTTTCCCCTCTCACCCCAGGGAGCTCATCTGCCTGCTCCTCCCCATAAATGCAACCCCACTCGAGGCTACGCAGACAGAGATGAGGGAGAACCGGGAGCTGGAACGGAGGGTTGCTTTCCACCCTTCAATCTTTATTATTCTTAGGTAGCACGGGAGCGCACTCTCGGCGCGTGGGGGCGGTGCCCGTGTGTTTGCATTTGTGAATATGCCGAGAATATGGATGCCATGCTGTATGACCATGATTGCCTTCTGTGAGGCATGAGAGTGGGTAGTCTGTGTTGCCATGCAGCTTCGTGTCTTTATGCCGTGTGATCCTTTCAGCTCATGTGGGTGTGAACGGCTGATGGCGGGTGAGCCAGTTTGATCATTAGTACGCTGACATGATATACACATTAACTTGTTTTTTTTTTGTTCTTTTACACACACACACACACACACACACACACACACACACACACACACACACACACACACACAGCTAATGGAGCAACACAGACAAGAACACACACTTTCTCAAGCTAACACACCCCTCAGCACCTTCACTTTCCCCACACAGATACACACACATGCTCGCATATGCTTGTAGTATGATGCCACAGTTGATTTGGAGACAGCAATTAGCCGCCTCCACATGTGGGCCTTGACATCTGCTGAATGTAATCTGAGAGAAAACGATAATTGTTCTTCTTTTGCTCTGCCTAACTCATCATAATGTCGATGCTGAGCCGCTAAAGGGAAGGATGGGGTGCAGCATTAAGCACGAGAACGGCGACATCTGAAGCCACGTGACAAATATTAACGCGGGAAAACTAATTGTGTTAAAAGCAACTTATTTTGGATTGCGAATAGTGATGAGTGGCCAGTGTTTTGTGTTTTTTTTGTTTTTGTTTTTTTCTTTCCGGATATTACCTCGGAGTGGAAGGGAAGGATAGGGAAGGATCTACAAATTTCTCCTGTCATGGATAAATATTTCAGAGGGGACTTAATGCTGAACTTGTCAGCTTTGCCAAGTGCAAAGTCATGCCTCAATATCACCTTCAAATGGTTGCTCGGCTAAAAGAAATATCATGTCACTGAGGGCGCTACAGAGAGAGCAGGTCGGCCTTTTCAACTTCTCAGAGGGAGAACACCTTTTTACAAAACTCCCTCCCTTCACGAGTCAGTACGTGATGCCCTAACTTTAAAGGGGTGTATATATCCATCCATCCATCCATCCATCCATCCATCCTACACTCTGAGTGCGACATCCCATTACTCTCCTGCCAGTCATGTTACCAAAGAGGCCCGGCAGGAGGCCAAACAGCTACCAACAGTCTCCCACTGAATATTAGCACCACTGTCACACAATGCACTGACGAGAGAAGGAAAGGGTGAAACAAAACTCTTGTGCCCGACAGTTTAAGGGTGAACGTTACTTTGCATCTTGTAACCCTGAATGCCTCTGTTTTTTTTCTGGAGGGTTGAAACATTTAGAGATGGAGAGGATCCGGGTGATGGGAATAAGGACGGAAGGAGGAGTGGTGAACTTTAATAACCGGCGGGGGTGGGAGTGGTGGGGGGACAGTGGTTGTCCGGTTGCACTTCCTCTGCTATTGGCCACTCGATGCAAATGTGATTGGGCAGTGCTAGACCTCCATCAGACAGCCCTGAAGTAATTAGGTTTAGAATGATCATGCAGTGCTGCAAGATAGACCTTGAAGAATGGGGAGTAGTGGTGAGGCTACTCTGTGTGTGTGTGTGTGTGTGTGTGTGTGTGTGTGTGTGTGTGTGTGTGTGTGTGTGCGTGCGTGCGTGTGTGTGTGTGTGTGGGAGGTGGTGTTGCATGATGGAGTTAATTGAATCTGAAATCTTGTCGGCCTGAAATGAGATCCACCGATGTCTCTCACACTGTGTCTCCTGCAGAGGGCTGCAAACATGACTGAATTCATAAAGTGTGTTATTAAAGAGCTCAAATTAAGTGTAGCAGCGCACCCCTCCATATTCTACCAGGCCTATGACTACTAATGATCCAACCCCAGCGGAATCTCAACCAGATGCACCAATGGACATGCGAGACTCTTCTTCTCTTCTCTTCTCTTCTCTTCTCTTCTCTTCTCTTCTCTTCTCTTCTCTCCTCCTCTACTCTTCTCTCCTCTCCTCTCCTCTCCTCCCTACCTCTCAGCTCTCTGATGTTCTCAAAGAACCCGCTTCATGTTTCTTAACTTCCTCCCTCTCTCTCTGCCTCTCGCTCTCGATTTGTTTTTCACACTTTGAGACACTTTGATGTTATTTTTTTCCCCTACTTTGATCAATCAGAGAAAGGCTGTTCAATGCAACTGGAATCTCAGAGGACAGGCAGATTTAAAAATAATGAGAAAGCGTTAAGAACATGAATGTGGATCTGAGAAAGGCACAATCCCATTTTGTGTTTTTCTAAATAGTACAAATGAATCGCTAATGTTTCCTTTAATAAACCATATTAATGTATGTCTGTGGTCTATAGGAGAAGGGAAAAAGATAAAGCATACGTTGAATTAGAAATGCAAGGCATGCTTGATATTATGGAGACAGAGGTCTCCCCCACGTGTCCTATGCAAATTAAGTGGGCTGCCTGCTACAGTAGCAGTCATTACTAGTCTCCTCACCCATCCACCAGGCTTAGCATGTAATGAAACAGAGGCCTTCAGCTGAAATGACCTTTCCCATTCACTGAGTTTCCACCTGCTGATTTGTGCACACACCTTAACATGTGAGTGAGAAGATGAGTAGTGGGGGACAGGACGATCACAGCGAAGACAACGGAGAAAAAAAAAAGAGCTGGAAAAATAGCTTTTGAATTACAAAGGTAATATCAATCGATGCTGGATTACACTTCTGATTTCCATCAAAGGCAGCCAGTTAAAGCCAGGAACCATATTCTTCTTGTTCTGGCAGCGTCTCTACATGCGTTCAGCATGTAGAGTGAAATTGTCTGTTATTTTTTTCTCTTTTTCTCTGATCATTTTTTTAAAAAGTCTTCAGTAAGCGTGTCAGGGAGATGCAGATTCCTTTCATAGCTGGATTAATGGATTTCATTCCTCCCTGTGTTTTTCATGAAGGAATCTTAATTGGACTCTCGCTGCCATACAAACATATGTGAGCGCCCCATCAACCCGCCCCACACGCCAGCCATTGCTTTGTGAGTGGGGGAGGTGGAGAGTGCAAATCTATGTGTGTGAGTTAGAGGGAGAGAGAGGAGGAGGAGGAGAGTATGTGATGATGGATGAAACGATCCACAGCAGCAGATAAAGGCCAGGTAATATTTCCACCTGCAGATCCACATCGTGTCAGGTTCAAGGCCCTTCAGAGCTAATTGAGTACAAACAATGTTATAGCTGCAGCTGAATAAGACGTTTTTCCAAAGTCTAAAGTTCGGCAGCTTCTAGCCGACATTTGGTGGCACCTTTTAGTGGTACTGCAAGGAGTGTGTCCTTTATTTATCAGAGCTGGAAGATAAGGACATGAAGGTCTGGAAGGTTTGTAAAACAGTACAATAACCAGCTACTCTTTAAAAACCTTGAACAATTTTCAGCGTGTTGTGAACACTGTTTGCAGATCTCGTGCAACCTTGCTGCAGAACTGTGCAAATTCTCTCTCATTAAGACATTTTTACATATTATCAACCACAGTTTGCAGAATGTAAACACACCTATATCACATATGTCATTTCTAAAGCTTTTAATGGGTCATACTTGTTGCCAGTAATGTAATTAACCATTATAAGCCAAGTTCAGAGTGCACAGCCAATCAGGAATGGGGCAGCAATAAACAGATGTAATGTGAGAGGCAGCGGAGGAGACCTGCATAGAGTTCTGTGTAATTCCATGTAACCGCAGCCCGTATGAAAAGTAGAAAAAACAAAGAGTCTGAGAGTGCATTTATCATACTGTTTACTCATGAAAGCTACATGTTCTGAACAATGTGCACTGGCCTTTTCTTGATGTACTGTGTAATGAATGTTCAGTGGCGTTTTATAAACGTTGTGTGGGTGTGAGCACAGGTAAAACGTCTGGTTTTGCCCGACTACACTGAAGTTTTGTGAATGTAGTTTGAAAACTGGATTACAGTTTTGGCAAGCTTTGACAACTTAAAGCACATACAGTACGTGGGCAGTAGAGACATATCTGATCCTATTAAGCATGTCTAATTTGTTTGTTTTCATAACGATTTCTCACTTCAAAAATGCTACATGCAGCTTTTTTGTAAGGGTCACGGCTGCTACATGCAGCTTTTTTGTAAGGGTCACGGTTCTGTCCTTCGCAGTGTTTTTACCATCAGCCTCATTCAGCTGTAGAAGAGGAGTGTCCAGGGTTATTTATCTAACCTTGCTCGTGATGTGCAGTCACTATCCCTGAGATTCCTCAGGATTCCTTGCTTGCTTATCCTCACTTTATTTACCATTACTGTCACTCCCTCACTCTTTTTTTGTAAAAAAATTCCATGTATCCTCACACATCCCTCCCTCCTTCCCTCCTCCTTCAATCTGCCCTGGAGATTCATTGTGGCATTGACAGAAAGACCTCTCCCGTCTCCCTCTGAATGCTGGGAGCGATGTATATCACGGATCAGCGGTTTTTGCTGTCTCCTTCCCCCAACTGGCTGAAAATGCAGCGTTTGAGCCGCCGTGCGTCCATGCATGCATTTCAAAGTCTAACGTTTACAAGGCAGACAACCTGTCTCGCTTCTCTCCTTTGCCCGTCCTTCAGGCGAGGGTCTCGCAAATCAGGCATTTGAGCGTCACCGAATACATCTGTCTGCAGACTCATCGGCATGTAAATGAGTTGGCAAACAATTGCGAGAAGCGGGGATAACCAAAGCAGGGAAGACAAAAGGCCTGATGAATAAAATTAATTTGAGATAATCTTCTATCATGACAATAATCATAAGCTGTTTTTTTTTTCCCCGTCACCTACACGTTCTAATCGGTGTAAGTCATAGGAGGTGAAAGCAGCTGTAACTCCCATCGCCAAACCAACAATCAGCAGAAATCTCCAGTTCTCACGAGTTTGTGCACATCTGCGGTAGTTTGCAGAGCTATTCCAAAAATTCAGTCTTGACATCTGCGGTTGAAGTTTCCGCCATTAAAAGAGCTGAGCAGACTTTGGGTGCTGTGTTCGCCTAATGTCGAAGGTTTGTGTTGGAGGTGTGCAGCAGAAGCCTGGCTGAGGACGCAGACAGTGGCAGTGATCAAAATGGCCCATTAGGAATGCAGCAGGCTGTACTGTATCTAGGTCACAGCCTGAGCCACCTACTGTAGCTCCTCTGCTGATAAAACCCTCTCCTCCTCCATCACTGCATCCCTGGGTGAGGGTGTGTGGATAGCATACTGCGATCAGGCACAGCATTATGAGCACTGTGAGGGGAAGCAAATAACACAGATTATCTGTTCATCAGGGCACCTGTTAGTGGGTGGGATATATTAGGGAGCAAGTGAACATTTTTTCCTCAAAGTTCATGTGTTAGAAGCCACCTGAGCTACAGGGGTGGCTCTAGCTCAGGTGGTAGAGCAGGTCAGCTACTAACCGGAAGGTTGGTGGTTGGTAGTTCGATCCCAGGCTCCTCCAGTCTGCATGCCAAATCTCCTTGGGCAAGATACTAACCCCATGTTGGTCTCCAATGCATCCATCGGATTGAGAATGTGTATGAATGTTAGTTAGTAAGCACTTAACAACTTAGAAAAAATGTGCTTGTGTGAATGGGTGTGATTGGGTGAATGAATTAGTTGTATAAAGTGCTTTGAGTGCTCAGAGTAGAAAAGTGCTATATAAGAACCAGTTCATTTGCCATTTACACTGTGATGGCTAGAGGTTTGGGTCAGGGTGCACGTGTGTCGCATACCTGGGGAGCACCTGGCACCAGGATGCACTATGGGAAGAAAGCAAGCCAATGGAGGCAGTGTGATGTTTTGGTTAAGGTTCTGCTGGGAAAACTTGGGTCCTACCATCCATGTAGATGTTACTTTGCCACATACCAACCTGCTTCAAAGCAAAAATGGTTCAGGAATGGTTTGAGGAGCACAACAAAGAGTTTAAGGTGTTGGCTCTGCCTCCAAATTCCCCAGATCTCAATCCAATCAAACATCTGTCCGACATGCTGGACAAACAAGTCTGATCAAAGGAGGCCCCACCTCACAGCTCACAGAACCACTTACATACCACAGCACACCCTCAGGGGTCAGGTGGGCTACACATTCAAAGTCAAATGGGATTGTATGTGAACTTTTTGTCTCTCATCTACAATTTATGGCTCTTCGTAATTATATGTTTCAGTTTTTTGTGCACCACAAGAGAAAGACACTGTGCAAGATGAGCAATGAAAATAATAAATCAAACAGAGCATCATCACAGGGAAATATGATCAGAAGCTACACACAACTACACGCATTCAAAGCCTCAATTCAATACCTGAACTTCCCTCCAAGCTGCTCAAGTGCCTCTGTGTAAATTGTCCTTCAGAAACTCCCTCCTCGCTGCGCTCATACACTTTAACAAATGGATGTATGAATGTGTTTAGACTGTTTATTTGTGTTGTAATGAGAGGCTTTAATCAGGGGTGTCATGGGTTTGAATTGTTCCTCCGAGTGTGCGCGGAAACTCCCCTCCCCTCCGAACAATCGCACGTACACGCACGCACAACTCGGTGATTTATGCGAAACATTAAAGGCAATCATGTTGGGCCGGGCCTTGTCCTTTGTATTGCACAGGCAGCTTGAAATATGGAAAAGCCAAGCTGTTCCCAGATATACAGGCACACGCATAAACATAAAGACCATAAACACACACACATGCACGGGTGTTTGTGTGTACCCTGTTCTTCTTAAATATGAATAATTAGTGCAGAATAAATGAATGGATTGTGGGTTTTTGTTTTGTTATTTTGCTTTCTTGCAAATATACAACCCACACATGGAAACTTTTTGATTGTAAATAGATATGCAGACTCTCCCACACAGACATGCGCGTGTGTTTAGTTCAGCAGTTGCTTTGATTCTGATAGTTGGTAGTTTGGAGGCAGAGAAACAAGCCTCAGCCATTCACTGAGATGTACAGCTTCAATAAAAATGTGTATAAAAAATATGTAAATAAAAACCGAACGCAACGATCCAAAAAAATCTCATAAACCCAGATTTTATTCACAATAAAACACAAAAAACATCAAGTGTTGTAAATGGAGACATTTTACTGTTCCGTGAAGAATATTAGCTCATTTTGGATTTGATGATGGCAACATTGGGTCAATAAAAGGCTAAAAAAAGTAAGTGGTGCTAAAAGGGAACAGCTGGAGGAACATTTTATGACTAATTAGGTTCATTGGCAGCACATCGCTAACATGACTGGGTATACAAAGAGCATCTTAGAGAGGCAGAGGCTCACCAATCTGCAAAAGAACTGCATCTACGAATTATGGAGAAGTTTCAGAATAATATTCCGTGCAAGACTTTTAATGTGTAATCTACAACATAGAATATCATAGATCATAATATCAAGAGGGTCAGAGAATGGTCTTTGGACAGTCAATCTTTTGGCTTCACTGCATTAAAAACGATTCTGTGATAGAAATCGCTGCACGGGCTTCAGATTACTGTACCATCCACAAATGCAGGTCCAAGCACTTTCATTTAAAATGGGCCGAGGCAAAGTGGAAACGGCTCTGCGATCAGATGGATTTAAATTTGAAAATCTTATTGGGAAACATGAACGCCTCATCTCCCGGACCAAATAGATGAGGGAGTGTTTTCTATGGTCTCTGTGACCAAAAAGAACGTTTCTCAGTTAAAATCAGATTCTCACATGCTGGAATTTGAAAATCTAAAAGAAAAACTGAGTTAAGGACATTGGATAAAGTTTGTAAAAGAATAGTGAAGAGAGGGGGAAAAAAACTGGAAGCTTGACTGACAGAGAACAGGAAATACTGTCTGAGATGGCAGGAAAAGGGATGCATTTTAAGGCCAAAACCAATTTTCTACAAGGTGGTATGGCACCAATTTCAATGCATCTGTCAGGGAATTCATTTCCATTCAATAACCTCTTTATGGTAAATGTGTCGAGACAGTGATATTGGTTGAGAAATAGAACGTTTAAGCAAAATGATCCCAGATTGCGTATGGTTCATATACTTGTAAAATATTTTTCTTTGTCATTATTTCAGTGTGGGGAGAAAGAAACACACAAAGCATTACTGAAACTGAGCGATCCCCAACGTGACAGCTGTCTTTGCTGTTCAGCTGACAGACCTAAGAGGTGTAAAACTTTCCGGGGAAAATCGTTTTTTTCCTGTGGCATTGTCCCCCTACTGGGGTGTGGTGCACTGATGTCATGAATAAATGCATGTCATGCCTCCACGGTGCAGAACCCATCGCCGTCTCGCATGGGATGAACCATTCTGACTCCCATCCTCCTTCCTCCTCCGCCCCCGCTCCTGCTTTTTTCACACCATCACTGGAAGAATTAGGCCCGACTTCCCTCCAGAGCTGCAGCCAATCAACAACAGCTGTCCACAGCTTCTCTGAAGGAAATTGATTGGTTTAGTGTACACACGGGCTTATCCAATGAGGCAAAAGCTGTGACCTGTGGGAAGCAGTCTCTATAAAAGGCAAGGGGATGTGCAGAAGTATTAAGGGCTGTGTTATTCTGAAGGTGCATGCTATACCACCACCAACCCCAAGACACTGTGAACTCAAAGATCTGACACATGGAAGGTTGCAGTCTTGCTCCTTAAGATATTAAGGAAAATGCTTTCCTGAGGAATTCCACATTCTAGTTCAAGAGGTCTGTCTGAGCAAGGAAGGAACTGACTGACATTACAGGTTGCAGATAATGAGTTCCACGGGGAGGGAGATAATCAGCCAGCGGCTGTTGGAGGCATCATCCCATACCTCTGTGGGGTTGGTGTCCCAGGAAACCAGCGGTGGCAGCGTTACTCTGAGGCCACTCTACGATAACGAATGCGCCTTTAATGCCCGTTAACGATCGCTGGGTCACAGTGTGATTCCCAGGGAAGAGAAGGAAAAAAAGTTCTTACTTTCTTTTTTCTATCTTATTGTTTTTATGAGACAGCTATGTGTCTCACCTCAGGTGGAGAGTGTTTACTCACCAAAGCTGCAACAACACTTATCCGGCGAAGACAAATGTATAAAAGTCTGGCCCTTCTAACAAGGCGCTATTAAAATTACATGCCACTGTCAGTATCTTGCCCTGGGTGCCGTGTTTAGAAATCGTGTACTGCTCCTTACTGCTTGCATTGGAGAGGAATAACTGAAGTTAGACAGAGCATACTATATCTCTGCTTGTGTGCATATGTGTGTGTGTACTTGTCTTAACTTTGTTCTCCTTACTTTTTCCCCCCCCGTCAATATGACGATAATCACAAGTCTTGATTTTTCTCTGAGAGAAAGGAGTATTTTTAATGGTGCTTTATAGATTATCACCATGAAATGCAGGGGTGGAGGCATAAAAATTTATTTTCTTCCTGACTGCCACAAATACAGTCGGAGGGGATGGGGGGCTCAGACACCACATCAGATGTCTGCCGGGGACTTTGCCCTGGGAGATTTGGATTAACTTTCAGGTTGGCTGAGCAGAAACCATAATGATTGTCTCTGTCTGCCCTTGAAATTATCTTCTCATCACTTACTCAAATTGATAGATGCAGTCATTTTTATTCCCCCCCCCTCCTTTCTCGCTCACCTAGTTCCATTTGCAGGTTTGAATAATACCAAAAAATGTAACACCTCATATGATGAGCGCATCGTTTCCGGGGTAAGCCGTGTGGTCCATCACACCCTCGGGTTCACTTTCAAAAATCCCACAAATTTTCAAAGGAGGAATAGACAGCCATTTTTTCCCTGTCTTTTCTTCCCTAGTCAGCAACAAACTGCGAAATTCCCCACAGAAGATGTCAAAACAGATTAGCTCCCTTCTAATCCACTCCCCAGATTAAATGATTGTAACAATCAAACTGGCTTCAAGGCTTTGCATAATTTACCCCCCCCCCCCCCTCATATCTTTTGAAATTCTGTCTTTGACTTTTTACTCCTCTGTTGCATCGCAGCCTTGAAGAATTATCACCCTGTAAATCGATGAAGATGATGTATGAGGCATCCACAGCCAGTGGTATAAACCCTTCTGCTTTCTGTGATGTATGATGATGTATCACGCTGAATGGAGTACCTATTTACTGACTCCTTTTCTAATGGAAGCAGACAAATCCAGGGAAGGCTGCTACTCAGTAAAACGCCTAATGTGTGACAGCATTTTGAAAACATTTTATTTGATCAGTTGCTGTCTGCAGATGTCAAAGTCAGGACACTTGGATTGAATGCTTCAATTTTGCTTTCTACATTTGATCAAATCTGTGGCCATTATAACATTAATAAAGCATATTTTACTGCTGCATGTTAGATTACGCATCATCCAAATGAGCTTTGATAGCCAATCAGTCATTATCAGGACTAAAAAGTGATAAATAGCCCAGAGTAGCGCGGGCTTTGAATGAATGCGTCCCATGAGTCGTAAATATTTTCTGAATTTGTCTAGTTTCTGCTTGCATGCGACTACAGTGCTGATCGCATCTGCTACGGAACGTCTCTGCACACATGATAGTTGTGCAATCTGCGTCTCATCTCACCGTCTTCCTCTGTGTGTATTTGTGTATTTATCACTCTTACCTGCTACTCGCCACAGTGAGGTAGGTGGATCATTAAACACTGCTTCGGTCTGGTGGACTGATACTGGGTAGAAAAAAAACACATCAGCGCTTTATGATGATGTAAGTCACTACATTTTCTTTTTAGAATCATAGTTTTTAAGTTCTAGGCCTTTTTGTCAATTTCCGACCAATAAATCATTAAGATGACCTTGAAGGTCTTGGTGTATGTGAGAAAAAATTTAATAGATTGTTAACATGACCCCACTCTACACCCCTACAAGGTTTTATCAGAATGCATGTGCCAGTGCTGCCAAAAACATAACCTCCTCGGGAGAGGTAATAAAATGAAGGTTTGAGTTGATGTTGAAGGATATGCTGGCATCATACCCCTACAAATATTACAGTTCTCTTTCATCAATAGTTGGTCTCTTCAGTGCACTGCAGCATAGTGATGTTAGGCTCATGACAGCATAGCCTTTTTCCTAATCTGGACTGTTCAGGCAGACAGACACAGAGAACTGATCCAGAATCTGTAAAGGAATCAGAAGTTGGACCTGTAAGCATCAAGTATCAAGTTGTCCCGAGGGTCAAGAATTCCTATCCTCCAGGTCAAAAGTTTCTGCTCTTAAAATCTTATGGCAATTTCCAGATTCCGAATACACCGTAGTGCAGTCCAATCATTAGGAAGCTGGCCAGACCTTTAGGGTAAAATCAGTTCTATGTATGCTACAGTTACACCATCGTCATTCTACTCCCGACTTGCAGCTGCCAGTCAATATCTTATTATCAAGCCTCATCGGCCTCGCTGTCAATACAACTGCTCTGTTGCCTGTGCCGATTAATGCCAAGGTGCCGATACTAGCTTGAGAGTTTTATGGAGAAATTCTCGAGTTTCCCCGTGCCAGCTGATGCTGATTAACTCCAAATCGTTACTGTTTTTTATTAGATTCCTTTCAGGTCTCAAATGTGACACTTGTCTTTCAGAGACAGGTATGAAAGTCAATATGTTTTGCCATGTTTATACAGTACACACAATCGCTGATGCCAAGGAGCTTCATATTTTCCTTTGGGGAAAATAGCTAGTGTTAAATACAATGCTGGCATTAGTATAGTCCTCTGCTCTCCCGTGGTTCCCACTGGAGGGACCCAGACTGTTCATATAAAGGATGGAGCCACGCTGTAAGCCAGCAAGTGTCCCAGTAGCCTTCTAATAGCTCAAGCAGTGCAGAACCTTTACTTCACCTGTGCTTCACCTCTGCATCCTTCCTCCTCTGGCCACCAGCGATGGGAGAGTAGTTTCTCATGTGGGAGCTGCTGCGTGTCCAGAGTCCTGCTCGGCTTAATCTGCAGTATGTTATACTGTAAGACTTTGCTCACTGTACAGGTGTCGATCCAGATGAAGGGGAAAAAAGTTGAGGGCAGAGGTTTGTCTCCCTTAAGGTTACTTTATGTTTTTAGTGGATGAGTGGAAGAGATTGAGTAAAAACAAAAGGAGAGAGAGAGAAACAGTTCACACTTCATAAACGCTACAAGTTGACTTAAACTAGTTCACTTTCATAGGTCACATTTTAGAATTAAAAGAGGTATTTTTATATACACTATGGGGCAATAGTGTTTTACTACCACTTAAGTAGTGCACAGGTATATTTGTCAATGTTCATACTGGGAATAACAACATAACAATTGCACTCTGCACATGAGTTACTGAGACCTTTCTGAACAGATCCAACTACAAAGATAAAATGGAGAAAAAAGGATTCAGTCAGTAGCTCTCTTGTGAATAATTTTGGATATTCCACTGCTGTTGTCTGAGTTATTGATGGCAGCATTCAGCATTTTAAAACTACAGCTGATGTGACCGTAGTGTGAGCACAGTCTATTACTAGATTCTGAAAAGTAGCTGAAAAGTGAAAAATGCTCTTATTCACCAGAAGTGAACAAACAAATCATTGAAGACGACTAAGCTGCTTCTTACTCACCAGGAAAGCTAAGTCAGAGTCAGCAGAGCACAGTTTTCCACACAAGTATCACCTTACTGTGCCACCCTAAATTATACGTGAGCAGCAGGAAAAAAGATGGGTGACATGGCCATCACCAGCATATTACTGATGCAAATGTCTACATGACTCTTAACTTTAGCCAAGTCAGAATGGAGTGTAGTAAGCATCCCAGTTACCTGGTGCATAGGCTGAAGCTCAGGAAAAGTTTGAGCTCTGGGCGTCCAACCAACCAATCAACCAGCCTGACGAGACATGAGGTTAACCTTGTTGGCAGACAGCTCCACCACAGTGTTGAGAAGCCCACTAATCACACAAATAACTTTGCACCTTACTGATGCTGCAGAAACTTCGATGTGATCTCAAACAGATGTGGACACACCTGCAGCGTGACTTGTTCTCTCCAACTGTGCACCCCGTTATCCACTTATAAACTAATAAAGATTGATGGTGCGCTCCCACTGGATCGGGGATCGACCTCTAAAACTTTGTAGCCCCAATGGAAAGTTTGGGCGCTCCTGCACACAAATCACCTTCTTTTAGTTGCAGACAAATACATTCGGGTCACTGTTCACAGACAACACGAGCTTTTTTCCAGTGATCGTGCTTTTTAGCATATTTATGTGTTGAAAACAGAAAGGTCAACTTCTTTCAGGAAGTTAATGAAAGTCCTTGAAGGGAAGCCAGGGAAGCTGTCACCTGCCCTGATGATAGATAGCAGGTTCATTATTATTATCATTCCCAGCTCTAGCACAGAGTTTTATGCCTTCACTAGAGCCATTTGTTGATTAATTAATCAGGTAATGTATGCTATCTGTGCTACAAAAGAGCCCACATATCACTCCCTCTGCCTCTGGGCTCTTTACGAAGCCACAAACTCGGGTCTCCTGTAGCACATTCGAAAGATTACAATTCCAAAACAGGTGCTACCAAAAGAGAAGCCATTTGCACAAAGGTCCAGGCTGCTTTTAATGTAAAGTAGAATAATAAACATCCTTGAGGGAACCGATCTCCCATTTCATGAATATATTTCCTTTCACCGGCCCTAAGTGAACCACGTCTGATGTAATCTTTTTTCAGCTTTTAGAGAAAGTTCTCAAACTGTCAAATAAAGAACAGCTATGGAAAAAAAGTATAATAAACTTGGCACCATACCATCCCCAGCATCGTGGGGCTTGGAGCCCGCAGAGCTTGATGTCTTCTCTGTCTGAAGTTAGAGGGGACTGGTCAAAAAAACAAAAGCCCAGAGGGGACATCAGAAGCGATGTCTGTGTTTGTAATGCAGGAACGCCGAGTTTTGTTCCGATAGATCAATAAATTCCGGCCCTTTTTTTTGTTAAATTTTTTCTCATGTCACACTTTTAACTCCACTGAGCTTTGTGAAAGATGATTGACTGATGATTGGATTCATTTGTTTTATAGCTATTGCAAATGTCTGTACTGAAAAAACTGTGACAAAAAAACAGGCCAAATCACCAGCAGAGCAACATGATGTCATGCCAGAGCAGACAGAGTGTGCCGTGCATACAGCTGCTGTGTGGTGTACAGATGTGCACTTCCTTGGTATCTTTCATCCTTCCACTTTATATATGTCTTGCACTTTTCGCTTTTTCACTTCCTCCACGGCTCGCTTCATCACGGAGCAGGATATGACATCGTGCTTCCATAAAACTGCCTTTGCTGTTCCAATGTCATCATGAAGTTCCTCTTTTATCTCGTAATCCTGCGCACATGTGAAATGGCTGTTGCCATCCACGGTGATGAAGTCAGACGATGGAATCAGATAGCGGAGCTATTTGGGACTGTGCGGTCCTGTAGATGTTCCCGTACTCCCCCGTCAGCTGTAAGCCTGCGATCTGTTTTCTTCTCCTCATCATTTTCTCGCGCTCCGTCTTCAGCTGCTGTCCAGTCATTTTACTTGCCCAGTGCATAGCGTATCTGACGAGAATCATGCTCTCGGCCTGTCCCTCACCTTGCCTCATACTGGTCCAGACCAGTGTCTCACTCATGTCATTAAATTGTAAAAGTTTGCATTGGCTACTGGGTTTAAATCTGGGACTCTCGGCCCTTTGACCTTAGAACTGAAGAAGCTTCTCGGATGAGAGGTGAAACGTATTCAAGCAACTTAAAGAAGTCCAGACGCTTTTCTTTGCAAACTCCTTTGACTTTGCATTGGCTAGTGTTAGAGATATCAGTCAGCTTTCCAGCTGTCCTGGTTGCACAGCTTTCAAACATCTAAACCATGTGCGTCAAACAGAAGGCTCTAAATATGTAATTGAAGTTCTTTACACTAAGTGAAAGGGAAGCTTTCAAGTGGGCCATATGTGGTCCACAATGTAATGAACTACAAAGGAAAAAGTGGAAGCAGAGTTACTTTTTAGCTGAATCTTTTCTGCTGTGTTGTGTGGACAGTTGGTAGGGTGGGATTTCACCGTGTCATCTTATCATTTGATATGTCTTGATGCATTCTGATTACATTCATATTAAAGTTATTCCTCCAATAACAGATGGTTTCCCAAGGAGAATCCCTTTGAGCTGTTTCCCAAGTATGAACCCAAACCTGACAATTTGACACTTGAATTTCCTACTGATTGTTTCACCTGAACGTCCTAGACAAAGGAAGAGATGTACTGCTGTTTACACACACAGACACATACTGTACATATATGTATATAAAAACTCAGTTGAATAGTACTAAAGTCTGGGATCTTATTTAAATCTACACCACACTTTTCTCTTTTCCAGGTTTGGAAAGAACCGGAAGGATGAGCGGCCGGATGACAAGATGGAGAGGAGGAGCTCCACTAAATCCAAAGCAGAGGACATGCAGGCATCAGAAGAGGAGACCCAGCAGATGAGGCTGGAACAAGAGAGGTGAGTACTCAAAGAGAGCTTCAGCACTGTAATGATTTCAGTCTAAACTGAACAAAGTGGGGAAGAAAAAAAACCCCACTGTGATTACTGGAAAATTAGCAAACTACCTAATTAACAAAATGGCAGAGGCACAGTTGGGAAATTCTGGGAAAGCACTCTGATGTCAATTTGTGAAATGCCCTCCTTTCTTTTATATCAGTACATTAAATAGATCATTTATAGATTGTTGTTGCCTGTGCCATTCGGAGGCGCTGACCTCCTAATGGTGCTCTTAGGCCCCTGTGGATTTAGCATGATTGAATAGTGCTCATTGTAATAGCGAAATCGATGTAGCGCACCATTTGTCTTCCCCTGCAGCACGCCCAGGTTGTTAATCGCTCAAGAATACACAGTTCCTTTTCATCCTCCTGTTTTGGCCCTCTGTCCTCTGGCACCATGGACGCCGGGACGTCCAAACGAACCGAGGCGAGGCGTCGGTTTTGCTTGCCTGCGCCTCATCCCTCACAGACGAGCCCCGTTTCATTCTCTTCTGGGGCTAGACAGTATTGGTGAAGAAAAAGACAGCTTGCTGCCTCCATTGTTCTCCGCCAGCCAAATGAACTCAGTAATCAAACTGCCGTTGGTAATGGCAGCTAATTGAATAGAAACAATAGGACTTGATAGCGCTCGCTGTTGCAGCGAAGGAAGAGAAGGATAGATGGCTGTCGAAAACACAAACAACTGCAAGCACACACACACACAAACACATACAAATGTCACAAAGGGCCCTCTTCTCAGCTGAAAGGAACATCTGGAAGCCTTGCTCAAAAAGCTGTAATGCATTTCTTGCTGGTATTCAGCTATAAGTTGCAATGAAGGTCCTCTCTCCATTGAGGGTATGACCCCCCTCTGGCTGGTGGCCCAACACATTTTCATCAGCGCGCTCTGGAGACCAGTGGCTCTGGTGGTCCATCCAGATCTTTCTTCTTTGAGCAGCTCCCAGAGAGCTGTCATGCTAAGCAGCAGAATCAACAAAGACACAGTGGGCACGAGATATGTGGAGCACATGCCCTCCCACACCTCCATCCAAACGCGTCCACGTTATTTAAATCTCGTCTTTCACAGCTGACGTTCTTTCTCCGCCGCTTTGTCTCGCTGTACATCCTCATTCCCCGTCTTGTTTGTGTCCGTTCTGCATGTGTGCCCTCCCAGCCCAGCTTCCTCTGCAGGAGAGCAGCCTAATTCTTTCCTTTTGTACCTGTTCCCAAATCCCATCACTCAGCCAGACCAGGATTGTCCCTCAGTTAATGGAAAGGGGATCCTGAGGGAAATTGTGGTGGGCAATAATAAACCAACCTGCCACGGAGCCAAGTCGATATTCAAAGCACCGGGGTTCAGCAGGGTGACGGCTCAGAAATCCATTACTTCTTGTATTTTCTGGTAGCGCTACTGTATTACACTCCCGAGGTGCTACATTTGATTGTCGTAGCTCTAACGTGTACGGCTCGTGCTGTGATTGATTGCACTGCTGACACCGAGACGCGGCGTTCCAGAGGGCTTTTATGAAATTATGGATCAGAACGCATTGGGCTTCCCAAGCTGGCAATCGTCAGCCGGCACAGCAGGTCAGATGGGCCGCGGCCAGACTCCCAGCTCAGCTGACATTCGCTGTCATTAATTGGAGCAGACAGTTGTGACAGGGGCTTTTAGTGATTCAAAATAGGAGTCATTGGAGAGGTGAAACAGATTAATTCATAAAGCCTGCCCCCTTTTTACCCTGCAATAAGGTAGCCATGGTCATATATTTAAAACTCTGACCTTGATGTTATTCATGCAGTGTATTTTTGGCCCGTGCTTCCTCGCTGATACAATCCATTTATTTTGCATAAAGCCGTTCTCCTCCATTGATATCTTGTCAGCCACTTATAGACTGAAAATGATGGAGAAGAGAGTACATAAAATTTAGACTCCATTACTAGAGCACAGTGCACCGGACCCACTTGATGAAGAGCAGGATTTGTTTTGCAAAAAAAAATCTGGCAGATTGGATACAGCTCGTGTGATTGGCTGCTTCATGTCCCATCATTATAACCTGTGGTCCGGCTGATATAAATCCATGTTCAGCTCAGCAGAGGCGGCCATTATTCTGTTTTGCTTTGTTTTTTTGAGCCACTGGACAGCTCTATCTGATTGGCTCCTGTTGAGAGGACCGTGAAAATACCCAGCACTCTGATTGGAAGCCCGGGCATCTGTGGTTCTCATTCATGGAGTCAGCCGTGGGGGAGCGAGGAGTGACAGAGAAAGAAGCACAGTTGTGGTGGTGCTGATGGAGCTTCTATCAGTCTCTGTGTTATCGCTGCACGTGTTCGCCCCGAAACCATGTTTCCTTGGCCAAAGTATGGGAAGTGCACAAAGCCAACCTGACAATGGTCTTCCTTCATTTTTCGCTTGGACTCAACTCCATTGTCGTCTGTCTGTCTCTGCAGCTGCTGATTATGATGTCCATTCTCTCTTATCTGCTTGGCTCCGCTTGGCTTCTAATCAGCGGCCAGCACTCCAGCACCACTCTCCTTGTCCCGCTCCCCACAACACAGACGAGAGTATCTCTCTTTTTTCTTTCCTCTTCTTCTTTTTTTCTTTCCTGGACAGTGACCTGCTTCCTGTTGTTTGTTGTTACACTTCCTGCTGACTCTCACCAAACAAAAACTGACCCGCGCTTCTGAAATAGTCAGCACAATTCACTTCTGACAGCAAATGGCAAACCCGAGTCTTTTATTTAACAAAAGAAAAGTCTTTTTAGAATTTTACTCAGCTTAAAGATACTTTGTCCCACTGAATGAAGATCCTAGACTTTAAAGTTCTTCTTTTCCTTCCCAGTGATCGCAGTACCAGTGATATTGTTCCATTTTGTCGAACCACCTAATTATTTCAGTATCCTATTCGAGTCTCATTTGCATAGCGAGTTCAAAGGAAGCTCCAACCGGGCTGATTGGGACGGGTGATTACTTTTGTAATTATATTGATACCTACAGCAAGTTAATGCGATTATTAGCGCCGCGAATCAGGACCGCGGAACTCGAACAATTATCTCTGTGATTGCGCTACTATGTCACGGGCCAAGTGTCAACAGAAAAGCTGCGCTATCAGAGCTTTGCGCTTCTGCGCAGGCAGCTGCGAGCAGAGTTACTTACCGCGCTTTGATTAGATTCAGATGTATGCTGCCCTCCGTCTGCACTTCAGAATAATAGAACACGTTTTTGATGAGGGAGTATTGAAAAAAAAATCTATTCAAGGCGGCTGGATGAGAAAGTAAGACAGCAAATACATTCTGTTTCATCCGCCGTGGTAACAATGCATATTGAAGAGGCATGGTTTCGAAACTTCCAAGCGTGCTGACTTCAAAATGAATGTAGGAGAGTAAAGACGCCCCCCCCACCACCAGCACCACCGCCGCCTCTTCCCATCTCTTCCTTGTGTCCTTTGGGGTAGATTAAAGATTGACAAACATATGGAGAAGGAGTCTGCTCGCTTTGTTGGTCCAAACAACAGCAACTGCTGGATTAACAATGAGATTCACTCAGCTTGGGAGAGTAAGGACTCGAGCTGACATGTTGCCACCAGTTCACACCAGGACTCTCCTCCAGCGACACGATGACTTCAAGTAATTGCTTCACGCGGCCCTCTTTTCTCGCTGTTCAGCTAATAGTAACAGCGTCATTACAAATCCAGCTTTAGTTGGCGCGAGCATGCAGTTTGACAAGGAGAATAACAGAGAGAAAGCTGAAATGTTAAAGGGAGAGCGGCGTCATCTGGCTGACACATAATTTTCCTGAAGACACGGTCAGTCAGTGGATTAGGGGCTGAACCTTAACTGCCCTGAAAGCCTCCCCGCATTAGACTGTCTAGACTGTCTGTTCACCAGCAGGAAATGCCTTTCTACTTCACCGTTATGAAGTAAGCAGGCATTGCATTTTATTTAAGAGGTACAAAAATACAGAGGCACTCCTGGGATGGGCAAATTGTCGCTGCTTCTTTTGTTTCAGCAGTATGCTTGGAATAAAAATCCAGCCGGAGAAGTAGAGCTTGAATCGTGTCCTTGGCGCGCCAACTATAAAAACATAATATGTGGAAAGAGGAGACGAGAGGAGAAGGCCTGGTAATTGGGGCTGTAATAATGTGATAGTAATAATGTGTTTAGTGTGGGCAGCACTTTTCTCAATGTTAACATGCCGGGCCATTAATTGGCTAATGGAGTATATACGGTGCAGTGCAGGGGTGGCCTCTGAGGAGAAGGCAGGGGGAATGAGAGGACCTGGAAGTGGAGCAGCAGTCACAGGTTGCCCACAAAGAATGCAGTTAGCAGGTGTGTGAGGTTTTGGGGCTAATGAGCATATTAGAGAGCAGAAAAACGGCCTCTAAATTCCAACACAGTTTCCTGTGGTTGTGGTTATATCGAGATTTTTTCAGCTTTCGACTTGCACCATGATGGCTCCCTGACCTTTATGTGAACTCTGTTATTGCAGTTATTTTTTGAATTTCTGAAGTATTGCCACCTATACTCCAAGCAAATATTCTCTATGTCATGAGCCAGTTTATTCTTACAAAAAGCCAGTTTTTGCACTTTTGCAGTTGGCAGAATTTTAACACAACTAAGCGTAGATTAGCGCAATTTCATGAACACAACAGCTCAGAGTTGTTCAGACTTGTTCAGGTTTGATACCAACAGTAGATGGAAGCAATCTGAGAAGCATAGGAGGAAGATGGGGAAGAGAACAATCTAGAAGAGTATTTTTAGATGACATTTGAGCAGCTGCAGTATTGTACACCACGTTCTTGTACACGGAATAATATTCCACGAGAAGAGTTTACAGATAACAACTACAGCACAGAAGTTTTGCTCTTCGTTCTTGTTTCTACTCCATATTTTGGAGTTTTTGTAGAATCGAAACTTATTCACGTACTGTGTGACGAATCCTTGGTAGTATTAGTATTTTTAAACTAATGGGTCGAATGATTTGAAACCTGTTAGGTTTTGAGCACCGATGGAAATGCTCTGATGTGTCTGTGATGGTTTTTCGAGGAAAGCTAAAGGTTTTTGCGACTGTAGTTTGAAAATTGTGTTTTCAGCCATTTTGCATGAAATATAAATAAACACAGGTGTTCCTCATTGGATTAATGGAGGTTCTGTTTTGTTTAGTACAGAGCCTCAATTAGTGTGATTAGTAACAGCTGTGTATATCTAATATATCATGTCAAAATGGCTCGGCCGTAATAGGGGTGGGGAAAAATATTGAACATTGTATTTTGCATGGTGATATTTTATCGATACAGGGATATCGATTAAATATCGCCATGCATGTATTGATACAGACACCACATATGGATACTAAATACATGAAAATAATAATATCCATGAATGCTACGAACAAAAGGGCTCATCTCATCCACCACCATCCCGAGAAAACGTTCGGTGACAAACATCCAAATCAGAAAATCCTAAAACAACAAGCACATGCTCTTCCACACACATGCATACATATATCACAACATATATACATGCACCAGCTGTCAGCTGATTGTATTTTAGTGACATTCCTAAAGAATTGGAAATGTGCTTGACAATCTCATTTTGTAGCAAAAAAATAAAACTGATCTCTTATTAGATCAAACAGATACTGACAAAGTTTAATCTTGAGGACATACTTTTTTTTTCAAGAACAAATTAATAAATCACGATATATGTTAGCACAATACTCAGCATATCACAAAATGTTCAAATAAAATGTCGCTGTAATGTCACAGCGTGGGTGAAGTATTGTGATAATATTGTATTGTGGAGTGTCTCTATGGTGAAAGAGGTTTATGTAAGACATTTCACTTGAAGCTTCAAATTTCAAGCACACGCACACACACGCACACGCACGCACACACAGTACCTCTGGGTACCATGAATATCTTCTTTAGATCTTTTATTATTTCAGCCCGAGTTTGGCCTGTCAGTGTCTCGTTCCGGTTCATTCTCCTGGTTTTGCAAATATTTCCCAACATTTTTTGATGTTATTCCATCAAGTAGTTGTTGAAGTATTTGAGTGTTTTTGCAGTGCTGGATGACATTGCAGTAGCAGACACCGGAGACACATCTGTGTGTTTAAAGTTCATAATGCAAAATGTATATTAATGCACATTTTACATCTGCTACATTTCCAGTAGTCGTGTTTCAAATCTCAGCTTGGCACAGAGAAAAGCCGCTGCCACCTGGCCAAAGATGAAAACTCAACACCGCATCACAACCCGGCCTTTTTCTGTCTGACATCCAAAAGATTAGTCTTGCTTTGACTGCAGAGCAACAGGTTTGGACTGCTGATATGTTTTCTCCTAAAACACGCAGACAAATCTTTTCTACAACCAGACGAGCCGTGGCTTCGCCCATGAAAAATTAAGCATTAGATATGCTGAAATGAAAGCCTTTTTTTTTTGGAACACATTTTATTACATAAAAGCAACAAAGTTACAACACAGAAGGGATGTAGATGTAATAAAGCCAGTGGCAGCAGCAGCATGACTCATAATTTTGCAGTTTTTTGCTTGTTAATATCGCCTTATTTAAATGCACCTATTAGCCTTATCCATGCCAGACTCCTGAGGCCTGGAGGAGAAGTCTCTCTCTTTTAGCTTGATGTCGCCAGTCTAGCCCCGGCCATTATCTCATCCCAAATGTCAATATTGCCGTTTTTATGAATCTGATTAGTCCATAAAATGCCAGAGGGTCTTGAGATCCCAGTGGACTTCCGTGAACCTGTGGTAACATCATTGTCTGGTCCTTCCTGGCAGAGATCTGACATCACTTTAGCCAGATGGCAGGTGAAAAGGCTTCTGGGATTTAGTGTCTTTTTTTTCTTTCCCCCCCTTGTTGGACTTTCTGACAACTCCACACAGCTAAGCCGATCATTTCCATTGTTTACCTCGTACAGAGCCATGCAAAAATACACCAAACCAGCTTCGGGGCTTTATAGATGACTGCACATCATGCAACATTGCATCAGGACTCCATCAAAATCTCATTCTGCAGATAATGCTGAGAAAATGGGATTTTGGACAGCTAAAAATAAACAAGGCGGTCTACGGGTTGGAAGTGGGAATTGGGTTAATCCGGCACTGAAAAATGGTGATTGTTTGAAATGTGATTACTGTTATTAAAATACACACACATGAGACGGAGACTTCTGTGGGGGGTGTGGGGGTTCTAGTTCCTTTCAAAACCTGCCAATCATCTGCGAGGAGCCGCAGTTGGGGATCAGAGGTCGGTTATGACCTGAGGTAAGAGGGAGATGTAGCACGGGTGGGAGGTATCGTGCTTGTGTCCGTGCGTGTGTGGATGAGCGAGTTACCCCGCAGCACATACAACATCTGGAACCAGTGAGCGGTCTAGTGGCTGCTGCCAGGGTCACCACAGTGGGAGGTGCCCTCCCTCCTTCCTCCTCCTCCTGCTGTCCTCACCCGTTTTGCTCTCTTCGCCTCACTGTACATCCCTCTTCTCCCACAAAGCAAGCTCTCCTCCCTCCCGTGCAGCACCCTGACCGAGTCTTGTTAGCTGCAGACAGACGGGCATTCACATGGAACCCCTCTCTGACACAGGAAAGCCCCGTAAAAGGGGCTGCTCTGTGGAAGTGATCCTGCGGAGAACAGCCGCATGAAGGGGAAGGAAGGGGCAGGAAGGACGTAGATGAGGCCTAACTGTTTCCCTCCTACCTTATTTTGTTAGAGGGCCAAGAGAAGAAAGTGACTTTAGAGGTTTACCTCTGAGAATCTCCTCCTTATATATGATCAATATGTGAAATTTGTATTTGTATTTAACCGCATCGCTTTATCTCATTACTTCCTTATTATGTATGTATGATACATTTCAGCTTCAGAATCTAAGTGACTATCAAATATCTGCTTCCTCACCTACTGATATTCTTCATATGTAAACACATGCACATTTGCAAATTCAGTGAACCTTTAAAAGACATTCAAATAAACAATCAGTGCCTGAAAAACAGTTAATATTGGACAATTTCTTTTTTTTTAACCACTAGCTTAAAGTGGAGATCTACAATTTTGCCCAGAGACAGGCAGGGAGAAGCAGAATTAATCATCATTTGCATATCTCCAAATAACCTTTTTAAATAACTCAAAACTACTAAATCCTTAAAATATTATACCATTAATCTGCGTTTTTTTTGTTGCATTTTTGTGCACTATTTTAAAACTCCTGCCTGACATTTTCCCTTCATTGTGTTCCTGACAGAATACAGGCCAAGACGCGGGAACTCCGTGAGAAGCAGGCAAAAGAGAGAGAGTACGCAGAGATCCAAGATGTCGTCAGCCGCACCTTCAGCTCAGACGAGGACCACACTTACGCCGGCATTGGATCGCTGTGCTCGTCAATAGACAGCAGCACCATAGACCCTTACAGCCACCCCTACCATCTCCCCCAGAGTCCTCAGAGCCCGCATCCTCCTTCCCTGAACCTTCAAGACAACGGTCCTCCCTTGGAGGCGCTGTACGCGCAGGTCAACAAGCCTCGCAATGGACGCCCCGCAGCTCCAGACAGGTAAAGGACGCCCCAAAAAGCAGTGCTTTTTTTAACTCCATACCTTTCTTGTTCATTCAAATGACACTAACTAGCATTGCGCCTTTGCGGCAGTGTAGTTGCTTTACACCTCATCTATAATTTATACACAGTAATGTGATTGTATTTGTTCGCCTCTACTTGTCGTGGGTGACTCATACTTTGCAGAAAAACAATGGATTTTACACGAGGTTTCACTGCACGCTCCGTCCCACAAGACATTCCTCCCATGCAAGCACCTAGGTGAAAGAACAACAGCAGATTATCAGTAATTCTCCATGTGTTACAATTCCACATCAAGCAGTCGCACTTTTTTTTTCTTTCCATTACTCTTGGATCACAGGTAATACTCCATGACCTCTCACATCCCTTTCCAGACAGGCACATTATACCGGCTTTCTAGACAAAGGAGGGAAGTCTGCTTTAATATAAATATTTGATGTAAAGACAATGCCATGTTTGATATTACTCTTGTAATAGGTGCCAAAAATCCAGTGTGAAGCCAGTCCCATCGTGTGTGTGTGTTTTAATTTGTTGCTGTGATTCAAAAGGAAAGTGCTTTTCTTTCTTTCTTTTCTTTTTTTTTGTTATTTAAAGAAGAGAAGGTCTTGTGGGACAAAGCATGCAGTAAATCCCCTTGTGAAATTCATTGTAAATAAAAGTGGTTAAATATGGTTTGCCAGCTCAAAAAAATGCTAGTTTTTCAGCTCAGTCGTACTGTGTGTTTAGCAATCGAGAGTTCTCACCAGTCAGCGCGGTCACATCAGTCTGATGTCGAATGAATGTGCAAATTTTCTCTCGGCCACATCTAGCAGCAACAAGTCAGGAGCCTGCTATTCTTATGGTCTCCCATAACCTTAGGGGACTGGATAATTCCCACATCCTGTGATTGACAGCTGTCACTTGGGGGCATGTGACCTTTCACTTCTAGGCACTGGGGTGCGACGTATGTGTTGACAGGGGACGTATGTGTTAACAGGGGATACATCGTAATCACAAATCACTATGGCATATCATGAAAATGTAACTACACATAGCCTTAACACATCCTGCAACTACTGTGAAAATGTTACATTCCTCCTGTGTGTTTCAGGCTACTTTTGCACTGCGTTTTTTTTAATGGATCAATGGGATCAATTATTGGAGAGAATTGTCGTAGCCTCAGTATAAGGGCTCACAGGTGGATAGTTTCAGAATGGATGTGAAGGAATGTACAAAGACGTAAAAAAAACTGAAAAAAGTCTGACCGCAACAAAGGGTGGCGACTTAGGAGGGGAAAAAACCCAGAAATCCCAGCATTTTATTTGATCCTCTCATGGCTAGCACTGCATATAAAACACTGGGACACGACCACAAGGTAGTTAACAAGAAAGCACAAAGCACAAGCATCGTTGCTGGCCTAGGCTACGTCATAGGCTCAACCAAGAGTCGCTGTAGATCAGCTAAATCAGCTTTTAGTGTGGGTGAAGGCTGAACCAACGCCCTGTGTGTGTCTATGTGTTTAAGGAGGAAGAATCTCTGTCAGTAGTGATGATGAGGTTGTCCGTTTCCTGTGATAGCTGATTTAATCCATTTACCAAAACATCCATAGGTATGGATAAAAGCCACTGATTCATATTTTTAAATTCAAGGTTATGTCCGCACGTTTCTACAGGTAGTGTTTTTGTAGTCATAGCAACTGCAAACTTCTTATGGAAGAACTGATGATGAATAAAGAATGTTTGATTGGTTTTCAGCAGCAGCTGTGTGTAGTCAGATCACAACATGCTGGTCAGTGATGTACTCGAGACGCTCTGTGCAGGGATACAGTGTGAAAGCCTTAATGTGAGACGACCATGTGAAGGACTTAACTGCCAGAAAAGGACATTTAACCATCAATCTGCTTAGTAATCATCTCTGAGAAAGCAACAGTTTCCCTGTATGATGGGTCTGATTGTCAATAGATACTTTGTTACTTTGCTGCAGCTTCTTTTTATTTCTTTTATTAATTTGTTTTAGGTTTTTTGTCTCAGATTTTTCTTAAATTTCCTCTGGCCATCTGCAAGCAGTTTTATATTTGTTATATTTTCGCTGTGTTTTTAATCTTTAACTCTTCTGTTTTTTCTTCCTCCTTTCTCTTGTTATAGCGTTGTTTCGGACACATCTTTACATGTTTCTTTCAGCATCTAATGCCTACATAGTGGTGCATGTTAATCATAAATCCAAGCTTACAGTAAGTTTGGGGTCTGAACCTTGAGTACTGATAGCACAGTATGGATTTTCTTCTATGTAGGGACCGGATTATGCGTCGCAAATGTTGTGAATTGATTGGAAATGTGCACTCCATGTTCAACAGCGCGTTTGTGTTTTGCACCTCTTGCTGCTTTGCATATCTTGTGTATTCCAGCCAAAGCTTGAATGCCTGTAATATCTGCCTTGCTGCCTTTGAGAATAATAATATTCTCTGGTTCTTATTTCGCTCAGAGGCTTTCTATTTGCAATTTGAAAGAAAAAAAAGAGCTAGCAACACATCCGGATTTCAAGACTCCTGTCACTTGTCTATCATAACAAACATAAACAGTAATTTGCATTTCTAAATTAAACTTAATGGAACTTTCATTGTCAAGAATAGGGCACCGACACAACAGAATTTACAATCATTTTTGACTAATCCATGTATCGAGGCAGCGAGATTGGAGTGAGAACTTTTGATTTACCTTGCAGTTATATGACTTACACTTTCTTTCTTCACTTTTTAATCCTGACACTTGCCTCTTATTTTGGAGCATCGGCGGCGATGTCATGAAGTTCGTGTATGAGGCGAAGAAAAAAAAAAAGGAAAGGAAAGTTGAATATTGTTCATTGAGCTTGGCTCATTCGTGGATGTCAGTTTTCAGTATGAAAAAGAAGAATGAGCAGCATTTAACCCTGACCTGGATACTGTTACTTCCTTCTGAGGAGGCCCTGGAGAAACACACTGTGATCAAAGCGGCAGATAGAGCTGCTCGATTATGGCAAAAATGATAATCACGATTATTTTCACTGAAATTGAGATCTCGATTATTTGACGATATTTATTTAACAATAACAATGTATTGAATAATGGCTTTAAAGATTGTCAAAAAATAATATAAAATAGTGTGCAAATACTGATTACAGTGCAAATGTTTGCAATATACAAAATAAATGAAAAATGTAAACATCTATGTTTAGTGAACTTCAAAATACTGCACAATATTTGATCCACGTCTGACTCCGCGAACCCATAATGTTTCCACCAATGTTCCCTCAAATTTTTCACGTGTCTGAGCGAACACACAAACTCCCTGAGCGTCCCTTGGACCACTGTGAGCGACATCAGACGTGTGCACTGTGGTCACGCCAGCATCTAATCCATCCAAGTTACATGGTTTATTAAAATAATCAAATTACAGCATTTACATTTATGTTAGACTACTTTTAATTAACTGCTTTAGCCCACTTACAATGAAAATTTAAAAAATCCTGTTCATGATCTGTGTAGTATGTTAACACTATTGGAAGTAAAAATAACTTGAACTCCAATTTTGAAAACTCAACTTTCTTTCTTTTTTTTTCTTTTTTTTCATAAAGCTCTGACTTGTATTATGAGTCTGTGGTCTGGGAGAGAGTCTGTAACTCTGTCTGCCAAATACAGTATATAATGACCAATGCTGGGCAATTAATTATATAGTTACTACTTCAAAAAAGTAACTCAGTTTGGCAAACAACAAAGTTTTTTGAAGCTATTTTTTTTTTATGCAGCCAAGGCGTTTTTAAACAAACATTTCAAACTATTTACAGAACAATCAGCTGTTCTGCATCAAATCTGATGCCACACAAATTATTTGTGCCACTCCAAAAAATCATTTCTGTCCACTATGAGATAAAGGAGAACAACAGCCTGATACCTGCAGGCCTGACAACAGGAGATGTATCACTCCTGTAACACCTGTAACATTCAGCAGTCGCCTCATTGTTCTGACACACACAACAAAACTATTGACTACACTACACACTAACTACACAAGATTTGCGCTAAACGTCTCAAATCTCTCACATCTCAGAGCACCGCCGTCACTCCTAAAATTTCCCCCCGTTTCTTAACAACTAGATGCCACGTTGCCATATCATTTTTTGATTGGTCGACATGGTACTTTTTTCGACCAATAGGGAAGGGTGGGGGGTTTTTTGGTTTTGTTTTTGCTCACAGGTGGAGAGTGCTTTCGAGCGTTTTCCTTATAAAACGCCGTTTTTACCGTTTCTTCCCGCAGTAAATATAAACATCGACAGTATTCAGGAAGAAAACCAAACATTGCATATTTTTTTTATCATAACTCTGGTTTTACGTGGCCTATCAACACAATTTAAAAACTGGTATAAAGTCCACACTTTTTCCGTCAATTGTTCCGTCTGTCCTGCTCACATCTCCAATACACGTTGTCATTAATGTGGCTTCACTGCACATCAGCCACGCCGCTTTGCTAGCTAAAACACCGGTGTCGGCACATAAGGACGCTGTCATAGCCTGTCAGCGACGTTGATTGGCTGCGTATATACGAATGTGAATCGCATTATTGGCTGGACTATGGGATAAGGTGGCATCGTTCTAATCCCATACAGGAGCAGCCAGTCACTTACTGACTAACACTGCAAAACAGAATTGTTAAAGTTTGAATTTTAATTTCAATTCTGGTTAGATTTTTTTTGTGCGCAACGCAGATTTTCTGTGCGCAGAGACCGTGCCAGCAGTGCGCAATTGCGCACGTGCGCAGCTTAGAGGGGACACTGGTTTCCACACCACTGAAGTCGTTTTACCTCTCTTTTCAACCAACGGCATTCTTTCTTCAGCAGCCATTATCCTCTCCTCTCCAAATAACTTCTGCTTAGCTTTCCGAGCTTCCCTCGGGTCCTCTTGTGACGCATGTTCGAAACGCAGAGAGGTGCGCTCGATTTGCCACACGGAGCAGCGCGAGAGTAAAGCACGAGGGAGGTGCTAATAATCGGCTCAGTCATTTTTAATGATCGTTGAAAACCCAGATCGTAATCGAGATTAAAATTCGATTAATTGAGCAGCCCTAGCGGCAGATTAAGGATCCTGTTTTACTCGGTTATTTGAGTGATACTCTGACAGAGTTGAAGTCTGCGGTTACAACTGCTATATGAAAAAACAAAAAAACGTGTCATTGCCTTTTAACCTGATCAATTTCAACCACATGACCCTGTGCACTTCATAACAAAAAGCATCTGTAGTGTGCAACAGTATACACTGTCTAAAAAGCAAACACATTTATTGCATGTCATACCAATAATGCATGTTGCATAAGAACATTTTAAAACAAGCAGTTTATTTGTGACCAGCTTCAAATACCATGTCAGAACTCCTGATTTTCATATGATCACTAGAAGCAAGGCACGTTTGCATAAATCTTGTCAGGAACCAAGAAAAGTGAATTAAGTTGATATTAGCTAAGAGCATATATACCAATCAAAATAAAAGCTACAAAACAAAACATATTAAATACTCAACAGAGACAGAGAACTTATTTATGAACCTGCCTTAGCCGATTAATTATCTTTCTTCCTTCGCTCATTTGCGTAGCTTTGAAACAATCCTCATGTGTCCAGGAGTCTAAGTTCCCACTTGTCTGTTTAACATCATTGTCTCAGTGCTTTCTTTAATCAAATTCAGTTCCATTCAGTTTTATTCATATAGCACACAATCAAAACAACAGGCCTCAAGGCACTTGCAAGTTGAAGACCCTACAGCAATACAGAGAAAGCCCCAACAATCTACTTTCTAGATTGGGAACAAAGAACTCCCTTTTAACAGGAAGAAACCTTCGGCAGAACCAGGTTCAGGGAGGGGCGGCCATCTACTGCAATCTGTTGGGGGTGAGGGGAGGGAGATGAGACAAAGTGGTGTATAAATACATGAAGATTCAAAAGAGGTGAATGACGAAGAAACGCTCATTACAGTAAAATGCTTTTAATTAGATGGAAAATCTTTCTTTAGCTTTAGTAAACTAAGCAGAGCTGCTTAGGGGCCCTTTGGTTTGGTTTTGGGTGGTGGTCCTTTTCAGAGGAGGTGGGGTCCAGCTGCTTGCCATTCCTGCTTTTTTGTAGATTTTGGTTTTGCATCTATGACTCACTTTTACTTCTTGTTTTTACATACAAGTGCTTTCATTAAATGACTTAATTCACCCGTGACTCTGCGCGGCTAACAAAGCTGCATACTTGTTTATCTACTACAGTTCATAAGACGAGGCCACAGCTGGAAAAATAGCCTGGGTATGCTCCCCTCTCTCTAATAGACCTTTGGTAATGGAGCTCTAATAGGAAGGTCACTGTGACTGTAAAGCTGGAATGAGTCAGACCTGAGCCTATAAAACCCTTAGAGATACGAGGACCCCTGGTCGGTGTGGGCGTCCAGAGATCCCGCCCGTGCTGTCATATCAAGTTTTACTGTTCCTCCGTGAGATCACGGTACAACAAGAGCTCATTTGACAATTTATTACTTACCTCCGTGTTATTAGAACTGGCAGCTCCAGTGCTGTTTTGACAATGCTGTCAGACTCAGTAAAACTGAAGGGCACCAATAGACAGCTGGGATTTATTTATGTTCAGTTTTGTTAACGCCTTATATAAAGTAAAGGTAAATATCATTTGTCACACTGAAAGCGTAAATTGCACTTGCCCTGTTACGGAGCTTACTTGAGAGTGAGGCAGACGTAAACACCTGAACAGCGTTTCCTTTTAAGATTGTTTCGTTTCACCTTATAAAAAAAAAAAAAAAAAAAAAAGGTAAGACCTTGCAAAATGGAATGACCTCATTTCTCGACAGGCGGTTGACAAGTCAACCCTTCCATCTGCCAAGGGACCGGGTGGTTTGGGTGACTGGCACTGGATGCTGCATTTCAGAACGACAACCTGACAGGTGCCAGACTCCACTGGGTTTTTGGGAAGCGGGCGTGAAACAAAGCATCACCTTTGAGAGTGCAATTTGATTGACTGCTGCTCCCATTACCCAGTTGACTTTCTAAAGCTCCTTAGAGCACGGACAAGACAGAGTCAGGGAGACACAGAAGAAGAGGTGGTGGCGGTGGTGGCGGCGGGTGGAGAAACGATACTCAGCTGTGCAAAGCCCTTGAAGTCCTCTGCAACTCAGCAGCTCTGAAGAGTTTGGCAAGCAAGCAGCAAAGAGAGGAAAACAACCCAAAGATCCTCACCCAAAGAAACACTCAGCACCGTGTTTTTCTCCTCGCTCTCGCCGCACTGAAACTCAGTCAAATCCTCCACTTTGCATGGTCTTGAAATTGAATTATGAGGCTGCTAATGCATTTTCTGCTGGTGATAAAAAGGTCAGGCTTTTCATCTCAAAGGAACGTTTTCTGAGCATCCCCCCATCCTCACCTCGTGATTCTGAAGCTGAGAGATGTTGACTTTTAAGGTGGGAAACATCGAGACCCCCCCACCAAGTTGGTTCATAATCATAGGCCAGTGGAGCTGTTATCCTCCCATTCGTTCCTTATTACCCCTGTCATTGTCTTCGGATGAGGAACCACAACAGTCACATTCCAACACAGATGCACAATCTTCAGTTGTGTTGTGTGCTGTAATGTCTGAATGGACCGCTGGATGACTCTATTAGAGTAATGCAGATGAAGAGTAAGTTCTTATTGAACGGCAAAGCCCCCCCCACCACACAATGATTGCTGAATCAGTCTGAAGTAATCACTTTTTTATTGTTTGCTCTCTTATTTTGGCGACTGTAATTAACTCTACAATAAGCAATCAGTCTCTGTGATTTTTATAGTCTATATTTTCATTTAGACGCAATCAAAGCGAGATTAACAACACTTTCTGACTGCAACATCTGTAGCTTTGATTAAATCCTACCTCTCAATAATTCATTGGTAAACAAATGAATGTTTTACGACCCTTGTAATGGCGTTAAGGCTTTAATAACGGCTCGTGAGCCGCTAATAACATTTTCTTCGTGTCCCCGAGGGAGTCGGATTGATATGACTAGCATCAAGGAACAGTTTTGCTTTAATGAGACACATACATTAGCTGTAACGAATTACGCTTTACTGACTTGCTGTTAAAGCAGTTAGTCACATAACTGTGTTTGGTTTCTTTTTGTCAGTCCAGTTTGAGTCCCAGAGCCTTGGAAGCATTTAGTCTCTGAGAAAACATCCTTGAGAGTTTTCCCTTCTTTTCCCTGAGTGTCTGTGTGTAGCTTTGATATTAGTGCCTCAGTAATTGTAAGGCGTATTCCCTGTTCCTTAATCTGGAATGTTAGGTATTGTTAAGAGCACTGAGGATGAAATGGATGAGTCCTCGGGTGAATCCTCGAGGCAGCTAGCTGTACCCACAGGACATCCTGTGCACACGGTGCAGCTTTTTAGACGTTTCAGTCCCTGTACGGCTTTGGAAAAGCCCCACATAAACTCTGTAGATAGGTTACAAAATGAGGGGACAGCTCCAACACAAAGACACACATTTGCGCACAGACTTTTGCCCTTTTCTCCCAGCCTGCTCTGTGCAGCGGCGATAGTGCAGGAGGCCTAATGCACCAAATGCACATCAGCCTTATCGCAGGGGTTTCCACACAGATAGCAATGAGTATCTCCCAGGCAAGGCAAGTGAATTATTTTCCTGGTCTGTTTTCATTCTTTTTTTTTCTTCTTCTTCTGTTTTTTTCTCTCTTTTGTTTTTAACCTACCACTTTGGAAAGGGCCCTGTGGGATGGATGTGATGAGATGGAGCGCACAGAAAGGCAATTTATCCTCCGTTTGTACCATTACATTCATTTAAGAAAGCAAACAGCCTGAAAGCATATCGAGAGAGAGAGAAAGAAGGAAGACGCGAGCGTGAGAGAGATATAGACCCACCTCACTTCAGCTCTACATCAAGTGGATCAAGCTGATTAAGGTTGCGCATGCAGTGTTTTATCAACGTCCTTCGAAGCCTGGAAGACATGCGTACAGTACCTAATGAATTTTCACAAGAAGATGAAAGGAAAAGAGGGGAGTGTGAGGCATACAGGGCAGACATGCCCCAGCAGAGAATATGGAAAGGAAAGACTTGGGGGGGGGTTGGGGTTGTATATGGCCGGAGGATGCTGAAGCCTTGTTTGTTGATCAGTCGTAACCGACTGTACGGCACAGAGGAGATATTCACAAACTAGACGGGCATTTGTCAGGCCTGGCAAGTTTCCCTCTACGGTTTGGTATGAAGGTGATGATTTATTTTGAAAATGTCACAGCAACTAATTGGGAGAAAGCTCCGAGAGAACACGCTGTTAGCAAACGTGGAATATATTTCTCCTGGAATTCAATCACTTAGAAATCCATGTTGATTAAATAACACGCATCGCTGTGTGTGCCTGTTATGGAGATCTCCGTGAGAAATTCTGCTTTTCATGTGATAGATAACACAATTTTGCAAACTGATCGTGGGTCCTCTCCACTAACATGCCTGCCCTGCTCGCTGCTGTCGCACACAGCACTCCAGAAATAGATCAGGTGAGGAATGTGACGGAGAGGCAGGTGACTGCCGAGCGTGGGTTTGCACTGTGGACCGTGTCAGTAAGCAGGTGGCTCTCATACCTCTTCATCCTCCTTCAGCCTTATTTCCATTTTTGCCTGTCACTACAAGAATTGCATTCAAATAGATGCACACAGAAGTGACCCAAGTGTCAGCCAAGGCAAGACATTGAAGGTGTTCCAGGTTGCTTAAGGCTTCAACTCTTACTGTAAATATAACTCGTGGAAGAAAGAGAAGCAAAAATGCCAGGTTGTGGAAACAAGTAGTTAATAGCTTTCTTTTACTGCTGTGTATTCATCAAAATCCATTCCAATAACAGCTGCAACCTAAATACTGACTAATAAGTGCGGTGTGTATTGTTAACATGTTGGTAATCTACAAGATTAAATCCATAGTACCAACACTGTGTACTCTGTAAAGTCTTAATGTCGAAGCTTACCTTTACCTTGTCATCTCTTTGTAATGTGTGACATTATAAAGAGAAGACGCCACTACATGAACATGAGAAAAACCATACGTTTAGCTGTCTCTTACATCAAAAGCCAGACTGTGTCCTAAATGCTGTTTTCCAAGTGGTTCCGGTGTTGCAGCTGTGCCAAGAAGTCAGTCCATTTAAATCAAAAGCCGGTCAGTGTGTACAGGGGCACGTAATTAAATTTACCTTACCACATCTGAGCCAGTGAGCTAGAGCTCTCAGCACAGAGCAGCATAAGTTCCCTCTATTTTAAGAGCAGTATCCATATTCCTTTGTCATACTACGGCATTGTCATTCCAATCCCCGTGCCTTGAACAAGCTTCCAGTGGCAAATCGGATCTCAGCAAAACCCTTTGTAATTACAGGGAGCTGAATGGGTGAGTACGTCCCAAATCCACAAGACCAGCCAGCGACACATTCCATCTGTCTTAAGCCTTCTTCCAATATTTGAGATTGACTCATGAGGAGGTACTGAAATAGTGCACAGCACCATTCTTCTTCTTCTTTTTAATGTTTGTATGAACATTCGGTTAAGTCCTGTGAAAGTTTTGGACAGAATTTTTGATCCCATGTCTCACAGTGTAGGCCAGGGGTGGGCAATCTCAGTCCACGAGGGCCGGTGTCCCTGCAGGTTTTAGATCTCACCTTGGGTCAACACACCTGAATCACATGATTAGTTCGTTACCAGGCCTCTGGAGAACTTCAGGACATGTTGAGGAGCTAATTTAGCCATTTAAATCAGCTGTGTTGGTTCGAGGACACATCTAAAACCTGCAGGGACACCGGCCCTAGTGGACTGAGATTGCCCACCCCTGGTGTAGGCCTTCACATTCAGTCTTTATAGCTAATTGTGAATGGTGCATCATTCTAATTAAGAGTGTTTGATTAGTGTGTTTAAGTAATAATATGAAAATGTTGGACAGACAAAACTTAAATGTAGTTTTATTAACTTATAAAATCAATTATTTGCTTTGTTTTGATAACATTTGTTGGACAGCTAACACCATCTTTTCTAACGTAGGTATCAGGTTTTCGTGTGTGTTAGCAGAGTGTATATCCTGTGGTTATCGAGTGAACATGGGGCTCATTTCCTGACTGTTACTCTATGGTCTCATATGTGCATAATTTAAAAAAAGAAGTAAAAAAAGAAGAATTTACTGGGGGAAGCCTGGAGGCTTCTCTGTATATGTTACAGGACACAGATAGGCCCCAGACTGGACTTTAGGGCCCCTTTAGCAAAATGGGACAAGTGCTTCATTAGGTCACCTGAGCTAGACCTGCTTGAGCTCACTGTGGGACCCGGTAAAGCCCCGTGGAGGCCACCACACATTTCTAATGCCATCAGCGCGCCTGTAAAAATGCTCTTAGTCCCATTCAACAGAGTAATGGCAGCACACAGCCTTGTCGGACCACTGTAATGGGCTCATGATGTCATCGCGGATCATCGCAGAGCCAAAGGTCTTAGAGCCTGGCTTGTTTTCAAAGAAAAGTGGGCTGTTTCAAGGGAATCATATTAGCATCCCTCTGTTTCCACTGTACCAACTGTGGTGGGGTGGGGTTTGTTTGTGCCAAAAGAGATTACTTGGGAAGTTAATAAGCAAAGGCATTTTAACCTAGTCAGACTTATTGAATTGGTTCACTGATTGGACCAAATGCCATGTTGGTCCCAAGCAATAAGCTCTGTTATTCCTCTCCGTTGTCCTCTTGTCTGGAACTACACAGTAAATCTTCAGCTTTCTGGGAATGTTTTCATGTGTTGAGTAAAAATACAAGGATCTGCCACTGAGACTTTGATTTCACTCATTAAGTACCACTAACATCTAGCTTTTTAGGAAATAAACAAATATTTTTGCTTTCAAATTTCCACTCAGTCAAAATGGGCATTTTCGCTCTCCCGTCTCTGTCTTAGAGTTTGATATCGTGGTGTTATTGTTGGCCATCACCACTTAAAAACATGTGCGACTGCGGCCCCTCATTGCTCTACTATCTTTGTAGCTTTACAGCTTTTATGGCTGATGGTCTGTAAGCGTCCCAGTGAGATGTCATCCTAGAAACACTTGTCTTCTCTGCCATGGTTAAACATAAAGAATAATCCCCCTCCTGCAGTTATATGGCTATCATTAAAGGCTCACCGCAAGGCCGACCTGCAGTGAGTTTCACCACGGATAATGGCCGTGTTTTAGTGGTAGTCAGGGACGTCAATTAAAATCCACAGCTTTTTTTTATGACCTTTTGTAGGAAGTTGTGATTTATCTCTTGCATCTCAGCGAAGGTTGACTACCTAACTATTTTATAGTTTTCTGTAATGTTTCTATATAATGTTACTCTCATAATCATCTCTATAAACAGATGTCTGCGTATTAATATTTAGATTTATTATTTCCGTCTGCTCTGTACCAGGAGTTTCCTTTTTCATTTGTACATTGCTTGTAGTGTGAGAAGCAATAACCAATAATGCTTGAGCAGACAAACAATCCTTGATTCTAATGGAAGGGCAAGCTGACACAACACATGTAAGAAGGAAGGACTCGTTTTGAAAGGAACTAATTTCCTGGTCAATAAAATACCTTGAGTTGCTGTATAAAAACTTAAAATTAGTGACAATTTCTTGGATTTAGACAGAAAAACTTTGTTTGCTGGAAATGCAGTGTGAAGTGATTTATAAAAAAACAAACATTATTCAGCCTCTACACTATGGGTGTCAAACATAAGGCACGGGGGCCAGAATTGGCCCGCCACTGGATGGCTTTGGCAAATGTGAAGGAGGGCACAAATTTTAACCTTGTTTCTGTATTTTCAGTCCTACGTCACGAGTAAGTAGATAGACAGTAAAATTACATAAAGTTGCTGTTTTTTCACTGTCTACTATAGAAATGTATATATTGGACTGTCTGCTCAATGAGCAAACAGAACTTTTTCTGCCATTTTACACATTTATTTCTTGCAGTTTAAGACCAAAGCAACATTTCTTCATATTGGAAAAGTCAAAAAACTGTGACGTGTTGCTGAAATTTCACGTTTTCTTTTGTTAAAATACCTCCGGTATTATACGTGCAGTTAAACTTCTTTACACCAACAAAAAGATCCACTGATCTGGCCCACTTAAGATCAAAGTGAGTTGTTTGTGGCCCACAGTGTAAAATGGGTTTGCATGTGCGGTTTTAAAAGTCGTTATAGCAATAGTTTCCCAGTTTTGCTATTTTGAGGGAAATTTTACATTCATGCGATGAATAAAAAACAGTTCCTAAATGATGCTATACGAGGTGTACATACAGGCCAGTTTGATCCACAATTTTTAAAAAATGTATCTGTTGTAGGATCACATTTACACTATGGTTGTGTTATTTGTCTCACTGTGTATCTACATAATCACATTATATCTCAGCTGACATCTGTTTCACAGCAGAATCGTGTTAACGGCACCTGTCATCTGAACCATGGAATCATCCTGGCAGTCCACTGAGATCATAAACTGTGAGACAAAGAGGTTAGACATGTGTCATCGGTCATGGTCGAGTATTTCTAGCTCTTTTACATTACTATCAGGAGACAGATTCAGGTTAGTCAGGAGTTTTTTTTCATCTCTTTTGCAAGTTTTCTTCTTAAAGAAGAGAAAAACCTTTCTACATGACATTTTCAGAATGAACAAGAATGTATAGTGTTGCTATTACCAGCAATACCTTTGAATGTTATCTGTAATTTTCATTTTGTAGAAGACTCGGTGCATTTCCAGAAGGAGATGGAGCACCATAAATTGACAGTGAAATGTCCAGCCCTGAAGCTAAAGTGGTTTATTTAAGTGATTTAAAGCAAGCGAATGTCTCTTGTCTCTTGAACATAACATTTTGCACATAGTGCAAGACAAAGCTGTTCTAAGTATGATCGTGATTTTTTTTTTTTAAGGGTGGCGAAAGGGAAAAAGGCAGAAAATTTGAATTATGACATTAGTTGCAGCGTGGAGACCTGAAGTGGTCTTTCATGCCACGTCCCCTTCATTTCACCTGCGCTCCATCGTTGCAGGATCCTTTCTGCTTCGTTAATGTTCCTTTTTTCCAACCTTCATTCATTCTTATTCTCTTTCTCCCATTTTTCTGTTGCACGCGTCCACTCCCTACACTACAGTCCCTCCCCCACACACACACACTCTGTCTGTCTTTATCTGTCTTTCGCCCCCATTTTCAACCAATGCCAGGGATAGTGCACAAGCCCCAGCTATCAAGCTGTAATGAGCATGTTCACTAAAGCACTGATTCATCAGAACAAAGACAGGCAGAGAGAGCGAAGGAGAAGGATGGATGACAAGGGGGAGAGAGAGACTCTGGAGTGTATCCTTGAATGGCTTTGGACTGTAAACCCCTACTGCTTCCTCCTCCTCCTCTGGCTCTATTTTTCCTAATAGCCTCTTGGGCTATTTCTGGGCCCCTTTTTAAATGGGAGGTGGGTGGGAGTGAATACAGTAAAGCAAGGGTGGAGGGGAGCATTTGTGCAAGTGTGTGGGGAGGGGGTGCTTGGCCCTGCTGAGGCACTGAATAAGCACTCTGACTCGCAGCAGGATCAGTGGTAGCGGTGGTTGGGTTGTGTGTGTGTTTGTGTGTGTAGGGGCTCTCTGTTGCCACTGGAGACGAGAGAAGAGACGTATATGCACGCACGCACACACACACACTCACACACACAAACCCCGCAATGTGGAACCTCCAAAGCTGATTAGTCAAACTTGTGATTTCCAATTTCAAACCCGCGACACAAATCCCGCACTTAATATTCATGCAGAAAGTGGTTAGGGCTCCTTGTCGTCCCACGCTGCCGTTGGGCTGTGGGTTAGGTGGCGGCTGGGTGGGTGTGTGAGTGTGTGTGTGTGGAGGGGTGGGGGACGGTGTTTGAGTAAATAGAGAGAGGGAGTTGCCTTTTAATCAGCTTAGTTAAAAGGAAGGAGATGATGAAAAAAGAGGAGGATGACAGGAGAAGAGAAAGTAATGTTTTTTTTGTGGCTTGATTGGGTAGGTGGGCCACTGGTGAAAGCAAGCAGCCCACACACACACACAGACAGGGTGGACCATGTTATCAGGGGGTGCAGAGTGACAGAATGAAACCCCTGTCTAAACAACCACCCATGTCTTGTTTTGTTTATTGTTTATTGTTTTTTAATCTTTTTGACCAATGCAGACAGCCGGCACAATTTCATCTTTAATGTGGCGCTTTACTGCACGTCTTTCCCATCTTTTCCTGTGTGTGTGTGTGTGTGTGTGTACGTGCAGTTTCTTTGTCAGGGTACGCATTCAAACATTAAGACGATTACAGCCGACGTCTGACAGATGCCATTTCTATTTTAGCGAGGATGATTTCAGTGGCGCAACTGTTTGTTCGACTCCCCCGCCTGTGTCTTTTAACCTTGTAATCAGAACGGCGTGCTGCGTCATCATTGCTCCCAAAACACAGGAAGAGATGGCTAGAAAGAAGGAGAAGTGTGGAAAGAAAGAGTGAGAGTGGATAAATAGAGAGCAGGGGATGCTCAAGTGGAAAGTAACTAATGATCCCTTATGATTTGATTTCTGCTGTTTCTTGAAATCGAATTTTAACCTTTGTTGGAGAATGAGTAACTGCATACATCACCAGGTGGTGGAAAAATGCAAATACAAAGAGAGGTAGAAGACCAAATTTAAAGACAGATAGATCACCAGTGAGTCCCAGCTCCTGGAGAGAGAAAAAGATTGTGGTATAGAAGAGCGTTTTGATCTCCCACGCCTCGCCGTCGAGGCCGCAGTTGTAGATTTCCATCCCATCATTTATCTGGCCATCGTGGAGAGGTGCAAGCTGTATCCAGTCCCCACCACGCTCCATAACTCAACCGCTTTTCTCCAGAGAGGTGCTCGCTAAACACCGCCTCCCTCCACGTCTCCTCCTCCCCAGCTCTCATCGCACCCATCGGTCTGTCTTTAAAACAATCGTTAGAGACATAAAAGGCAAGCAGTCTGCAACCCTCCGCTGTAACTCTCCACATATCTGCGAGCCTCCTCCTCCTTGTCTTCCGTGCTGGCCTTGGGGAGAAGAATGCAGCCAACGTGGATGCTCCTCAGGGAGGCTTTAGGAAAAATGGCAGCGATAGAGTCTACAGGGGCTATAATTCACCAGGCAGGCTCCATGATGCTGTGACACGGTTATTAGCCATATAAATTGGAGCTGTCAGTGTGTCATTATTGCTCACATTCATGTGAGACCATCCCTCTTTTTTTGTTTACTTATTTGTTTTTAACCAGCTTTGGCCTCAGATGCTGAGAATACTTTTCTTTTTTTTTCTTTTTTGTATCATGGCAGAGCGATTGATGCCTCTGGCCAAAATACTTTCCTTTTGTTGTTAGTTTGCTTTGTTTCCCCCACTATCGGAATGAGAATAAAACACGCACACATTGGCACAGTTACAGGACATAGATGTTAATTAGGTGGCTGTGCGCCTGCAGTGTGTTGACAGCAAGTAAACACAATGGCAAAGCCTTCATGTGTCAACGTTGTTTTCTGGAGGTTTACTGGAACAGCGTTTCCAGCGTTACATCACTGACTGATAAACAGATAATTAGCATTTGTGTTATTAGTTTTAATAGATAAGCATCTTATTATACCTGTTAACACGCCTGAGGAGCGAAGGTTAATGAATTTACCTTTGTTAGATTCCAAATGACATTTTTAAAACATTTTTATATATTTTTAATAGAATTGTTGTTTCTTTTCTCTTTTCTGAGAAGAGAGAGAACCCCACACTTGTTTGTTTATTTGACTTGCTGGTGATTCTGAACAACACAAAAAGGACTAACAGAAAGAGAGGAAATGATGTAATAACAGAAAAGACTTTTTTTAAGGGGCTCTCAATTGAATTTTCACACGATTAGTTGACGGGTTAGGAAAAGAACTGTTTGACTCGCCAAAATATTTCCCACATTACAGGTTTAGGACATTTACCTGACAGAGATACAAATGCAAAATTACAAAGAGTAGAAACATTTGCCCTCATTTACAAATGCCCGTGTGGATATTTAAATAGCAGTGTCCTAGGAGGAAGACAGAAAAAGATGACAACACTCCATGAGCATTTTGCAGCACAAATGAACCAGCTGCTCGATGAGAGGCTAACTTAAGGCCGGACAGTCCTGATCCCCAAGGATTCCCAGAATCCCATCCAACTACTCTCCAATAACCTGGCCACAAGTGACCGTGTGGTTAGTGAATACCTCAGTCAGCAGAAACTCTTGAAGAGAAGACGGCCGTAGTGATGGCAACATCAGGAAGAAGTACCAAGGGCTCAGAAAAGAGCTCGAGAAGATGTGAAGGGTGAAAGTAACAGTAGTCTTAGTAGTAATTGGAGAACTCAGTGCGGTGACCCCAAAGTTAGGGGAGTGGCTCCAGGAAATCCCAGGAACAACATCTGAGATCTCTGTCCAGAAGAGCGCAGTCCTAGAACACAGCAAAGACAGCGCAGGACCTTCAGGCTCCCACGCCTCTGGTAGAGGACCCGAGCTTGAAGGGTAAAGACCTCTGGAGTGACAAGGGAATTTATTTATCTAAGAGAGAGAGAGAAAGATATC
Source organism: Oreochromis niloticus (assembly GCF_001858045.2). Taxonomy (NCBI): domain Eukaryota; kingdom Metazoa; phylum Chordata; class Actinopteri; order Cichliformes; family Cichlidae; genus Oreochromis; species Oreochromis niloticus. The sequence continues at coordinate 28,563,975 of NC_031974.2, forward strand.
TAAATGAATATGTAAGTGGCACACAGGCTAAAATAAAGGGGATGCTGAATATTGTTAACCCTGAGATTCTCGAGGGTTTTTTTTGTTTTTTTTAAAAAAAAGCTTTATGAGTCAAAGTTGATAAAGACTAGCAGGCTACGAGAAGAAGAAGAAAACTGGTGGAGGACAGGGAACAGCTGATCTGTCAGCCCCAGATAACAAACAAAAAGAGAAAAATCCAGATTCTACTAAGTCTGGTAGCTGATCTCAGAAATAATAGCGACATTGCGTCTACGCTACATCTGGATGTATGTTGTTGTATCTTGTACGTTACGTTTATTTTCTTGTTTGTTCATACATTTTGCTAAACATTTGTTGTCATGCAAATCTGTAAATAAGTATTCATAAAACAGTGACACTGTTGATTCTGTTCTCTTATACAATGAATATGTAGCTACCTTGAATATGTGCAATTTACACACAGATTAACACACTGTAGGTAAATGAGGGCCATTCTTCCTGATTTAACAAAAGTAACACAGCACTTAATTGCTCCCATTTACACACGGAGCACAGTTCTCACTTCAGTAAAATATCAGCTCAGATACTGCGCTTTAAACAATTAATGCTAATGTTTCCTTCACTTGTGTGAAAATGTTTGCTTGATGATGACGGGTTTTGTATTGTGACTCTTCTGGATAATTGTAACAATGCTGACAACAGTGCAGTGCAGTTATAATTCTGTCACTTTTATCAAACATGAATTCCTATCAACAGGAATTTTGGTTAGGACTTCAGAACCAAGCCTGAGAGTCTGTCTTTAGAATTACCAATTATCCAAAGAAATTCCTTTTTTAGAAAGTCAAGAGAGCAAAAGAGAAAAGACACCAATTATGAAAATTTTAAAGTCAGTCAATAAATAAGTTGAATGTGCAGGTGTCTGAGCTGTCAGCAGTTCTTTCCTCTGTTGCAGTGCCAGTCTTTGCACCAGACAGGATTATTTTTTTTAGCTCAGAATCTTTTTTGTTCTATTCAGTGTCCTGTGTCGTGACAGTATCTAAGCACTACACATCAGGTACACGTCCCCCCCCCTCTGGGTTTGGGAGTCTGTTTTATGAGCTGGGAAGCAGCGAGGTCAGGGTCTCTCTGGATTGTGAGATAAATAGACTGTTAGTCAGTGTTTACACCTGGGTCGGAGTGATATATCTCCTCCTGTTTAAGAGAGACATAAAAATCTCATCCCCCTATCTTTGTCTGGCAGTCAAACGCCACAGCCCAACAGACCACAGACATGATGAGAGTTATGGGCTGCAGGTCTGATCGGTACAGTATGCACAAGAAGAGAGATGATTTATTGGCAGGCTAACTTAAGGCTGTAACTTAAACTGACTGCATAAAATAAACTTGGTTCATATGCATCGTGTTTCAACAAGACGAGTAAAGCAGAAGTTCTTAGCGCGCACTGTAACATAATGAAGCCAAATCCATTGAGACGATACCTAAAGGCTTTGCTAATAACACATATGTGAAAAAAAAATCATTAGTCACAGGTTTGTCAGTCCAAAGACCAGAATATAAAACAATATACTAAAGTCAAATAAGATATTCTAGAATTCTAATTTATTTATTTATTTATTTAAAATCACCTTATGTCATTTCCTGTCTTCAACTAGATTTTCTTCCAAAAAAAGAACAGAAAAACTTAATCCCACGATTTATTTTTTCCTGGTAGAAAACAGGAAAATTTTGTAACTTATTTATTAGCGCTTAAGGTGGAATAGGAAGCTCGTTCCACCTTAACTTGGTTAAATGATAGCTCTTCCATAAATTAGGGGGAAAAAAAGTCAGCTGCATCCTCAAATGGTGCTGTTTTGTCAGATGCTGATGGCATCGCTGGGATATGCAAAGGTGCCCTTTAGCACTGGTGCTTTGGTGCATCGCACAAAGGAAGCATAGCAAGAGTGATGAAGTCCATATTTAGAAGATGGAGGGGGTGGTGGCAGGGCAAACCAGAAGTTGTTTGCTGTTAAGGTGTGCTTTAAACTTTGTTTTACTTCATTTTCAGTCGCTTTCTTTTTAATTTTGCTTCTATTGCCTGCTTGGTTGGCTTAGGGCACTAAAACAAATGGTTAGGTTTAGGGAGAGAAAGTATGATTCTTTACAGCACAGTGAAAAATGTACTTAACCTATTCCTTTCAAATGTCACGCTGAGCAGCCCATTTCAACCAACCATATGTATATATCTGTGAGACACTGAGACAAACCAGCTCTTTGTCCTGGGATTGAGAACGAGCTGGGGAGTCATGTCTATATGTAAACTGAAGACTTTTTGATACAATATAACAAATAAATGATCGAGAACAAGGGGGATGTGTGGAGCTGTAATAACTACTAAAGCACAAAGCTGATGAGCCGTGCCATGAAGCTTTATGGGAAAGAGTTGTTTAAGATAGAAGAAGTTGGCTTCATGCTGAGAAAGGACACTACAGATGAGTGTTCATGGAGAAGTATAGAGAAGGTTGGAAGGAGTTGCACTGCGTCATTGTGGCTCTAGAGAAAACATATAGCAGAGTGCCAGAAGAGGAACCGTTGTACCTCATGAGGGAATAAGCAGTGACAGAGAAGTTTGTCAGGGTGGAACAGGACGCGCATGAGGATAGCGAGGCACTGCTGAGGTGTGAATTAGGCGTGACAGGTGATGGGTTCAAGGTGGGTTTAGAATTACTTTGGACATTGGCTGTGAACCGCTTGTTCTTTGCGATGGTGATGGACAGGCTAACAGATGAGGTCAGGTAGTCTCCATAGACTATGATGCAGCTGGAAGAGAATCTGGAGAGGTGGAGGTATACCCTGGAGAGAAGAGGAATGAAAGTCAGTCGAAGCAAGACTGAATATGTGTGTGTGAATAAGAAGGAGATAGGTTTAACAGTGAGTAGAGATAGTGAAGGTGGACAGATTTAAATATTTGTGATCAACCATCCAAAGTAACGAACATGAGGGCTGAAGAAGAGAGTGGAGACAGGGTGGAGTGGGGGGAGATGAGTGTCAGGGGGGATTTGTGACAGAAGACATGCAGAGGGCTGGTATATAGAAGAGGATGCTAGGGATAGGGTGACATAGATAATCTGCAAAGATGACCCCTAAGAGCAGCAGCTGAAAGAGGAAGGTTACTAAATTATATTATTCGCTTGACTTCAAGGGTGTGAAATTCTGTGACTGACCTTAATCTAAAGTTCAAAAAAACAAAAACAAATTATGGGTAAAAAGTGTTTCAAAGTACTGAGTAGATGGAACACAGCTTTAAATTTATAGATGTAAGATTAAAAATAATTTTTGCTAATTCATTTCTTAATAACTTGCACCCCTCCTTCTAGGAACACAACGCCTAGCAATTTCTGAGCACACCAACGCACTTTAGCATTTTCAGAGGACGGCTATCAACAAGCAGGCCGAGCATATTTAATGTCCAATAATGTAGTGAGACAGCTCAACACATGAACAGCAACGCAAGTGTGCACACATGAACACACGCACATATGCCTCAGTGCTCACACCAATATCGAATTATCCTGTCTGGTAAACACTTTCTTTCCAGACCACTTTGTCATTTGAACCTAAAATTCTAATTTGGTTCTGCATTAAATTACCCACAATTACCTTTTCAGGGCTGCTTTAATACTTTTTTTCCTCTTCATCGCTGTCAGCCCCTTGCCACATCATCCACTCTCTCTCTCTTTCACTCCACCTTGCTGTCTCTTTCCTTCTCCGTAAGGCCGACTCCTCCTTCACATGCGAACCCGCACACATGCCGGGCAGCTTAGGCGCCCTGAGGAGTAGCTGTCAATCACCCGTCAGGCTCCCAGGTCAATTTGCCTGACTGCCAAATGTGTCGTATCAGTGTGCTCCCCAGTGTCAAGAGCCCTCATTATGGGCCAAAGGCTAAACCAAGGAAGTGAATGAGGCTTTCCTCTTCATTATTTTCAGTCCCTCATGACCTCCTAACCTTCTTGCACTCTCTACAACTAAAACTTCAACCCCCCAGTCCCCAACCCCACCCACCCATACCTGGCTGTAACAATACTCAAAGAACCCATACTGTTATAACCATGTTTACTTGTTGCAGCCCTTTTTCTTAGTGGCATGCTTCTAGCACCTTTCTTTCTTTGCTTGTTTTATTCCCTGTCTTAGAACTTTCACTTCCCCTCAAAAGATCCCCCAAGGGCTAGGCACAAGAAAAGTGTTTCACAAGTGGCCTTGGAGATGTGTTTTCCCATAATGCACCCCAAATGGTGCCCACTGCTTCCTCCCTTTAATTGTCAGATTAAAAAAAAGAGACTGACTTGATGCTTTTTAGATATCAAAAGCTCAGCCAACAAGCAACTAGGCATTCTTTCTTCCAACGGATGCCAATTGGGAAACTTTATCTTTATGCTCACTTGGGGTGAGGATAGTCATGAGAAAGATGGTAGATCAGCCAAAAACTACACAAAAGGAGCTTGCTAATGATCTAAAGGCACCTGGGACCACAGTCGCAGTGAATACCATTGGTAAAAAAAAAACCCTACAGCACCTGTACGTACCCCCTGCTAAAGAAGGCACACGTACAGATCCGTCTTAAGCTTGCCAGTGAACATCTAAATGATTCAGAAAAGACTTGAAAGAAAGTGTTGTTGTCAGCTGAAACCAAAATTGAGCTCTTTGACATCAAGTCAAGAGAAATGCTGAGTAAGACCCACATAACACCATCTCCGTAAGCGAGCAAACTTGACAAAGTAATAATATATTAAACTGTAAGATAAAGTGTCTCATCTTTTGAACAGCTTTGTTTTTGAGGGGATCAATCTGATCAGTAGAACCACCCCGAAGCGTGTGGAGTGTCTCATCGTTGGCAAGCTACCGTGACAGTGGAGTCGCATTGGCAGCGAAATTATTTCACTCCTGGTTATTAATTCACAAATCAATTAACTGTCATTGCAGCATCTGTCTGACGAATCGCTTGTAATTAGCCCGTAGGTGTAACAGAGCCATCTTCTGTTATCTGTCTCCCCGCCTGCATGCTGGTCAGGCTGGCTGATGTGAGCAGAGATGGGCTTTCCTGTGCATTAGCCTAACACAATTAAACTAATTATTGATTTTTGTTTCACCTCCACGCTATCCACGGCCCAGATAGCACTGTGTAAAATGGAAAAGGCCCTGATTTCTGGATAGATTAGATGAGTAACCAGAATGAGCGAATGAGTAAAAGCGTTTACCGAAGGACGTCGGTAACTTTAGAGTACTGTTTATTTTCAGTTCTGAGCTCCACACGACTATAAGGGCAGCAGTTTCCTATTATATGGGACATACATACAGAGCAGTAAACAAGGTTATCTGGAGACCTTGATGGCTTCACCTCACTAACACAAAGGCTTCAGTGTTTGTTTACCAGTCCATCTTATCAGCAAGTCAATGAATCACAAACAGCATCTGTGCGTGTATTAAATATCGTCCTTGGTGCAGGTCTACTCGCAAAATATACATAACCTGTAGCAAACAGAGATTTTTTTTCCTGCTTAATACAGAAAAAGCACTGACTTGCTTCACATTTACGTACCAGACAAGCAAGCCAGCTTTCTAACGCTAATTGCACAAAGACAGCTAATTGTAACACAAAGCGATAATAATGTATGTTCTAACTTATCTGAGCTATCAAAAGTGTTTATAAATATAATATATCGATCTTAACCTTAATGATCTCTTGTGTATAACTATTTTTTGACATTAGAAAATGTCAGACATAAGCATACAAGCCAGGATGTTATTTCCTTGCATGAAAAGTAGGCTTATTTGGCCACACCACGACTAAGCGTGCCACTGTTGGCACCGTTGCAAGCAGTGGGGTTAGATTGACTGTGTACCATTTGGCCTGCCGTGTGTGAGAATGTCAAGTGGCTTAACCCAAGGCTCATTCATCTTTGCCCCCTCCTCAGTTCATGCCAGCATCGAGCTAAACAGCCCTGCATGCAAAGTCTGCCCCTCGTGGATAAGCCTCATTCAGTCTGGCATGTGGTGCTTGACCACGATGGGAGGAGAACAAAACAGGAAGTGTGGCAGGAGAGACTCGGAAGAGTAGAGAGCATTCTTAAAGCGGTTAGGAGGTAGGCTAATCCTTCCTCCCCTACCAGGTGCTGAGAGAGGAGATAACTTGGGAGACAATACCAACAACTAGGTCTCTCCATATGGTCCTAAGTGTGAGTGCGTGTGAAAGCTGCTAAGCAGCAGAGAGGTGGGCAGGCTGAGTGACTGGCTCAGTGGGTGTAGGGGGAGAGGGACTGGCATAGAGAAGGATAACAAGAGTGAATGGGAGGGAGCGAGAGGTCTTTGTTTTTGCAGGCCCAAACAGAGATTAGTGGCTTGCTGATGTTTTCTGTCAGTAGCCACACTGTGCTTGGCTGCTTTGAGGGGCCACAGCTCAATGAAAGTGAACGTGATGAGATGGCCCCCTCAGCTTAAAGCCTTGATGACTGATCTGTTTCTGAGAGCTACTGGATTGACCCTTTGGGCTGCTGAAAACACTTAGATAGTGCACACACAGTGCTTCACTGATAAGGATACAATTAGTGAGTTGTAGTTGTATAGGGACATAAAGGGACAAATTCCTTAATGTGGATACATTTTGCTTTTTGTTTTCACTTACTGGGATATAAAAACATCTTCACTAGCCTAACCTTCTTTACAACAATGATTTTAAACACCACTTTATATGTTTAAACTTTACAAACCTGCTTCTGTATCTAAACTCACACACCATCTTGCTAGATAGCTTGCTAGCATGCTAGCTAGAGGCATAAGTTTGAGGCTACTCAAACTTAGACCCCTCACACCCATATGCTTGCAAGAGATGGCAGCCCCTCCCTGATCCTGGTTCTGCCAAAGGTTTCTTCCTTTTAAAGGGAGTTTTTCCTTCCCACTTTCACTGAAGGCTTGCTCATAGGGGGATTTTCTCTTTTGTTGTAGGGTCTTTACCTTGCAATATAAAGTTCTTTGAGGTGACTGCTGTTGTGATTTAATGCTATATAAATGAAAATGAGTTGAGCATAGTGTGGTATAGTATAGTACAGGATTGTTGCCCTGTTGGGTGACATTATTTAGGCCAAGCTTTACAAATAGCCAAACATTTGACTCTAGAATACTTTGATATACAGAGGAGTTCATAGTCAACTTAATAGCTGCAAGGTCACCAGTTCCTGTGCAGTTCATTACCTCTCAGGTTCCTTCAATTTTAAACCAGTATACACACATTTTACTTGGTGGTTAGTAAAATATTAATACGCTTAGAAAGAAATCTGGAGAAAATTTACACTGCTGTAGGTACTGCTTTGCTTGTTATGTTAAAATCACTAACTGTTCGAGAAAAAGAGCCAAAATGACCTCCTCTGTCACCCCAGTTCCCTTTGTATAGCCCCAGCAACAAAAAAAAGGAAAGCTGGCTTATTGTGTCTTTGTAGGGTCCTGTCACATTTGATTCATTATAAAACCCTGATAAAAGTGCAGTACAGCAAGTTTCCCCAGTTACCTCACCGCCCACTCAGAGGCATTCTCATATCTGGCAGCCCCCATTGTGAATTCCGCGTTTCATGCTTCCACTGTGTGAAAAACTTTACGTCTGTCTGCAGAACTCTGCGCTCTACCTTTTATAAAAGCAAAAGTCTGCCAGACTGAGACCAAAGAGAATGAGGCCTCTTTGTTTCTTTTTGATTTTTATATTCATACCTCTATTACCATCAGTAGTGTCAGATTACAGGCAAAATCACTTTTAGCTTTGACCTACATTTTTATATATTGCTTTCTTCTTTTCTCTCTTTGCCTTACCTGAAAATTCATCAGTTAGTCGACTGTCGACAACTTTTGCAGTAGGAAAGTTGGGTTTTTTTTAATGTATAGGTGTGTGTGTGCATGTGTGTGGGTGTATTATTTTTTATTCATTCAACATTTCTGTGACTGTGTGCTCAAAAACGGGACATGCATGGGCATTTGAAAAGAAAATTGCAGGTGAGCATCCAGATGTAGGAAAAGATTCTGTAAACTTGAGATGGCGAGATTGTGGCCATTTCTTAGACTGAAAGAAGAGTGTTGTTTACCACACACTTTCCTCAGTCTGAGAGAGGGAGGTGATACGCTGATAAAATGCCATGCCGAGCGAGATAGGACATGACACAAAGTTGGCCGCCCCTCGACAGCCTTTCCACTTTTCACCCTCGCGTTGTGTGAATGTTTTTTGTTTTTTCTTTTGGAGATATGCTCCATTCTCCACTGAGACTTTTTTGCAACAGCAGAACCTGAATCAAGACCAAGTGATAAGATCAGGAATGTAAGACTCCCTGATAGTGCTCCCGCTTCTCACGTAACACCTTCTCTTTTCCATACGTGAACAAATGATGTTCCAGCATTATCTCCTAATGGGCGAGGTTACTGTGTGCACCGATACACTTTATGTAGTCAGACGAACAAAATCCGCAGTGTTTCACAACTGACTGCTACACAAAGATTAGCTGTCTTTGCCATGCTTTGGAAAATTCTCTTTATTATATTTGTTTAACTGCGAACCACAAAAGCAGCCTCTGTGCTCGAGACGTTACTAAACATCTGACTGTGCCCGACATGTGAAACATCAGAGTATGCCATCCTTTTTTTTTTCTCTTTTTCTAATCAAGGGTAGCTTTGTTAGGCCAACTCAAAGAAGGGAGATCATCAAATGCCAAGGTCTGGTTTTGGTGGTTATATATCTCCTCGGGCCTGTCCTCAGCACACACTGAAGATAATCTCACAATGACCACCTTGTCTGGACACTGTGGGAAGAGGCGGGATTTAAAAAAAAATGTGTAGCCAGCGGTTTGAGCTCCAGATGCCCCGAGGTGTATACCGGGCTTGTTTTTACAAAAAGCCACAAATAGGAGCTGAAAAACGCTGCAGAGCAAACTAGTTTATGAGATGCCGGTGCTTTATAGAACTAGATGCAGCTGATGTTCGGCAGAGAAATGTTTCGTAATGAGACATGTGTTTACTTGTAGAAAAGAGGAGGAAAAAACACTGACGCAAACGGCTGAAAGGAGCTACGAAGCCCTTAGCAACCGCCTCGTGCTGATGGGGCTGGTTTCAAAGCCAGAGCGCTTTTTTATTATTGTTTCCAGTTTAATTGTCAGCGAATTCTCATTCATTCGGCGTCTGATTCTTCCTCGCCGTATATTGCATCGCTGACAGTTTGAATGGTTTTGCTTTCATTACGGAGCGCATTATCTCTTCCCTTCATGGAAGATGCTGGTGTTTTATTGTAAATGGTTGTAGTTTTTCTTTTAAGACCTTCAGTCTATTTTTTTTTTAACCTCAGTCTTCTTGTTAACATTCCAAGGAAATGCCCTTCATAAATATTGATGTGCATTAAAACGCATCATCACCTTTTGGAGAACACTCAACACACAAGGATCTAAATCCAGACTGGCTGGTTATGCTGCAGATAGCAAGATGTTCCCTCTCTGCTCCTATAAAGGGAAAAAAAGTCTTTTCCAGCTCCCGGTTCCTCTAGCCTAGCGCTCCTTCTTGCTTGTTTTTGATCTTAGGTGACAAGTGAGGGCTTTTGCAGACAGGAGAAGAAGCAGGCAGCGTGGTGCACCCAGAAAAGTGGCTTTGATAGTTGAAATTAATGAGGCTGGATATGTTTGGCTCCGCTCGTTATGCCTACACATAGACCCCAAACCCCGGGGGCCCCGGAGTTCTGTTTTTCGTCTTTGTGCCATGATCTCTCTGTCTCCTGATTTAGCACATCCTTTACTCTTTTTTTCCTCTTTCTTCCCTTCGTTGCTTTTTCTGTCTCCACCCCCCCCACCGCCCCTGTTTTCCACCCACATCTCACCTCCATCTCTCAAACTCTGTCTACTTGTGTGGTATGTGGAAGATAGAGATAATATAATCAGCTGTGCATGGTGAGAACAATAAGTGTGTCGTGTCTGTGCTGACAAGAAGCAGACGCCTCTTCAAAGCCACCTTAACATTCCACTTCAGCCCTAACTGCACGCGGCTGGAGGAAGGCAGAGGGGTGGGGCGGCTGAAAAGGTTTCCTCTCTCTCAGTGCCGAAGGAAGCTGCCAGGACCTGTAAATGTTCGTGTTATTCAGCTCCGTTGTCATGGACGTGTGTGCATGCATTTCCCATGAATTAGTGTTTGTTAATGAAAGTAAAAAGTACTTCTGTCTGAGTTGCAATTCAGAATGAGACTCTAACAAAGACGGTCAGTCTCACGATATAAGTGTTTTTGTTTCAGTGATTGTGCACGTGTGTGTGTGTGTGTGTTAAGGGGTTGATGGGCTTGAGGTTGGTCCTGAGATAAGGGGAACATCTGTTAGTCTGTCTTTATCTCTGGCAGAGCTCCTGGCACATCGTAGTAAGAAGCCCCATCTAATCAGAGCAGACAGAGTCGGGAGGGGCAGTGGGGGGTTAGCATGTCTGCCAGCTCTGGGGTCCTTTCTGCCTCAGCCCTGGCACCAGGATGCACACACAGACACGCAAACCCAGACTCATCTGCAAAGAGACCTTTTTTTCTTTTCCGTCTTCACACTTTGTCATTTTAGCATCACCCTACCATCGCACACAGCTCGCATCGGTCATTCTGTCGGCAAAGATTTTCACAATCGTCACTTCTGTCTGCCACGTTTTTGCCAGGCAGTCTGTAAAACAAAGTGGTTCTCTATCTGGTGGATTGAATGAATTTTGCCCAAAGAAACCAGTTTCAGCATTTTATTCACTGTTGCTTTAGAGTTTTGTTTTTTTTGTTTTTCCATCAAACTGCAGCAATCCTCACTGCATCAACCGCAGCCAACTTCCAGAAGCCAAACACAATACCTGTTCGACATGGACTGTCTGATATTGACTGCTTGGTGAACTCGCCGTGCATCAAGATCGATTTAGGTCTTCTTCCATGTTTTTCCCCAACCTGGAGAATTTGCTTTGCTGCACTTATTGTGTGCGTGCATGCGTCTGCGCGCGTGTGTGGGCGTTGGTGCGTGTGTCAGAGTAACCAGCAGTGACACCAGCCTGCAGTGGAGCTGGTCCTGAGGAGCTCTAATAAATTTAGGTGGGCCTTGTCACCAAGTGTGTCTGTGCGTCGCTTTGTCGATCATGAAAGCCGACAGGTTTATGCAGCTGAGGTTGGATCCCTGGGGAACGCAGAAGAAGCACCCAGGGGCATTCACACACACATGCGCGCGCACACACACACACACATGTCGGGTATTTATAACTTGTGGGGACATCTAATTGACTTAATGCTTTCCCTAACCTTAACCATAACGTAATTGTAACCCTGACACTAAAACCAAATTTTGAATCTCAAAAATGCCTTCAAACTTGTGAGGACCAGGATTTTGGTTTACCTTTTGGCCATAACTCTTGTACATGTACAGGTTTTGGACAAGGGGGCATTAATCACACTGTTCTTGCCATAGCAAAATCCTTTCAAGCTGCAGGGCAGCCAGGATACTCTGTAGTAGTTCACTACATTAGAAAGTTAAAACGATGCAGACTTCCAGCAAAGAACAATCTGCGATCAGCTTACTCATATCAGAAAGAGATTCCAGTTGCTATTTTTTCCTTATTGTTGTGTCTAACAGGGCATTTTTGAAGACGGATGCTTTTTAGCAGCACAAACGCACTCTGCAGTAAATACTTCTGTTTTTATATTCTCGAGCACTCGGGCCTTAATTTTCATTTTAATAACTGTGAAGAAAAACACAGGCACCGGGAGATACCATCTTTCATTTGCTCTAACTGGGAGTCAAAGATTATTATTTCCCACCTCATCTCTGTAATGAAAATTTATTTCAACTAGAGGAGGGCTGCTTGTATTTATGGGAATTAATTCACATGTGCATGGGTGACAGTGAAGGAAACACTAGCCGACATCTGATTTATGTATTTCGCATGGACGGATGAGGGGAGATTGCAAATCAGGTACCTTACTTTATTCGGGGAAAACGACAGGAGAGAAAGTTTCTTGAATTTATGTTTGTTTCTGTTTCCCTTGACTTCTCAATCCAAGTTGCATTTTGTTGTAAGCTTGTGTTTGGCCTCAATCCTGCCTGGAAAAATGACTCCCTTTCATTCTGCATTTGATCCCAGAAAATGACAAAAACCATTTGAACTAGCTGAATGACTCCCACCTGTAGCATACTTCTCCCCTGACAATCTCACACATGGACATTTCCAAATATGGGCCCCTGATTCACCCCCTCCCTTTATAAAAGTCAAAAGTCACACACCAAACCCCCTATAATGACTTAATAAATGCAATTTTCTTCTTCTTCTTTTTTCTTTAAATCCTTACCATGACAACTCTCAGAGGGGGAGACCTTTGACTTGTCACCCACCCCCGAAGCTCTGCTGCCTTTTGTTATGCTGAGTCTTAACATGTGTCACTTTCACTGCTGCACTTTTCCACTGCCTGTTCAAGATAAATACCAATTGGGAGCCCAGCTTGTCAGGAGAAATTATGGCATCACGTCTCATGTTGGAGAAAAGACAGAAATCTTGTTGTTTACACACATGCCATTTAAAGCTGGACTTTAAAAGACAGACCCTCTTTCTCCTGAGCAAACACTCAGGGGTTTAAGAGATTGAGGGAGAACTGAAACCTCTCCAGCGACTCAAGGGGAGGGAAGTGAAGGCAAAGGTTATGGCAGCTCTGGTTTGTATCCATGTGACTGTCTGGGTTGCTCTACATTTAATCAACGCGTCTCTCAGTGTGTTTGTGAATTTTTTAGTTCCTGTCTGTAACTGAATGTTTACATTTCTGCACTTAACATGAATGGTTTGAGGATCTGCTTTTCTCTTCCTTTTATTTGGAGAATTGTTGAAGAATTGTGCGATACAGGTAAGGAGCTGTCAAACATCAGGATTTCAGTTTGTCGCGCATCGAGCGGGTCCTTTTGCTGTGATTTTAGTCCTCAGATTTAAATGAAATGGGACCACTCTTGAACTCGGGGCTCTTGACTACAATGCTGCACATACACATTTTTCTGTCCGATAAACAAATGAACCCTTTTACAGACTCACTTTGAAGTCTCTGACACATCTAGGTTCACACAAACCCTGTGCCATGGCCTTGCCTTACAGGTCTATTCAAAGCACAGTGATGTAGCATCAAGAGCCAAACCCTGTCACTTTAAAACCTTCCAAGCTCATACCTCTGGAGGTAGGCAGGCATGGAGGAGATAAGGCTAAGCCCACACCTTTCTTTTTTCTCTCTCTCTCTCTTCCTTTTTCTCGATTGCTCTCTGGGTTTTTTTTCTCCACATTTTCCTTTACAGCAAGCCGAGGCATGGAGGGTGTTGCGATATCCACAGTTCAGATGTTCTATTGTAAGTCCACGTTGTGTCACCTCATAAAGAAAGAGTAGGGTGATCTATCAGTCACAGCACTATGTGCTGTGGCTCTTATAACCTTGAAGCAGTTATGGGTCTAATAGAATTGTAGAAGATGGCTGTGACTATTGAACCTGTTCTGAATGGTTTAATGACAGTATCTTATAATACTCCATAAATGTTTTAACATGTTATAAAGATTCAATCACTGTTAGACAGAAATAGACAGAAATATCTCACAGAATGAGAGGGGAAAAAACATGTTTACTTCAAAAATACAAGCTGTTGTATTCACCTCTAACACGTTGTTTCTACGGAAACCTAGTGCTTGCTAACTGATCGAGGTATTTTTGTCTTCTAAGTGAAGTACTTGGCCTCTGGTAGGGACAAGCGGGTGTTATATTGCATCAGCTACTCCTCAAGTTGGTTTGTTGTTGGATGTTAAATTGGTTCCTTAAAACTTAAAAGTTAAGTACAACTGGTTTCTAAATGTCTGTTTGTTCTTTATTTTTAGGTCATTAGCTTTCATTTCATAAAAGTTTTGTCCTACACATCCCCCTCCTCTCACACCCAACCGACAGTTTGCAACAAATGACTGCCTCTGATCCTGCTTCTGTTGGGGGTTTCTTCCTGTTAAAAAGGAGTTTTTCCTTCCCACTGTCGCCAACTGCTTGCTCATAAGTGGTTGTCTCATTCTGGCACCAAATAAATCAAATAGAATTGAAAGTTGGCATTACACATGGAGAATGTCCTCTGGTAGTTCTGTTCAGCTGAACCCAGCTGTGATTCTTGCAGCCCGTATATGTCAGCTCTATATAGTGCTAAGCATAATAGTGGGAAGGCAACCAACCAGCATGCTCCAACCCCTAAGAGCTTCCCTCCTGCTTACCACCAGGGTGTCAGGCTCCTGACTCGGGGTGAAGTAGCAGGAGGGATGGCCTTTGCACAGGAGCTTCTCCCTGCTGTGGAATACTTAGCAGATCATCATAGGAGCTACATCGACTTCCACCAGGGTAGTTCTCAACAACATGCAATACTAAAGGAATGGTGGCGTTGCCCTGTAAAATATCTGCAACATTTGTGCCCCCTAACATTTTAGCAATCTTTCAAACATTTGCTAAATGTGCTTACTGTTCACAGTACATCTGTAGTATCCATGTTCAAAAGAGACACTCCACATCAGTTAAACGCATCCCTAATTTAGCTTTAATTTTCCAAAAAGAGAACCATAAGATTTGTCATGTGTTGCAGTTGCACATCCAAGTAAAAGTAATTTCAGTAGATGCAAACTGTTGAATTTGCAGAGACTTCTACATTTTAGTGCCCAGTAGGCTGCATAGATTATATAACTGATTGCTGCCGTTACACTGCAAGCATAAGCATTTCATCATACATCCATTGACCTGACTGGAAGCATATTACACAGCATGTATACACACTATATTTGATGGAATTATTAGAGGCAGGTGTGTTGGGCTTACTGTCATTACCTCTACCATCCGGAGAGGAGATAAACAAAAACTAGCATTTATGCGTCACGCACATCTGTTTGACATGTTTGTACACATACAATTTGCGCTTCACTGGGTTATATATTGCCACACAAATTGCACAACCCTCGCCTGTGCAACGTAGGCGGGCATCTATACAGTTTTTATCCGGACAATTTCCACTTCTTTGCACACAAGCAACAATGCACATTTGCCAGGAATGCACTAGATAAACATGCATTCACACACCTGACACATCAAGCAGTAGGCACGCGCTCTTTCACCGTCCGGAGTGGCTTCATAGCCTGTGATTTAATGGTCATTTTGTCGGCCGCAATAGCATCCTTCCCCATCCCCTGGTGCCCACTGGTAAAATAACAGGCTCTGGGCTCATCCACAAAACCCACAGGACTACACTTGAATCATTGCTACAATTTGAGCTATCAAATCATAATGGGAGGATGAGATTGCCTTTCTTTCCTTGGTGCACGAGTGTGTGTATGTGTGCTTGAATGTGTACACGGTGAGTAGCTAAGCAGGTTTATATTCTCTGGGTATGTAGCCTTGGGTTAAAGTGTTGTTATAGCACATATTTGTTCTCCTATTATCTTACTGAGAAGATACTAGGCCTCCTTTGTTGTTTTACTGTTTTTTTTTTTTTATTCCAGAGCTCCTTGTTTTAATTATTAAAAGTGAGAAATGGCTCAATAGTTAGCTGTTGGCTTTTCTCTGAATGCGTCTCTAGGTTAGGTTTTGTCAGTAATTGTGTTGTCTTGTACTACATCCTTAGATTTTGCTCATACTGGTATGTTCTCAGACTGTTACCTGGACATTTTTTGTCTGTCTAGTTGTTGTGCAGTCCATTTGTCTGGTCCGTGTAATGGGAAATGTAAGACACATATCAAAAGGGGTGAGGTCATCTTCTTTGCCTGCAAAGAAGCCTAAGCGGATATTTAAAGCTGAATATATTTCTTATGACATCACACGGTGCAGACCATTAACAGTATCCTCTGTATCTGGCTGCCGTGGCTCTGTTTCCTGATTTCTCTCTAATTCCTGCCTTGACATTCCAACCTTGATGTCCGCTCGCTTTACGTCACCTCATTCTTATGTGTGCTCGTAGTTAGCGCTTAATATTATGGCATCTTCAAGGCCTTCCCTTTTAGTTGACATCACACCGTGAGTGACAAGATATCAGTGGCACAGAAAAAGCAGACAAAAGAGAAAAGGGCAGAAAGCAATGGATGATTGCCCTCAGCCCAGAGACACTGTTATTACATAGCAGTCTGTGCCACCACAAGAGCAGTGAGGTCAATTTTTCCTCTGTGAATGGAATGTAATTTACCGTCAGCTTTGTAAAGGCAAGTCTTGGTCATGGTGGAGGGAGCTCTCTCTTCTGCTCTGGGCTAATGATCGCCTTTGACAGAGGAATGGCCGCCGTGCTTTTCACCGCAATCCTTATTCCACTCGCATTGATCCCCCCTGCCTATTTTCACACAGTAATGGATGGCATTGTCCCTCCCTCGCCACTGTTAGTACAAATAATTACGAATCAATATGCACTCAAGGCCCCGCATCAGAATATCATTTTAACACATGATTTATTCCCGCTAATGCCGCGCAGTCCTTCCCATGTGTAGGAGTCAATGGTGGGCTGTACTGCGACCAAATCCCTAACCGCCCTGTGAGATCAATCAAAGCAATCAGCTAAATATTCTCAAACAGGGCTGGTGCATGAAAGAAGAAGTGCTTTTTCTTTCATTCTTTTCACCTAATGTAGGTATCCCTGTGTGGAATGACAGGTGGATTTAGTTTTTGTGTTTTGTCATGGTGAACACATAGAAATTGGCTTTTTTTTATTATGTTGAAATATGCCCGTGACTCATGCAATGCCATCAAAACTTGATATGACTGCACACTTCAATATTGGCTCTGCAGACCCTCAAACAGCTGCAGTAAGGTCTAATGTTGCTCTCTTAACCCATCAAACTAACATTCTAAATATGACTTGGCAAGGAAATCATATCAGAATCATCTGTTTGCCCAGGCTTGGTGCTTTAAGGCTAGCACACTAATCTCTTCGCTCTCCAGCCCTGTCAAGACCGGTGAAATGTCATGCAGTGTTCCTCGCTCTGATGATGTGTGTGTATGCATTTGTGTGTTAGGGCTTGTCATTTGACATTTTTGGCAGACAGAAGAGCCAGATTGCTTTGAATCGTAGTTCAAGTATTCCACCTAACCGAGCCCTTCAAATTCTAGCTCATCCACTGCCATCACTGTCACACAGAAGTGGAAAAGGTCACATAAACCATGCCTCTGCTCTCAGCAGCCTATAGGTCGTGGTATAAATGACCCAAAATGATTCGAATGATTAGTGAGTGGTTTGAGTAGCACCACACACAAATGTTATCTAAAACATTTTTTATTGATAATTGAGATATTTATATATAAACTCATGCTGGCTATCTACACTGAGATAGAGTGGGAAATCTGTTAGGAACAAAAGGATGCCACATCTTTTTTGATGGAAATGAAAATGATCAAGTTGCACAGGGCTCAATTCAAAGACACCCTGAAAATCAAATGGAAAAAAAAAAAATGATGCAGCAGGTTTGTCCATTGTACTGAAATTTCATTGCAGCAACAAGTGGTGATTGGGCATGCTCCTAATGAGATCACAGAAGGTGTCTTGGGGATCTCACTGTGCATCCTGGTGGCATTAGATGGACAGAAACATAATGGGGGGCCGGAGCTTGGGAGCTAATCAATGTATCAATTCCTTCATCCTCCAGGCTGCATACTCTCACCCCATGAGGCCAGAGATTGTCATACCCCAGGAGGACATTAGGACTCACTGCAGCAGTGTAGCGTCTGACAGTGGGTCCAAAGACTTCATCCTGATACCTAATGGCAGTCAGGGTGCTGTTGCCTAGCCTGTAGAGGTCTGTGCGTCCCTCCATGGATATGACTCCAGACCATCACTGACGCACCACCAAACCTGCTGAATGAAATCGCAGCATAACATTCTCTACAGCTCCTCCAGGGCCTTTCACATCTGTCACATGTGCTCAGGGTGAACCTGCTCCCATCCATGAAAAGCACAGGGCACCATTGGTGGAGCTCCTAATTCTGGTATTCTATGGCAAAAGCCAATCAGGCTCCATGGTGCTGGGGAGTGAGCACAGGGCTCACTAGAGGACATCGGACCCTCAGGCCACCCTCATGAAGTGTGTTTCTGATTGTTGGGTCATTTTGTAGGTCTGGCAGAGCTCATCCTGTTCCTCTCCACATTCCTGCTAAGGACCTTCTGCAGCCCCAACCAGCTCTCCTAGAGTAACTGTCTCCTCGAATCTTCTCCCTGCTTTTGAGTTTGTGCTGGGAGACACAGCAAACCTTCCGATTGTTGCCGTTCTAGTGCACCTGTTCTTAATTTCATTGTAACACCAAAGCAGCTGAAACTGATTAGCAACCCCGTCTGCTACTGACCAGATCAATATTCCAGAAGTTTAACTGACTTGATGCTAAACTCTCATTAAAAATTTTGAGTTTTATGATTGAAATTAGCTCTTATTTATTTTCTTTTATTTATTTGATACAAGTGGGTGAGGTGATCTCTGAGCTCTCTGTTATTGCATAAGTGTTCACATTCACATATCTTTATTATTTTTCTGATAAAAATAGAGGTTAAAAACAGCAGCTGTGCTCTGGGATTGGATATATTGCCACTTAAAATCAGACTTTTATTCCTGATATCCACATGCACTGGCTTGAGTCATTGTCAGGATGATACTATGTTGTCTGAATCTGCTATAACTCTACAAACACCACTTCTGTCTCTACTTCATAGCTGTTCAGCCATTGTCTTTGAAGGTTTTTGTGGTGAGATCAAAATGTGCTGTTGGCGAGTGTTGATGCGCGCTGCCTCTCCGGGGTACAATCTGGTAGACACAATCAGGAAGATAGGGCCATACGAACTCCATCTCAACTATATACGTGCCCTAAAGGCAGATCCCTGGCATACAGATACTGGGCATACACTCAGAGCAGAGTATTCATGTACTGTAGACAGACTGGGGCACTGTCTGTGGAGAATTCTATCAGAGATACAAAGACAAGAATGACTTAATATTCTTGTGTATGAGCAGACAGAAAGTAGGACAGCCAGCTGGCGGGGTCAAGTCAGGTCATGGATGTTCTTCTTGTGTCAAAAACACACCCACAAACTCTCTCTCACACAGACAGAAACTCATCTTTGCACATTTCCTCTTGCAAGATGGCGTGCGACGATGCCCATTTCAGGCAAAAATAACAGTATTTGATTCTTAGCAGTTGAAACAAAAACAAATATGGCAGCAGCATCTCCCGACAGATGGAGGTCGGAATTTTGGAAAGTAATTTTTGTGCCACGGCTTTTAGAATGAACGCGGCCTGTGCAGACCCACGTCTACACGTATATCCACACACCATCTCTGAGTGTTAGCGAGCGTGAGCGCGCTGTCTCGTCAGCAAAGGGAGATGAGTGGTTTTGGGATTCTCTTTGATGGCTCTGCCTCCCCTGCCGAGACACCAAGTCATCTTCTTTTGCTGTCCATTCTTCCCAGATATAGTGATGCAGTGCAACTGCACATGTGGCTATCTTTGAACGCAGGAGACATTTTCAATCTTTTGTGGGGGTTGTAATGGCAAAGGGAAGGTCAGTGTTCCCATCATCTCCTGCACCAATGCTAGTCTGTCTTTCACTGGCACCAACACACGCATGCAGACACACACAGACAGGGAAAAGATGACAGTCCTGGCTAAGCAAGAGAGATGTAAGAAAACCCCAGTGTACACTCACCAAGGGTGGAAGTACACAGATATCAACAGGCCTCGTAGGAAATAGTTAGCAAACACGCGTTTTGTGTGCGTCTAGTTATTCCTCTAAAATTTGAACGCTGTATAGTAGTTCAATTTAACTTCTTTTGTTCAATCTGACCTTGAACCATAGTTATCACAAATCCTCTCCACCTTGCACCGCTTCATTAGAGTGACCTCGTACAGACATGTCATTAATTAAAAGTGGACCCTGTCAGCTTTCCCAGCTGGAAAGGATCGCCCGCTTCAACTCCTCATCTGCCAACACAGGACAATCCTGTTCATCGCCGCTTGTTCTTATGCCATTACCCGAGCAACGTTAAGCTAATGAACACTGCCGAGTAACAGCGAGGCACTTCATTTATCTGCTCCTTTTCTTTTTTCTTTCTCTCTACCTTTTTATTCACTCTGTTGGAATAAGTGATGATGCGCCTTCCCAGCGGTGCCTTTGTACCTTGACGAAGGGGGCAGATTTAAATAACTCAAAGCTCCTTCGCTCAGACCTAATCCCCAACTCCACTCTAATCAACCCCACTGTTCCCTTCTTTGTCTCTCCACATTTTCTATGCGATGGAGTGAAGCAAGGCCAGATAGAGGCATTTAAATGTGAGCGGGCTAATCTCTTCAATTCCACCCTCCGCCGCTTTTATTAAGGTGCGAGTTGTTTTCTTTTCGTTCAGGTCATTCTGTTTATGTAACAAGTCAAAAAGTGTTTTTCTCTTTTCTTCATGAAAGGCTGCTGTTTTATGGAATGTGACTTTCCTTTATGCTTCAAACACAAGGCTTCCTCTGCCGGGACAAAGTCGATAAAGACGCGGTATGTTCACCGGTTCTAAGCGATACAATAATCCGCCCTTTTTTTTTCTCATTATTTATTTATATGTGATCACTAGTAAGTAATACGTTCACTCTGTTTATCATGTTTTGGGGTTTTTTTTTGCAAATATGATTTGTATTTTTCCAACATGCATTGAGCACAGTTGATGATTTGTCTTCATTCTGCATACTGCTGGATGTGGCTGTATGCGGAATGAAAAAGATACTGCTTTGATGATGAAGACTTTTCAACTTTACCCGCCTTACTCTCCCTCTTGGAGGAGCTTCCACTTGTGTAAGGGGATGACTTGAGTGCAAATGCGTCTCTCTGATGGAGCTTTTTCCACATGCAGTAAAGCCATCCATTAGGAGGTGGGTTAAATCCACCAACTCTTCCCTCTCATTCCCGCTTGAAGTTTTTTGTTGTATTGTCTCTCCATCCATCTTTCATGGTGTCATGAAACGCTGGAACATCTGTGGGACATTCCTGTTCAAATCCAGCTGTCCCAAGCTCTACTGCACATCAGGAACTAATTAGAGGAAGGTGGAAAGGTGAAAGTTTCAGCTCTTAACGGCTGGTGCTAACTTTATGAAACCTGTGTCACCATAGCAATTTCGGGATTTCCCTTTGAACAGTGTTTTTTCTTTTTTTTTTAATTTAATTTATGGACATCCCCTTTCTTTCACAGTTTCACCTGGTGCACTCAAATGTTGTGCAACTAAAAATGAATTATTATGTAAAGGAGTGGAAAATAAAGCAAAACACATGGAACATCAGTAAACTTTGAGCCTAACATCCTCCTCTCCGGTGCTCCAGGTGCAAATGAGCAGTTATGAGCAGATTCTTTGTTTTTATTTGTCTGTAAACTCGGTATCTGTTAGCGCTGGTTATTCACGAGTACAAACTCTTTGGAGTAAAAGAGGACACAATGTTTAATTATGTCATTTTAGGTCAAGGTTTCCTGTTGCAAAACTAGAAATAACTAAGCGATGTGAAACACCGCCTCGGTCCATTTTAAATGCACTTGGGCCCAGGGAAGAACCTGCATTTGTGGATGGCGCGCTGAGCTGTGCTCCCTGAAGCATTCCTGAGCCCGTGCAGTGATTTCCATGACAGACTCTCGTGCCTGTTTTTAATGCAGTGTTGCCTGAAGGCCTGAAGATCACATACATCCAATATTGATTTTTATCTGGGTCCCTTGCGTACAGAGATTTCTCCAGATTCTCTGAACTTTGATGTTATGTGCTGTTCTTCACAATTTTTACACCGGGAAGCATTATGGTGAAAATGTTTCACAGTTTGCAGACAGTGACAGTTTTTCTTTCAGACTGATGAACATTATCTTGATTTTTGAGAAAGTCTTTCTCTCTAAGCTGCTCTTTTAACACCCAGTCATGTCACTGACCTGTTGCCAATGAACCAGACTAAATAGTTTTTAGTATTACAGCCTTTTGTTGACCTCATCCCAACAGTTTTTGAGATGTGCTGCTGTCATCAGATGCTATCAAAGTGACCTAGTATTTTTCATGACATAAAAAACTGTCTAAACAACAAGTTTAAACTCATTA
This sequence comes from Oreochromis niloticus, assembly GCF_001858045.2. Taxonomy (NCBI): domain Eukaryota; kingdom Metazoa; phylum Chordata; class Actinopteri; order Cichliformes; family Cichlidae; genus Oreochromis; species Oreochromis niloticus. Next base: position 28,586,073 of record NC_031974.2, read on the forward strand.
ATTTCTATTGTGAATAAAATATGAGTTTGTAAATATTGCAAATCATTGCAATGTGTTTTCATCTTACACAGCAACTTTTTTGGAGTTGGGGTTGTAAATGAGCACCAGTTTATTTGACGCACCATTTAAAACCTTGTTTACTGTGAAGAAACGGATTGGGACAACTGTATGAGACAGTCAGAAAAAATAAAACATGGGATTCAGTTCTCCATGTCCATGTTTTGCTAGCACTGGCTCTTTATTGCATCCACTTCAGCAACTCTGAGAGCAAAGCCTGCTTTTGCCCTCCAGTTAGGCATTCCTATAATAATGTGATGTCACAAGAAAGCAATGCAAGAGTAGGAAGTAGTTTTTTCTTATCCAGATCTGTAGTCTGAGATGTGCTGTGTGCTGCGCAGGTCCTACAGACTCAATTTGTGATTTCGTTCTCAAAAGCGCTCAAAATTGTACATTTACTGTATTTTAATAATGTGCTCATAATGAAATCACAAAAGTGTAAAAATCCCATGATAAACCATCTGAGCACTTTATTGAAAAATGTGTTTAATCATTGTTTAGTGAGTCATTTAAGACTGAATAATGGAGTAGAATTACCCTATTGAAGATTTTATACCTTTTAAAATATTTAATTATGTCATTTAAATGCAAATTTATTGAGTCATCATTATCAAGTGGGGTTTTTTGGGGTGTGTATCCACTTTAAAATTTGCTATAATCAACTTCTAAAAAAGTACAGTGTAATCAAGCAGAATTATGTAATGATGGATTTGAAATGTTTAATGTTTTAACCTACATGAATAAATGTGCTTTACATTTGTGTTCTGACGTGGCATTAAGCACCACACTCTTGTCAGTCAGTAACAAAATACGGACTCATCACAAATGATTAATGAGACATCTATCAGCTCCTTACGGAAACAGACAAGCTAATATACAGTATTTGAGGCAGCGTGAGGCCGACCACTGAGGGCTCTTCTTTTGTGTGAGATCTCCCACCGCAGCATCTCCCCTAGCACTTCATAGGACCCTCCCACCCCCTCTCAATTCACCCTCACTGCACAAAGAGGAGACAGAGTTGGCCTGGGTAATTTGGATAATAATTATTTCTGCATTTAGTGCCAGCTGGGTGCCTGAGAAGGTCAGGGAACAGCATGAGGACAGGCTTATCTCCGTGTTGGTGCTGGCTTCCATATGGCAGCAGACAATAGGAAAAGGGCCTTGGCCCTGGCCACAGCAGCATGGCACAGGACAGCTCCCACAGACAAAACACAACAACACACTGATGCAGCAGCAGCTACGGCGGCTCTCGGGAAGTGCCACGCAAGGCTGGGTGGGCTGAGCGTCTCGCTGTACTGATGGTAGAGGAAAGAAGAAGCAGAAGAGAGAACAGCCACCAAGAAATAATAAAGCTCGAGTAAGAAAAGAACCATTTCAGCTAAGTTAAAATCATGAACTTGTCATCATTAAATCCGTGTCCTATTCAGGGCACAAACAGTTGTGCCCCCGTCCTGGATAGAAACTGTGAGAAAGGCTTTTTGTAATTTATGAAGAGGACTTTGACCCCATCTATTGAAGCTCAAGCTTCATGCGTTAGTCTGGTAAAGGTTCAGGGTTATAAGAAAAGATGTGAACATTGAGAGGTTAAAAGTTTCCTTTTCTTTCCTCGCCATTCTGCTGCTCTTTATTCAACCGCCCCTTCGACCTTACTGTTCATTGGGTTACCATGGCACCAAAGCCCCTGTAGCAACTCAGCCTGAGCTTCATAAATCAGATTTTTACTGTGTAGCACTCCTTTTAATCTCCATCCACTGACGGCTTTATTTGATTCCTCCTCTTTGGAGGGCTTTCAGTGGTCAGTCCATCCTGAAAAGAATGCCTCTGTGTGTGTGTGTGTGTGTGTGTGTGTGTGTGTGTGTGTGTGTGTATTGGTCTGCATGCATGGGTTTGTATGCATGTGCACAGGCATGAGAAAAGGGCTATAGAAAAGCAATGTCATCCGAGGCTCCTTTGAACAACCCCTCCCGCATGCTTTTCTTTCACTTTGAGTTCCCAAGTATCCCCTTCCCCTGTGTGGTGACTTTAAGATGGAGCCTGAGTGAGAATCGTCATTTTTAATGTTGAGCTGTTAATCCCCTACTGGAGTGCAATTGTACCTCACTTTTATGTCTCACTGAGGAGGGGTGGGGTCTTTCTTTTTTTTTCCTTTTTTTTAACACTCTGTAAAAGAAGAACGTGACTTAATTGAATTAAAAAGGAAGCTTGGCAGAAAGATTCATTACTTTTTTATAAAGCAACTTTGTTTCTGGCTCTCGGGTGCAGGCCACAGTCTCACCCGTCTCACAAACAAACAGTAAGGTGAGAGAGGATAGCCTCTGGTATGACAAAGACCAGCTCAGGTGAGCAAGAGAGGAGTGCATGGCAGGCCTATTTCAGCAACTGTCCCATTGATCTGTAAGTAAATGGATGAGATGACATTGTAATAGCAGGGACAGCTGCTGTCCATCTCAGCTATTATAGGCCCTGATCAATGAGGTGACCATGTGAAATCAGATGCTGGTAGCTCTCAGGTAGCTGTGAGTCTGCCTTGGAGTGTAAAATGTGTGTTTTTGTTCTGCTGTGGGTGAACTTTTCTCAGTGTTTCAAAGTAGCATAGATAATAGTTTCAAGGAGCCAGCTTAGAGTGTTGTTGTGAATGCTGTTGTGCACAATGTCAATAACATTGTTAATGTTAAATATTCAGATGACTCACTGGAGGTTTACGTGGTTTCAAGTGTCCTTATTTGGAGTCTGTGTGGTTTTGTAGGCTTGTCAAAAATGCTTTTTTGTTTGTTTTTAATTAAATCTTTGCAGATGTGAAGTGAGCATGTTACGGTGACATGAGATATGAGAGCCAGCCTGACTATATGTAATGATAATTCTGTCGATGGCTTCCCGCTCTCTCCCTCCCTCTCTCCCTCTTTCGCCCTGTCTGGGCTGCTGAGGAGCAGCGTAAAGGTCTAGAGTTCATTATCAGAGATTTTCCTCTTGAAGGGGCACAGCGACCAAAGAACACGCCGATCTCTCATTACTCTCACCGCCGTCGCATAATCTTTGCCCACTTACATCACAGATGCAGGGACCTGACTTGTCTAGAGTGGGCCTTGCCATGTGTATCTATTCCCTTTCAACACAGGAAATTAATCCAAAAGTGCCTGTAGAGAAGTCACCATTTCAAGCCATTAGCACTTGTCGTGCAAAGCTGCCATTACTGAAATAACCCGGGTGATGGAGAATATTGGACTTACTGGAGCAACAGCTAATTCATGCTACATAAGTTTGGAAATCGCCCATTTGGGGAATATTGTAATGGCCTTGTGCAAATGTGGATTTATGCAGGGAAAGCTACCATAAGCCACCACTAGTGAAAGCGCAAGGTTTGAGTTCTTAAACAGCCTGAAGAAAAATAAAATAAGCATAGCAGTCATAGAAGTATGGAAAAACTTCATCAGTCTGTCATAAGACAAATTCATGGTGGGCCACACACACCGATAAGTACATCAATATGCACATACTGAACCTGCAAAAAAGGAATGAAGCAAATCCATGCAGCAGTTTTTATGGTTTCTTTTTATTGGATGTGATTGGATTTTGAAGGATTTTCCAGTTGATTCCTTGACTTTTGACCATTTCACAGCACACATCTTCCAGTGACGTGTGCCCGTCGTTTTATTTGATTGGGCTTTCTTTTTATACTCAAAGGTAAAGCCAGTGAATTCCTCGACGTGGAGCTGCCAGTTCTTTCTGTTCCTGTAAAATCTTCTAATTTGAGATCTGAAAGTAGAAAACATTGCCCAGTCCACCTTGTTACTCAAGTTAAGGCAACTGTTGAGAGCTTAATCAATGTTTTATTTTTTTTTATTTCCTCTCTTGTTCCATTTTTGGCACTACCACCGCTCCCTGTTTTGGAGATTGGCGTTCTGTGAACAGCAGCCAATTGGCAGCCACTATTTACTGCCACCAGCTGCTTTTGCTCATTGAAGTTTCTGCCTCCCATTTACACACCAATATCTCGCTCTCCTTTTTCTCCCCTCTCATTAATCTTTGCAAGATCCCAGAGTTATGGCACAAGTTAAGCTTTGCTATATTAGCTGGCCTTTGAGGCCTGTTAAAGCTATTTTTGGGAATGCCTTGGTTTTAATCAACCTCACAAAAGCACAGATAGCACTTGTTGAGATAATTTCTTTTTTTTTTAAGTCCTAGCCGATGGTTGGTGGAGCTGAATTTGGGTGTGGAGATGGCTGACAGTTCCTGGGGATGTTGGGTGGTGCTGGTGAAATATGGGCAGGGTCGGGCTTTGTCTTTGGATGTTGGATTTAAAAGTTGTCTTTCGCATTTGACCCATTCACGTCCTTCAGAACCTGTCGTGCTGTCAGAACTTTCAAAAGCTGTCTTGTTCTTTTCCCCGTCTTTGTCGGGAGATCACCTTGCCATTGCTTTGTTGGAAAATGGGCAGTGCGTGGGACTATTTAAAAGCGATAATGGTCTTTAATGTGCACCGATGATGATTTATCTGTCCCTTCCTGGCCTCCCTTCGCTTATCGTGGACTTTAAAACATGAAAAGGAAGTTATTAGGAGGGAGACGGCCAAGGATTTGTCTGTTTTCCTTCCTTTGCAGAGGCAACAGAGCGCCAATCCAATTTGCCAGGCATGTGGAGTTATCCTTAAGCCTGTCAAATGCACCGACTGGGAAAGCTGTCACTTTTCTTACGGTCATATGGTCACAATCACCGCTCGAGTTATTTATAGGTCTCATACGTCACACATTCACTACTACAAGCACCCAGATATAATGAGACACCTCACCACACTGAGGGAATCATATGTGAGCCAGTTTAGTCATTTTAGTATTTCATCTTTATCATCCTTCAGGCCTCTAACTGCATTTTACTACAGAGCATACAGCTGGTTGCAATTCTGCTTTAACAGAGCTTCTTTTTGTGAGGTGGTTTTGATCTTAAGCAACTTACAGAAACTCACTCGGAGACACATGAAAGAGACAAAGAGACGTGCAATCAACTAACTGTTGATCTGGATTGTTTTCAGCAGTCGCATCAAAAATATCAAAAATAAGTTGGCAAGCTGCAGCTTTAGACAGGAAATAATGCCAAATAATGAGAAATTAACTTTTGCTTTGCGTGGAGGAGAAATCTAATCAAGTGTGCTTTAAATTTCCTTCCACCAGTCGGGCTGTTCTCGGCAACCAGCTCTGCACTTATTGCCTCATGTCCGTGACATGACCGCTGACTTTGTGTGTGTGTGTGTGTGTGTGTGTGTGTGTGTGTGTGTGTGTGTGATGTCATACCTTGAGGATATGTGTTAACTCAGCAGGTTGACTATTACCAGAGCCCTCCATTGTTCTCAGCACCATTGAGAGTTCTCCAAACACTGGCCTGTAATTAAAGGGCTCACTCCTGCTTAATGCTTTTTTGTTCCCATGCCCCCTCACCCCCCACCTCCACACTGGGGGTTAAGGATAATGAGCATTTTATGTGGATGTGTATGCACATATGTGTACATGCTTGTGTGTGTGTGAACAGGCAGATGTAGTGACAGTATCTTAATTTAGTTTTGACTCACTGGTGCATTCATTCGCACATCAGCTACCACGTTTGCCATCTGTGGGCAAGCCCATGACCGCTTGGTCTTTTCTGTCAGCTCTCGGGCTAAATCCCCCGTGGCTTGTCCTGAACTGCGGGACTACCATCTCCTGTGTGTTCCCTGACACCCATTCCTTTAACCACCTGAAGGTGACAGTGTTTTGTCATCAGTGTCTCCTGGCTCCCTCTTAAAACGCAGTCTAAATCCCTGCCACCGAAGTGAGCCCCCACCCCTCCTAACCAGGCCTGAATAATTCTTTCGGACACCACAAGACACATTAGGAGTTTGGCTGAGTGCTTTGCTGTGTCACATTTAAAATGTGGCCACTTATAGAGGTTTTTGTCCCTGAACACAGCCTTGCCAAAAATAGGGACGCTGTTAGGAGATGAAATAGGAGAAACACCGGAGAGAGGATATTTATGAGATTTCTCTTTTCTTATTCCTGTGACATTTACTAAGTTTTCTCAACAAGCTGCAGTTTCCTATCATGACTGTTGTATTGGCAGACACGGACTCCCTCAGTGGAAGAAGTTAATTAGATACATTTCTGTTATTGAGGACACAAACTCTGCTTCTGTATAGTTTTTTTCTGCTGCCCTTCTTCCATCTATCCCTCTCATCACAGCTCTATATTTCTTTTCTTTTTTTCCTTTTCTGACTCAGAAGTGTGTTAGTGTGGGGATTAGAAAGCAAAGATTACTCTGCGAATACACCTGCGGAGAAAAAGAAACGGAAACAGACAAAACTCCCAACACATTTGTGTGAAACGCTAACACTCTGGCCACGTGACAGAATGTGATCCATATTAGCTATCTGTTGAAAGGCTTGGACAAACATTATCAGATATCTGTGTGCTCACTGAAGTCTAAAGCCCGTCTTAAGTTACACTGGTTGAAATCCCCGTGGCTGAGAAGAAACAACAGGGCGGCAGTGATGTTAGCTTAAAGAAATAACCTGTGAGACCTGCTTCAGCTACGCTCGGTCCCGCTCAGCAGGTGAAAAGCTTTCATGCACAGGAATGTTTGCAGTCCTGCGATGATGCCACAGCTGCTGTCTTGTAGACTCGTAACAACTAATGTCAAGATTCTTTATTGCATGGAACACGGACCCTTTAAGACACCTTAAGGTCACCTTTGATTTCCTCATGGTGTGAGCAGGTGCGCGTGTGGAACACTGGGTTGGTCCTTAAAAGAGACATGAGTTGACTTTGCTTTTCCCCAAACCATGTCATTTTGTAATAGGGTTCCAAGATTATTAATTTAAACCAATGGACGTTAAGTGATACAATTAAACTTGACCAAATCTTCACCCAGTGCCCTTTTCCATGGCTTGATTATTGACTGCCAGTGCTTCTTATTAGCATGTCGGTCACAGGGGAAGCGGTGGCCCGCGGTCATGATGATAATTGAGATCGTAATCACAACCAATGAGTTTGTGTGTGTTTGTGCATATGTGTGTGTGTGTGTGTGGTGTGGTGGGGGTTAGGTGCGGGGTCCCAGCTGTCACATGGGCTTTGATTGATGGATGGCTGATGCATGATGATGGATGCACACTCACATTAAGCCGATAGACAGTCGTGCCCAGGTTCGTCGCGGCTTCGGTAGTTTAAGGCAGCGTTACGGCTTCATTAAGGCAGAGAGCCACTGTGGCCATAGATCATGGCGGTGACAGGCCAACATTATGTCTGGCTGGGTTGATAATGATGCCATGAATGTGAGGGTCACAGGTTGAAGGGGCATTAACATATGTAAGGCTCCTGCAGGTTGATGGGAGATAGCAGTAATGGCAGGATTTCTCCACTGCTTTCAGTTTGGGTTTTTTTGTTTTTAGGAGTCGTACAAATATCTTTCTAGCGCATTTCAGTTTTGTCAAGTTTTTTTGGTGCTCGGCTTCTATTTCTGTCACTCTGGCAGGTGACAAAATCATCAGCAAATGTTTGATATTCCAACACCGATTGGCTTTTTTTTTTTTTTTAACTTCAGTTCTCTCATTTTCCTTCTTTCTTCTTTTTCTCATCTGCCCATCTGTCATTATCTGCCAACCTCTTGACCTTCACATTGATCATTACACAATATTGATAGCCTAAATTGAAATTATCCTGCCAGTGTTGTTTTTCTCTTTCTTTCTTTGCTCATCTGTCTGGCTGACCATTACTAAAGGTTATGACCCCTGACCTCCTCCGTCTTCCCTCTTTCCGAGACTCCGAGACTTAATCCAGTAATGGACGCAGCAGCAAAGCAGTTAGTACAGGACATCAGGGGCTGACAAGGAGGGGGAGGGTAAAAGGGCACATGTGCCCCCCTCCTCCTTTTTTGGTTTGTACTTCTATCCATTCCCAAGAAGCCCCCCTGCAAACCCCTTTCCCTTTCCTCACCACTTAAAGCTGGGAGCAGCTGCGCCAGGAGCACGAAAAAATCTTTAGAATCCATCTTTTTAATTCCGCTTTATTACACCCACTATCAATATTGTTATTGTTTAAAGTGGCCCTGGCTCTGACTGACGGGCATCCCACCGTGCCTCTCTCGTTAATTATGTATAGAGGAAGTAGTGGCGGCACAGGGGGTCGTAGCAGAAAAGACTTGGGTGGTGGTGGGGGGGATGTTGGTTGTGTATGGGATGGCGAGGAAAGCTACACCGGTCTGCTGTGAATTATTTACCACTGGCTCGTGGTTCACCTGCTGAGCGTCAGGCACTGACATTTGCAAAGGGAGCGATTGTCTGCATTCAGCACAGTGTGGCGTCTTGCTGAAGTAAATGAGATTCTTTACAGGTATAAGGCTTCTCAAATTAACCCGGGAGACCTAATAAAAGACAGGATATCTGCTCTGCTTGTTAGTCAGTAAAAAAAAAAAAAGGGATTTTAAAAGTGGGTGTACGTGTAAAAAGAAATGCAACAGTGGAGAAGTAAACCCTCCAAACCAACATGTCCCTCTGAAAATGATGCACCAGATGTCAAATGATACACTTCTGAAAGCATATGTAATATATGGCTGGTGCACCGCTGCTGCTGCTTGGGCCCATTTGAAATCTAATATTAGCCTTTCATTATAGGTAGCCAGTGAGAGCGTGTCACTTTGGCAATGTGCTAGAATAGCAAACGAGTCAGAGGGGTTCAGCTGCATGTGAATATCTGCTTCTGGAGTGGAATCATCTGCTCCTTCACATGGTGATAGGTTTGCATATATTTGTATTAAAGGACCGTGGCTGTCTTTTAATCCAAATGATTCTTTTCGGCACACGAGCGACTATATTTCAAAGTACGCAGCGATGTTGCTGCTGTCATGTTTACAGAGACCTTGTGGTAAAAATGCGCTTGATTTTAAAGGTGTTGGTGTGGATAGCCCTCTCATGCTTTCATAATAAAGTCCTTAATGATTTCTCTTTAGTTTAAAGCCTCTCCAAGCGCTTTCACAATAAGTGAACACCAAAGTTTCCCAAGTAGGAAATGCAAAACGCTATTGTGTTAAAGTTTTGGCTAATCTCAGGAAGTTACATGAATCTATCTGACGTAAAAGCTCACTGAAAACCAATTTAGCATCAAAGGAAATCTGAGACATTTTAAAAAAGGTACACTGGATGGCATTCAATATTTGAAGCGACATTCCCAAATATCTCATTTGATTATTCTTCAATCCCCTTCTCTTTTTAAAACTCACAGAGATCTGTTTTTTTAATTGCCTCCCTCCGCTGTCTGTTTTCATACAGTGGATTGGAAAACTTGGGCCTCTCTAATAAGCTGCCCGTGTGCCTTCCAGCATACGATAGCATCTGAAGGATGAGGCAGTTTGAGAATGCAAGTGTAAAAGGCAGAGCTTGGCACTGGGTTTTGGGTTCACACAGCTCTGTGAAGAGCACAGTTGGACCTGGCCTAGCAGGTTGGCAATCTTTGTAAGAATGTTTCCGGGGAGTATAGCTGTGTCAAAACAATGCCAAACAAAAGCATCCCCCTCCCTTTTTTTGTTTTTCCTGCTCCACTGTTCCAAAACTTAGTGTTTAAAACTTTCATGAAATATCTTTAATTTTGTAGCTTGTTCAACATCAGATGTTATTTTATACGAAGCACTTCAGGCACACACACTTGGCTGACCAAATTTGTCTCAAGATCAACTCGGCTCCTTCTTGTCTAAGTGCTGACGATCGTCTAGTCTGTGATTCTGCCAAGCTCTGCAGCTCCCACTCAGTTTTAGAGTGGCCCTCCACAGACAAACCTGCAAAGGTGACTTGTTGCTGCAATGCACCAGTCTCCCTGGGAATTTATATTTGAGGTCCCCTAATGCAAAATACAGCAACACATTTCATATTCCATGGCGCCAACCTATACTTAGACAAAATATTTTAGCGTCATAGTCCGGATACTGGAAGCCAAAGTCATATAGCATACTCCCAGTGCACTTCTCCACTGGCCTCTTAGTGTCAAGCAAGCTCATATCTCATAAAAGTTGTCTGTAAAGATCGAATAGGCTCGTAAAAGCTGACTTAACCTGTTTAGATGGATACTTTAGCCCATGGCCTTCACACCTTATTTAAGGCTAATAAGGCTGACACTTCATTCTTCTTACCCTAAAGAGGAATTTTGTTTATGTGCAACATAAACAGCTGCAACACTGTACATATGTTTCAACTCTATATATATGCTGCTTTGAAAATAAAAGATTTACTGCGTGTAGCATGATGCAGCCAAGTCATTTCTTGTGCAGTTACAAGTTTCGATCATGTGATGAGTTTTAAATCATTAGCATGCAACACATCTTTGTCTCATTGCACAATGGCACCTTCATGTATGCACATAACAGTAAGAGTGTATTTATTACGTTGTGCAGTCTTGACCATGCTCCCTCTCTCTCAGAGTGAGCACCCTTCTCTGAATCAATAGATTTGGATTATGGGCCTTAACTTCAAAGTTAATCTCTTTGGAGAATGCAGCCGTGCTTTGTTCTTCCTAGAAAACAATTTAAAGAGAAGTTACCAGAAATGAGGACAAGTAAAGCTTTCAGGGAGCCTATCATTTACACAAATCTTAGCTAAGTCCATGTACCTTCATAATATACAGCACATCATGCAGAAAGAAAGGTTTCTTTGACTAGTTCCATTATAATGTTTACGCAACCAAAGGTTTAAAAGTTGCTATTAGAAAAGATAGGATAGAAAGCAGAAAGGGGAAATTCCTCACTTTGATCTGTGTTTAGAAATCCTGCAAACTGAACAGAGAAGACAGAAAATGGTAATGACATGAAGAGTTGATGTCTTTGCAATAAAAGAAAGAAATTGGAGTGAAGCAGAAGCATTGAAGGTTGCAGGGTTTATGTTTGCTGGGGCAGGGGAGCTTTTAAAGTACACAGGACTACAGGTACTTAAGAGGAACAAACCTTTTCTTTATTTCTTTGGAGTCGTGCTTTTCGTAGAGGAGAGCCTTCTGCGGTTCCTTTCATTCTGGACAGCCTGTTGGAGGGTTAATCAGAGCTCCGTGCTCCCGAGTCACGCCACTACCACATCCCAGGCAGGGATCCCACACGATGGCCTCCTTAGGACCCCTAAGGACCCTATATGTGGTGCTTTTGAGTCTGAAAGGAACCGTGGATACAGATTCACGCGCATACAGTCACAGCTCCACATTAGAGGTGGGGATTTTAGCTGGCAAGGCACCGCTGTCGGTGCATCAGTCACAAGAGGACATGGGTGAAGTCAGAGCCTGACAAATCCAGGGTATTATCAGGCCTTTGTCCAGCCTGCAGCTGTCACTTACCAGGCTAGTGGGGAGAGGACGAGGGGGACAGAAGGGAATTCATGACCTATCCCTCTAGCCACAGAGGAGCACTGAGGCATTCAGAAATAAAACATATGGGAAGAAGAAGAAGAAAGAAATGAAGGAGAGATGAGGCGAGAGAAAACTGGAAAAACTTTTTTATGAAGATGGAAAAGAAAGTGGAAAGTGAAGACAGAAAGAAATGCTGGGAGGGGGATATACGCTTCAAATGCTTCCATTTGATTGCTGGCAAAAAATCATGGCAGAAGGGCCGATATATGCTGATTTCCTTCTGAAGACGCTAAAAAAAAGTTTATCTTTGTCCCTCTCCCCTTCAAAAATGACCAGCAGTAATGCAGATCTAATCTCTTTCTATCATCGTGGTAGGTCCCAAAGGCTGTCCATTTCCCCCAAAATGCCTCATCTTTCTGTCTTTGAAATAAATGAAAGTCCACAGGGCGGTGGAATAAAGATGAGCTAAGCCTTTGACTTGATGCAAGATTGCCAAAGGGCCCAAACTTAAGAAGTCTGCCCCCCCTCATCTGCTGCACAGAGATACTGCGGCCAGTAAGAAACCAGATAATCTGATAGAATTTCAATCAACAGCGATCAGATAAGAAATAACAGAATGTATGATTTTAAAGTCGCACGGAAGCTCCGGCAGTTCAGCCCTTTTCCACTTTTAGTTGGAAATGAACATTTCTGTAGCAACACCCCCAACTCCAGTCAAACTTCATCTCTTGAAATCTTATCCCGAGGATTATAACACTCTGCCGCTCTCATTCGAATACCCCTGAACTTAGGTATGCTCATATGACCCGTATTACACTCTTGGTGATTGGATTACTCATTTATTGGCCGGTGGCGGTGTTTACGGGGCATGTAGAGACTCAGCGCAGCTTTGATCCACCAACAGAAGCAAATATGAGGGCTCCTGCATAGTTTACATCCTGGGCCTAAGCCTTGTGGTGTGCGAGGCATCTGCTAAATCCTCTCAGATCAAAGGATGACTATTACACAGACAGACATCCACATACCCCCAAATGCAGCTTTAGAGTGTTCATGACCCCTGTCAACATGTCCATGTGAAAGCACAGGTGTGGATGGGTGTGGGGGTACACACAGACACATGCACACTACCGGTGCCTCACAGTTTGCTGCTAAAGAGTGGCAGAGCTGTTTCTGTATAGGCTGATGTTTTTTAATGTGATTGACTCATTGCTAGTTCATCAGAGAAGCTCTGAGTTCTTTCTGAATTGTTGTTGTGACCTGACTTTGCAGGCCAGGAATTTGCAGGTTCACTACTCTCGATAAGTGCTCAGAAAAAAGTCAGTAAATTCAGCATCGGTGTGTCTTTATTGAATACAGGCATCCATAATAGTCGAGAGAGGGAAAAGAAAGACGTGTTGGCTCTTTTGTCTCTTCCTCCATCTTTGTGTTGCCGTCTGTGTCGCGCCGTGATGTTTGCATGCATCTGGGAGAGACACGGCCAACCCAGGAGGCCAAGTGCTGACATTTCAGCACGCAAAGTCACAGATGAATTTGGAGCAAATCTCATTATACCGGACAGAATAAAGATGCTGCCTGTGAAAATGCTGTGGCATATGGACACTTTATCTCCCCCCATGTTTTTTAATAACTTTACACACACTATCCCGTTTCCTACTGACGCATATTTTAGCTGCAATCCCGCGTGACGGTGATGCAGACAGCTCGCCTGCACCCCTGAGGACACTCATGCCACCTGTGACCTTTTCCCTTTTATGCACAAACACACTGCTTACAGCAAACTGATGAGCAGTGCTCATTCGTACCATATTCCGTTGGCCCGGTCTTTCCTTATGGCAAGTGTTCTACAGGCCAATTACAGACATTGATGTATTCGGAAGTGCATTTATAAGTGGTGACCTGATGCAGCGGCAACAATCATGCTGACTAATTACCCACCGAGGTGCCCGAGCGATGTGGGGCTCTTAGCAAAGGCAACTGAATCCATCTTCTTTGTGCATGCAGACAGGCCTGCTGCTGGCTGTTACACTGACAGGGGGCAGTTTCGGCTGGCTGTTTGGGCTTGATTCGTGCTCTTCCCCAATCCCAAATTCTGTTTATTAACATATGAATATATTTACAGACCCTGAGAGTACTCCCAAGAATCCCATCATGGTACCCACCGTAACCGGTGGGTGAAAGACAAAAAAAGATAAGGCCCTCCAGATCTAATCTAGATATCACAAAGGCCTCCTTTGAACACCTACGACAAATTCACCCCTTGTTAAATCCAGCCGTCATTCCTGGCCCACACTCGATGCAATTTCCATTTGTTGTAGTGCTTTGAAAAAATGTATTAAAGAACTGCTAGTTCTTTAAATTGCCGGAGACCTTGTCTTCGCTCATGTTTTCCTACTCCACACCCCACACCATCGTCTACCACACAGTGGAGCAGATCTTCACTGTCACATTGATACTTTGGTGAGTGAGAGAAGGGCAGAGGGGCTTTTTATGCAGTGAGTGTACATGGCCTTAAGTTGTCTTGTTTATAACCTGTGCTTTCTGGATCACCAGCTGGTTCCTCTCACCCAGTGGTGCATGTTCAAGATCCTCATGGTAGCACTGACCCTCCGTGGAAGGTCACACAGAAAAAAAAATATGAGCCTTTTATTTGGAGTTAGCTCACTTTTCTCTTTGAGCGGCGATTAAGCTCATTCACAGATCCACGTTTAGTCTTTTCCCACGCATTACAGTGTTGTGAAACCTTTTTTTTCTCAACAAGCAGGGATGATGAAGAGCATAAACCTACAGTTGCAGATCTGTTTTGTTTTTTTTAAATTACACTTTTGCTCAAAATATCTTCAACAAAATCTCTGCAAATGTAGTCAAACGATTGCACTGGTAATCACATGGAAGCACACTACTGATGTTGAAGCCTCAATGCTTCTGTAGTTAAAGTAATGAAAACTTGTATGATAACAGGAAGAACATTTAGAGGAGTGCACATGTGCGGTTCTATTGACTAGAATTAAGTAATTTAATTTATTTAAAATTGCATTTGCTATTTAAGCAACCTCAAGTAAATAGAGAGGGAACATTGATTTTGTAATGAACAGTAATAAAGGGACTTCACCATTACTCCACACCCTAAAAGCATAAGCTACCTCACACCCCAGTGAGCCACTTAATTGCCCACATCCACATAAAAACTCCTAATGCACGCTCCCTGCGCTCCCACACATATAAAGCTATAGGAATCAAATGAAGTATAACTAATACAATTGATTTTGATCGGGAAGTACGAATAACACGATAACTGTGTCTCGCCAAGTGCTACTAAGGGGGCACGCTCCGAGAGCCGTGCATCCTTTATGAGCCGCTATTTATTGTGCTTTTAATGAAGCTTGATTGGCAGCATGTCCTAGTGCCCATTATCATCAGAAGGATGTGCTCATTCTAATCTGCAATTATCACCATAATTGTGCTCAGAATCCTCTGGGTCCAAATAAGCAATCACTTCCACTGCTGCTGTGCTACCTGTAAGTGCTGCTCAGGAGGACACACTGACAGGCTGACAGGTCTTAATATCAAGGGTCCATTTTTTTTTTTTTTTTTGGTCTTGGCTTTTTGTCTCCCTCTGCTCTTTATTTCATGCGCCGTGCTTCCCTGCTTTCAGTTTCACTGGAAATTTCGTCTGGGGTTGACTTTGTTTCTTTTCCTTTTCTCACATGCTCTTGATTAACCTTTCCCTTTTTTCCCACACGGAGCCATCCCCACGATCGTCCTCCTTCCTTTATCTCCCTCTCCTTTCCTCGCCCCATCCATCCCACTCCTCTCGCATCCCCTCCCAGCTCAAATTCCTAACCTTTGGTCACTTTCATCCCCGCGGTATGCATAAATGCAGGCCTATTATCAAGCCGGTTGTCTCATCATAATTATGCATTTTGTCATGTGCTGCCTCTGTAGCTGGTGATAAAAGGAGAGCCTGATTAAGCTGAAGGAAAGCTATTGATTCCTATTGACAGGCTCCTCAAAGGCCTTTAATGAAGGAGATGTAAATGAGGGTTTTCCACAGTGTTTAATGACTGCGTACCATAAAAGGCCAACATTCTTCTGCAGTCTGAAAGAGACATGCATCACTGACAATGGTGCACGAGGGACACTTTCAGTTATAGTGATGTTCACAGGCGATAAAAGGGTGGGAGTAAAAACATGTGAGTGTTGGAACAGAAATTGTAACTGTCGGATTTAAAAATCCTTGGCACCATTTATGTGGTCAAGTAAATTGCTGAAACGCAGAATTACCTGTAACAGCATGCTAGCAAAACCAACGCGTACCAAAGCGTTAATGAGTCTAAATATCTCATTTCCTTTCTTTTTTCCTTTCCTAGCAGTCAAATGGCGCCTAGTAACCATGACCGGATACAGAGACTGAGGAATGAGTTCCAGCAGGCCAAGCAGGAGGACGACGTAGAGGACCATCAGCACACCTACGGCTTCAACCAGTCCTGGGTGAGTATCGAGTAGAATTCTTCGGGATCAATCCAGGGTTACTAGCTGAATGGATTCTTAGGCCTACACATATTTTTTTATTGCTTACTAACACTTCTATTCAGTTAACTTGAATGTACTTATATAGCACCAAATTAAGGCGCTTTATATGTAAGGTAAACTCCCTTTTAACAGGAAGAAACCTGCGACAGAACCAGGTTCAGGGAGGGGCGGCCATCTGCAGTGACTGATTGGGCGTGAGAGGAGGGAGGCAGGACAAAAGAAACCAGGAGCCAGAGTTTAAAATGAATTTCTAATGATTAAATCCAACAGTGGTTTATAAACACGTGGAAAGCAAAAATGAGGTCATGAACGCTGTGTAGTAATATGAGTGTTTCTGCCACTCACTAATAAATCTTTGTTTTTCAGTCGTTTTTACAAACAACAAACTTATTCTGTATTTAGTGGGGAGTTGAGCAAAATATCGTTACTGAGGCAACGTGCATTGAAACAAATGCAGCTGGAGAATGTAACATCGAGTTCACGTGGGGATGATGAAATGAACATATTATTATATAGGAAAATCCAAAAAAGTGGGTTTTATAATTTTTTTTTTTTTTAAAGACACATAGATGTTAATAATTGCTGAATGTGTAGTGATTGGCCCACATGTTAAGGAGAAGATGGTCATTTAATTAAAATAGATTAAAAATATTAAAGTAATTTTTATTAATTCCAAATGATGTGGCATGAAGCAAAGAGCAAAAACAACAATATTAGTTTGTTATAACACAGCATGAAACTGTCACTGGTGCTGTCGTGTGATGCCATCAACCTTTTAGACAGCGAAACTGCCAAACTGCAAAAACATTAGTTTTCTCTATTACCTAAAGCTACATTTCCTGGACTAATTCTTAATTTCTGGATCCAACCTTTGACCTAGACATAATTGCTTATCAGCAGTCACTGCATGTGCCTTTTCACTCTTGGAAATATGACACACTTATGGAAGGAGGGCGATGTTAGGGGAGAGAAACTAAGGACAGCTACCCGCACTGTTCATTCTAATTTTCATTAGACTTGATTAAAGGGATTTTTAAATTAAAACAAAATTTAAATTAAAATTCGAAAATAGTTGCTTTAAGCCGTTCTACTCTCCAACGATTGATCTGTAACAACAATGGGATTTATTCTTCATAATTGGAAAAATGTAATCAAGTTAATTCCTTTGTTAATTCATTCACACTTGATCTCATATCCATCCCTGCTGTGCATTGAAAGTTCAGGAACTTTAAATAAGGAATCATATCCTTTTTCCAAACACCCTGTCAGGTCACCGATAATCTAAACTGTTGTCCCACACACAGATAACCAAGTCGCGGGACATGTGGGATGTCAAATACCTCTATGTTATTTATCAATAATAACTTACAGTGACTTCAGTTTTTTGGTTTCTTTTTTACTCTGTAACTTTTTGACCTTGGAGGAAAGAATGCGGCTAATTGTTGCTCCTAGCAGAGCTATTTAGAAAATGACGGGCCAAAAAGTCAGACCTTGAAAGTTAAAACATTTTGCATGCAATTTTCTGGAGAATTATCAGTGTCGGTTTGTCAGTTAAATTGGTTTGGAGTGGCCGGCATCTTCTGCTGTTATTTCCGCTGTCCAATTGAGTTTGGGTAAAACACAGCAGCATGCTTCCCACCGTGTTCCTACACAGATGAAGGCAGGCTGCATTTGCTCTGGATTTTCTTCGGTATTTGTCAAACTGATGTTTAGGGAAAAAAAACACAGAGTGGACATGTATCTCTGTTTTCTTAATCTCTATTTTCCCATCCGCCATGAGATGTGAACTGTTTGCTCACTACCGAGAGGTCTCAGTCTTTCTCTCTGAGCCGCTGAGCTCTTAATTGCGTCTGATCGTCGACACTGTTGGGCACACCACTGCTGCTCCACTGGTAATAAGATATAGGGCCAGCCCTTGAGTATTGAAGTCTGTTTTATTAGTCCTCTTTCATGTTATTTTCGTCATGTGAACAAGAATTCACAATGGCAGAGCTTATTAAGAAAGGCAGACGTGCACCCGTGTTATGCGCTGACACTGATTAGCAGAACTCGAGGGAAATCCCGTCTTAGCGTCGTCTAGAAGCAGAATTGATATGGCTCTATTTAAAGTGAACAGGGTAAGGATTTTGCTTTGAAAACCAAAGATATTACAGAAAGATGAGACAAGTACAAAAATGTGAAGTGACATATTGACATTGACTGTGCTGACAGGAGTGGATAGTTAGCATCTTTACTGTATATTTACCTCTGCGAAGAGGTTAGGTTTTGGCATAGTGTGTGTCCATGTCATTCTTTCTTTCTGTAAACACAATACCTCAAAAAATTAGGATGAATTTGGATAAAATTGGTCGGCGTGTAGAGGTCCATTATGTTAACCCTGTAAGACCAAATCCATCAAAAAATAGCTGGAAAATTCAGATTTTGGGGGGGAACTGAAATGTTTATTAACCCTTATAACAAAATCCACATTTTTTTTTTTTGCTATATCATGTTGTGTATGATATCTTTTTATTATATATTTATTATATATTTTTGTATCGCATTTGATACATTGGACATTTTTGGCAACTTTTTGTTAACAACAATGTTAATTTTAGACAAAAAAAGAGTTTGTCCATAACATTTTGATACTTATGTATCAAATATGATACAAAGGGCATTATAGGGTTAACAGTCCGTTAAAAATTTCCTTACAACCCCCAAGGTCTTCAAGGTCAACTTAATGACTTACAGGTCAACAATAGACAAAAAGCCTTATAACTTAGAAAACTATGTTTCTTACAAGCGTGCTGTTTATTGTTAGTATATAAAGAATTAAAATGTGACACATTTGTAGGGTCTGCCTTACAATATAAATGGCCTTGTTGTGATTTGGCGCTGTATAAATGAAATTGAAATAAGTGACACATTTGACTTCAAGGTCAATAGATAGATATGGTCTGAAGGTCAGATTGAAAATAAATGCTATATAGAGGAATTTATGAGTCTGATTTTTACTGCTATTGGCATAGGCATATAGGGAATGATATATGGGAATTCTAGATATAACGTTACTTTGGACCTCTGACCTCTTCTGCAAGGTCAAATAAGGTCAAACTTCAAAATGTGTTAAAGGTTTTTTAATAAAGTATTGCGAATAGAAGTGAATGAGCTGCCTTGCTAGTTAAAAACATACTGTAGTGTGATATTATATAATAAGGTGAGGTTATTCATGTCCTGTTATTTACAAATCAGTAGCTATTATCCACTACCTGCTCCTACGTAATGCTACATACAAAATATAATGCTATTCCCTTAAAAGCAAATACTGCTCAGAGCGAGCTGCCTCAATTCATCACAACTTTCAGAAAGTGAACTTCTGGTGTGGGTTTAAAAACTGTGGGTGGAGGCAGTGATGACAAAAACATTTATTTATTTATTTTCAGTGTTTTGACCCACACTGAAAAATGTAAAGTCATAGCTGAGTTCTGTTCAAAGCTATCGGAGCTATTTTTTTCTGCACTGAAACTGATATGTCCTTTTTTAACAGCATGTTTCACTCAGTTTCATTGCTGAAGATTGTTCACAATGATGAAAGTGAAACCTTTCTGACCTCTACTTTTATAAATCAAATCATTCAGGGAATGTAACCATGAAAAGCAAGATGCTCCGGCAGGCAGTTAAATGCCTACCACATCAAAGTCTGCAGAGCTGCACTTTGATGCCCGTTTCCCCTGAGCATGCGAGGCTCCTTTGTGATAGCCTCCACGCAAATATACTGTACACGAACAGAAACTGCTAGCATCTCAAAGCGTTACTCAAGAACAGCGGCAGTTCAGATTTGTCCAATCATTTATCCAGATATAAGGATTTTAGGTTATTTTAGGGTCCATTTAGTGGCTTTTCTGGGTCACAACACATGATCTTCATCAGCAAATAGAGTTTCACCACATGTGATGGATAAACAGAGCCGTGAGGACTTAAGACCCTGCTCTTCCATGTTGGCTTAATGGTTTAGCTTTAACATTCATTTTTAATTTGGAAAAAGCTGTTTATGAAACATTCTCACGTTAAGGCCTGTTAAGTAGCTGCTCTCAATTTTATAGCCTGATCTTCATTAGCAGATGTATTCTGCATGACTACATTTGAACTGTAATCCATTCACAGTATGACAGTAATCCACACTACAAAACACAAAATATTCTCTGCTAAAACTAAAGCCACTGTTATGCATTCTCTTTGTAAATGTTTTGCTTTTGGAACTTTAGAAAAATGCGTAAAATGATCATAATAGGGTTCGGGTAAGATAAGGGTACATGCATCAGTATTAGGTGTGGGGCTTGGTCTCCATGGGTTTAACCTCAGCTTTTCACTCAGTTCTGCCTGCTGCTAACAGCTGTAATGATCAGGTCCATCACTGAACCTAAGCTCCAACATAATGGAATAATGATCAAGATACAAAAAGCCTCGTCTATCAGTCAATCCAGTTAGCCAGCATACGCAATTAGAGCTGGTATGTTTTTTCTCCTGCCTGCCCTGCTTGTCTATAAGAGGGAATTTCCAGATGTTCATCATAAAGAACTGTTAAGCAATGTTTTTCCTAGAGCCCACCCCCTCCCAGCCTCACACACACACTCTTTCTCAATAAAAACAATTTGTGCTGTTAGGCTAGAGCACCAGTAAGCATGACCACACAGGAGGAGTACCACGCTGGTAACTTGGATCCCACACATCAACAGCAACTTTTAAAGCCCACATTTATTTGAATTCTTTTGATTTTATTATTAATTCTAATTCTGCTACCAGGGTTCATGTGTGTGCACATATTAGCTCTGCTTATGCAAACACTAGTTTCCTTAAATATTGTACTTTCATGTTGATTAGTGTTGTGTGGCGCACAGTTAACTCTATTACTATGTGATTACTTGAAGAGTAAGCCCTGTTTAACCACTCACTTGACTTCTTTGGAGCTAAACAGCCAGGGATTGAACCACCAGCCTTCCGATTAGTAGATGAGTAACCCAGAAAAGGTTTGCGGTTTAACATTTCACCCGAGACCTGGCAGTCGTGTTTGTGTGTCCGAGACTCGGCACACTAATGCCCTTGGTATCTCTCTGGCCCTACACAACCCCCATATATAGAAC
Source organism: Oreochromis niloticus (assembly GCF_001858045.2). Taxonomy (NCBI): domain Eukaryota; kingdom Metazoa; phylum Chordata; class Actinopteri; order Cichliformes; family Cichlidae; genus Oreochromis; species Oreochromis niloticus. The sequence continues at coordinate 28,607,119 of NC_031974.2, forward strand.
TTAAGATAACCCAGAACAATCTCACACCCAGCAAGGAGTTAACACATGTTACAGGAAGGCCATATCATGCTGTGAAAAAATAAGGAAAAGTGTAAAACCAGCATTGCATACCCGTGCTGAGATGTGTTTCTTTCAACCCGATCTCTGTGACATTGATTGATTGTTGCCGTTTAGGGCTTCTTAGTCATGCTACTGCATGACTTTGTAGGGATTAGTGCTGTGTAATGTTGTGCAAGTAGTGAAGCAAGGTTTAGTGGCAACATGGTTAAAGCAAATACCATAAGCAGTAGGAATCATAGCAACCATAAAGTTATGTGGCTTGGTTGTTAATGTGAAATGGATTGATGTGTGATATTCTCATGCTGGTGTTGCTCCCATCTCACAATAATATAGGTCTAGGATCAACATTGCACTGACCAAAGACCATTCAGTTAGCATTAGCCAAGAAGCTAGCTAATACTAATACATTAGTAGCGTAAATTTAGCTAACAGCAAACCGAAATTGACAATATTTTTTATTATATTGCATGAATTAATAAAGAAAACACTTAAAAGCTACCGCTGGTTGCAAAAGAGTTTGATATAAACAAAGGCATGTTTTTCTTTTTTCCCCACATTGCAAAACAACGTGATTGGTCGGTTTCACTTAAAGATACAGACATCTTTACACCAAAAAATGACTTTTGTGCTGCCTTATGTGCATGCTACAAAGTCCCTAAATGATATAGCGATAGCCACACCAACCTCCTTTTCACTGTGGTTCCTTGGACCAGAGGCCGGGAAATGGCAGACCACACTGCTTGATCCAGATGGATACGCCGCCCGGAGCTACACATCCAGGCAACCGCAAATGGACTGAGCTTGCTTATAATAAATTGGCGGAATTGGGTCGGTGCAGTGACTTTAAGAGAGACTCATTATCCAACTGGGCTTTTGTCAGGATGTGGTGTTTCACTACCATTCTCTCACTTTCTTTTTGTTGTATTTGCCCATTAGCAATCTTAATGTCTTCCACATGTCTGTTTGTGTACAGCTCGACTGTTCTCTTAAAACGGTTCCCTATGTGGTGGCCTGCAAGCATACTATCAAGAGAAGTGTGGGCGGTAAAGCAATATGTTAGTGCTGACCCATCATCACAACCTGCTTTGATATCTCAAAGGTTTGTGACCAGCTCTGAACCAAGAAATATTACACCTCGGCCGTCTTGCTCGACTCCCACCCAGCTGCTTTCCTCGTCCTAGTTTTTTTTTTTTTTTTTTGATAGCTGCAAATAATTTTCATAATTACAGCCCGCCGGCTCTCATGTTTTAACAGGTGGAGAATTTTTGTTTCCTCCTGCTTTGTCTGTGACACCACCAAGGAAGCAGGGGAGAGATAAAAATGTGCCGTATTGACATCGTTTTTCACATTATTGGATAAAAACAAACACGGACGTCTCTTTGATTTGATTTCAACAAATGTCATGTTTTATATGGCATTATATTCCAGGTCTAACATGAAATAATCTGATTCTCCTTCCCTGGATAATGGCATTAGGCTGACTGATTTTCTCTCCTGGCTATTTCTCATGCATTTCTCTTGGCATGGCGTCATCCACGTCAACCCTTCGGTTTGAGACTGAAGAGTGTAGCACCGCAGGATTCCTCCTCACTTCCTTTCAAATCACATTAATAACTTTCAGAGTGCGTGACTAATTATTTTCTCACTACCACATTCGACTCCAGTAAAATTATTTTTCTTTTCCACCTCTCAGTTCATCTGATATTGGTTTATGTACTCTACAGTTTCTGAGCCCGGGAAACATGTTGTTGCAACGAAACCTGAAACATATGAGTCCAATTCACTTCGCCCACGTGGAATACTATTATGTTTTTAAGACTTGGAGGGCTTGAGAAAAAGACTTGCTGTTGACGCTGAGTGAAATGTAATTGCGCTGTTATTGCAGCTGTCCAAGTGAGGAGAAAAGCAGTCATTTCAGGAACAGAAGACGTTTCCAAGAAGACGTTTTTGCCGACAGCTTTTCATTCCACCAGCACACCTTTACCCCATTGATTAATTCCAGAATTGTTCTTGTCAGTCAGATATTGCTATATTATCAGAAGCGTTTGGCTTCACGGAGATACGCTTACAGTGTGCCCCAAAGGGCACCTTAATGCCCCAGATTTAGCATGTTTAGACACTTGCATGTTACTGTAATGTACATATTTATAATACCCATATATCATTCTCTATATGTCTACATGCTGTCAATACAAATAAAGGCAGTAAGAAGAGCTTATTATAGTACTATTAACACTTTGACCTTCAGATACCTCGAACATGAAATAGAGGTCAAAGGTCATATGTGATATAATATTTTAAACCTTTATACAGTACTTAATATATGTTGATATTATGCACCACATGTTTGATAGTTTCAAGGTTTTGGTGATCTTTTGATCAATAAATCCTTCAGTTCACCTGGAAGACCTTGGTTGATGTAAGCCAAATTTTAATGGATTGTTAACATGATTTCACTCTACACCCTGACCAAGTTTGATCAGGATTCATTTGAGACTTTTTGAGGCAGAATGGCAAGCATGCACGCAAACGCTACCAAAAACATAACCCCCTTGATGGAGATAACAATGGGAAGATGCCACTTTTTGGCAAACGGAGTTAATGTTGTAATTTGGGGAAATTTAAGCTCAAGCCCACAATCTTTTCTTCAGCCTAACCACACAGCGAAAAGTCCGTAAAACGCAAGTGCAAACAAAATTAATCAGTGAATAGTTTTAATAATGAAAAATCCCAAACGGGAGCCTTACCGCAGTGTTCTGGCTGACAAATGTCACTACATCCACATCTGGCTGTCTGCATCCACAGACACCCTTTCAACCATTAAATGCAGATTTCACATTAAATGCACATTACTGTAGCTGGTGTGTCAAAAAGCACGGACACCAAAAGACACCTTGTACTGTATGTACCTCTGCAACACCACCATCTGATTGAATGGCAGTATTTGACATCCTGCGTTGACTGCAAATCAGAGGACAAAGTGCAATAAACTGTGAGTTTACCTACGTTCTGCCAGCTCCACGAATACAAATCCAAAGACCTTGAAGAAGCTGCTCAGGTTTAGAATTCAGATGGCGATCAAATTTGGGTAAATTGTGAGTTATTAAGTGGATAATTTATTCACACAAGCCATCCACCACTACCTGCCTTCCATATTAAAGCCTGAGCCTTATGAATGTTGACAAGTGGTCAAGCCACGCCTGCAACACCTCTTCAGCTTGCTTCTGTTTAATTGGCTTGTCTCGTTCTTTCATAAGCCAGCTCGTTAGCAGCATGCTGGTGCTGAGGGAGATGATATCTCCATGTCAACCTCACAGATGATCAGACGGCAAACACACATGCACACTGGTACAGGTTAGCAGTGTGTTGCCATATGTATATGAGCGGAATGAAGCCGTAGCTGGAAATGCTCGTCTATAATTTATCTCTTCAGCACACTACTGGTGGGCTAAACTGATCCCAACTGTGGCTATCAAGACCTACAGCTGACGCAAATAAGCTCCATTGCAAAATGTTTAATGCATACTAAAGAGAAAAGTCATATCAACCATGTGGCCAGTGCACTATGTTTGAAAAGTTAAGAGAACAGGATTCTTTGTTTTGTTTTTTTTAATCACAGCATTCTTTAAAAGCAGTTTTCTTTTCCTAATTTTTGGTTGATATGGACTATGGTTCATTTAGTACTTTATTATCCGTGTACCAGGCAACACAGATGCCTTAAACAAGCCATTTAAAAGGTACCTAGGGTTAAATGGACTAGCTAAACACGATTAGGGCTCTACTAACTTTTAAGACTACAATATAAAATAAATCACTAGCCAAGAATCGCTGAAGCTGCAAACAACCAGGATGTGCCACTTTCCCACGAATAACAACTCGTGTGAACAATTTAAGTTCAATTCATCTTTTATCAAAAAAATGATTTTCTTTCCTCATATATAGACTGGTTCTTATAAGGCGCTTTTCTACTCTATCTTGAGCACTCAAAGTGCTTTACACAACTTGTACACACAAGCACTTTTTTCCTACTGTTTCTGAGTGCTTCCTAGCTAACATCCACACACTATATGCATACTATAGTCCGATGGATGGATCGGAGAGCAACATGGGGTTAGTACAACATGCACTGAAAGGCATAAATGCTTGCCTTTGGTCCTCTCTTTGTTACCGTGTATTCACTGTGTCTGTCCTGACTGTATTTTGTGGGTTTAACAGGCCAGCAACGGGACGGAGACATCAAGTGGACGGCATTCTGTAACGGTTGAGACTCAGGTCCAGAAACAGCAGCAAGAGGACAGAGATGATTTCCCACAAGCACAGAGACAGTACAATTCCCTGCCACGGTGAGACATCCTTCCTTCCTCTTCTTTCTTTCTTCAAACTGTCCATGCATCCATGCGGCTGCGTCCACCCCTTTGACTTATCACGTCCTCCCTGCCCTTTCTCAACCCCTTCATTTGACTTTTTTTGATTTCCATCAATTTCTTTTCCTCACATTTTTGCCTTCCCCCACCTCCCCCCTCCCTCACTTATCTCTTTGGCTTCCCTCAAAGTCAATCACCACAAAGCCACTTTCAACTAATCTCCAGACATTTAAACGATTCTTAGCAAACTCTTTGAATGAAATCATTTAATGTGATCGCTTAGAATTATTTGACTGATATTCAACTTCATTAAGTCAACGCTGACCCCAAGAAAGCGGTGATTTTGTCCCGAGCCCCCCTCCCCAATAACAGCTCCAATATCACGTTATTTTTTTAAAGGTTTTTTTTTTTCCCCCTCTGCAATCTCGCACAGCTTGCCATTAGAAGCTACAAGCACTGCTCTTCATCTTCTCCATCTTCTTGTTTCGATTCTTTTTTACATATTTGTCAAAGAGATGCCAATAAAGCTTACCATATCTTACATCTTGAGCCTTTTTTGTGGGATGGGGTGGTTTAGTATCAATATTTGCCATTTCTGCCAGCACTCCGTTAAATGTCTTTACTGAAGTTTTTAATCTCATGGCAGTAGGTGCAAATTACAAAGTTAACCACTGCTGCTAGGGGAAAGAAAGTCGCATATGAAGCTTAATATCCTGGAAGAAAAGCTCCCCAAGGCAATAATTCTGTCATTTGACTGACTGACACATTATTGTTGAATATTTCCTCACTGAAAACAATCCATTGTGAGGGTTTTTTTGCATTGTGAAATGTATTATATGTTCAAAAATGCTAAGCGCAAAGTCAAGATTTATTTCACTTTTGCAGCTTGCCAATTTAAACAAAGATGGAGCTCTTAATATGTGTGTGTGTGTGTGTGTGTGTGTGTGTGTGTGTGTGTGTGTGTGTGTGTGTGTGTGTGGTCTTTTCATTTTCTTTGCCACAGTTCTCGTCTGTGCTGTAGCGCACAAGCACCAATCACTTCTTCATATCCATCCCCTTTTGTGTTATGTTGCCTCAAAACACATTGGGTCGATGAAAACGTGTTCGTGTCTGTGGATATGGATTTGCGGTCCACATGGACACATAATCAATTTGGTCTGTATAAGGCAGACTGATCTATGCATTGCCCTCATATGTGTTATCTGCTTGCATCTCATGTGGTGTGACAGTTGAGCTGGGACCTTCTCTCCCAGTGAGTTGCTTCTCTTGGGAAAGTTCATGTCTCCGGCCAAGCAGCCAGGCGAGGATGGTCTTTGATATGCATTCCTTTCATAATCTCATAGTGGCTTCGGGCTAAGAGCCACATGAGCTCAGGCTTGATGCTTGACCCTGGCTGAGGCTTTTCGGGGCTTGGTGTGTCGGCATGGCTTCTCATTAAAGAGCTAGTCTTACATCCCCAGATTAATAATCACAATGCCTTCTAATGTCAGCCACCTCTCTTATTGGAACCTCTTCATCTTTTCCTCTTCCAAAGCAGGAAGTCTGAGCAGTCAGCCATTCAGCAGAAAAGGGAACATTCCTTCACCAAAAAAACACCCCAAAAGCTTCCAGAGGAAACCATGGTAGCTGGTTATCTGATGACGGCCGGGCTTAGCTCGCTGTCTGGGATGTGAGGATTGGAAGAACACTAATGAAGGCTTGTTGTTGGAGCAGGATTAGCAGTGACAGGCAGCGGAGGTCGAGAGTGACTGGGAGAGGAACGAGTGTTTTAGTAGGAAGGAGAGACCACTGATTAGCCCGAAAAAGATGTACACACACACACACACAAGCACACACATGAATGCAGTGAATGTCGAGATAAGGTTCTTAACTGTGGGCTGAGTGAACTGCCAGTAGCTCTTTCATCTAGCCGTGCAACTATCGCATTCCCAGCCAAAAGAATATTGTTCCAAGTTAGAAAGAAAACATTATTCCAGGTTTGTAGACAATTTATTTATACAATATAGAAAACGATTGTTGCATTAGATGCTTTTGGGTGCATGTGTGCGTGCATGCGTGTGTGTGTGGAAGCTTTCTCCTACTTCTCATAAACTCTGATTCTTCCCAGCTGTTTTAAAGAAACACACAGCGGCCACAAATGTTCCTGCGAGCCAACTTCCTGGGTTTGTTTGTTATTTTCTGTCATTCTAAATTTACCCCACTCTTTGGCATGATGTATTTTCCCATCCCCTCCCACTGTACATGTAACTAATCTACTTTGTGACATATTCTGGCACAGGAGTAGAGGTGATAAGAGAAGTAGATCCCTTGACGCATCAATCACTATTACATTCCTGTGGAGCAACGCAATCTCTTTGCTCTCATCTCTCCGCCTCCGACTTCCCCCTAAAACTTTTAAAACCTAAAAGGTCATTCTGGAAACGCAGGTTGCTTCCTCGTGCAACAGGCGTTCCTGCGCTTCTAAACAAGCGACTCCCTCATGAGTGGTGCTGGCTGCTCTGTGAGCCAAGTCGGGGTGTAAGTGCGTGGCGGCTCGCCCAGACAGCGAGGCCCATGTATGGAGCATGTGGTGAGGCTCTCTGCAGTCTGTCCCTACATCTGCCCCTCTACCAATTACTCTCGTACTTGTGCACACAAGCAACCAAATGGCGGAACAAGAGGATGTGTTTGTGTTGCACACGTTAGTAACATAAATGCATGCACAATTTTCCACACATCGATAAAACTCACAAGCTCACAAGAGTGCACATACCCCACGTTACAGGGCCGTGTGCTTTAGCCCTTCCCCTCTCTTTACTCAAGGGCTTTCATTAGAAATGCTGAAATTGTGGGATTCTCATTACAGTTTCACTGTGATGATGATGATGATAAAAAGAAAAGTTTTCTAGCAATGGAAAGTTATCAAGAAAGAGGCTGTGTGTTTTTCAGCGTTTCCTTTAAATCTGTGTGCCCATGATGGCAGCCCTGGTATAGAAACAATCTGTATAGTGTTTATACTTGCAGTGAAATTCCCTTATTGAAATCCCCACTTCAACACTTATTTTTAAAATGTTTATTACGTATTTCTATGGTGGCTCTGAGAGATCAAATGCAGTGCAAGAAAACATCAGAAAATTGGAAAAATGCTGCAAAAGCACACAATAGAAGATGAATAAAACAGAATGGAAATAGAAACATAATAACATCATGAAAGTTGAATGAAACAGAATGGTATTTCAATAAAAGAAAGAAGAAATAGAAAAAAACATAACAGAAGGTCAAAAAACCCAGAAAGGAAATTGAATAAAATAGAACAGAAGTAGAAAAAAACCCAACTCTCACAAACACAACAGAAGTGTTTCTGGTGAGACATTAATGTGACAGAACAGCTGCACAAGTGACAAAAACATGTGAAGGATTGCACCGAGACATGCTTAAAAGGATTCATCAGTGCTATGAAGGAGAAAAATATCCCATGATTCATGTAATACGTTTACTGTTAGCCATGTACTGTTAGCTTGTCATTTCTGTTGCTGTTCTGTGACGTTAATATCTCACCAAAAACACGTTAGTTGTGTTTTCTGTGTGTGTGTGTTTTGGTTTGGTTTTTGGGGGAGTTTTTGCTGAAGTTTTCCTATTTCCTTTGTATTTTATTTGACTTCCTTTGTAGTTTTTTATTGCTGTCACTCCTTCAGTCAGGCATGCAGGGCACCCAAGCTGGTGAATGCAACAACCCAAGAAGGAAGTCACCTAGGACTTTCAAATTGATACCATAGGTGCATCGATTAAACCTTTCTGACAATTTTGAATCTTGGTGACCTTGACCTCGAGCTCAGAGGTAAACTTTTCTTTTCTAGCATTCTTCTATTTGCTGGTGTTTGAACACTCAGGGCCACCATACATATTCCACTGCCTATATATCTGACTATATATTTACCATACTTTTATTCAACAAGTGCTTTCTTACTAAATTTGGGACTTGGCTGGACATGCATCACCACTTCCATCAAAAACTTTAAATGGGTATATTTTTGAATGAAGTAAAATTCATCAGTTTCATCTAATTTAATGTGCAATTAAAATCATGGTTGTTGGGTTTTTTTCCAGTTTGTACAAATTGAGGAATTACTCCCACTTCCCTCAATTGTAAGACTTCTTAAAAAAACCAAAAACAGTTGTGTCTTCTGCCTGTTCTTCACAGCCTCCCTGGAATGCAGGTGTTCTGGCCTAAAAGCATACCGGGCCCCTGCCTCCTCTGCAGTATTGTGCCGTGTACTCAAAAGCCTTTTAAGCACACAACGGGTCAGTGAGGTGTGAATGGGATCTCTCTTAGCACCCCTGATGCAAAAGACACTGTCACAGATATTCCATCCCATGTCTGCTCTAATGGATTCTAATAATGGAGGAGAAGATTTAACACTTTAGCCAAAGACCCTGCAGATTTCAATGACAGCTGTCCAGGTGAAAGTGGAGCACGTGTGATGGGAAGCATGCATGGATGATAGCTCTTTTGTTTAAATTTTGTGTTTCTAACAAAAGATACCGTCCATAAATCTTTGGCCGGCCTGTCAGTGCATGGGCTGACAGGCAAGTCGAAGATGAGTAGAAGCCAGATAACTCTCTGAGGCCTACCATTATTCTGTCTGGTCTGTAAGTGCACCCATCTGCATCCCCAATACCAAGTTAAATGGATGAAAGCCGGCATTTTCTCAGCGAGGTTTTAACATTTATGTTTGTTTACAATGTGGAACTAATGGTCCTGCACGCGTTTCAGGCTTCCGATATTTATTTCCTGCCTCTTTCATGTCTCGTTTCTTTTTTCTTTTATGTTACTGGATTCAGTCTAATCACGCAGGAGCCTAAAACAGACCCCTCTGCACCATTCATGTTGCTTTCAGTATTTTAAGTGAATGCCACGTCCTGCTTTTAACTCTCACACAAATGTGAAAATGATCCCGTTCTCCGCTGAAGTGCAGTTCCTTTTGAATTCCCCTTGAATACTGCTGACCCAGGGGGCTTTTTTAAAAAACAGAATCAAATAAAATCCACCTCTGTTCGCTTTAGATTTAATTGCTGCTTAAGGTGACTGAGAAAACAGTGCAATTGACCCTCCTACCTGTTTCTGTGTTTTTAGGCAACCTCGCAAGAACAACAGCGCAGCATCCCAGGACTCGTGGGACAAGATGTACATGCCAGCAGAGGGATTTCAGCCATCCAAGGAAAATCCTCGCTACTCCGGGGGCCAGGGGTCACGTAACGGCTACCTGGGAACACCCAGTATTAATGCTCGCGTCTTCCTCGAGACCCAGGAGTTGCTGAGGCAGGAGGAAAGGCGTCGAGAGCAGGAGGCCAGCAAAGCCAGGCCGCCTCCTGCACAGGAAACCCCCAGCGGGGTCACCTTTGACCAGAACAGAGACAGCACTCAAGCCACTGGCTCTGCCATAGCTCGGGCCCTCTCAAAACCCAAGGGGCCCTACAGACAGGACGTGCCCCCATCACCGTCCCAAATCGCCAAGCTCAGCAGGCATCAGAGTTCAGTGAAGGGAAGGCTGTTTTATTCCTGAGAGGGTGAAAAGGAAGAATATGGATGTCTTTAAGGAGACGAGGACTGATCCTAACAAGCATTTACAGGGAAAAAAAAAAAAAAAACAAGATTTGTGGGGGTTTTTTTAAATAAAAATATGAGATATAAAGATTTTTATAGGACTGCTGTTAAAAATGTTTATATTTAAAGAAAGATTTTTTTTAATTAAGAACCGTGGTCCTTTTTAAGCTGTTTTATAGTCCAGCATTGTGATCATTCATACCTTGTATGTTTATCCTTTAAGTGCCTTTAAAGTCATTTGATTGTTTGGCGTTTTTGACTCATGATCTGCCGTTTTGACCCATCTAACACACCCGGAAAAAACTGCCATCACAACAGGGGACTGGTTGAGGGGATCTCAGCAGGGCTGTACCGAAACAGTCGGAACCTAATGGGCAAGACTCAGTCCAGACATGCTTTTTGTATCACGCATCTGCTACCAGGGACCTCAGTCGATACCATGCTTGTGTGAATGAGGCTTATTTTTGATGTTCATGGCAACTTTAACTGTGTGTGTGTGTGTGTGTGTGTGTCTGTGTGTGTGTGTGTGTGTGTGTGTGTGTTTGAGAGGGTGACAGAGTGCTGGCAGGAGCTGACATGTAGTGGGAGAGTGTGGAGGTTAAAAAGCTTGTGTGAACTGTGGAGTCAGAGCTTGAGTTTTGGGCATGAGCACCCATCCCCCTCACTTCAGGGAAATGTCCCTTTTGGTTTCAGATACAGGACTTACTCAAAGTCTGTATCCTCTTTCCAACCCCCTCTTGTATTCAGTATGATAATCCTAAATTTTCTCTTCCCCTCTGCTGGCTGCTTTATCAGTCCTCCCCCTCTCTCACATTGTCGCCATCAATATATGGCACTCTCAGTGGAGGAAAACGGCTTTAGATCTTCTTTATTTCTGCTACTCTCCACCCACTCAGGGAATCCAGCAGTACAAATGGGGTCAGGTCTGGGTTATTAATTAATGTACGTCATTAAAAATAAATGCACGCCTTCGTTTGTGTTTGTTCTCACGTACGGTGAGGAGATAAAAAATGGGAATCTTGCCGGTGTACCGCTTGGCCCCCGGCCTCGCCTGGACTGATTTGGCCGTAACCGGAGCCTGCTGGCCTCTAGGTGTCTGAGCTCTTCCTCGCTGAATATTTCATCAGGGTAGTTACATGGGAAACTGCATCAGCTCTGCCGTGGGTGGCCTTGGTGTAGTGCTGCTTATCCATGGGGCAGATACAATGGAGCTGATTTTGTTTACTTTCATGATTATTTCCATTGATGGGAAACCACCTCAGGAGCTTTTCGTTGTTCGGTCAATAAGTAGTGGCACTTTTTTAAAAACGTGAATGCGTGCATGTGTGTGGATTACTCTGTGTTTTTGTGTTCTTGTATTTCCAGCTCTTTAAAAACAAGAATTCACTCTTCTGGAGTAGAGGACCTGATTTGTTATGTGAGGCCGATTTTTTTTTTCTTAAGGAGAAAAGTGCAGATTACATTTGAGTTACAGTTTAGATTTACATCAGGTTAGGAAAAATGACTTGGATATATGTTTATATGCACTAAAAAAAACAGGTTATGCATTCAACTTGAAACTGAGGTGTAAATGTGATCAGGCTGGTGATCAGACTTCTCCTTTGCTACATTACACAACAGTCTTTTGTAACTGTTGTGGTATAACAATATGCTGTTTCATGGTGAATGTGCTCAACAAGCAGATCTCCAGTATTGTCATACGACACATGTAGACCTTTGGTGGTTTCTTTGTGTCAACTTCAGTCACGCTTGGATGGATTTATTTTGAACACCAAGGATGTATCTAACAAGCGAACTCCCTTATTCTCAACTCTGAGGTCAGGCACATGTAATAAGAAACCCAGCGAGACATCTGCATGACCAAGAAGTCTGTTAAAAGCTAGCTTGACAAATCAGCCTACCACAGAAAGCAGACCGAAGCTTTGTTGCTTAGGTGCTTAAAAAAAAATGCATTCGATATTATACACTGACTGGAGTTCTCACAGAATGAATTGCACTTTTCTCTTTTGTCCCCTTTGTGATCATTCAAATGAATTTGCTCCACTAAACCCCTGTTATTTCCTGAGCCCTGGGTTAAGCGCCGAGTCCGGGATTATTCTTCTTTGGGAACACACACACGGACAGCTGCGGCCATCAGCGAGGCCTTGTTCTTCCTATGACGCTGCTTTCTGGTCCATACAGAGTTTTCTCGGAGGACACTGCAGTGCGCTGGCAGCACGTACAGCAGATCTCTCCACAAGCATACCCTGGCGTACTTGAGTATGCTGAAAATATAACGGCATTAGACTAGAATTAGGATTAAGATAAAACTGCAGGCTACAGTTTCACAGTCGCTGGTGAGATTATAGATTACGGTCCTCACAAGCAGAAAAAAAAAAAAGAGTATCCTCACACATGCAAGGATATGGAAAGGAGAGCATGAGTAAGCTTGTTTCCCTACCAAGTTTTGCAGCGTGCTTGTACGTAGGTGGCCATGTGGTTAAGTGTCTGTGAATGCTGCCAGTAAATAGATGCTCCAATATGTCTCTGAATATGTCTTGGCAGCCATATGAACCACTCTGCTGCCGAGTGGGAGAAGTGCAGAGGAGTAGGAGGGAAAGAAGATGGGAGGCCTGACCTTGCAGATGATTCAGTCAATGGAGTAATCACAACTATTCCTCTGAGTCCGCACTACAAACGAGAGGTTACTGACGAGGCAGCGCTCACTTTTGCTGTCTCTTCTTCTTATTCTCCACATTTATCTCCTCCGTCTGTCTGTCAGTTGGCATCTTTTTTTTTGCCTGGGCGGAATTGTTGGATCTGGTTGTGTAGATGAAAGTGGTGGTTGCTGTTGTTGTTGTTGGTGGTGTGTGTGTGTTTGGATGGGCGTGCATGTGTTTATGTAAAGGAACTTTGACACAGCAGCTGTTTTAACCAACGTGTCCATGTTTCATGTCTCATGAACTGTAGAGACGCCTGGATATCTAAGGATTTTTTTCCCCCTCTCTCCTATGCAAATTAGATGATATCCCATAATGCACATTTATTATTTGTGTTGTGTAATTAATGTTTGTTCTCCATCTCTGTGACATATGGATATTTTTTTCCCATAAAGCTATTATTTCGGGAGATTTTTTTTAAAGTCCTGGGATAAATGAGAAAGATATTGCTACATTTTCATTGTGTTTTTACAGCCTTCCTTTATTGTGTTTTATTATCCACAACATGGTACTATGGTAGTGAAAAAAACTGAAAAAAAAATTATTAATATGTAAGCACTGTGCAATTTTCCTTTTTACGACAGTGTGTCATTAAGAAATGTTTCTGCTGTTCTCTGTACATACAATATGAACCATTTTTTCAGCGAATAAATTGAGGGTAGTTTCAGTCCTTGTAACAATAATTTCCCTTGATTGCTTTGCTTTAACATTCACAAATTGTTCCTCTCCTTGATAACACCAGCCAAGGGAAGTAATGAATAACTTATTCTTGCTGCTGCCATACCGGATATGTATTCACGATTCAAGAATTCAAAATGAAACATTGTTGAACTTATGATAATTATCCCTTATGAAAGTAAAATTGGCTGTTCTCTTTCAGAGGTACGCACATGCATTTGAACTAGGAACGTTCACTTTACTCGTCATCTGGTTGCCATATCATTTCTCACTCTTTCAACATGAAGGCAGAGACCTGAGTAAAGGCTGAACTTTCTAAACAGTTGCTCTTATCACTGTTTGAATGCTGAAACAAGTGGAACTTTTATGGTCTAACTACAGCTATAAACTGGCGCTAGCTGAAAATGTGGTTCCCACATTTGTTGAAGTGGCAACAAGTCCAAAGGTACAAAAAACCCACACTCGCACATTCTCTTTGTTTTTCAGCTCTTTACACTCCATGCCTGATAGGCAGGCTGGCCAGGAGGTTTGGCCTAGAGCTGGCTTTCCTTCTAACAACATCCTGTGATGACGCTGATGGTGATAAAGACAATAGTCAAGTTTATGATGTTGAACTCCAGGGAAAAGGAAGGTTTTAGAAAGTGCAGGTTCTGGCCCTGCATCACAGAACTCCTGCCAAATCTGCCTCATCCTGAGGAAGGGAAAGGCTTTTGATAGAATCCGTCTGCTCAGAGAGGAAGTAAAAAGCACATGCACCAGGGGTAGAGACATCCACTATTCCGTATAGCGCCTTGGGGTGCAGGAGTAAAATTAAGGTGAAGAGTGAGTGGAGTAAATTTGCCCAGCCTGCGAGAGGACAGAGGGTGACTTTAACCCTGAATAATACCTTGAGGGGAAATTTAAAAGCACCTCTGAAGTAACTCTTCTCTGAACATCCCTGCTGAACCACAGTCCGTTGCTTTTTATATTGCCTTTGATTGAGGGTCAGTAGAGCAAATGGGGAGGAAAGAGTCTGCATTTGGTCGTGTTCCAGCACTGTTTCAGCTTTCACACTGCCCAAAATTCAAAGAGCTTTAATAGAAATACATATCAATGCTTTTGTAGAGTATCACAAGGCAAGTTTTTTTTTCTTTAACATTTTTTTGTGGCCAGTCTAAGACACTCATATCTGAGTACAGCTGAGTACAGCTTTAAAAGTCTAGTTTAAGATAATGTAAAGTCTAACTTTTTGATATTCAGTTGTATTTAGTAGTGATGTGTTTACAGTGCTATCCTAAATCTTGAGCCACATCTCATTTTTTAAATATTTCATGTCCAAGGAGCCTTTTTCTTTAGACATTAGTTTTTTTTTTTTCACTCATTTTCAGTCCTGACCTTTTACTTGACCATTTTCAGACTGTTTTGTTTGAGCCACACACTTTAAAAAATCTAAGGAAACTCAACAAGTGAAGGAGTGGCAGGACTAAAAATTATCTACAGCAGCGGTCCCCAACCTTTTTTGCGCCACGGACCGGTTTATGCCCGACAATATTTTCACGGACCGGCCTTTAAGGTGTTGCGGATAAATACAACAAAATAAAACTAGTACCAGTACCGAAAAAAAGATTTATTCATAACACACGTGAAAAGACCCAGGAAAACCGAGTTAACAATAAAAACGATAACAGAATAACGCTGAAAACCGATAAAAACCCTGAAAACCATACATTTCACACCTGAGCCTCAACTCTCGCGGCCCGGTACCAAACGACTCACGGACCGGTACCGGTCCGAGGCCCGGGGGTTGGGGACCGCTGATCTACAGCAGGTGAACATTATGCGTTCATTCATCATTCATTTGTTTTTAATTAATTTATTCTTTTTAAATATGAGCAAAGATCTGAAACAGGACCTGAGAGATGACTTCATTGAGTTGATCCACCTACTGAACAGATTAGCCTGAGCAGCATCAGAAATGGTCTTAATGGGAGTTGTTAAGAGGTCATTATTGAGAAAGGGAAACAGGGAGAAAGGGCAAATTACACAAGACCTGGTCTAAAACTAAGTGGCAACAGTCTTATGGCATCATTTGGATTTTTGGTTTAATATGAGCAGAGAAGACCATGAAAGAAGTGCGTGTCTAAAGCCATCTGTAAAACACAATGGAAGCTCTGTCGTGATTTAGAGCTGCATTTGAGCCAGTGCTGTTGGGGATCTTGTCAAAATTGATGGAATTATGAACGCTGAAAAGTACCAACAGATTTTGATCCACCATGAAATACCATCTGGAAAGCATCTGATTGGCAAAAGCTTCATTTTTAGCATGACAATAATATCAAACACTGCCAATGAAGTAAAAGCGTACCCAGATAGAAAAACATGCATTGGAAAACTATCGGTCATGCATTGGCCTCCCCAGAGCCTGGACATGAAAATTATTAAAGCAGTGTGAGATCATTTTGAAGAATTTTGAGAATGGAACAAAAGGCAGAAATCGCCAAAGAAAAGCTTTGGATGTTCTTCAAGACACCTGAAGAAATATTCCTAAAAATCATGTACCTGCTCTATTTTTTGTATTATATACTGTACTTCCTAGCAAAATATAAAGAAATGATAGAAAGAAACCCAACAATCAAATGTTTCTGTGTGAGCAATCACTTGAGAACAGTATGGCAGACAAAAACTTTGTCGCTACAACATTCCAGACATAAATCCAGTTGACACATCCATAAAGGTAATCTAAAGCCATCAAAAGACAATCTGTTTCATCCCAGCGTGATACAAAACGCAGCATATAACCTACTTTGCTGTATCAGCTTGCACCCTTAACACTTTGAAGCCTGGGGGAACAGTAAAGCTGTCCTTGGCTCTCGTCTGCCTGATCATTACTCACGCTGAAAAAGCTCAGCTGAGTCTTTAATATCACCCCTTTTGCATCTCCCCCATCATAATACTCCATAATGAAAACCTTCAGCGATTTCCAGTGATCAACAGCAGACGCTGTCATTCAGCCAGTTTGATTTCATTACTCCACTTTGTCCTCGTGACCCCTGCAGGCCAGACCAGTAGACCCCTGTGCTGGCAAGTGCGAGCGTGTTGATATGAGAAGCAGATGGGGTTCGTGTGAACTGCCAGTAGATAAAAATGCTTGTGTCAAGCGACTGGAAGGGTAGGGGTCTTTTCAGCTTGGTGATAGTGGAGTCTGAGTCACCTGTTTTGGGTTGAAGAACCTGCTTCTCCCTTTGAGCCACGATCTGCTGCTCCGCTGGGATTTCAAAAGCGGAAGCCCACTCTGTAGCAGGAAAAGCTGTGGCCATAAATCTCAGCAGATGCGCAAGAAAAAGCAGTTGTGGGGGGTTGACACAAATGCGCGCATGAACACACGTACCCAGAGGTTCTTCCCTAAAGGTTTGGGCAACATCTGGCGATTGCATGTTTCTGATGAGCGGATGGTATCTGTAATGGAGGCAGAGGAGGGAGGAATGCTAACGTTTGTTCGTATGTATGTGTGTGGGGCCAAGACAGAGGAAGACTCAACCTAAGAGCAGGCTTACTGAAAAGATGACCAGATGAAGAACAGAGAAAGCATATCGTGTTTACCAGAACAGGCCTTGCCTTCCGCTTGGTGGGAGAAATTATGGTCTCAACTGGAATCCAGGCACTTTGTACTGGCAGATATTATGTGAAACTGGTGGAGAATCTATGAGGCCTGCAGGCTCAATTTGTAGAAGTTTAAAAGTAGCTAACACTGATGCTATTGAACTCCTAACATAGATCTGAAAGACTTTAATGAGATACGGTTGTCCTTCTGCCAATCTTTCATACATTTTAGTAATACTCTACTCTAAAGTAGAACAATTATGTCAGAATTACTTCTTATTTTTCAAATTAGATCCACGGTTCTGTTACAGAGAAGCCTGTCTTGGCTTGTGTTGTTCATTTGAAAAATGAGACTAATTGTAAAACAGAAGCAACTCTGCAGATATTTGTGTCTTTGGGATTTTTAAAAAATAGTTTTAGTTCAATGGGTTATATGAATATGTAAAACAGTACAGATAGGTGAATTTATAATATTGAACTGATAATACGTTATTGCATTATAAACTAAAAATGACACTAATACACCAGCCATATGCACTGAATGTTCAGAAAGTGTGATACATTTTAAGTGTTACTAAAGGTTATGTATGTATACAAGAAAGTTGTATTTTTCTTTCTTTCTTTTTTCAAGAAAATTGCATTCAGTACAGGAAATGTTCATTATACCTCTTATGTAATGTTTTCTGATGTTGATATTAAAAGATCACAAATGGAACAACAACTGGCTGATCGTAAAAAAAGGTGACCCATTATGGCTTCTTTCTTTTTTTTTTGCTTTTTTAAAAAATATACACAAGTTAAAAATTTTCAAGTAATTAAGCTAAATTTGTTTGTTTTCAGGAACCCACAGCAAAGCCTGTAAATTCTGTAGACCTAAAACTTTTAATACATCTCTGTTAATTTGGACAGTTACACCTAACTCAAAAAAAATAAAGGTTTTTTTTTCTTAAATTTCTATTGGAGTGTAAGATAAAACCCAAGTAGCCTGTGCAGTGATACATCATTACATCACAGAAGGTCTATTTACTGTATGCGAAAATTGTAATTCCTTATTTTGATCTGAATTTTTATAAATTCAGAGTTATTATAGAAATTTGTTCTTGATTTTTTATGTTTGTTTGTTGTTTTTTGATTTTCAGATGAGGTTTTAAGTAGTATTCATATTTTTTGTGTACCTTGTCTTTAATTTTAGTTTTAACACCAGCAATTCTGCAGATTAACAGCCCACCCAAGAGAAAAGATCATTGGCCGGCACATATTCATCAACAAATGGAAGGTCATAGCTTAACCAACACACTATCAATTATCCCTGTGCACTCCATAAAATTAGGTCTCCCTGGGCCGAAACAGGGCCCAACCAGACAACAGTAGTCCCCTGACAGTTCCCCCTTTTTCTTTGCCAATTTAACCTGAGGCCCTTTCCCATCCCAAACCACCCACTGAGCGTGACACGCCGCCTGTAAACAGCTACAGCCCTACAGGCGACGGGAGAAGAGGACTTCCCCACAAATGAGGAGAAACAATCAAAAATAACAAGTCTACACATGCGCCGTGAGTGAGCGCCCTCCGAAAGCTTGAGCTTGATGTTTTGCTCGAAGGTTTTTATTTGCGCTGCAGTGGGATCTGAGGTCACCGTGGAACCTGCAGCAAAGTACACGAAAGACTCTTTGGGGTTTTTGCTTAGCTTACGAGCTGACTTAACTACAAAGACTAATGTTTCATTTAACTGCGACTCTTCTGAAGCCTCAGAACTGCTCACGTGATAGCTGCTTCACTCCGGTGTGACTTTGGCCTGTAAAACTGCTGCTGCTGTTTGTTCCTGCTTGTATGACACACTGTTGGTTTGCTGCGAAGAGACAGACAGGCTGTCAGGAGCTCCTGGGTAACTGTGGGCTATTCCCTGATGGGCTCCGTGGAAGGTAATGGACCTGCCATATTTCACTCACTCACTCTCACACACACACTGAACAGAACATTCAGGACCTTTTCTTTTCAAGCTGGATTGGAAACAGAAGGTGTTCTGTGAGGCTGTTTGATTGGCGACATGTGTTGGGAATGGCACAAGTTTCTTTTTCTAGCACGGGGAGCCTTTGATTCTTCACAAAGTGTGTTTGAGGCATCTGTCCTTTGTGAGGCATCTTCTCATGCAGCGACACCATTTACCCCAGATTGCGTTATGGAAGCCATGAGAGAGTCAGCGGGAGTTCAACGCCGAGCTAAGCTGGGGAAACAAATGTGAGAATAAATAAAATCAACAAATGTAATGTCATCTTGTTTTCATGCGTGGACAAGGAATTACACATACTTGACCGGCTTTGAAATGGTAATGCATTGTTTGAAGTGTTCTGGTAAACAAAGCAGCACAACATATGCAAATATGTGGTCGCCGGGTTTGATAATAATCTCTCCTCCCAAATTCGGGTTGTTTCAGTCTTTTCAACATCAAATAAGTGAATTATTCTACTGCGCATCTACTTGTGCAATAGCATCTATAATTAGTGTTTCCATCCCTCCTGCTGCCTTCTGCTTCGCCCCACCTTTAACTGCGGCGGTGGCGGTGATTACAATTCTGCGCAGTGGCGTGTGCCCTCTGACACCGAACAAAAGGTTTGCTTTCCAGCTGCAAAACATCGAGTGAGCTGTTGTGCATCCTGTACAGTGAACCTATGCTGTGTTGTCATTTTTGTCGACATTTCATTTGTTTGCCCTGACACACGCGCACTTGATCTATGTGTACCCGCTCTGCCTTCACTATCCTGGGTAATAAAAGACACGACGCTCCGGTATTGCTCAATATTTATGGATTTATGGATTTATACAGAGCATCCCAGGCTGCACGTTCTGCTGGGTGGAATGGGGGGGGGCAACAGCAAAGCGTCTCAGTTGAAAATCTACATGGGAATAAATCCTATAATCTCTCCCCAGTTTGCACACTAGACTGGCTGAGAGCAATTACTCCGACAAAGAAAACATTTTTTCCCCCTTCTTCTTCTTTTTCTTCTTTCTCCTCCTTGCCTTCTACCATCCTCTCGGCCTTGTGTCAAATTAATCCTCTGAACTTTCCTAAAGATCTTCGTCTATTTCCTTTTTTCTTCTAAGAATGCAGGCAGTCTGTCTTTTTTTCCCTTCTTCTCCCCTATCTTTTTCAAATATGGCACCCGGGAGAGGAGATTGCCTTCCGAATGAAACAGCTGTCAAGAATTCCCAATGTCTCAGTGCGCTTTCTCCCCCTTTGTTCTACCTGACCCCCTCCCATTTCCCAACCCCTCTCGCAGAGAGAAAGCGAGAGGGAGGTGAACGAAGGCCTTATCTCCTCTCTCCTCTCGGTGGGATCCTCACAGGTGCTGAGTGATGGGAGCATGGGAAGGTGGGGGTCCTCAAGAGGAAGTGGGAGGCGAGGAAAGAAAGAATGGTGGATTAAACAGAGGAAAGCTTCCCTCTTTTTGACAGGCAGCAGGAGGGAGAGGAGAGGTGGGACCACGGATTATTTAATGATGGAGGAAAGGGGGTGGTGGTGGGAGCCTGACACCTGTGGGGGAGTATTTAGGGAGGGGAGCTTGCAAGAAAGAAGGTGACCATCTGTTGCAGTCACAGGCAATGGAGATGGGAGCCACGAAGAGCCTTCAACCCAGTCCAAAAATGTTAATGGGTGCGCCATGGATGCATATCAAACGCACATCTGCACGAGAAGCTGCATTCGCCTTCTGACTGTACATACATGGCCGGATGTTTGCTGTACGTCACTGATTAGCATCATCACTCAAGGCCGTTTCGCTCTCCTCTCCATGTAATGCCAAAGCTTCATTGTTGTTTCATTATTGTATTATTGATCCTACCTTTAATTGACCCGGTAGCATGAATGCCCCCAAACCAAACAATCCATACTCTAAGTGACTCTAATTTGATTTTTGTTTTGTTTCTGTTTTAAACATTAATCTGAATTTGATTGTGGATGCACCGGAGCGAGGATGATGAATTGTTTGTTTCATAATAGCTGCCATACGACAAGGTTACAAAACTTAACTTTTGAAGAGAACAAGCTGGTCCAGCATGCTGTACAGAGACATGTTGTTAGTTAGGAGTGGGGTTTGTGCAATGGTTTTACATTGACTCCAGAAAAAAAAATCAAAGCATTAAAAGCATTGCTCATATGGAGATAATTATAAAGTAATGATTAAGAGAAGCAGGAGGGGGGAAATAAATATATCATACCTGCAATTTTGTATCCTCTAATATGGATAAAAAATAGATGTTTAAGCTCTCAGAGCAGAACTTTGATGGTATCACCAATGGCTGGAGGAAGGCAGTTGTTTGTAATAGTGGAAGCAACCATTTCGTTTCCTAATACTTTTCAGTATTTAGCCAAGGGCACCATCTCTGCATGTTCATGTGAAAAAGCCTGTTCTCTGTGCGAGTGGTGATGGGGGCAAATCATTGATGTTTGCAGCTCACAAAGGAGACTCCTAATAAAATGTTGGTTTTTTTTTTTGTCATATACCAATAAACCACATGATATGAACCACTGCTGTTCATATCACACCAATACATGTTCTGCTGAGAAAATCATAGGTCCTGCCCTTTATGTGTACGCTTCTTTAACAGCAGCAGCACAAACGCTGTTGCTGACCTAGCACACACCTGCACAATGCTTGCTGCCACAAAAACAAAGAAGGCCAGTAACAGCTCCATGAACAAGGCAAAGAGCCCAAATCTTGCCCTGAAAGACCCATAGGATCCACTGCCAACATCCTGATGGCAGAGATCACAACCTCAGGGTCTACGTCTATGACTGGATGGGGGGATCGGTTTGTCAGATGGTTTTATTGTCATAGTTTATGGGTTTGTTTATTACGAGTTGCAGATGTAAACATAATTTCTAGCCTAGCAGGGGTAAATGCTTTCAGACATTGCCGTTTAGAACTTATATCCTTCAAATGTGGCCGGCGTGCACTGCCCTGTACATTTCTACAGCACATGTGGACTCCATCGCAGTGAGGACCTGTGCCTGCTTTCTCTGCACTGACAGTGAGTATCTTTAATGGTGACGGTGTTTTGTTTTTCCTGTCTCCGGGGATAGATAATGGGGGGGCGCTCCCCCTCTGAGGTGAACGGGCCAGAAGAGGCTCTGTAAACATGGGGGAATGAAGATTAATCACACACTAGAGATGGTGTTCCCACTTTAATAATCAGTATTGATTACTGTCACCTTACATCTGCGCCAACAGCTGCTGCGAGGGGGGCCTGTCGCCCAAGGCTGGTCCACCTCACACTTCCCCTATTAAATCATTGTGCATTCACTGGAGAATAGTGGGGTGAGCGTGGAATGCAAACCAATAGATATTCCTTATTGTCCATCAAACAATAAAACTGCACACTACTACTTTAGCTTTATTGCCTCACAGTACGGACTGACCTTAATCTCAGGGATGTCCGTTTGTTTCACAGGTATAGGTTAAATCTGACTTCCTTCTTTTACATAAATAAACTGGCATTTTTCTCCCACACTTTGTTACCCTCACCTCTGTGATCATGCAAAGTAGTAAATGAACTCGAACTGTAATCATAGTTGAGTCACGATATTAAAACCACCTACCAGATGCTGGTTGAGTCTTGTTTGTGTTCAGACTGGTTACTTCCTGCTTTATTCTGGTTATTTGCTTTTCATTGTGCAGCTTTATTATTTACTTCCTGTCCTTGTTCTCTTCCCACCTTTGTGATTCCTCAGTTGATTTCACCTCATCCTTGTTCTCCTGCTTTTCTTTGGGCATCTTAAGTGGGGAGTTCAAAAGCTGGGTCAGCCTCATGAGTTCTTTGTCCTTGAGTCCGCCTTCTTGCAGGGCACATTGTCCTGCTAAGGGCCTATGGAGAGGGTGAGGGGGCTGTATTCCCTGGAAAAATATTTAAGTACATCTCAAAGACACATCCCCAGAGATGCCTGGACACAAGGTTTTCCAGCAGAACACATACTGTTGGCTAATTGTTCACCCAGTTCTTACTGGTCCCTTTAGACTTGAGTAATTGTAAAATCAATGTAACATTATCGAAATGTTGATTATTTACATGTGGCAACCTGCACCGCCAGCACTGGGCTATCAAGTTTCTACTTGTGAGAAAGTTCAGTGGATTGCTGTTAACCTTGCCAAGTTTCCTTGATCCTTTGAATGTTAGTGGCAAATGCAGGTAACATGATCATGGTTGAATTTGGTATCTTTGCACATCCCACACATGCTCGGTTGGATTGAGATCTGGGGAATTCGGAGGCCAAGTCAACAGAGACAGAGTGCATTTTCCTGCGAACATGCACCAGGCATCCAAGCGATGTAAAAGAAAACATGATTATTCAGACCAGGACACCTTCTTCCATCTGTGGTCCAGTTTTGATGCTCACCTGCCCATTGCAAGTGAACGGGGTCAACATGCATATCCTGACTGGTCTGCGTCTACGCAGCCCCACATGCAACAAACTGTGACACACTGGACCACTTCGGATTGATACTGACCACTGCAGATTGGGAACAGAGAACCTTAGGTTTAGAGATGCTCTGACCCAGTTGTCTAGCAATGACATTTTGATCTTTGTCAAAAGAACTCAAGTCCTTATGCTTGACCATTTTTCCTGCTTCTAACTCATCAACTCTAAGGACAAAATGTTCACTTGCTCCCTAATATATCCCACCCACTAACAGGTGCCATGATGAAGAGATAATCAGTGTTATTCACTTTGCCTGTCAGTGCTCATAATCTTACACCTGATCAGTGCATACAGCCTTGACTTTCCCTTTGTTAGAGCTCCATGTAGTTTTTCCTCTAATCTTTTTAATACTCGTTTTGTTTGGCCCTATTTGGACTTTTTGTTTCTTAGTACTTGTTTCTGCAATTAAAGTATTGTTCTTGTTTATTTCATCTCTCTCCAGTGTCACTCTGGGTTTGCCACCACAATACACAATTTTTCATTCATTGTCACTGACCAGAATTCTGCGTGGCAGATGAATACTGCGAAAGAGAATTACCATTCTCTTTCTTTTAATCATTTACATCATGGGTTGTACACCATGAGCTTCTGCACTGAAGTTAGAATGCTGAGGAAGACTACTCAGCACTTCCAGAGGAGATGACTGAACTGTAACACATGCTGCTGTGCTATTGGATCCTGGCACGTAGTATGCTGAAAATTCATCAGGCTTTCGGCCACACAAACACAGTTATCACTTACCGCCTGCCCTGTTTGCCAGATTTACCTTCCTAAAGCTTCATCCACTTCTCTAAAATGACACTCAAATTTAAGGATGACCATTTTGGCACATAGAGTAATAAATAAATAGCAGCCACAACAAAAAGTGATGCATAGGTGTACAGAAAGAAATCGTAAAGGGCTGATGTGCCAGAATGAAATAGTATAGACATAAACAGGACTGTACTACTAAATTAACAAAATACAGCACTTCAGATTCATCTCCTTAGGAGACAGGCTCTTCCTTATCAGTAGCAAAATGTATAAACAGTGATGCAAACACTGACTTCAAAGTGTTGCATAAATATGATAATTTTGCCACAGATTTCTAATGTGAAGGAAAAGAAAAAAGGAGCAAGGAAAAAGTCTCATTCTTCATATATACAAGCTTTTATTTCCATCATTGGAATATGGGAGGAGCTATTTAACTTTCCTGCAGATGTTAAGGAGGACTGAAGGCCTGACAAAAGGCTATTCATTCCCTCTCTGTGCTTGTTGCTATTAATCCCTCCTACTGCACAAATTTTGGCTTCCTGAATAAATAATACTTTTGTTTCAGGCAGTCACACAGGCAGTAACTGTTTGGTTAACAGTCTCCAGTTTCATACAAGATGTTCCATCAAATCCAAAATGCACGATCTCGTGAAGGTTTTTCCTGGAGCATCTCCCCACTGCACCCCCCAACTAAACCCCATTTCAACTCGCCCCTCCAAACTGCATTTTTCACGGTCACAGAGACGGCGAGTGTTGAGGACTGATAAATAAATAAAAACAACTTCAATAATTCCTGACCTCTGACCTGGAGCTGAGGCATGCTGTTGTAAAGGGGCTTTGCGCAGACATGGGGCTCGTGGGTAATGAGAATGAAACGGCAGTGGGGCTTCTCTGAATGAGAACATGGAGTGCCGTGACCCCAGGACGGCCTTTCTCCATCTCCAGAGCCTGGGGCAGGAAGGCTGGGAGATTGAAAGCCAGTAGGGACCGTTTGATTGGCATCTACACTGTGTTGTTCTAAGCAACTGAGAAAAAGCCTAATTCAGGACTTTTAAACAATGTTACACTGTAGATAAAACAGATGAGTGACTGGAAATGCGACTGCGTTTGAGAATGTCGCACCCTGGCAACAGCATGAGCCGGGTTTTGCGTCCAATTTATTTTACTAGAATAATTACACAGTCGCGTTGTCATGTGTACATATGAGCCTGCCCACTTGGCCAAGGTCCATTAAAACTATTGAAACAGATTCACCTCTCAGATAATTATGTGGCAAAACAACAGATCAATGAAAGCATTTATTCGGAATAGCTTTTAAAGTGGAGTTCATTCATGCATTTCTGTAAACATCAGAGGACAGAGAGCAAGGTGGAAGATGTGATGATTGTTGCTTTGTGTGAACCGTAATGATGATGAACTCTCAGTCCATTCCTTCTGCACCTATTGAACGGGGCCGTTATTCAAGTACACGCGGCGCATTGCAGATGCATGTAAGTCTGAAAAATTTCAAACTGTCGTCTGAATAGATGTGAATTAAACTTCCGAATGAGAGCACTGATTAATCTATTAAAAGTTACCTTGAATTATTTTAAGTATTTCTCAAAAGCACAAGGGTGTGAAAGCAATGATCATAAAAAAAATACTGGCATCTTGCAGTTTTCCACCGTAACGCTTCAGACTGACTGATTGATGACACTTGAGCGTGAATAGGTTCCTCTGAGAACAACAAAGCACAGAAACTCTGAGCTTTCACTTCCTGTGTTTACGGAATGGCAGAGAATCACAAAGAATGATAGAGATAACTGAAAACTCAATAACATCTGTAATTTTCCTTCTGTTAGTTGTTTTCTTTGCCTCCCAAAAGACTATTTTTTTTGTTCTTAGGTAGTCGATAGTGACTGCCTTTTAGATCCCGCTGTTTGATGAATTAGAAGTAAACAAACTGAGCTGCTGCCACGATTACAAGTGCTGCTCCCTTCTTATATTTACTGGGCGAGGGTACAAATAATGATGGGTTATGTTGCCTGACTAAGACTGCTATTATTCATATCGGAAATGTATCTCTGATTTTAGGTCAGCTCTCCTGACAGCACTGGCTTGTCTGCTTGGTTTTTGAGGTGTGAAATGCTAGATGATTGCCATCAAAGAAGCGACGCGAGAGGAGGGGTTTTGGGGGAGGACATAATTGTGTGTCTTTTCACTCTGCTTATCTCTGTTAATAATCATCCCTGTGTGGATGTATGAAAATTTGCTCCTCAAGTGTCAGGAACATCTATCAGCATGTCTAATGGAGGTCCCGGTCAATAAAAAATGCATCAACTGATTCAGATGTGAGGGGGCAAAACATAAGCCTTAGAATTATTTATGGCGGGAGCGAATTGGCCATTGTAACTCATTTTTTGCATTTTAAATGATTTGTGTCAGCTGTGTGACAGAGCAATGTGACTCCTCAATTCTAATGACTGGTAACTCAGCTAATTGCTCCACATATGAGCGATCACTGCAGTTATGGAAAAGGAGGAAAAATGTAGATATGGTTAAAAATATTACTAGGAGGGTTAGGACCACAACGTAAAACACTGAGACCGATGTGACATTTCTTCTCTGGGAGGAGGGTAAGTAAGGTCTACCTCACTTCAGGTAGAATCAAAGTTACAACTTACTGAAAGCATTTTGCATTTGTAGGGGTCAGATTCTGCCTAGCAACTGGCAGGGCACTAAGTCACCACCCTCCCTACTAACAGAAAGGTAGGCAAGGGATTCTTTGTATTCTTGGCAGCTTCTAGAATACTCAACTTTATGCCATTCTTCTTTTTCTTCTGGGTACTTCCCTTAAGAAGTTACAATGTTGCATTATCTGCCACCATCACGTCCTTTTCTTAGAGTCACACTGACACTCTGCATGTCCTTCTTCACTACATCCATTAATCTTTCCTGCGGTCTACCTCTTTTCCTCCTGCCTGGCATCTGCATCTTCAACATCCTTCATCCAGCATATCCACTATGCCTCATCCTTATGTGTCCAAACTATCTCAACCCTACCTCTCTAACTTTATCTCCAAGCTGCTCGACCTGAGCTTGTTTCTAATCCCGTCCATCCTGATCACTCCCAGTGAAAATCTTCACACCTCCAGCTCTGCCTCCTGTTTTTGTCGGTGCCACCATCTCCAAACCATACATCAATAGCAGATCTTGCTACCTTTTTGTAAACCTTCCCCTTCTCTCTTTTTGCTATCCTTCTGTCGCAAATCGCTCCTTTTCCACCCGCTTTCTTGTACAAAGTCCATTGCTTTGGATGGTTGATCCAAGGTATTTCCTCCATCCTCAGTACTTCCACCTCTTGTATCTTCAATGCTATACTTGTCTGTCTTTGAATCACACTGATTTTATTTCTAGCCTACACCACCTTTCATATCTAGTTCCTCCAAAGTATACCTCCACCTAGTCAAATGTATATCTACAAAATGAGACATAGTCCTGCATCATATCTTATTTAGATGACCTGCCTGACTGAGCTAACCACTGTTCTTACACTTTAGTAACTGTTTGGTTAACCTTTGACACAAGCATCCAAACGCTGGAAGGAGGCAAACAGCTCACTAAAATCAATGTTAAACAACAATCTGACTGTACATCTAAAAATGCTTATATAACCTGGCCTTTCTGCTTCAGCTTATTCTGCAGTTTATTCAGTGTGTACTGTGGTACACGCTCAAATAAACTATTGAAAGAGGGAAGGTTGTCTTACTCGACTAGCATCTGAAAATAACAGCAGATTGTCCTTATGGCTGTGGGCAGACACAGTAGTGAGTCCGTTTTTAATGAAATACTTACATAATTTAAAGCAGGAGAAATGATTTAACCAATGTCAACATGATTAAAAGCTCAAACGTCCTCTCTAGCCACTTCAAGACCAAGGCTAGCCATAATAGCTAATAGCCTTTAAAGAAGGAGGACAATTAGCATTTTTCTCCTTCTGTACACTGACTATCTCCTCCTATTGCTCATCACAACCAACGTGCCTTATGCTACCAAAAGGACCCAAGATGGAATAAACCAGAATTATCCTTTAATTGAAAGTCGGAAGGTTTCATTAGTGAATGATCTTAAAATAAAGGCAGACCCTAATCATGGCTGTGGGCAAGGCATTAGTAAGTTAGTCACTCCTGATGAGATACTTAAATAAATTAAATGTACAAGTTATCTTAAGGCTAGAATTATTAGAATAATTATACAGTTACAGTACAGTGATTAAAAAAATTCCAGTGTCCTGCTGCTGCTTTCAGTGCAAGCTCAGAGCCATTAAAGCAAGATGAGGATGGGCATCTGTCCCCATCGTTTCTCAGAGTAATCCAGTCACATGGAAGGGAGATCAGATTATATCACTTTTGGCAGAGTAATCCACTTCATATGTTCCTTGTAATAATTTTAAACAGGTAATCAGCCATTTGCAATGGATTATCCTTTGGGAGTAACCCTGCAGACCCTGTTAATCTATTATGATTCACACTGATGTAATTTCATATTAAACCGGGTGACAATTCATTAAGTGGGTGCAGCAGCTCTCAAGTGCACAAACCACTGCAATTACAGCCCATAGTGAAGGGCCCTGACCCTGGAATGGCCCTGCAGTCACAACGACCAGTAATGCTAATGGAAGCAGAGGAGTGAGGGGGAAAGATGACTGTCATGCTCTCAGCAAAGGTCCTGACCGTTCTTACAGGTGAAGATGGGCCTCTCGTAATTATTCAGCGAGGACACGGACTGGAACATTAGGAATGACCAGAGGAAATGGAGATGAGATGGATAGTGAAATAGAAACAGGAGCAATGAGGATGAGTGCTTGCTGTGGAAATGTGGTTTAGAGGGTACAGCTTATGTAAGAGAGCTTTTTAATTGCCCGTCTTTTTATTTTATCTTTTATTTTCTTCGGTTGGTTCTGAGTAGTTTTTAGAAAAAGAAAGATATTTGAAATGACTTTCTGGGTAGTTGTCAAATCACTTGAAAGCCAAGAGTAATGAGGCCAATCCAAGTTTTGTAGCCCCAGAAGAATAAGACATTTACCGCCTTACATGTGATAATTTAGTTTTAAGTATAGCAATATTCCATGAAACCTACATGTCAAGGTTATTTTATGAGAATAGCTGCCTTTAATTTCAGCAGCTGAATCTCTCTGTTTTCACAGCTGCGTGGCCACACACTATGTCGCTCCAGCAAATTAAATGAGATCAGTGTTTGGAATACAGAATCCAAGTCTTCAGACATTACTGCATACTTGCTTTTAAGGAAGGGAGGATTTTATAATTGATAACCAAAGGAATATTAATTTAGAAGATTAGAACTGTCATACTACGAGAGGCTCGGCCAGATCTTTCTGGTTTGCTGTTTTCACACAGTAAGGGACTTATGGTAAAAATAAATCCTCTGAGAATGTTTACACATCCATAGACACAGATTCCCAGACATGTTGCTCAGGATCGAGCCTGGCTGGGCTGCTGCGTAGCGCAGCAGTGAATGTAGGCGCAACAGAGCCTGCAGAGTGTTTTGAATTGTGTCTTGTGAAGAGAATGCAGATGACATCCTTGGAATCTTTCCAATGACATAACTCAGGCAGACATAAGGAACCCCACTGAGGTGGAAGGAAATGGCTGCATGCATGCTCTGTGTCTCGCATTGCTTTGATCTGAGTGTTTTTTTCTCTATCTGGATGTCAGAATGATCCGGTGTCTCTCTGTTCCTCCCCTCACCCCCAGTCAGTCACAGCAGATGGCCGCCCCCCCCCGAGCCTGGTTCTACCGGAGGTTTCTTCCTGCTAAAAGGGAGTTTTTCCTTCCCACTGTCGCCGAGTGCTTGCTCATAGGGGGTCATGTGATTGGTGGGGCCTCTGTATTATTGTAGGGTCTTTAGCTTACAATAAAAAAGCACACTGAGACAACTGTCATTTAAATAAAATTGAATTGAACTGAATAAATTAGTTTCATCTTTTCTATGAATAACACACGGAATAGTTAATTGGTCTCGCAAGCATAGGCAAAAAGTGAAAGCGATGTGTTGCATCAGAAATAACAGAGACAACAATAATAAAAAAAAGGTTAACAGAAATTTGATTACAGTTACTGAAAAAGTCTAAAAAAATTGTTCATTCTGCACATTAATAAAAAGAAGCTTTGTGTGCAGAGATGTGCAGCTTGAGCAGCACGTTAAGAGCTGCAATCGCACCTTCAGCTCTCCGTCTGGGCCTGCTCAGGAGGGGCTCAGGCACAGTGTAGAAGTTGAAAAGTTGTAGGTTTACAAGCCCTCAGGGCCCCGTACACAATCCCTGTAGTTATATGTATAAAACATGGGGAAATCACACTTAAAAATGCTCATGCAAACACACACATATTCCACAGGTATAGGTAAAGGCAAATTATTTTACCTGTGTCTACAGCTGGATAGATTCAAATTTAAATAGTGTTTGTTCCATGAAGGACAAACAGAGTTTAAAAAAAAAAGTCTTTTGTGTTGACATGTAGCTTTAAAACAACCGTTAACCCACTAACAATAATATTGAGTTCATATGCACTAAATTTTGTGCAAATTCATTTCAATTTTACAACATTTCTCTCATCAGTGACACAAATAACTTTTGGGTCCACTTAAAATGAATTTAGACAATGTGATATAGAAAATGATACTTTGATACTTTTCATGCAGCATTATGAAATTCCTTTTATTTTTTTATGAAAAGCACTATATGCTCCTGCTATAGTTTATAAGTTCTGTAGCCAAAAAAACAAAAGACAACAAAATCTAAGAAAATGTTATGATCCACTGTCAAGAGAGTAACAAAAGAACAGAAGAGCTGACTTCAGTCACATCGCTGATGGCAGCAGTTACTGACACAAGTTTAGTTTTTTCCACCAAAGTTTAATTATACTCAAGCAGGCACCCATTGGGAGAGACGTGTCACACCACCTCAGGGGGTGTCGAATCTCGCAGGTTAAACATAGAGCGAGAAGCGTGGGCCGCAAATCCACCTGCTATTCTCCATTACAGTCTGCTGAACACATCAGAGAGAGAGAGATGGACAGACACAGACAAGCAAGTGCGTGTACTGTATACACAAACATTTACATAGACATATGAAGGCAAGGATTTGTATGGAAACAGGTGGGAGGCTGCTTTCATTTCGCTCTAGGATTTTGAGTTTAGCATGCAGCGATAGAAAGGACGGGAAGTAATTGTTTTCCCCTAAGATACCGCAGACTCCTCAGGCTGTCATGACTCCGAGATTTACTGCGGTATAAGAGCAGAGAGAAAGAAGGTGGGAGAGAAACACAATGTGACAGTGACACAGATAAGACACAGCACAGCCATATTTCCATCTGCTGTCAAACAGATGCTACGTCGCAGAAAAACATATCCAAGCAAAAAATGTAAAGTCTCCAGAACTCATTGTGATATCGCTGTCACTATTTATCACAGCCAGCGTGATGGCCATATTTTATGCTTTGTTTTTATCCAAGCACAGTTAAACTGTGCCTGAATTGTGATTCCAGCTCCAGATAATGAGATTATACTAGGAAAAAACAAACGCACACATCAACACAAGGTTAGAGTTTTGGGTGAGTAAACAAACATTTGTGTCAGGGGCACAGTTTATGTCAGCGAACCGTAAGGGCACAGTGTAGTCAATAGGTGTTTAATATGTATGCTATATACAGTATTAATTAAATAAGTAGCCTATAGAATCTACTGCAAGATATCCCTATTACAGCTGATTTACTGTGTGCTGTCAGATTTTTTTAGCTTCTCAAGTCACACAATCAAGATTTTGACAGCAGGGTGTAACCTGCAGGAGCTAAAACAGGATAAGTATGTGGCAACTGCCTTGTCTTGTAACGTTCATGAGTGAGCCAAGACAGAAATCCCACAAATGTAAGACTAAGCCTCAAGCCTTAATAATGCTATAATGAGAAAAATAGTTCCCATGTAATTGTTATACATCTTCTAGATCAAGAATGTTAGGAGAAGGCACACTTAGAATAACAAGAGAAATAGGCATGCTAGTTTGCTATTTAGCTAGTTAGCGTGAAGCTGTGTAATGATGCAATGCTAATGTCAGAATTCCAGCGTGTACTAAACAACAATCCTAACACTGAACAGAAACTCACTAACATCTTGTTTTGCCTTTAACAAAAAGAGGTCCAAGTGACCAATGCTGGGGTTGTTACTCAAATAAAGTAATGTATTGCACATTACTCAATACTTTTCTTAAAAGTAATGCTGTCGGTTACTTAACTACTTAGTTACATTACATTGCTACATTACTATCCCGTTGCTCTGTAAATGACCTAAAACAAATTGTCTCACAATTACCATTTAACAATATAAACCCGAAGCTCTCCTAGTGAGGACTCACATGCAATCTTTCTTTTAGAGTTTATGTATGTACACAAAGCCGTCAACCCAAAGCAAAGATGAAAACCACCCCAAAAGATAACTTAAACTGTAGAAACATGAACAGGTAGAAACGAAGGCTGCAATGCTGAAAGTCTGAATGCTCATCACTGCTTTTGCTACGTGCTTAAGATCTGGCTCTGGCTGCTCGGCTGGGCTCAGCATATACTCAGCTTTAACATCACTTTAGGTTGTTGGCTAGCTTTGTGTTAGCATGTCGTACAGATGCTTGCAAAGAGCTGAAGTTGTGCTAGCCGTATAATACAGTTGTTTCTGTCCTGGAGGTAGCTTTCTTTTCACCATTGCGCCCCTGTCCTTTGATGCAATAACAATAAAAGTAATGTCCTTATCTCTGCTGTGCACCATGCCACCATTTTTCACCTTCTGCACACAAACTGAAAGCTAATTGTAGTGTACGCATGCAGGAAGAAAAAAAATGAAATGTTTTTGATGCAAGCTATTCAGAAAGATGAATCAATTCACGACTCTTATTTTCTGCCTCACAATTTCACAGCAATAGTTCTTGAGATATTTTAGTCTGGAAATGATTGTCAGGTAGACATTGTTATTCCCGGGCTCGGTGTGCTAGTGTGG
The DNA here is from genome assembly GCF_001858045.2 of Oreochromis niloticus. NCBI lineage: Eukaryota > Metazoa > Chordata > Actinopteri > Cichliformes > Cichlidae > Oreochromis > Oreochromis niloticus. The sequence continues at coordinate 28,640,344 of NC_031974.2, forward strand.
CTAATAAAACATACTTATGCTTATTCCAGGGAAGAGTTGGCAATAGTATACCTACTAAAAAGGCTAAAATACATTTATCATTTTACTCACTAAAAATAATTTTAGTTGTCCCATTGGCTTGCCAGGACAGCTATTGAATGTGTAGCACCTCCAGCAAAAAGACAGTGACATCACACTCAGGAAATTATGGGAGACAGCAGGAAGTAGCTGGGATAATTGGATATACTTACGCCTTTGGACACAGTTCGGCTGGCTGTGTCGACTCTATTACAGGTCAGTGATGGAATACCAGCTGGTGGGACAGATAGAAGGGAAAGGAGAATTTCCAGGAAGTGTATAACTATGTGTCTGGGGCAGTTTAACTTTCAAACTTTAACTCCTCCACTTGAGTTTGTATGCACAGGTGACACTCTGATGGCAGCCAATAAGTGCATCAGCATTGGTTAAATGCCAAATAGGTCTGTTGTGTAGTTGCCAATGGAAGGAAATAACCCTAAAACAAGGTTTTATCTGTGAGCTAGCAGTTACTCGGTTACATAGTTTGGAAATCCTACTCAAGCAATAGGGAAAGTAACAGAGGTGTCTTTAGTGATCTTTAGTTTCAGCTATTTCTGCAGAAAATGTAAATGCAGCTCAGTCCATCATACTTATAATCCTGTGAGCATGAGAGTGGCTGAGGCTGATCGTGGGAGACACCAGAGCTGATGAAACTCCTCCACAAGTGATGCTGCACACCACTTCGTCCAGACTAGGAGTCATGTGGAGAGCTTAAGGCTAGTTGCTGCTGCTGCTGTTGCTAAGCTTCCACCGCTGTTGAACTGTGTAAGAGCAAAAAGACAGCTGCACAGAAAAAAAGAGAGTGGAGTGGAAGACAGAGAGGTGGCAGCAATGGGGAGCGAGGCAGGATTAGGAAGATGGATTTGGATGCTGGCTGAGAGTAGCCAAATGGTGAAAATTAAGGGAAAACAGTGAGCAGTAAGGCTTATCGAGGCAAGCAAGATTTAGCAATGCCTGAAAGCTGTCTTCTGCTGGATAGTGGGCAGCAAAACCCGAGTGCTGCTCCAGCTGATGCCCAGTATGCCTCAGTGAGAAAGATCCAGAAGTAACCTCCCACTATGCACAATATGCCTTAATATTTTTAAATCATGCCAAAGCATCTACTTATTAAATAAGCAATTTAAGTTTAAGAAAGTAATAGAAGAAATGTCATTTTTATTTTAATAAGTATTTGAAAAGATGCTGAATAATGCACATTGTATTGTAAAGTTGACAACACCCCACTTACTTACTTACTTTACCCCAAGTTCCTCTACAAGCAAGTTTTGCAACTCTCCAGCCATCTAGGTAATATTTATGGACAGTTATTTGGGCAGTTATGTCGAAGCCCTATTTAAACAAATGAGGAGAGAGCCATAACTCTAATTTCCGTGACCACCTGGACATAGAAATTGCAGGAATATTATCATCCATCATCTGTTCATCCATTTTCGGCTGCTTGGTTCGGGTCACGGGGGCAACTGAGTACTGAGTGCTGACACAATCAGTCTCTGCTCAGTCTGACAGTGCACTTTAACCAATGGCATGCTAATCAATGTCATAGGTACAAAAAGAAAAAAGCGATTAGTGTCATTCCCTACAGTTTTACTACAATAACAACATGCAATATAACTAAAATTACCATTAATTTTAGTGTCATGTCCCCTTTTCTCCTATGCTTCTGGTTTAAATCACTACTAAAATCACTAAGCGAGAGGAGGCGTGTTATTTCCTTAGACTTTAATTTTACTTAAAAAAAAAACTGCTGATATCTTCTGAAGTAATGTCTTGCAAAGAGACTGCAGTGTCTTTCAATTTCATTTGTGATTCTATTAAAGTCTGCATCAAGAGCATGCAGCTCTCATTCATTTGAGCTCCATCTCATGTGGAGTGTTTATGATTACTGCAAAGAGAAAATAATTGAACCTGTGATTATATCATCATATCTGCTTACTGAGCACATTCTGGGTTCGTTTCTCATATAAACAAACCAGAATTGAGGGAATATGTTTCTGAATGCACTTGTATGCATGGAGCTTATACAAAAAGCGAAAAAAACAGAAACTAAACGAAACTGGTACAGTTTTATCTTTACATCTCGCTTCAAACTGACAGCCCTCTCGGACTTAACAAAAGATTTGCCTATTTCCCAGACGCAGCTGTCAACCTTTGGGTATTAGTGTCAGGGCAGCACGATGCGGAACACTGACCCATTCTTTCGTCTGGCATAACAAATGGCGATGAGGGCTCTTCAAACATGCAGGATTTGATTCATTTTAATATTAAGCACATGCCCTGCTTCCTCAGTGGCTGCTGTCAAAACAAATGTTTTCCATAATTCAACCAAGTGTAGCTAACAAATGATCCATGACCATGTTTTTTTGGTTGTTGTTGTTTGTTTGTGAATCACCACAGTACCTGCCTTAGAAAGTGGTTGATTTTTCAAAGTCCAAACAAAGCACGAGACTGCGTCCTCAGCTGCAGCCCGCCTAGCGAACTTCTCCTCTCGGCCTCGTTGCATTTGAGGCACTCCTCGCGAGCGAGCTCTAAATGCGGCGCGCATGTTGTTTGTCAGAAAGTTCAGGAAATCTGAAGACATTTGAATATCAAAGGTTAGCAACCAGCTTGAGCTGTCAGACGCAACATTCTTTTCACGCAAACTAGCTTGTCTTGCTAAAAGAACTTTAATTTTCACCTCGCCTCTTCACTAAATCAAGAGTGTTAGCTAATACCTAGAGGCATGCAGTAGAATAATTTACACTAGTGAGATGAAAAGGGTGTCAGGGAATTAATTACAGCATTAAAGGTGCAGATAGCAACGGTCTCAATGCCTGTGAGAGCGAGAGAGAGGGGAAAAAACAGGCAGAGAAGAAGAAAGAGGAAAAAAAAGAGAGAGATCGGTGTGTCGAAAGTTATCTCTACCCTGCAGCATAATGGGAGTGTTAAACACAGCTAAACACTTCAAAGTGCGATTCGGTACAGGGAGAGGCGCTCAGTGGAACGACCTCTACTTTAAGTCTGGATGTGAGCAGGGTTACAGATCACCTCTGCTCTCTCCCTGACTTTATTTCTTTTAGTTCCAACTTAGTGAATGTTGCAGAGTTTGAAATCTTTTTTTCCCCATTTTTTTCCAGACTGACGCGCAAGTAAACAGGAAGCCATCGCTCTTTCATCTCCAGCTGATTGCTGGGACGTTATTGCTTTGACTGAGGGTGACAGTAGCTGTCACGGCTGTCAAACGGCTCAGCCTGCAGCATATCAAACTGCAGGTTATACTGCGACTGGTGACATGCTCAATCAGCCATTAAAGAGAAATCACTGTCAGCCGTACATGGCCACTGACAATCAGTCATCATGGGGACGGCGCTCATAGGGCCCGAATGGACTCAAGGTGATTCCAAGGAAAGTTTATGGTTTGAGGTTAGACCAACATATGAGTTTTCTGTTCATTAAATAAAGGATATTAACCAATCATTTGGACCAGTGCCAAGGTAATGGAGATTCTTGTCTGGAGTGTGACAGCCTTCACTCTCTTCAAATAAGTATGCTTAAACTGTCGCTCTCTGAAGGATGTATAAAGGCTTATACAGAGCAGTTTAGGGTATCAGTGCCAGTACGTGACACAGTGTTTGCTCGCACAATATTATATGTCTGTCCACAGAACAAGGAAAAAAAGGTTTTTAAAATATGATGCCCCGTTTCCTTTAATAATCTACAGTTAGAATCTTCCTATCATTTTGAAGCAGTTGACCTCTGGCATCAACAAAGCATTTTCACCCAGGGAATCACCGCTCACCGAACAGTTTCTATTTTTGGATCATTCTCTGTTAACTGCAGAGATGGTTGTGTGGGGAAAATCCCAGTAGATCAGCAGTTTCTGCCTGTCTGGCTCCAAAAACCAGTCACTTTTCTTGCACATTTGATCCTCACTTTGAACTTCAGCCGGTTGTGGTGACCATGCCTACATCATGCCTAAATATACTGAGGCGATGCCATGTGATTGGCTGATTAGATATTTGGGTTATTGAACAAGTGTACCCCAGCAAAGTGAGTGTGAAGAAATATGAAAACTTTAATGATATTTAAACAAGTAATATTTTGATAAACATATTTTTTCTTCTGCATTTGACATCATTTAACCTAAAAAGTTTAATGTGCCATAATGTTAGATAACAAACACAAACAAAGCCCCAAAAAACATATAAAGTAAAAGTCGTACATTTAAAATATAGCTTAGTGTCTTATTAACATGAACAGCATGGCTATTATTTATATAGTGTTGATTGGTTTATTCTTTATTCTTTTTTATAGTTTTTACGTCTAATTATTCAGTGTGATACTTCCTTCCTTCCTCATCAGTGGTTTCTTATGCTTCCTTGCTGTAACAAGATCAGCAGAAGTTGTTGATTTTTGTTTATTTGTTGAGGTCAGATGCAGATGGAAACTAAAATTTGGATCAATTTATGTCGTAAAGGTTTTGTCACTTTGTCCACCAACTTTACAGCTAACCGTCCTTTATTTCTCTAACCCTTGGGATTCTTAACTGCAATGAGGACATAAAAATTTCTGTAAAAATGTCAGCTGATCACAGTGAACAGATCAAATAAGATCAAATACTAAATTCCTGTATCAACATCAAATCTGCATTCAGTCCTGTGCTTGTCCACTCTTGTTGTGGGAATAATAAACAAACCAGTAAACATTTCCATAATCACTGCATAAAAGTTTTGCATTGGAGAACAAATGAAAGATTTAGGGTTGCATAAATTCCAACCAGTGTGCATGAGACTGAGGTAAGCGAGTGAAACGTTACCCAAGAGAAATACCTTCAAATGCCAGGAGACGAAGCCCTGGCCAGTCTACAATGAAACAGTACAGGTTTGCTGTAACACTGCACGCAGGGCCTTGCTTCTCGTAAAATATAAGTTGAAGCTTTCCGAATCACCCAAGGCTTACCCAATAGGTCAAATATAAACTAGCAGAGATGGGCCTTTGAAACCGTGGGGCCGGTGTTTCAAGTTTTGGCTTTAAATCAAAGAAAGCAGTTTCGGATGGAAAAGGTAGACAACCTGTCACGTACTGAAGCGGTGCCAATATTCAGTGTAACACGAAGGTCGAGAAGTAACGGGAGAACAACACCATGGTAGTCATAATGACAAAGAAAGCTGGAGTTCTAACCGAAGGCCAATAATACAAGGTGTCTATCAAATCTATTGCAGAGTCCATAAAACCTCATTCCAGAGGTTAACATGTGGCTGGAGACGGAGCAACGATGAAGTAAGGTGGGGATGAGGCGCTGATGGAGCAGAGGAAAAAACCAACTAACCTTTAATCCCTTAAACTTTTTCCTGAAGGAAGCACTTTTTTAATTCCAGACTCATCTTTCCCTGGGGAGGGACTGTTATCAGCTGATTCTTTCCCCCCTCCTGCCCCTGTTTTCCTTTACCTCCTCCCTCTCTGCGATGCATCTGCCAGGTGTGATAAGGCTGACAAACGTTACCTTTACAGGGCTATTAAAACCATTTCCCCCCGCAGTTTTGAAATGATTATCGCCTTAGGCCCATGGTTACAGGTTAGCTGATAGCTCACCTCCATCTGCCCATATCTGGGTGACTCTTTGAGGCTTAGGGCTGGCTGGGTGGTTGAAGATTATATGCGTTGCTCAAACCGCTTGAATACTGGGGGATAGCGGCAAAGGTGGGAGGGAAGAGAGAGGAAGAAAGGGGTGGAAGAAATGAAAAGAGCAGGAGTCCTGACACCCACAATGCTGCAGCGGATGATAAGGGATACACTGACAGCTCTTCCTCCTTCTGTCTGGGTTTTGGAATGACTTTTGTGTGACATATAGTAAGGCAAAGGGCAATTGCAGTCACTCTTAAAGGAAGGCGGCTTACTTGTTTTGGCTTTTTTAAATTTAGACATTAAATACTGCTAAAAAAGCAACTTGAGCAGCAGTTGCTAGGTAGAAGAGCACATTCTTAGAATACAAAAATCGAAAGAAATTCCCCAAAAGACCGAAGCCGTTTCACTTACAAACACTTAAAAATTGCTTACAGTAGACATCTGTTAGCAGCTGAGGCAGCTACAGTATGTGCCCTGCAGTGTGGAGGCTTCCTTCCAGCTAGCGCCGTCTCCCAAATCCTCTCAAGCATCATGTCTGCTCCATAGAGATATCACCACCAACGCCAGCCACTGCTGGCTTCCTCCCATTACCTGCTCCTTACTTATCTGTCTGTGGCTGACTGATGGTCTTCTTTAGTTTTCCCGGTTTCCTGCTTCCCATTAGGACATATCACTTATTGGCTCTCAATCTAGGTCAAATTTGATCTTTTTTCTTTCTTCTTCTTTCTGTTAACAAAAATGGAAACAGAGCAGAAAAAGACAATGCTAGTTGATGTTAAAAATAAAGTGTTTTTCTTTTGAGCAATTAAGAAGAAATGCTAAGTGACTGAATGCGCTGCAGTGTTCATTAGCTCCGTAAAGGTGAAAACAGCTTGTCTGTGGCCACTCTCAACCCTTCCTAACAGAATAATCTGACAGCTGAGGCACTTAATTGAGGTAGCAACGAATATGTATTAACATTAATTTAATTGCGCTGAGAGCATTTCCTCTCTAATTGACCTTGGCCCCTTTACAGCATAATAACTAACACTGTCACTTTTGCCCACCACAGCCAGACACATCCTGTAAGGTCACTGACCCTGCAATCTGCATAAGGAATTAAACAGGCGATAAAGCAGGGCTTACAACAGCATAATGACGAATTATCAGCGAGTATAACCTGCAAATTCATTTTTAATGTAAACCCTGATAACAAGTCATGTGGGAACCAGTAAAGTATGTGGTTAATAAGACCAACTGGGAGGCATAAAGGTTACTGAAATAAAAACCAGCTGTCTTTTTGTCTTGGTACTCAATCACACACAGGAACTACCTAAAGCTGAGGCTGACATTTTTATAGTTGATGGCGAATGCCAAAATTACTTGTTATTCTGGCAATAAGGAACAAAATAATCACTCCTTTGGGGCAGCTAGATAGTATATTTTCAGGTATTTAACATGTATAAAACTCTGCAAGTGTGAAAACGATGGTAAATGAACTGATTCTTATAAAGTGCTTTTCTACTCTACTTGAACAGGCAAAGCAGTTTATACAGGATGTTTGTGCTGTGGAATTCTGCAAATCCTGGTATAAATGTGATACCAAGTAAACTCAGTGATAGTATTACTGATACTTTTAACCTCTAAAGGCAGCTTATGTAGGGGAGAGCAGTATATTATGATTTATGAGATGAATCATCATCAGTTTGTATTAATTTGAATACATTTGAATGACTTTGGGTCTGTTGTTAAACTCTGCTATAGGCTATGAATAAAATAGACGTGACAGTCAACACAAAAAGCTTCAGACCTTTTTAATAGTCCATGTTTGAGATGAATTTTGTAATTTCCAGAAAACTATATTTAATTGAATACAATTATTTGGCCTACATACTGAACTTAGATGATAGAAACAAAGTATTGATTCTATCATGCTGGTATCAATTTAATATCAGTACCAGCATCTGTATCGATACTATCGATATTTGGATCGATCTGCCCAGCTTTACAAAATATCTGATCCACCCATTCATACACATATTCATTTTGTAAATCTAAATTGTTTCCATCTAGCATTCACACTCTGATGAACATTTGGAAACATATTGGGAACATATTGGGAAAAAACTCAGGTTTATCCTCGGAGTGGAGCAGACAGAGATTGAACCTCCAACCTTTCTGTCAGTAGATGACCTGCTCTACCTCATTGTGCCACAGCAAAAAAAAGGAGAAGAAAATCAGTCTGCTGCATTCACATCAAGACAAAAATTCCATTCTTCAATCTGTCAAAGGAGTGATTTGCCACTAGACATGTCCACAGCTGTTCCACAGAGCTTGCGGCGGTCACTATCTTATTCCATACAATAACAAAACAAAGCACCTTTGACTTGAGTAGTTCCCTTAACCACGGCTTCTACCCAGCGGTTCACCAGAGGTGATTGGCACTGCTCAGCCATGCGTTCGAGAGCCTGCCGAGAGCTTTTCACCCCAGTGTTTAATGAGCTATGTTCAGGTCCACTCCACATTCATCCCAGTCCATTATTGCCTCCAAAAAGCTTTTAAAATGTCTTTTGAGCACTCGTTCTACTTAACCAATAGCTTATTCATGAGCATGTCAATGGTCCTCCTCAAAAAAGGAGGCATTTAAATTGTGAATTCAGATTAAATTATATATAAAAAAACAATAACGGCATGTTAATTCACAAGGGCTTCTGTGCTGAAATCTTGAACCATAGTATCAATATGCTCACCTCAAAAACACAAAAAATGCTCCTAGACGTGTAGCACATTGTTATGCCTGATCTGATGTGTAATAACTAAAAGAGCATGGCTGTAAATCCAGCTTCCATTGTCTTTCACAGCAACGCACTTTTAGCACGAACAAGGTTTTATAGCGAGACCGAGAACTGAATCAGTACCACGCTCTCAGGATTAATTCGAAGGCCTCCTAGTTGTTTTAAAACATCCGTTCTCGGGTGTCTGAGCCCCCAGGAGGGTTGTTTTCTCTGCAACGGTGTTATGAGGAAAATTCTAGTAATGAAAAAAAACAACAACAACAACCACAGTGTGAACCTAGCCTGCAGTCTTGTGCTGGCACCCCAGGGAGATGAGAACATCTTATGAGTGAGGCCTTTCAATAATGGAGTTCACTATTAATCATCTCTCTCACATGTCCACTGTGTCTCCTTTCTATTTCAGTGAGGCGCCGTTCTTCTCAACCAGAAAAAAAAGAACCCCAACCCACTGCTACTACCATTCTAGTAATTCTCCTTCCTCCATCCTCGTAATAAGGGATTATTGGCAAATGTATCTTTGCCCTGACGGTGAATGCCTTGAATACACAGAGTCCATCATCAATTAAGCACCAACATGGCACAAAATGGCTCTGTGGCCAAGCTCTGATGCTTGCCTTGATATAATTATTTCATTTTGAGGAACAGACGCAATTAGATTTGGATGAGGGTTTTTCATGAAAATGGGAGAAATCAATGGTCTGGCCAAATGTTGGCACTGAATCAGCTTGTTTCACTGAGTCCAATTATATACATCTTCATAGGCATGTTATTACACCGTGCGTTTTAAAGCAAACCAGAAGAATTAGTGGTGAATGTGAAGTCGGGCTTTACACAAATCGCTAAAACATTTACATAAAAAAGGGGGAGAGGCTGAGACACACTAATAAAGACACTGTCTAATTGGTTAAAGAGGTTTTAGCTAGAGCTATTTGTGCCTTCTTCCAAATGTGAACATGTGGAGTCATCGGGATTAAATGTACTGATTTACTGTGCATCCAGTCTAATCAAATTTAGACTGGCATTGTAGATGTGAGCAATCATAATATGTCAAGGCAGATCTATAGATCAGACATGACATCAGATCCCGACCGCCCAGTGCCACTACGAATGATGTCCTATTAGACAAGAACCCACAGTTTCCTTAACCCCGAAACCAACCACAGTCAGCACGCGCACATGTAGCAGTGATACGGATAACTAGAGTATGTGCTGAACATAAAAACAAAACCATGCCATCAGAAAATGGTCAGGGCGTTTGCAAAAGTGTGAGAGTATGGGTTGGTTTAAGCCATTAAATGCAAGATATTTAATCAGATACTTTTCTTATTAATCTGTGTTATTTAGCAAAGCACAATCTGGCGGCACTTGAGTGGCAGCTTTATAATTGGCAAGCATCCAGCCTTGCTGTATAAACAAACCCAGAGGAAATATATCAACTTGTTCTCCGAAATATGATTGAAAAATGAAACATATTGGATACACATATCCAGCACGAGAAATTACTTCCACGAGCATTTACAGTCATGTTGAACATGGGCTCTGGTTAATATTTGCACATTTTCAACTTGTTTGGAAAAGCTTCAGTGATAAATGTCCAAATATTTTCAGCTGAAATTGGCTTTAAAGTGTTAAGCTCTATAAAAAGTAGACAGCCCACTACTGTCTGTATGTTGATCCAAAAAGCTGCAGAGCCCATTTCTCCCATTTTTGCTTCTCTTCACTGGCTCCCTGTTAAATGCAGAATCAAGTTTAAAGTTCTTCTCCTCACATACAAGGCCCCATCTTATCTTAAAGACCTCATACTACCATATCACCCCAATAGAGCACTTCACTCTCAGGCTGCAGTAGAATGAGCCATTTTTTTGACCTGGCCTGGACCATGTGACCCTGAATCCTCCTTTAGTTACACTGCGATCGGTCTAGGCTTCTCGAACTTCACATGATGCACTGAGTGTTTCTTTTGCGATCACCTCATTTCACTCTCTGTGTGTTTCTACAGTATTGTGATTTAATTATTGCTTATTATTAATCTCTGGCTCTCTTCCACAGTGTGTCTTCTGTCCTGTCTCCCTCCCATCACCTCCATCAGATAGCTGCCCTCCCTGATCAGATCCTGATTCTGTTTCTTCCTGTTAAAAGGGAGTTTTTCCTTCCCACTTTCACCATGTGCTTGCTCTTAGGGGGTTGTCTGATTGATGGTGTTTTCTCTCTATTATTGTAGTGTATTTACTTTACAATTAAAAGCGCTTTGAGGAAACTGTTGTTGTGATTTGAAGATCGATAAATAAAACTGACTTGAATTGAACTGAATTGTCGGTCCACACACACATACACAATGATAGAACCATTAATTCTCGGAGGCTATCCCAGCTGACACAGGCCGAGAGGCAGGATACAAACTGGACAGGTTGGCAGTCCCTTACGGTGTCCTTTATATTCTTAAACAAACAAAATAAGGTCATCAAAGTAACTGTTGTGTTGGCAAGAAATGTCTAAATCGCAGCATTTGTTATCAGGCAACTCTAAAATGCTAACATTCACTAAAGGAGAAGAGAGCACTGTTGCAGGTTGTGTTAGTGTGTGCCAACAAGTCCTAGTCATCATGACTTATTTACATTGTTTACTCTGGCTGTTCCCCAAAGAGGCCAGAGGGGCACCACTGCAGGAAGGAGGGGTGGCTGAATGATTCAGAGACCAAGAGCTGAACAAGAGCTCTGGAACATGCCAGGGATTTTACATATTTATAGAGTCAGAGGTGTTGCTGAGCTGTTTGCGCTGCCCCAGAGGTCAGGTTACAGTAACATCACTGCATCTTGTGTCACCTCGTGTGTGCTTTGTTACTCTGTACAAGTGCTGAGAAGCAGAACCATATTAGCAGCTTGTTGTTTTAATCATACAAAAAAAGTACTGTCAGCATGGATAGCATTTACATTATTTAAGGGGGTTGGTTTCGGCAATGACAGTGGAAAGTATTATTGTAAAGTGCAAAGTCATAATTATAACCATTGGTTGGGGAGTCATATTCTAAAATAAAAGGATCTACATGAGCTCAAACCATATTTGTGTTGCCAAAATCTAAATGTATAGTGCTATCACATTTAGTGATACAGCCGGTTCACATATGCTCTTTATGTATACAGTGCGTGCCCGCAGTTAATCGGCCCATTTCCTGTAATTCCAGTCCCCTGATGTGCACATGACTGATGCCCAAGCAGCAGGCGTTTGAGAGAATAAAAAGAAGAAAAACAATGCACAATATCCTGAGCTTCACTGATGAAGAGCACATTTTCAGAAAGATTGATCTTAGGAAGAGCAGTCAAGATCAAAAGGCTTTCTTTATATTTTAGGAAGGAGGGGATATATATATGTATATATATATATATATATTTCAGGGTTTCAAAATCCTATATGTCTTCTGACTGTGTCTATCTGATCAGCATCCAAAAAACTGGATTTGATCAGAGATCATTTTGCCAGAGCTGCTTGTTCTGGCCTTCTCAATAGCCTTCCTCATAAGTGGAGTCGGAGCTGATTGTCTCTGCATTCTTTTGCAGGCTTGAAAATGAAAACAAGAGAAGCCACAACTGAGGCTGGTTTCTTAAATTAGATAACTTCATTTGCTCCTTGACAAGATATATTGTCTTGATGCTGGTTATGTGTTGTGGAAAAAGTCCTTTTAATGTCATGTTTTTTTTTTTTGGTTTTTTTTTTACTGCGTTTTTATTGTAAACCATGTCTGTGAGGCATTTTCTTTACGAGAAAATAAATTTTGAATCAAATTGACTTGAAATGTTTCGTTTCAGAGGCCTGTCAATGTCGGAAGTGAAATGTTCATTACTCGATTCGTACAATGAGGAGGGGAGTTGAACAGACCTTTCCAGGCAAGGTCTATTCAGATCATATTTCCTAATTATCCTGACATACTTCAGACTACTTGGTGCTAATCAGAAGTCGAGAGTGTTCGGGGGCATGAAAGAGGAGGGAAAAGAAGCATGCCGGATAATGCTCACCTCCTTAACCAAAGGTTTATTCTCAGCCGTCGTTGCCTTGGTGAGCGGGCCCCGTGCTGCGAGCAAAAGCACGCAGCATTATCAGTTCACCAGGCTTTGAGAAGCTGCAGCATCACACAGAGCTCAATGGGCTCCCCTCTTAGTGTACAGATGGCTGTGACGGGGCCCTGGTGGAAATAACACTAAATAAAATTCTCTGAAAATTCTCTCTTAGGATGTGACAAAAGAAAGTGGGGCTACCTTGCCACCTGCAACGTCTGGCACCTCTCTCTCTTCTCTGCCAATTAAAAGGCTGGAAAAAAAATAGCCAAGCCTCCAGGCTTAGTTTTGCATAATAACATTTGCATAAAATGAGACCATCTGTTTTGAAACCTTTAATTTTTTGACTGTGACTTTAATGTGTTAATGCTGTAAGCTCTGATTTGCTACGCCGCTGATTTCCTTGTGGGCAAGGCTACTGACAAAATACGAAAGAGGTCTAGATCCCTATTAACCACAACACAGCCAAAGCCATGAGTCAGTACGCAACAGCGTGACAGTTTGGCATACAATCCTAATAAGACACTGCCCTGATTACGTATATGCAAACTCTGTTAGTCAATATTGGCTTACAGAGATGACATGCAAGCCAAGGTACGAGATTTTTTAATTAGTGGCAATGTTTTAATCTACAGCGTCTTTAAATTACACTTTTCTTAGCGTAGGCTACAGTTTCTGTGGCATCAGATGAAACCATTGTGAACTGAGATCTTTGACAGTGTGAGCCAAGCCCAGTGGGTCAAGAAACACAAAACAGTCGAATCAACCAGAACATCTGAGTTAATTTATAATTCAAAGTCAAAGTAAGATTGCATGGTTACATCAGGGGAGAAAAAAAAAGTATTACTGAAACTCTCTGCCAAATCTTTTACTAATGCTCCCCTTCTGTTGTTTTATGATCAGTAGCTCTAATATTCACTAAATGTACAATAATTTAACACAAATTACTCGTGGGAAAATTGTTCTTTGATGCAGTACTTCAAAACTTTTCACTGGTATTGTTTGGAACCCTAGCACGCAAGCAAAAAGCTTACTTGTAAAAAGCCATAGCCTGAAAGTTACACCCATCTACACATACAATATGGATGTAACCTCTGCATAACTTATGCAAATATTTTTTGTTTTTAGCCCCAATTTTAGCTAATCGTACCTACCATCTCATTTACACAGTGAATTAGCTTATTTAAGTCCCCAGGACTACTTTATGATCTAAACATGACTAAGTCAGTTTTTTAAAATAAATTAAGATGCAAAACTTGTGACTTGTAGTCCATAAATGAATGAGTGGCTTAAGTCCATCTTTTATGTACAGTCAATGTACACAAACTTTCAAGCACTTTCAAGCACTCACTAGATGCTGCAAACCAGGTCAGAACCAAAATCAGCGATTTTAAAATGATAGCTTAGGGAATAGTTTTAGACACATTTAGTCAGTTATTTATTTATTATGAATAACTAACAGAGGAAAAGATTACCAGATGACAATGTTTGTTTATTAGCTTATATATTAGCTTATAAATATATAAACCTTGAACGTTTTACAGTATGTAAACCTTTTTTTTTTTTAAAAAAGGAAAAGGGCCTGAAGTAATGCAAGTGTCACAGCTTACTGATACTTCCAGTAGCAAACTATTGTTTTTCTTTTCCCTTACTCTTTCAACAAAGGTTCTTTCAGATTTTGGGGCCCTCCTGCTTACACTGCTGCCCCCCCATCAGTTTAGATTCTGACTGTAAGGGCCAAGTCGAAACCTTCAATTTTTGCCCTTTGAGGCACAATAGTGTGATTTTGAGGTGTTTGTGGAACCATAGTCCGGATGGTGTAGTAGCAGTAGTCTCTTTTTTCCCCCTCAGCTTTTCACCAATGCTGGGTGTCAGGCTACTGTACTCTTATTAGAAAACATCCGAAGCTGAATCAGAAATATTCTGTTGACAGTTCTGTGAGGGTCAGATTTGTCCAGATGTTACTGTACTGTAGAGCAGTGGAGCACTACTTCATAGTCTGCAAATCTTCCTGAAGGTCGATTTGCACTAAAACAGGAGTTATGATTAGCCTTTCCAACAAAAGTGTCTGCCTGGGCTGCTGCTCCAAACAAAAAGAAGACCTTAAGACACTGCTATCATCTTACAGGCTTTGTCCAGCTTCATGGACATCATTTAGTTCTGTTCTCAGACTCTAACACAGAGGATCAACACTCGTGTTTCAAAATTCTGAGTTTGAACATTTGTATCCATTCTCCTCCCTGTGACTGTAACTAAGCCATAGCTAAGCCATAACCCTAATAATCTAATTAGGAGACACTGGTTTAAATTGCTCACTGAGGCTAATCTAGGCGTTCCCAGTGCACGGTAAATTTTTAATGTTTGGATGCCAGTGTGAAGTGTTTTACTGTGTCATTGTAGTCGTGTTGGCACAGGCACAAATCTCAACAATTATTAAAAGTGTAAAGCAGTTACTAGCAGGACTTAAAATACAGTTTCAATTTGTCAGCGACAGTATTAGGTCAGTTTCCACACTGCGAATCATTTGCAGCGTTTGTTGTTATTGATAAGGAGTGCATCCCTATACAGTCTGCTTCGGAGAGCGCTCCTACTGCCTCCTCGTCTCGGCTCGTCAGAGCTGCATTTAAGATGGGCCAGCATGCCGCCGGTGCAGAAGGGACGATGAGAAATTACAAAAGCGCCAGAGCACGAGCGCTTCCAGAGGGGCTCAATAGGAGCCGATGACCACTCAGCAGAGGCTCGCTGCCATGCATGTATCTGGAACTGTCATGTGTTATCTAAATGAGCCTTATAGGGATCCAACAGATGGTGGACATGCGGGACAAGTGTGGCACAGAATATGCTCTGGTTTGCAGAACAACAACGCTTGCACAAATGCACAAATCGCTTTTTATGAGTGATGACTCCCTATTGTCATGAGTTCAGTGGTTATTAAATGAAAGAGGGCTGTAACTCCCATTGTGTAAAACATAGGCGAGACTCATCTAATTAAGAGAAAAAAAATATAATGATCATTTTCTTCTTCTTCAGAGGGATCAGGCCAACCACCTTCTCGGTGACTCCCCGTCCACAAAGCCTGTTTTCAGATTTAAGTTTGCATTTTTTTTTTTTATCACAACAAAAGCTTAAGTTAAGCTCTTTACTCAAGAAGAGGCGTGACTCTAAATAGCTGGCCATTGTCTTCGCCATATTTCCAAATCAATCAGTTTGCTTTTATCTTTTATAAGACTTCATACCCCTTATAGGATTATAGCCCCATATATTTGAACAGTAAACAGTCAGTCAGGATATGTTTAATCTAATCCCCCTTCACACCGACACCTCCTGTTACCAGCCCCAACAATGAGCCTGGAAGTGTGTGCCTGTGTGTGTGTCTGTCTGTGTGTGCTTGTCCATATTTGGACAGGAGTGATCAAAAGGTTTAAGACTCCAAAGTCTGATCTATATACTGTGTGTATTTTTGATGAGACTTGACTTTTTTCCTCTTCTTGTACACATCCTGATCACTTTCTATGCAACTGCTATTTTTAGATGCTTTTATCATTTTGCAAAAGTTTAAAATTTGCAGCCAAGTGGCAATCAGTGGCTGAGTCCATGTGGCCAAAAAACTCATTTTCAATGCCATGTGTGCCAGCATGCACAGGTCAGGACGTTTCCACTGAACATCCACATCAGCTGCCTCTGGATGCTACAACAGAGCTCTGCATTAACAGCCTCACACTGGGATACATATTCACGGTGCACATCTCAATGATTGTTGACCTTGAATGTGAAAACAACCAAATAAAAATGGAGCATTTTGTAAAAATTTCGTTGTTTGGGTGATGGAACAATCATAAAAGAGACAGAACAGAACAGGCATGAAGATGAATGTTTTCTAACCCTTGAATTCTTGGCAAAAGGTGCTAGGACTTCAATTTATATACTGCCAAATCACAACAACAGTCGACTCAAGGCAATTTATGCTGTAAGGTGAAAACCCTACAGTAATAGGTCAGGGTTTTCAATTAGATGACCCCCTGATGAGCAAGAACTTGGCGACAGCGGGAAGAAAAAGCTCCCTTTCAACAGGAAAACTCTGGCAGAATCAGGCTCAAGGAGGGGCAGCCATCTCCTACGACTGAATGGAGGTAAGGGGGGGAAAACAAGATAAAGTACCATGCAGAAGAGAGCCAGAGATTATAAAACAACTAACATAACATCTTTGCCACATTTATTCAAATGTCTAAGAATCCCCATATGACTTTCATTTATCTGGAGTATTTGCCTGCTGCTCTTAGGTTGTTTTTAACTTGCAACTGCCTGTGTATCACTTTTGCATGACTTTATTGTGATTATGAACATTACTTTTAGACACTTTTCTGTATAACTGGTGGCATGCAATGTAATAATTAGGAAATCGAGTGAATTTAAACACTAGACTTCACAGTTCCTAATCAGTTCCACTCTGGAGATAAAGGCTCTATTAGTAAGCCTATTTACCACTGAGTTGTTTGAAAGTTGAATTCAGTGGTCTTAAACCAGATACCCCGCATCCCTCACAGTCCTCTGCAAAACAATCGCTACTATACGGGTAATCGTAATAATGATAATTAGGCATGGGCTTAGTGGACATGAAATAAGGATGCGGGCCAAACGGGGAGAATTCATCAAAAATTCTGAATATGAGATTGACTTATCAGGTGGGCTGTTGGGTGCAATTCAATTATCTCTTTGTTTTGCTGCAGGGAATGAGGGGAGTAGATGGAAATGCAACACACAGTGAAATAGCAGGAGACTGCTGGTACAGATAAAAGGTCAATAAAAGCAACAGCGTGAAAGAGAAAAGTGATTAGCAGTAAAACTAATAGATTGTGGAAAATTGTACTAAGGGAGGCATTTTTGTTGTTTTGTTTGAGTTTGAAATGGGAGTTTTAGGGTATTTCTTTACGAGTGTCTTTTAGAAACAAATGTATCCATTTC
Organism: Oreochromis niloticus; assembly: GCF_001858045.2. Taxonomy (NCBI): domain Eukaryota; kingdom Metazoa; phylum Chordata; class Actinopteri; order Cichliformes; family Cichlidae; genus Oreochromis; species Oreochromis niloticus. Next base: position 28,657,787 of record NC_031974.2, read on the forward strand.
TTAATGCAGAAGTGCGATTTCCCTGCTGCGATGTTCCACATCACATGCCTGCACTGTACTTTTGCCCTTCTTTCTTTGAGTTCTGCATTAAAAAATTGTGTCACCTGTGTTGCTTCTTTTCCATAATGGGAACAAACCTCACATTTTCTGCCATGTCAGAATGAAGCTGGATGAGGAGTAGAAGTTGGTTTTTTTCTTTTTTTTCTTCACACTTCCCAGAACCCAGGTCGTCTTCTAAGAACCTCTGATGTTATCACTCTTTAAATGCAGATCTCATTCAATCACCCTGCGATCGTCTCCTTCCTCCTTATCTCCCAAAGCTTTTCTCTTAGAAAGCCCACAGGAGCCCATTCTGCACTGCTCGCAGTGATAACAGGGGATCGAAAGAGACGAGGTGAATTTAAGGGGTACTGCATTTAGCTGCTGTGAGATCATTCCAGTTCATGCTTTGTCGGCGACTGGAAAAGGCGGGCATATGGGCCGCACTCCTCTGCAATGCAATATTCAAAGAGATCTTACATAATTCATCTTTTTTCTCCTCTGTTTCTGGAGAGCCATCCTCAAAGTGTCACTGGCAGACCCTTTTAATTTGACAAGCCTGTGAAGCTGGAGTGCAAAATCTTGACTGCCTGGCTTTGCAACTTCTCGCGGGACGGGTTGATATTGGGATGATAATGAGGCACTCTTTTCAAAAGAATGGATGAATTAATAACCAGTCGTCGGTCTGGGAGGAATAGTTCAAAGGCCGTCATAAACCAGCGGCTGCTTCCAAACGAGAGGAATCATGATTTATTTAGGTCATGGACAGTGAAAAAAAAAAATGCTATTTTTGATGTCTGGAAACAAACAGAAAACAATGTAACTGAGATTAAGTTCAGATGGGAGTCGGCATGCAGTGGCAACTCAGTGGCAACATATTCATGACCTCCGTGGGGAATCTGTACATTCATGATTGTTTTTGCGTACAGCATTTACATACACATAGTTTTTGTGGCGTGGGCATAATCAGATTTGTTTGGGCAGGTGATGAAAAGAAAAAGCATGTGACTCAGTAGTCATAGGAGCTGAACTTGTTTAAGTCCAGACTACCATGACCTGGATGACTGAGAACCTACACACGCATCATGACTCAATTTTGTTTCTCCTCTTTTGAGTCAAGATCATCTGCTCGTGCTCAATTGTTCTTTCTTTCTTTCCTTTTCTTTCTTTTCTTTTCTTTTTTTTTTTTTTTTAGAATTTTAACATGACACCAAACATACAACAGGACGAAGCAGTTAAAAAAATAAAGTTAAAAAAGTTAAAACAAACAACAAAACACATGCAAATTAGCATATTTCATCAAATTAAAAGTGTGGATGTGTAAGGCTCTATTTAGTACAGAAAGTGATCTTATTGTGAGGAGATATAGATAAATACACAGACAGACAGATGACATTAATAACAACAGTAACAATCCTAATAATACTTATACCACCATATAAATAATAATAGGATTAAGGAGAAATAGGAAGAATAAAAGAGATGAATTAGTTTATGCATAATTATAGAATAGAAAGTATACAGTGAGAATAATAAAGTGGGGTATTACATCTGTACTACATCTGTGACGACCTTGAACATGAGGGTTGGTTCAGGATGATCTTCAGGTACTCACTGTGATTTGGTGATTCAGTTTATTCCCGTAGCAGTTTGGTGGTTGGAGCCAATGAGGAAGACTGCAAGTAATATGTTGCTATGCACTGATGCAAACCAAATAAGACCAAATAAGAACTGTTTCTTGCTACAGACAAAGCAGATGGTTTAATTCTCTGCTGTCACTGTGCCAAGTCGGTTTTATCATGATGCTCTGCTGTGTTCTTTCACTATAGATCACTGAATGCCAGTGTCAAGCCAATCCAGGCGTTTTCATTGCTGTGATTCTGTTAATGATGGTTGCAGATTACTTTTTCATTCAACACAAATATATAGTTTTCATTTTCATTCCCGTCATCCACATGCTTCCCCCATTCCTCCTTCCAGATATATAATATCTAGGTCACATTCTGGTGAATCACTTATAACTGGAGTAAATATATCTTCACCTCACCCCAACTTTTCAATCACGCAGCTGCGTGATGGAACAGCCTCGGCACACTGGAAATACATTGCATGTTTGTTAGCCAACGCCCAGCTGGATCCCGCTCCTTCCCAAGCGGTCCGAAATTAATTTGTTGTGGACAAATAGTGTTCAAGGGAAAAATGTGAGCTGTTGTCTAGATGCCGTGTTCCCCATCAGAGCCACCTCTATTTGTCTCAGCAACCCCAGACATCTGCAGCCCTCACAGCTGGGAGAGAGAGGTCATTACCAGGCAATTTCACCCCTGCGATCCCTCACGTCTTTCTTCCATTTAGCCAGCGTCTTTCTACCCTTCATGCTTTCTTGATGGACTGTTTTTTTTTTTTTTTTACTTCTAAATCCACATTTTGCATACCAGTACATGGAGGCTAAAGACACGGAGGATCCCAGGTGTGGAGAGCTTTGAGCTGTTTGTTTTTCAGGTCAAGTGGTCCATTGCAAAGAAAAAGGGAGGTGATTAATACTGGGTGTGTGTAAAGGGATTTAGTCCATAATCCATTGGCTCACTTGGAATTACTTCAGCTGTATGAAGACATACTGTGGGACTGTTTTTGAAGCTCGGAGAAGAATGGCTTCTTGCTTATTAGACCACTTTAACAATTTACTGGCTTGGCAGCAAACAATAAGCCAAAAATAAACAACCCAATAGGGAAGAGCGAACGCATTATGTGTACTAAGCCGTCATTCAGTCCATCATAATTGAATATCTGCAATATCAAGCGCATTCATGCCACTTTCTCATTGTTTGCTTATTGTGAAACTCAGTGAATGAATATTGTTGATACTGCTGAATTTTAATTCGGGGCCGCGATCACACATAGCTTGTGGAGAAAATGAAAACGGACACAGGTTTGTGAGTTTTAAAGTTTGGCTCGAAGCTCAGTGGTAATTACTGGGCCTCTCCCGGTTAATCATTTCCTTGGGTGTGAGGCAGGATACTTGGCCAAGTAGGCAATGTGAATGGCTACTGGGAAGATAAGCTGGATACGCAGTTCCTCTGCCACTGTGTACAATAATCTGAGCACTGCATCGATCATGTCTGCTATTGAAATGAACAGATGGACTTGCACATATGAAGCACAGAGGGGATAGATAAAGCATTTCTCTACGTGCTGTGGCTGTCATTTATACAAACATGCAATAACTCTGCTTATTGTTTTAAATATGTTATAAAACACAGTTAAGTATTATATTATGTTAACTGTGTGAGTTTTGGCTGTATATTTCCTTTGTAATCATAATCAGATTGCAAATGTACAGCTGCATGAAATACATGAATAATAATGAATTATTCCCCCCCCCCAAAGGTTATGAGACTAACCCTGAAAAGTTCAAACATGTTTCAGCTGTCAGGTGTGGTCAACTTGACACAGCAGGTGAATGCTTAGTATTGATACATGTGATCATGCTTTAATTAGCTGTATTTGCATTATTTTTTGTTTAAATTACTTATACAGTCAGTGTTATTCACTGAAGGCACGGGTTGGAAATGAAAGACTATGTAGTCATTCTGTAACTTGCCAAACTTTGTCTATATCTATGAACCATTTTCAGCGTAGGAAAGAAAAACAGATCAAGCAGAAGAGCTTTTGCAGTCTTCCGGTAGTTTAAAGTATATTAAGTTCATAATTCTCATTTTAAAAAAAATATTTTAATTTAAAATCCTGCAAATAACCAGTTTATTGTTCATTTCTTACATTTTTCTTGGTAAAATTGACTTTTTAGTATACCCCGACTCCTGCCAGCTCTCCAGCTCCATGCTGCTTCCCAAACTAAATGAATCACGGTGTATTAAAAGTTGATACACTAATCTGTATCAGTATGTCCAAAAAACTCCTCCTATTTTCATTTCAGTAACAACAAGTTGCTCATATGTTCATATGTACAGTATTGTCCCCAGTAGAACCTCTGATAGCTACAGTGTGTGAAACATTGTCAGTACCCATGCTAGCAAGCTGTGTCATTGTTTAGTGTGCGTCACATTCACAGAACACATTCACTCTTGTGAGATAAAGTGCTGCTCGCCTCACGTTCTTCAGTAACAAACTCGTTTAACTCACGATTTTGCTTTCAGTGAAAGCTAGCATGTCGATGTGCAACACTGCAGCTGTTTCTGTGGTATGCTCTGAAACTTTTATCCTCCTCGGTCTGTTTATTCAAAGCATGAGTGTTATTTTACCACATTCATTTGTCTCTTTCTGTATAGAATGTCTTATTAGCAAGAGCACTAAAAACCAAGGGCCAACAGCCACTCAGCTTTTAGATTTTTATCACTTCTATTAATATGTTTCATAAATAAAAGACTTTATTACTTTCACTCACACCTGGAAAAGTGGAAGCGAAAGAGCAATGCATTTTGGTCTGCTCAAGTCTGAAATGGTAAAAGTAATGGGTAACATCTTCTTGCCATTTCAGTACCTGCTCCAGTGAGTGAAGGTTCCTTTCACAGCTGTGCTTATACAGGTGATATGATATCACAGAGTGAAAGGCATCTTGCTAAATGTAGTTCCCCTCCAGGTAGGAATTTCCATGGATAGAGTAAGCAACCTTTAACCACTGTGCCACTTTATGCCACTCTGTATAGATGTCTTGAGAAAATTCACATGCATTAGGTGCTATTATTGGAATACATCTCATTTAATGTTAGGACTGTGAGCTCTTGCAGTATGCTGCATAGAGAGAGGCAATCTTTTTCTTATAATAACAAATGGGCATGATCTGTTTAAAAGAAGCTGAAATTACAAAGAGATAGATTTCACACTTGAAGGTGTTTGACAGAAAGATACAAGAATTATATTCCTCACCTTATTCATAACATTAAAAAAAAACATATATAGTGATAACTTAAGGCATTGTTTTTATACATTCATAATGCAATTTTAATAGCTCACAAAACCCTAGGCTCTTATTTTCTGGTGATTAACAACATATGCACACAGTAAAACCTAAAGTAATAATGTTTTTGCTCAGAGGACGAACCCCCTCACCTGTTCACTGCAGCCCAATCCACTGGGTAAAACACTTTGTGTGTTTCCCCTGTTCCTGTTAGGAGCAATATGACACTGACACTAACTCAGACTTACACTAACAATGCTGCCACACTCGCAACCCTTGTAAATGCTTGACGAGCACAAATGTTTAGTGCTACCTACATATTCTCAAAGTTTGTAAATTCATCCTATTTATCCATTTTCCTCTGCTTATCCAACTCAGGTGGGTCTGGAGCCTATCCCAGCTGCCGTAGGGAAGGCACCCTGCACAGGTTGCGTGGTTAACACAGAGAAAGAGACAACAATTTGCATTTGCATTACCATCTATAGTAAAAATCACCAGTTAACCTAAAGCCACTAATTGCATGTCTGTGGTAGAACCCACCAAGAGAACATGCAAGTCTCCACACAGGATGGCGCCAACCTAGATGGTGGATTCAAACCCATAACCTTCTTGCTGTGAGGCAACAGTGCTAACCACCATGCTTCCGATCCAAAATCATTATCACAGCTTATTCAATTCTGAACTTGAGGTCGATTGAGTCCAGAAGTCTTTTCTTCCAGCTCCTATTAACCATAATGTGATTAACTTTGACATAACTCCACTGAAATTGAACCTGTTTCTTCTCTCTGTGAGCTAAGTTATAAAAGATAGACTGTTTTTGAAATTGTCAGTGCACAGAGATTACATCAAAATGCTATTACTGTAGTAGATAAACTGTGATGTTAAAAAACCATATTTGACTGGGACTCAGATTTTCAAAGCTTTGCTGATGCTGTGATGTGACAGCAGGAAGATGCTGTACTGAAAATAATTTGTCATAGATTTTATTAATTAGGTTTCAGCATTTGCACACCACCTGACCCTGTAGTAAGATCATGTGTCAGTGTTGTTTCCTTTTTCTTAAAAGTATCCCTCCAAAGTGCTACACATGCTTAAAATGAAGAGTCTCTCAGTCTGTGTCGCAGTATGTTTTTTATGTTTAGATGAAGAAAAAGAAACATTTTTTAAAGATGAAAGTGAATGAAAGAAATATGTGAATGGCTGCTTGTTGTCTCCTATCAGCTTTTAGATTATAGCTAGCAGTTTGGTATCAAACATTTTGCCACAGCCTATTAGTGTAATTAGCTCGTGTGTTGATCTCTCTGCAAGATAGGTCTTCAATGGAGCCATTGACCTAGAATAATGGGAATCTGCTGCAACATAATGAAGCTGAAAAACACATTCAAAGACTTCCAACGAGGTGAATTTAAAGTAGGATGTTTTTGCTTTTTTTCTCTGCATATAGCAGAAAGAGAGAAAAAAGATAACATCATGTTTTTATTTTATACAATTCAGTTTCTTTCTCTCTTGGTCCACATTAAAGAGTTTAATAATCACACTCAATAGGTCATTGAAACAAAGTTATTATGGAAACGTTTTTGTATGGTGTTGCCAACAAGATGTCATTGATCACACAGTGAGATATCTTTCCTTTTCTGAATAAACAAGACTTGGAAGCAGACACTCCACTGAAATAGCACAAGTCCTCACTTCCCTCTGGAGGAAACTTCCCTCTGCCTTATAATCAGCAACCAGAACACAATCCAGACATATGGGGCTTTCATTGCTCTGCTCTTGTGTCAGCAGTCATGCGATTGCTGATTTCATTCTTGCATTTGTCTTTTTTCCCTTCTTCTCTTTGCAAAGGAGTGTGGCTTATAACATGAATAATTAGTGGCTGTGATAAACTGCAGCGAGTCTCATCCCAAGAGGCCAGACTAGAAGTCTTACTCAAAGAAGACAGCCTTCTACTGTCTTTAAATGAGCTATTTTTACTCTACTAGTCAACAGGCAGTTGGGGGATTTCACTGTGTTCTGCTTAGTCTTTGGAAAATACTGTATAATTACTTTGTGGTACATCTGTGTGCAAATTAAGATATCATGTCTAATTAAACCTCTCAAAAGGCAGACGTAACGGTACAAGGGTTGGCAGTATGGCTCCTTACTGCATAAATGTACATTCCCTCCTCTAATATTTCTGCTTCTTCTCCGTATTCACACTGTACCCACTCCATGATTCATTCATTCTCTAAACGAGCTACTCTTGACTTAATGTACATAAGTGATGCAACAGATCAACTGACACTGAACACTAATGGGGAGTGCAAGGTTACAGATGATCATGATGGAATGCAGAAATCTGAAAATAGGACTAAAAGGCTCCAAGTGCCTGTTGAGTCTGCCTGTTTTTTCTTTATGTAGCTCATAAATGTATCTCTGTTGTGAGGAAAGCCAAATGCTCGATGAAGATGAATGATACTGAAATATACAAGCTGAAAGTCAACGCATTTGGCTTCCAGTTAATTTCAGCAACAATGCGGCCTTCTTTTTAGGGGTGGGTTGTGATTCAGCAGTCACATTGATACATTGATATAAGACTTTACCCCATGACCAATTACAAATCATCCGGACAATGCTGACCTTTAAAGGAATGGAAAGAAACACACAGACCAAAACAAAGCATGCAGTTGTGGAACTGCCCAAAGTTGTTTCTTTCACTGAGAAACAGCTGCTCACAGCAGTTTTTTAACTACTTTTCTTTTTTCTTTTTTCAGCTAAACTGTTTGGATAGATTCTAAGGAATTGTGGTGCACTTTTTATGTTTTTTTGAAGACATTTGGAAGCTATTAAGCAATCTCCGTTCTGGACTAAACAACTGGACCAAGACGTCTTAAAAAAGCCTTGGGACAGATTCCAAGTGTACACTGGTGTGGTTTTGTTGTGGTATGAAAGAACAAAAAACAGACAGGTGAGGTTTTATCATTAATTATAAAAAATAAACTCTTAAATTAAATTTCTACTCTAATGCCAAGGGGTTAGAAAACATTTCACATGATTCCCAGCTAGCCGGGCTATTCCCTGGTCTTCATATGTCCTGTTTTACTAAATGCCTAAAGATCCCCCCAAAAATAACCTTTCAAAAATATGCCTTTTGATTCTAAGCTATCCATAAAATAAATCTTTATATGAACCTTGCAGTGACGGTAAAAAGAAAGTGCAATCTTTTTTAGTTTAAAGCCAACTAAATGACACCGTCTGCAAAAAGTAGAGACGAAATCCTGATGCCACCAAACCAGGCAACCTCCGCACCTTCACTGCACCTAGAAATTCTATTTATAAAAATTATTAACTAAATCAGTGACAGAGGGCAGCCCTCACTGAGTCCAGTGCTCACTGAGAACATGTTTGACTTATTACCGAGCTCTGGCAACAACTGTTCAGGGACCAGAAGAATCGCAACAAGAATCCAAATACCTTGTACTCCCGAAGCACCCTTTCAGGACAACAGGATGTCTTGAAGAACTCAGTCAAAGATCCACAAAAGACATGTACATAGGTTAGTTGGGTAAACTCCCGCTCACCCTTTAGTATCTTTGAGAGGATAGTTATTCCAGTGCTCCACAATCACGACAAAAACTGCATTGTTCCTCCAGAATCTGGGGTTCAAATAATAGATGCATTCTCCTCTCCACTACTCTGGCATAGGGAGGCTGAGAAACGTGATCCCCCTGAAGATAGAACACACATACATATATGTCAAGGCGTAATAAAAATAATTTGGTCCTTAGCAGGTTCTACAATTAGGTAAACATGAACATCAACAACAAAACAGGACATATTCTACAAAAACTAAACTGGGTGGAAGCGAAAGTAAGCTTACATCCTTACTGGTTCCATAGGAATTGAAAGTGATCACCAGCAAGTTTTAAACAGGAGAGGGGCTTGCCAGATAATTTTGTTTTACTGGTCAGCAAACAAAAAACAGCAGGCCTACTGCACCCATTTTAAAAGTTGCACATTCAAAAGTGATTGAACTGTAACAATCTGACAGCAGCATCACATTAAAGTGTTTCTGTGTATATCCATTTTGCCACAAACCAACTTCATGACCCAGAGTTTGTGCACCAGTCTCACTGCATAGTGATTTCATGAGAGTGGGAGAATTCATTTAGCCAGGCTGCTTCGCTTAATGTCATATCCAAACACTGTGCTGCCCTGTCTGCTCTGTACTGTGTAATGTGTTCCTTATACAGTATTTCAGCCACTGTGTAAAGTTCATCTGGAAAGATTTTTTTCCCATTTTATTTTTAATTCTCCACATTTTTAACACGCACGATTCATTTATTTTTTTAAAAAACCCAAAAGTTACTCAACGATTCACTGTCTCAGTGAATGTTACTCCAAAGGATGATCAGCTACAAATGTCAGATGGACCACCTAATTCTGTTAATTCCTTCTTTGAAGTACTGTGAGTGAAACTCCAAGGTTGCTCATCAGAGAGCCAAGGCCTTTTAATTAGCTCAGCCCTCGATGGCCGAACCCCCCGAGTGAAAAACAGAGGGTAGGGATGGGGGTAGGGGCGGCGGTGTGCACTATGTAAAAAATATTTGTGAGAACTTGTTTTGACTCAACATTTGATGTGGACAGCGAAATTAGTCTGCCTGTTGCTGATCTGAGGTTACACAAGGTTTAGTTTGCTGCAATGGCAGGGCGGAGGCTGGATCAGATGTTTTCTAACCTTGCTCCTCTGTGTCTAAGCCTGCACATTTGGGGGATTTAGTGTAATTACAGGTGTGTTGCACAGATTTAGATGTGACAGATAAAAACCAAAAGAGCGAAAACAAACGTCACCGTGGTATGGGCATGCGAAGACCTGACTCTGTTGCCATTAATCGCTTTGGCCCTCAAACAAAGGAAACAAAGCAACAACAAGGTTTATGCATGTGTTAGAGAGAGAGAAATGTCAAGCTAATGTGTCAGTGGCTCCAGGCTTTGTTTTGATTACTGCAATTATTTTTATCCTCTTGTAGTTTACCATGTGCCCCCCCCCCCCCCCCCCCCCACCCCACCCCCCACACACACACACACACTTGGTTATCACATTAGTCGATTACAGGCCAAGATTTCCTGGGTGACTTATTAATCATGTAAGTATTTGCAGACTGAGTATTATATTTGCTGCAGCATGTCTGCAAATTTAATGCAGAACATAATTGCATGCTAACAACATATTAATCAGTGTGTGTGTGTGTGTGTGTTTTCTGTATTACCTGACTTCATTTTGTTATCACTACAATTCACTGATAAGCTGCACATAAGAGATAAATCAGCCCAATCTCATTCACACCTGGGCACAGCGAGAAAGAAGAATAGGAGGCAGAAAAAGAGCCCGGCTAGTGCCACCTGACTGATGAATACGCTCATGCATGTGGACACTTGGCTGGCGCGCAGAGAATAACAGGGAGGGGATCTGGCACTTCATCAAGTAGACCTACTACTGGGAAATCGCTGCGCGAGAGCGATGAGGATGATGCGTTTATCTAGCTTCCTTTGTGATGCATAACTGGCTCTGCTGGCCTCACGCTCGCAGCGCGCTGTATGCCTTCAAACCAGAAGCTCAACAACACCAAACATTAGATACTTTTTATTCACTTGACATGCTGCAGGAGTTTTTTTTATGTTTAGTTTAAGCAAACGACTTTGACTCTTTTCTTTATTCATCTTCAGGACGGATATGTTTTTTTGCACATGTGTTATAAGCTTCCCCCCTCACTTAATAAATGCTGTCAGCATAAGCTGCCTCAGGTGTGGCGTGACAGCTCCCTACAATCACAGTCAGATCTGTGTTTGTGAAATGCTGTGGAAATGAGAGGGCGGCCCATTAGAAGATGCGCAGAAATGAGGCTCGTACATTGCAATCTGTAATGAGATTACAGCTCAGGGCGCATTGCAAGACCATTTGTGCGTGTGTGAGTTAATTGGCAGCCAAAGAGCCTAAGAGGGAATGTTCTGTGAGCCCAGCAAACAGTAACTCAGACCCAGGGCAACACTAATTATTCCAGGCTGCCCGCCAAATTCACAATATTACAGCTTCACAAAGCCATCTTAGTGCATGTGCTCGCTCTATTAGATGGTGTGGCACACAATCTGTTTTCAGGCTCAAATGTCCAATAGGAAAGTCTGCCCCGAGTTCCAGGTGTACAAATACAGATGTTAGGATGCATTTTTTGTGTTAATTTTTTTGTTTTTCTTGCAATTGTTTTTAGATATTTTTCTTGCTCAGTCTGCATGGGACAATGTCCACGTGAGCACAAAGATTACTCAGAGATGTACTTTCAGACCAGCTGCCTTCTGTCTTGTAAAACTAAAAGTTGGATGGAACAGAATTCCAAAACACATGAGCCAAAATATGGAAACCTAAAATATGACTCCATTTTGATGTTTAGCACATAACATTAACTTAATGTTTGACACAGTTATAAAGACTTTGCTGCTTTTGATTGATGAGAAATGGTGAGAAATCCCTACCGCCCCCACTCGCTTACTACAGCATAAAGCCATCTGAGTGAAGAGACAATCATTTTGGAAAGAAATCATAAAAAGTGGCATGAATATGGAAGTTGGGGGGCAGGGGGTGAAATAAAGTGAGAAAAATTGAAAACCCAGTTTCTGCTGATGGCTGTCAGAGCAACTGGAGCTTTAAGCTGCGGATACGGCAGCAACCTCTGGGTGTGTGTCATTTATTTGTGTGGTGTACTCACATGCTTTGGTTTGTGCGTGGCAGTGACTAATTATTACAGAAAAGGAACAGAGGCCAGGGTGGGGCATAGGTGTGTGGGGGGAGGTATCTGTTTTTCAGGTATCTGAGTGAGAAGGGAAGGACTGGGACACCAAACCGATGTCCCACCATCACCGCCCTGCACGCAACGCACCTCAGTTTGACATGCCTGCCTTGCTAATAGAACGGCAGTGGTGCATGCTTGAAAAAGGGGTGTTGGGGGGGCTGCTTAGAAAGCTTTTGATCAGCAGTCCCCTGTGACATCAATTAACTATTAATGTGCAGCCCTAGAGCTGGATGATGGAGAGCTGTCCAGGGTCACCTCCATTCTACAGCCACGCGGCCTGATAATGACAGCTATTTAACCTAACTGGCCTTAATATACGTGTGTGAGGGAGAGATTAAAGAGAGACTCATGCAACTTTATATGAATTATACTACATTTAAATCATAGTGTATTGTATTAAATATACTTTTTTGATATTTGACGTGCTAATATTTGATACACTTTTGTGATATTTTGATATGACTGCATGTGAGGAAAGAAGAAAATAATGTTAATCTGTTCGTCGTCACCCACAACAGGCTCTTTCCTGCAGCTCTTCGTTGCTAAACGACTCTGAAGCTGTATTTTGCAGCTAGCACGCTGCCAGGGAACAATCATAACATTTTCTGTGTCACCGCTTGCTAAACTACTGATGCATGTTCTGCTTTTGCCCTCATCATTTTGCCTCAGTCTGCAGCACCAGCCCCAACTGCACATGTGAGAGACATTAAAATGCGAGTGTTCCATGATGTGACCAAACTCACATGTGGAGAACTTTGTTTTTCTTTTTTCCCTGTGATTCATGTTTACATCCCCAGCACTCCTCCCCCATCAGACTAATGAGCATTTCTTTTTCTTTGTTTCTAATTACCCTCCATTCTGTCATCCGTCTTACTCCTTTACCATTGCTGTGTGACATCTGGCGCTGGCCAGACATTCCCAAGTCAATGACCAATGTCCTCCCGTAACAAGGATATATGGCTCCATTAGCCTGCAGCTGATTATTTAATCATTTTTTAGATGGCTTTAATTGAAATGGTGTGATGAATGGTGCTGAGGTTCACTCCCTACAGAGAGGTCTAATTGTGACTCTGTCCTCAGCACCCCACCTTGGATCTGTCACACGCTGGCCACCTCTCTCTCAGGAAGCAGGTAGTGTAATATGTGGCTGCTGCAGAGCAAACAGGTTTTGCTATTACTTTTTGACTTACCCTAAGAAAAGCAAGAGGGACCTTCACTTAGTTCGATACTTTGGATGCACGTTGTTGCATTCATGTGGATCATGAAATTACATAAATACATATTTGCTTTCTGCCAGTTGGCCTTTCAGAGGTCTATGTAATTAATGTTAGACATAACTTGTGCTAGAATGTTTCTGTCTTGAGAAGACAAAGTTAGGGAGTGATTGTCCAATCAGGTACAGTGTATTTTGCAATATTTAGCAAAGCTGTTGTCACCGTTTACCTTTTTAAGATTAAACTGACATCACAGCCTTTTTTTCCCTAATTGTAACCAAAAACAAAAGCATAGTGTATAAATAGTGTAAACTTTGCAGTGTGTACTAGTCTGAGTGTGGTCTACTGAGGTAACAGCATCCATCATGCTAATCTTGACACTCTTCTGCACCACTTATTAGACAGGCAGCGGAGCACCATCTTTAACAGACTGATTCAGCCCAGATGCTGCAAGGACAGATATATGTAGTCTTTCACACAACATATACTGAAATTACATAAATGTCTGGCAAAGAATCGTCTGCAGATATCCATCCATCCATTCATCCATCCTCTTCCACTTCCTCTAGCTTGTCTGGGGAAACACCAAGGCGTTCCTTCCTTTTTCACAAATTGTAGATTTCTAAATTGGATTTCCTTCATGACACAACCAAAATATCTTCTCTTTTCTCCCAGAAGGAGAGACGAATATCATTGTCATTCCTGGTAATCTCTCCAGGATGTCCTGGGTCTGCCCCAGGGCCTCCTCCTGGTCGGACATGCCTGGGACACCTTTCCCAAGAGGCACCCAGAAAGCATCCTGGGCCCATTTCCTCTGCTTGTATCTGCAATCTCATTCTTTCGATCACTACCAAAGCTTGTGTCCATTGGTGAGGGTAGGGACATAGACTGACCAGTAAATCGAGAGCTTCATGGGTCGGATGGGACTCCACCCTTTTCCGGCTGAGGACTATGGCGTCAGATTTGGAGGTGCTGATTCTCATTACCACCGCACTCGGCAGTGAACCATTCCTATGCAACCTGAAGGCCGTCACCTGATGAAGCCAACAGAGCCCCATCATCTGCGAAAGGAGAGATGAGATTCTGAGACCACTGAAGTGGAAGCCTTCCTCTACTTGCCTACACCTAGAAATTCTGTCCATAAAAATTACAAACAGAATTGGTGACAAAGGGCAGCCCTGGCGGAGTCCATCACCTATGGGAAACGAGTCTGACTTATTGCTGGCTATGCCGACCGAGCTCTTGCAACGGTTGTATAAAGATCGAATGGCCTGTAGCAATGGGCCAGACACCGCAAACTCCTGAAGCACCTCCCACAGGACACTCCTAGGGATACAGCTGATTGCCTTCTGTCCACAAAGTACATGCAGACTGGTTGGGCAAACTCAACCATAAAGACCTCTCAGTCCAGTGTTCCACGACCAGGACGTCTGCAGATATGATTTATTTATTTATTTATTTATATTAGTACAATTATTATGAATTTAAATTTGCTATAACAAATTATATTATATTATATATATTATTAAGCGTTTTCATCATCTCATCTGAAATTAGTAATATTTGTTTTTAGCCATCCATTCTCATTTACTTTTCCAATTCAGGGTCGTGGGGGGTGGAGCCTATCCCAGCTGCAATAAGGTGAGAGCTGGGGTACACCCTGGACAATTCACCACTGTCGCAGGCCTAACACAGAGACAGAGACAACCATTCGCACTCACATTCACACCTATGGGCAATTTAAAACCACCAAGTAACCTAACCCAGTAACTGCATGTCTGTGTGACTCATGGTTGGTTTGAACCCAGGATCTTCTTGCTGTGAGGGTGGTATTTATTACAAGAAAAAAAAATTTAACTAGTTATAAGGTATTTAAAAAAATGTTGCTGTTACATACATATTGCATGACTATTATATATTGCATGGCTGTTTTGATAGTCCTTTTTATTAAAATGTGTCCAAAACTAAAAACTGTGCCCTGAGTAGTGAGGTTTATTATAGCTACACATTTTAAAAAGACACCCAGCAAGACCTCAAAATTAGGACAAAGGTATAAAAGGCAATGAGAAAAAAGTACACATGCAAAGTACCCACGTCATCACGCTGTCCCAGTGTGATAACAAAGCACACGGAAAACAAAAGACGCTCTTCCTTGTACTCACTAGTTCATGACCCATATTAGAGGGAAGAATAATTACAGTTTCAGGGCAGAGAGAGGAGTGATGGCATACCATATGTTACTGATCTGACTGTCATTTTGCCTTATGAGAGCTGCTATCTAGCTCCCTAAGATTAGTTGGAGCTCTAATCTATTGATCCCATGGGAACATTTCTCCATAAGTCTCTCAATGGCTTCCTACTTAAACCCTCATCAAAGGCTGAGGCAATGCGCCCGGCGAGCTGTTTATGTCAATACAGTTAATGTGATGCACTTCACGGCTCCCCTCTCAGACACCAATGCCGGCACAAATGAAGATATAAATATTCAGCCAGAGACCCAAATAAAAGTGAAATAAATAGAAAATAAATTCTTCCCTGTGAGGATGATAAGGCGGAGCGCTCGGGGACAGCGCCAGGGAAATGTTAGACAAATCCCAGCGTTGAGCTTCAATTCTCTTGCTGTCATTTCATGATCCCCTCCCTCCTTCTCCTCTGCGTAAACATATTGCCATCTCACCATTCAGACTGCCTCGTCTTTGTTTCCTGTCGTCTCTGTGTCTTCCATTAACAGTATGGGTAACCTATCATGGCATTGTGCACGTATGATCCTAACTGACAGTAAAAAGGATCAACGTCATGAATAAGCACTCCTCTGAGCGTCAGCCATGACCTTTGACACAATAGAGTTGATATGCATCAGTAAAGGCAAACCATCATCAAACACACACATCATGAGGTCCATCAGAGATGGAAGCACGAAAATGAGACAAAAGTCTGTAGATGCTTGTGAATATGCTCTTAATGGAGGACAGAAAGTTGACACTCAGTCTATCGCTATTGAAAGTATATTACATTACTGCAAATTTAGCTAAACAAATAGTCTCCAACATAAATTAGCACATATTGCAATATTGAAGGTAATTGTTTAATTTAAAAAACAACCACAGAGCCAGTTCAGGCTTTTGCTTTTCACTGTATTGTTAGTAATAGGCGCCCTTCACTACTTAGAAAGGAGGAAATTATTATTTGATCCCCTGCTGAATTTTTAATTATACTCACCAACAGGCAACAACTGTTGGTACGATTAACTGGAAATGGGAGAAATGATCATAAATCGCCCTTGGTCTGGAGCTCCATACAAGATCTTTCCTCATGGGATGAGGATGATCATGAGAACGGTGGCCGATCAGCCCAAAACTACATGTGAGGTGCTTGATATGAAGGCAGCTGGGACCATGGTCACCAAAAACACCACTGTAATTACACTACGCTGTAATGCCCTCCCCCAGGCCTGTTGCCAGTGAACATTTATGTGATTCAAAGAAGGTTTGGGAGAAACCAAAGTCAAGCTCTTTGGCATCAACGCAACCTACTGTGTTTGGAGGAAGAGATATGCTGAATATGACCCAAAGAACACCATCCCCAACATCAAGCACTGCGGTGGAAACATTATGCTTTGGGGCAAGTTTTCCAGGGAATGAATGGGCTGTACACTGTAAAATCTTAGATGAGAACCTCCTTCACTCAGTAAGAAGACTGGAAATGGCTCGTGGATGGATCCTCCAGCATGACAATGATCCAAACCACATCACGAGACAACAAAGGTGTGGCTAAAGAAGAATTACAATAAGGTCACGGAGTGGCCTCGCCAGTCTCAAGACATCAGTACTATATGAAATCTGTTGAGTAAGCTGAAGCAAACTAAAGGATTTAAAGTTCCTGTAAAGAAGAATGGGCAAAAATCCCTCCTGAGATGTGTGCAAACCTGATGACCAGCTCCAAGAAACATTTTACTGCTGCTCTTGCCAACAATGGTTTTTCCACCCAGTACTAAGTCACCTATTGTGTGGCATAACAATTCATAACTTTTATGTAAAGTGATTTTCTGCATTTTTTTTGTTTTATTTATTTATTAGTTTTATCCTGTCTCTCCCCATGAAAATTAAACTACCATAAAAATAGAAATTGTTAATTTCTTTGGAAATGAGTAAACTTACAAATTCAGCAGGGCATCAAATAATTATTTCCCCCACTGTAATTAGCTCTTAAAAAGTCTTAGGAGCCAGTCTAAATATTTCATTGTAATGGCTCATGGCACTGACACCAAAGGGTACCTTGTGCATATTTCTGAAATGCCAGCAGGTTTTATGAAACACACGTATTAGATGGGAATAAGAACAGGTTTGATTTCTTTCCCTGACTTTAAGTTTGTCTGCAGTTTGTGTATCAAATCTTTGCCACAAGTGTTTATTTCTTAACAGTTTTTGTTATTTTGTCATTTTTACTTAATTTCTATTGAAACAATATTTGTACTTCTAAGCTTCTTGTTCAGTACGAACTACCAGCTATCAGGCATTATATTCTACTGAGTGTTTTAATGGAATACTGAGTAGAACTGTAGCTCTATGTTTGAGTGATTTGGGTCAGAAACTCACTGCAGGGGGTTCTTGCACCAGGGGGGCAATGTTGCAAGAAGTTATTATTCTCAGTGGTTACAGGAGGCCAGAGTTTAGAAATGAGAACCAATAGGGAATGTAGCAAGTGATAGAGAGAAATATAATGCATAGTGGACAAAGCAGTACAGTGTATTTTATTGTGGCACTTGTACCACATAATATGTGATGAGAACAGTGGACTTTCTGATGCCTTGTGAAAAATCTACTTAAAGCCATTGATCCATGAGCTCCAGTGTCAGAATGTCTCACAGGTAGGAGGAACAACAGATTTCGATTTAAAGGACAATCCTAACAAGTTAAACGAAAAAATGGGGATGGGGGTGGGCACTGGAAAAAAAAAGCATCCTTTTGAAAAGCTTTCATTCTTTTGCTTTTCAGTGATATACTTAAGATTTTTAGCCCTAACAAAATCATGCTTTATTGTCAGGGACACAACCATTTGTCTTGATCTTGTCATGCTGACAGCGAGAAAACAGATAAGAGAAGATGATTGGAGAGACAGGACTGAGTAAATTGCCTGACTTCTCTGAATCAAGTGTGAAGGTTTGGACAATTTCAAATGTTTGGTCAAGTGGAAAATCGAAGGTTAGACGTAACCCAGACGTTGATATCTTTGTGAATTTAGCTGTGCTTCTTTTTACTTAACAGTGTATTTACTTCTTGTAAGACTTTTTTCCCCATTCATTGTGTACCAACCTAAAGAACATTACAAAAAACTGTATTTGTCCTAACACTAGTTCTTGGTGCTGCAGTGCTATTGATATTTATGTTTCTCTGTTCACTAAATGGTTGTTCACAGAATTTACTGCTCACTCCAATCCAATCACATTCTAAATCCGAACCCCAATGTTGGATCGCAAAGCTATGACATCATACCAGTGTAATTTGGCCAGATGCAATGTTGATCCTGGACAAGCATTATTATGTTGATCCAGGAACAACACCAACGCGAGGATATTCGGATATAGAGCCATGCAACTTTAGAGTAGACTGTACCAGGAAAAAATAAAAGATAGCTCTGTGGGTGATAAACTTTTATGGAGCTCATCTAAAATTTGCTTTACTTTGAGCATGGTTGCTTTCAGTGAAGGATAGATAGTGGAACTAGCATCTGTAGCTCTTTGCTAGCCATCGGCTCAGCTAATCAAGAGAAGATGAAGTGGATCTTTCAACTGTGTTTATTTTGCTGTTGCTTTTTGGACATTTTTGAAATTAACTGTTTGGGAATTCTTGAAAGGTGATTGCCTTTTACTTGTATGTTACAACTGATTAGCATGCATCTCTGTCTATGCAATGCACCCATGCAGGTTATTGAGCTTGCTAACAAAGCTTCCAAGTGTTAATTTAGCACACATTCCTTTCCAAAAAGCCACAGTGACAAAGGGAAAATGGTCAGATGGCACAGTCAGTTGTATCCTGTTATTTGGCAGTGTTTTAAGTTTTTTTTTCTTTTATTGCTCCTGAGCAGTTTAAATTGGAAATGTAAAATCAGATAATTATACTCATCAACAATACCCGCCATGTTAATATCCTGCTTCTTGTGGCTTCTTGCCATCATTACTAGGTGCTTATGCTACCCACACGACTTGAAATCTACAAATTCTAACTCTCTTTTAACCAAACTGAAATCTCCTAAGCAACAGGCCTTTCCAAATAACATATAACTAGAAAGCAAAGTTAGATTGTATAACTAAAATCCCAAAACTTATATGGAATCACAAATACCTAAGAGGTCCAGTTCACAGCACACAGGAGCACTAGCACCGTTCCATTAGTTTGAGTGGATAAGAAACACACTTAAGACATTAAATGTCAAGTCAAAGCTAAATAATGATCATTATACTGTGTACGCAGCGCTGACCTACATTGTAATCTCAGTGCAAACACAATAATGATTACTTTGTGATAAGCATCCTAGTGGACACATTAAGCAGCGTTGTTATTTTTGCAGAAAGGAGTTTACGGCCCATTTATCAGAATGTTTGGTGTCTCCAGGTTATCTCAGATGGAGAAAATGGCTCAATGGAGCCAGAAAACGATATCATTAATTGGGTTTGTTGTTCTTGGGAGTTAGATAATCAAAAGAGTAAGTGCTAGGGTTTTGCTTGCATTGTGAAGCCTCACCATCGAATTTAAGCTTTCTTAATCTGAATTTTTTTCAGGAGACGATTTCTGTTCATATATCCATGCGGGTGTCTGGAAGCTATTGTATAATTAATCAGGCTAATCAAAGGCTGATGCCTGAGGCTATTGTGAAGGGTCAGCCATTGTCTTTCTAAGGATTGCCATTTTCTCTGCATTTCTGTGCATTTACGCATGTGCAATATAGCATATAGCATGTTGTGCTGCAAGTGTTGGGAGTCAAGGCAAGTGCAGCAGAAAACTTGCTGAAATTCAAAAATGTGAAAGTCATCTTTCCCCCCAAAAAATAAAAATCTCACTTTATCTTCAGTCCTCAACAGGAATTGGTATCAAAGGTATTTCTGAGCTCTGGGATGAAAGTTGCCTTGTATCAAAGTTGTTACCATGGAAACACTCGATTACTCTTGCCTTGCATAAATGAGTCAGGATAAATTAGAAATCCAATTTGTATTGTTTGCCATGCTCAGAATAGATTACAAATGTATCAGCCAGCTGATGCTAATTCGTTTGGCAGCCTGTGTTGTTCTGATGAGAAACGAGAGGAGCGAGGAGGCGGTATTGGTAGTATGTGCAGTGTTGTTTGTCACCAGCTTTATTTACCTTGCAGCCGCTCCACAGGCTGCAGGCATATGGCTTATGATAATGAAAGTCCACATTAGGTCTCTCTCTCTCTCACACACTGACTCATTCCCACATCATCTGCGATCCACTGCTCCTCTTTATTCACTCCACTTTCAGCATGCATGCACTTCCAAATCTGATACTAGTTAGATCATTTAAATTAGCATATAGCCCAAAGGTGAAAAAATTCTTTTTTTTTCCCTCTGCTTGCTCTTATTTTTCCAACTCCGCAGAGAGGCTGCATATGGAGGGGTGTTGTGGAGGCAATGTTTGTAATGTTAATTTTATATCCCAGTGGAAACAGATACAGCACTTTGATTGTTATTCCTCCCTACATCGAGGACTGACAGCAGGAGCGCTGATGTAAGGCGAAAACCTGCTATACATTGCATAGTCTTCAGGGCAACACGTGCATACCTTCTACCTAACACTCAGCGAATTATACATAGACATGGGAGGAATAGTGTGATTACAAGTAAGCGAGCTTCATTGTAAAAAAAAAAGAAAAAAAAGAAAAAAATATCCTTTAATGACTGCACCACAATTTCAGAAAGTTGTGTGTGGACATTATTTATTATTTATTTGACCCTGAACACAAAGTGCATCAGAAAAGAAGTTTTGTTTTTTGTTGTAGATAACAAATCCCTATGCATCACATATAACAACCTTTTTCTATGTTAATGGTATATCTATCACTGTCAAATTTAATGTTTTACGTTATACTTATGTAATAAAATGACATGGGAAATTTAGATGCAGTCAAACGACTTGAAGTCAGCATTTTGAAGATGCCAAAGCTACACCCGACATTTAAAAAGTACCCTTAAAATGTTACTATTATATTTTCATTCTCTCCCTTTGGTAGTAATAGTAACAGCTGTTTTAAGAAACTTTTTAGCCATGTCACAGACATGCTGGGCTACAGTGAATAGCTAGGCAAGGCAAATACAGGAAGGCTAACTTTGTTGAATTCTAACAAAACCTGCCTTCCAGCTATGACATTTAGCATATTTGCAAGTGATAAGTCTACGCCAAAATAAAATAAACAGTCAAGTTTTGCGTGTGTGTGCTCTTTTTACACCACCAGCCTACTTTATAACCCATGTACAGTAAACAGGTTAGCAGTAAAAAGCAGCACGGAGGCCAACGACAATGTTGGTAGCTTCGATATGTTAAGGTTCACCGCTGACTGAACAATACCCGACCTCTGCTTGAACAGAGATAAATGGAATTTATATCTGGCTTAACAAAGACGTTTGTATTATTGTAGCCTCTCCCAGCAAAGATGAAAGCCAGATGTTGGTGGGTGTTAGCTGATTTTTTTTGTCCACTGGAAAAGTGGATTTGTTTACATCTGTTGCATGAACTGTTGCGTGCTTGTTTTGCAAGAAATTGATACTAAAGGTTGTTTTCTCTACACTGCTACTTTAACTATTATTCTCTTTCTGGCCAGAAAAGTGTCCCTTGATTGCTATCATTTAACCACTGAGCAGCAGCATTAGAATTTCATGAATCACTCTTTACACTGCAGGTACACATCCGAAATGTGCAATGACAAAATTATTCAGTAAATGACTCCTGGATGGTGTTAATAAAAGTATAAGAACAACTTCATTATTTGCACAGCCTGCTATGTACTGTGCAACTGCCAGCACTTGTTTAGAGTTTTATTTATTCTTTCTTTTCAGAGTTGTAAACCTGCAGACCATAAAACTTAATCCTTAAATTGCAAGGTTTGAGAGAAAACTAGAGACACGTTGTCCCGAGGCCAAAACTCCTTCGGTGTATCAAACAACAGGTCCTCTCTCAGTGGGTTCCTGGTGGTGCTGTAAAATTACTGTGATGTTAGGAGCAGCTATCAGAGCAACTTTTGCCCTGTGGTCTCCTGTCTGGTCACATAAAAACATCAGGGAAGCTGTGGAGAAGGCTCTGGAACGATGCCTGACTGAGGCAGGAGGCAGAATTTTCCTCACTTTAGATCTTAACCTATCAACCTTGGAGGTTTTCACTTCGTTTTTGCTGAAATATTCTTGTTAGATTCTTGGTCTATCACCTTGTCATTTTCCCCCCTCTTCTCTCTGTGTAACTATGGCCTGTATGATTTAGTGTTTCTGCAGCAGACATCAGAAAGGTGTCACACCAACAGAAGCATCCAGGGGTGTCACAAAACATGTTTTTATAGAATCAACACATGGTTACATGTAGAATTGTTGTTTTTCGATGAGACACGACTTACCACATGAATTGGCAAATGAGTTTGGCTAGGATTGAATTAGGATTTGAGTTGTACGCTAATTAGAAATTACGAACCCCAGCACAAGTGCTGGCTCCGGAAGCCTGTCTGAGCATGTGTTGCTCTGCTCGAGTGGGATTTCGGAGTCCTGTATGAAGTGAGCAGCCAAGCACTCTCACAATGGACTAGAATTTAAAGAACTGCGTCTAAAAACAATGTAGCCACAAAAGCATAAAGTTATGAAAATGACATGGAATTGCACTCTAGTGACATTTGCAGAATAAAAGCGTTTCCTGTCTTTAGTCCACTGTAGTTCTCTTTGGTTGATTCGTGTAGATCGGGACCTTAATACGACTTGACAAACATAAAAATTTCATTTATTCAGAGCAGCTGCACAAATGCCAAGGTGAACTGTCTGGACCAAAACTGAAGTTAGTAATAAAAAATCTTGTATTATATTTTCTTCCTTGCAGTAGCTTAGGTATGGCTTCTACAGCTGGCTTTGCTGTAGTGGGCTGTACAGTAAATTCTGGTCCTGCTTGTCTTGGTGTATATTAGCTTAGTGAGAGTCATCATTGCATATAGCTGTGCTATTTTGGGAAGAGAAGAAAATATTTCAGAGATTTCACAGATGCTTCAGGTTCAACCTGTATGGTCTGACTTATGAAGAAAGTGCCTACATTCCAAAAACAATTTAAAGTCTGAATGATTTATACATGTATTTATTCAGGCTCTTCAGAGTTTTTGCTCCGGCATTACTCTGTTTTCCTCCCTCACCCCTGTGACATTTTCTTAGGAAGCTAAAAAAAGTCCAGTGTTAATCTCTGCGCCATATGGGTGGACTGATAGATGCTGCAATGCTAAGTGGCTTGCTCAAACCATGCCGGCACAAAATAATTATAATTTATGAGGCCAAACCTTCCGATTCATCACAGACCCAGCCTTTTTGGGCAGCCGCGACACATCATTATGGGGGTATCGCCTTTCCCATTCATTGGCTACCTAATCCAATAGAGCAGTGGTTTTAGCCAAAGCTACCCCTACACATGCAGTTGTCTTTGGTGATGCTGTTTAGTAATTGCTTTAACTTGCCAATCACAGCCGCTAGGGTGCAGACTGAGGAATTAGTAAGGGAGGCTGATTTGACATGAGCATGTCATTAGGACACCCTTATGGCACCATTGCTACGGATGACTTCCTGCAGCTTAAAGACAAGCATACATGTGACCAGGTATCATATGATCATCTCACAGTGCCATAGTGGTTTACTGGCTAATCGCGTCATTACGCTGCACTTTTCAGGTTGATCCATCTCTGACTTTCAAGCCATAGATGGCTCGAAAATAGAATTAGTTCCCATTTTCATGCCGCTTTGTTTTTCCAAAAAATGTATTGCGATCCAATTTGCAGCTGAATCAGTTTCAATTTCAAAAGCAGCCATTAGTTCTAAAGCCATAAAATTAAATGGACAATATTTCATCCTGCACTCTTAGCATCTCAACAAAGCGTAACGGTGGTTCTGTGTGTGATGACAATAAGAAAGTGACGCCGCCAGTAACAAAGACAGGAGTCTCATTTCATCTGAAACTTTGCTTTTGTGATCAGTTATTCATCATTCATCACAAAGAAATTGAGGTGTTTTGAGGAAACTGTCATTATTTTAAACAGCTTTAAAAGAAAAGAATAAAACTAAAAGCTGTCTTCGTTATAAAAGTGAATCCATTGCTAGATTAGTGCAGAATGTGACACAAACTCTGCTAAACACAGGAATAAGAGCATTGATTTTTTTTTTCTAAAGCAGAGCTTTGGCTCTAAAGTCAGCATCGAAAGCCAGAAATGTATTTATTAAGTAACTGGCAATCATCAACAACTCTGTCAAGCTACGCCAATACAGTTTAATTGTTTGTTTTTAAAGTTAAGTTTAAAAAGTCTTAGTTACTCACACACTTTACAAAATCTCAGTCTTATATAAATCACCTTTGAAATGCTAAAGGCTCTGTAGTGACACATAGGCGATCAGCTGAATATAGCAGGACAAGCAGAGGGCACGTCAACACCATCAAAAGTCACTGTAGCATTCCAGTTGTCACCTATGAAGAGTGCAGATGCTCTGAAGTGTTGGAGGACAGAGTTTGCACTTGTTTGCCTCTCAAACCCGATTCCAAGCAGGTGCCCGGACAGAAATAGCATCAGTTGGCAGGATATGTGTGTCATGTACCAACCTGCTAACCTCCTAACCCAGCAGGGTGATGCCAGGGGAGTTCCGGAGACTTCTTTCACTCCACCTCTGTGTGACCTCTATCTGCAGCCAATCGGTCCAAATGCATTCAAAGTTTCGAGAAGCTGGACTTTATTCACAGAGAAGAGCAGACAGTTCGTTACTTTCTTTTGTTCCTTGTGGCACGACTGAGCTGCTGTAGAGCACGAATATAAAATGCTGGAGTCCAAATTCAAAAGTCGTTACAGCGTGGTTGTAACTGTGCTTCACATGGCACAGTTAACGCACACATGGTCTCATTCAAATTTTAAAAAAATCCTCTCTGAATTGTTTTGTTCTTTGAGCAGCACTTGACTTACATTAGCCATAGAGCATGCATGTCTTTGTCTGCCATTGGGCTGAAACCTTATTATTTCAACACCCAGTCATGTGTAATATGTGCGATGCATGTAGGTGAAGAAGTAAAGTGCAGAGCTGAAACATTGGAATTAAAAAAAAAAAATCCACTGCGTTTCAGTCATTATAGTGTGTCCAATTTGGGGTCCCCTCTGAGCTTTATTATGTGCATAAATCCACTTTCATGTGGGGTGGGTGCCGGGGCACAGGGTCGGAGGGGAGCTGTCACTGACTCAGTCCGTTTTTTTAAAAAGGGCAACTGCATCACTTTGATTGAAGAGCCGTTAAGGGCGTTGAAGGCTTCAGCATTCAGCGCGCAGGCCACCTTTACGCATCAGTACTTCCTCTGTTGCTTCACAACTGTGTTTTTAGCGCTGATTACATGTTCCCCCTAAACGTCGGAGAAAGGATGAGTCCAGACGTCCACAGACAGGCCACTCTCCATTTTGGCTCAGAGTTGGTGTGCTCAGCTAATCTTCTTGAAGGACAGAGGGGTCAGCAGAGATGAACCGTGAATCGCCTCCACCCCATCGCACAGCACCCGCATAAAATAGGGCCTCTCCTTTTAGCATGGCAGCTATATATCCATGTTAGGGAGCACCTGTCTCCATGGTGTATTTATGAGGCACTGCACAGCTGTTTGAGGGGTTCCAACACACGTTTTCTATATGATTCATGCCTGCCCACCCCACCCCCAGTCACATTGCTCCTCTTATTAGCCACTCTGTTCCTTTAGACAACATTGCTACTTTTTCATTTAAAAGGGGGATTAAACATGAAGTGACCTTCAGTTTTACCAGTAAACCCAGATATGGAGGTCACTCTTTTTCTCCGACCCAGCAGATGGTTTTGGCCGATACGCTGAACCTGGAGTAGCTGGCTGAACAGAGTCGTGTTCACATGGAGTACAAGGGTGGAATGCTGGTTAGTGCGGACATAGAAAATAGGGGAGATGCTGATAATTAGCTCTTGAAGTAGGTCACATTTTAATCTCTTTCAACAAGAAGGCTCCTTGTTATCAAGGCAGGCAAAGCAGAACATTTTTAAACTAAGATGTGCCACAGAGTGGTCAATCAACGCAGGGTTTTGACTTGTTAGTGAAACATGATGCTATTATCCAGCCAACTTTGCAATCCATGTGTGTCTTTTTAGGAAAGGCTCTCAAGCTTTCAGTCTGTTTTTGTGTTTTTGCAGTTATGTTACAATAAATGTTCACATTTCTTTGATCGCAGGACTACAAAATACAATAGTCATGATCATGTACACTATCAGACTCTTACAAAGGTTTCTTATGGTGAGCAAAACATTTATTTTTTCACCTCTGAGAAATGTATGCTTGGCTCTGTTACTAAGCTTCGGCTGTAATTTCGCAATGAACAATAACCTACAGTACCTTCACCCCTCCCTTCCTCCTCATCCCCAGCTGCCCTGGTGTGCCCTCTCTCAGCCGTTTGACGCTAATAGAAATTAGTTACCTTGGAAATGCTCGGCCCATCCTGCTTCAGTACAGGCAGACCAAATGAAGACTGATCACCTTTATGGAGAAACCACTCACGACCCTGAAGCAACACTGGTTATAATTTTAACTCTTTATTTTCATTATATCATCTGGTCCCTGTTTACTTACTTCATCATTTGCCATCTACTTGTAGGTATCTTTTCAGGGTTACATTAATGGGGTTTTGTTGTTATAGCTGCATGGTTTGCTCGGTCTCATTTTGGAAATAGGGCTCATCAGAGATTTGATGAGAACATACTAATAGCACAGATGTTTGGAGGGAAAATCAATAGAGCTTAGCTATTAGGGGGTAGAGGGATAAAAGGACACTCAGTGCCTGAAATAGCATGAGTGCACGGAACTAGGCAACTCTTGAGTATGATTAGCTGCCCACTGTTCTCAAGAACATTTTTCCCAAACTACATTATTTTGATATTTTTTCCTCTGTACTTTTGTGCTAGTAGCTTACCTCCTGCAACAGTGTTCATCTTTTTGATCCATCTTTAATGCTTCAGACTCTAAAAAAGCATTCGTTACAGAAATGATGGGGGGTTTTCGTATTTCAATATGGAAACATATTTCTCTATGTACATCACAGGCACCTATAATTTTAAGTAACAGTACTTTATTGATGAGAAAGAAAAAAAAACATTTCAAAAGACTAAATTTTAATTTTTGCCTTGAGTATCAGCCTCTTTGTGAGTTTGCAGGTAAAATAAAAAGGCCAAATCAGACAGCGCGTGAATCAAAAAGTGCCTGTGCTAGATTCATAACAGCATAGAAAATGTTAATGGATGCTTCTGTCATGTTCACTCACAGCTACATTTTTTTTTCTTCGTGGATTCTAGTAGCTTTGCATGATTCATAGTTCAAAAGGAATACTTACTTCGCTTATACAGGTTCTTGGTGCAAGCCATTCAATTTATCCAGAGTCGGAAATTCCCCCCCACCCCCATCCCTTTATGCCTGCTTTCTTCTAATTGGATGCCTCATCCCTCAAACAGAAGGTTTGAACTGCAGGTGGGTAAGGATGCTGTGCTCATAGCCATAGCTGTGTGTCTGAGGTCTCCTCTCATTGACCTCATAAAGAACCAAGAACTAAAAAAAAAAAAAAAACCTGCCCAAAAATGAGTATTTAGAGCATTTTGAAGGCAGAGTGTTTGCCTCACAGGGATTACTTGTACCAGTGACCTCATTCTTTGATCTCTTGGCCACGCTTAATAAGAGCATCCACTCAAGTAACAGTATATGACAGAAAATAATGAAAATGTGATAGGCTGCCTGTTTGGGTTTAACAAAAGCTAATCTTTAGGGACCAGATTTACTCACTAATGGAAATGGTGCAAAAGTAAGGCAGGAAGGAGAGAAAGGAAACTCATGAGAGCAAGTGACTTTACTTTCTCTTGAGAAGGCCAATATAACATTTAGCTTTCGCTGCCAGATACCAATGTAAAAAAAAAAAAAAAAATACCTGAGAGATTAGCTAGAGAAGATTTGGAGGGTGAAGGCAACAGTGGTCCTGGTGGTAATCAGAGCACTCGGGGCAAGACACTTCATGTCTGTTTGGATGTGTGGAGCTTGCTACAGCACTGCATGACCCGACCAAACCTTTCACCACACAAATACCACCAGCACAAGCTTTTACATCTTTCATTTCAGCTTTTATAACCCCAAAGGCTATAGATTGCCTCTCTTTTCTGTAACAGAGTGGACTCCTCACGAAGTCCACATCAGAACAAAAGAATAATGCTTACACTTTACTCAGGGTGAGCTGCCTTTTAGAAAATGGATTTAAATGAACCCGAACGTATTGAGTATGATGTCTAATTCTCCAGATTTGGTTGCTAATGGTGATTGGAGTTAGCTCTTTAAGGTCATTTGTGGACCGGAGAGAGCAGTTTCTATGCTGTGTTGAAGTGTACCTTTTGATTAGAAGCCCAAGAGCAAGTGCAATTTCAAAGTCCTCACTGCAAATTTGAACAGAATTCCATTTTGCTAAAATTATGTTGAAAATGAATAGAACACTCAAGTCATTTCCTCCCTTTCTTTCTTTGCTTAGAGGGTTTTTTTCTTCACTTTGAAATTCTTAAAATTATGCACAGAACTGAAAATATAGTTTCAGAGAACCACAGAAAATGTGGCACAACTTTTTGTCTCACTTGCACTTGTAACTTTCCTTTTTCAACGAGTCATTTGTTTTTTAAAAACTGTCCCAAGGAACTGTGATTCAGGGTGTTTTCACACCTGCACACCTTTAGTCCATTTAAATTGAACTCTGGTTTGTTTTCCTGCTCAGTGTGGTTCATTTGTGCAGGTGTGAACACAATAATTGCACTTGGTCCTTGAACAAAACAACCACACCAAGACTGTTTGGGGTACCATAGGTACTATAGATGCGCAAAGGTCTGCATGGCCTTGCAACTACCTGTGAAATGAACATAAACTCTCCATTTTCTTCCAAAGTCCAAAACACAGCATCTTCTTCTGTACTCACTTTTGTTGTTCATGCCCCAGACACATCTGGCCAATGAGCAGATGGAACATTGTCATGTGGTTTGTAGTGACATGTTTTGGTTCGCTTGAAGTTCACTTGGGTTTTTCTCTGTCTGAAAAGAAAGCAAACACTGGGAAAAAGCTACAAGTTTAAGAAACTTATCAACTGATTCGGACCAGAGGAAACAAACTATAAGTGTGAAAACACCCTAAATGACTGTGTTCTGTTCAGGTATACTAACATGCTGATCTCAAGGCTAAAAGTTATAGATGTGTAGCTATCGCTAAGGTACCATGAACATTTACATTTTTTCTTCCAAATATGCTCTGCTTTTGATAAGTAGAATATAAACTGATTAATGATACATATTGAATCTAAAATGCATGAAAGGCATTGATTGAAAGCCCATAACTGCATATTGTTATCCCTGCTGCAGAGAGTAGGCCCGCACTCACTCTTCTTTCTCTTTTCTTGTCACATCGTATTATTTCCCTTTGTTCAGCACTATCTCTCACATCCTGTACACGGATCTGAGATATCCACTCACCTTTTAGAAACCAACCCAACCCCCCAAACCCTTTGATAATATCAGCTTGAGCTTAGTAACATCTCGCTAACATAGCTGGCCATTAACATTTTCTGTTCAGAGAGCCTATCACCACCCATTAGAATTGTGTCAGAAGACTTGAGTTCACTGGGGGAAGGTACCTGGTGTCTGGTGTCAGACCTGTCAACTCAAACCTACCTCCCCAATCTGCTTCCAATCTTAATAGATGCAGACAGCCTGAGCTTCAAGTGCCCAAATCAATGGTGCATGGCAAGGTCAATGTGCAGACAGCTATTTCCAGTTACAAACTGGTGGAAGTATGAAAAACTGGGTGAGGGGAGAGGGTGCTAACAGCCTCCAATTCACCTTTAAGCACCTTAATGTACAGTACAGGGTCATAATACACTAATATGTTGTGGTTGGTCATGCGTTACATTATTCAAACACTGGTAATCTAAGGTTGCTTTCACTTGAAAAAATCAAACACGGCTGGAGGCCTTGAAGTCAATTTTTCCATAATAGAAAGACACACACATATATATATATATATATATTTGCATTTGTGACCATTCATTTGTATCGTTTTCGCTACATTCGTCATTTTTGTGCCATCTAATTCTCACAGTCTTTTTTATTTTAAACAAAAACATAAAAGGGGGTTAGGGTTAAAAGAAAACCACACTGATGATGTAGAGGTATTAAAAACTAATGTATCAAATGTGATTCGTGTGTTTTTGAGACCCTGCGTCACGGGGTTAAGAAATGACAAACAACTGATTGGCAACATTTTTGCAGTTTACATTTATGTGACTTGGTTAATTAAGAATTGGTAATACATTGATGCAATGAATTTGCCTAACCTGTTTTCTCTGTCCCATGCTCTTTCTTTTTAAATATATTTTAAAAAGAAGGTGGATGGATGGGAGTTTGCGACATACACTGGCATGGAGTTGCAGAGAGGTGTAAGAAAGTGAAAGTACATCAGTGTGTAGACAGGTAACCGCACCAAGACCGTAGGCACATCTGATACCCCGTCTTTTTTCTTCTTCTTCTGTCATCCCTGTCTCCATGGCGTTTTCTATGGGCAACGTCTCAAAGTGTCATTTACTGGGAGAGGCGGTGAAAGGCCGCTGGCCGTTCCTTTGGTTTCAGCCTCTTTGTCTCCACGGTTAAAGCTGCTGAATGGTTTGGGATGTGCAGCGTGATACTGCAGAGCACACTGCCCCAAGGCAGGAACATTATCATTCATTCTTGCATCAGCGTGCATTTCTGGAAT